>NC_134326.1:15816871-16416871 GCF_964195595.1 Calonectris borealis
CAATATAAAGAAAGGTGTCAGAAGAAAGGGCGGATGCAAAGCAGGGACTGGATTAGCTGCCTTTAACTGCTTCGGTCTCTTTTTATCAGGTAGGTTGACCTGCCACCAAACCAAAGGCCACGAAGGACAACCCCGCTGTCTCCAGACTCAAGAAATAGTTGCTAAAGCCCATCCATGGTGGAAAAAATGCAGTGGGAGCATTTGCCAATATCTTCACACTGCTAGCCAGGAACTGCGCAATCAGCCAGGAGAAGGGTGGGTGGATCAGCCCAACATTACAAGCCCAGCTGGCTCTGCCTTGCGCCCTTCTCAATAGTTTCCAAAGACAGGGCAACGATGTGCCATAAAGAGGCCCTGGGGCACTGACGCATTATTTTATTTCTGGCTTTGAACTTCAGAAACATCCAGGATTCACGGACGTGGGCCGTCGCTCACACCAGGTGAATTTACCCGGGGTCTCTGTTTCAGCCATACGACCGTTGGAAAGCTTCGGTGCCTGCTTTCCATCTGACAGCAGCACAGCTGAACAAGAGAGATGCAAAACTAATCGTAGGGAGAAGGGAGCCAAAAAGGGATTCCAGCAACATGAAAACCAGAGGGAAATGCCAGAGTCATGCTATCTGCGATCAGTATCTGTGACCCTTCATTTTCCAAGAAGTAGCAATGATAAGGCAGCTCTGTCCAGGTGAAAGATATCAGCAGGGCTAATTGTAGCTGAGCAGACTGATTCTCATGGCAATGCTGTTATCTCCCTGGATTCCAGCTCCCAGCGGCTGCTGTCACTGCTCATAATATCCAGCAGCAAGAGAGAGAGAGAAAGGAAGAGAAAGGGGGAGAAAGGAGAGAGAAAAAATGAAGAAGAAAGGAACAGAGAGGGAAATAACAAACAGAAGGGAAAGTGTAAGAATAGTCAAAAAAGGAAGGGAAGGAACAGAGAAGATATGGAAAGAAGCAAAGGCAAATGGGAACCCTTACCTGCTCCACAATTTCCTCTTAAAGGAGTTTCAAGAGAGTGGAGCTGATGGCAGGAATTGCTCACTATGGGTGGATGGCAAGAGGCAAACTCAACTCGTCCCTTCCCTGAGGAGGTACATCTTCTGCAAGGAGAGACCGGGCAGACGTGGAAGGCACAGAGAGTAAAGAAATTGCTCCAGAGACATTACCTCTCCGCTGACTCTGCCGGCTGCTTGCTGCATGTAGAAGGCTCAAGAAGTTTAAAAAAAATGTAATAAAAAAAGGGAAGAGCTTTTCAATGAGCTGCTAATGAGGCTTAGCCTGTGCACACAGCATAGCACAGAAGGGAGGCTGCTCTGGTCCCTGAAAACTGCCCCAAGAGCAAAGGGATGTGCTTGTCCAGCGGGAAGGGAAGGGAAGGGAAGGCAAGGCAAGGCAAGGCAAGGCAAGGCAAGGCAAGGCAAGGCAAGGGAAAGCCAAAACACTGATAACTTTGCGTCCACTACCACCACATCCCCTGCTATTCCTGCACCCATCCACCAATTTTCTGGTCCTCCCTGCCCGTCCCTTACAGTGCCCTACTCAATTTCCAGATATTGAACAGCCCCAGCTTCAAACGGGCGTGAGTTCTGGGCAAGCTGCCCCTCCACGGTCCCCGAGCCATGCCCGGTGCTCACCGGGAGCCGGCTCTGCACGTGCACAGCCAGCTGGACCTGTCAGACCTGCTGCAGTTGGCAGGTGGGTCTGGGCCACATGATTATTACTCTTGTTATTCCTCCTCAGATCCAGGTAAATACATGGTACAAGAGTCCATGGACCAAGGAGATGACGCTCAAAACAGCCACAGCAAAGGATGAAAGGAGCAGTGAGAAGTGACTTGCTCAACAGCGTGCAGCAGCACAGCAGCAACGTCTAGTGCAAGGTGGAAGGGATTTGTTGCCAAAATATAGGTGTCAGGAGCCAGCTGATACGTGCGAGGTTATCCAAGACATCCACCCGGGGCTGGCAGGCATGACCCAGGACCTCCTGGAGACTGGTGGCCTTCTGGAGCAGCAGCACTCAGAGGCCAAGTAGGACACCTAAGTCTGCAAAATTGACTACAGGCTTATTCTAAGAGCAGTGCCTGATGCCCCAGGCCAGGCTGTCTCCCCATGCAAGGATTCAACTCTGCGCTGGGGAAATACCTCCTGCCGGTATTTGGAAGCAGAGTCACGTGGGCTCAGAGGAAAAAGGTCCAAACCCTTCACAACTCTTAGGGCCGTGTGCTTTAGGAATACATGTCATGAGCATGAGAATAGAAAATAAGACATCGTACCCAGCCAAGGCCAATGCCATCAACAAAACCAGTGTCAACCTAAAAGCAACCTGCTGGGTTATATATAGAGAGCCAGTGGGTGCTCTTATTCTTATTAAATTTTATTTTTTTATTTCACCTACATACATTTTAAATGACATTAGAAATAGAATCAAACTTATACCATAATCTGTTGAAATCTTTTGTACTATAGAGAAAAATTGCACAAATCATACATGATGACAGCATTTTAAAGGAAAGTCAAATTGCTGAAATGGTGGAAGCCACAGACCACGACCAGAACATGTCAAAAAGCTCAACAGGCTTTTGATGAAAATAATATTTACTGCAAGTATGGGAAAAAACAATCAGAATTGTTCATTCTGATTTATTCAATCAGTTTGATTGAGATACTTTATCATTCAGGTGTTAATTAATGACTTGAAAAGCAGGAAAGTTTATTTTCCTCTTCTAACCATGAAAAAGTATTTCAGAATGCATTCTGCTAGTACTAAAAACTGGAAGACCCTGACCAGGAAAAATACCTCATTTAACTCACTACTTAAAAATAACTTTAATACATCAGCTTTACACGCAGAACAGGCCTCTATGTACTTACTCTGTTTTTCATATGTATTTGATACATTAGACAGTTTCATTTAGATAATTCCTTCTCATGATTTCTTTTCTGAATTCCCATTTCAATCCTGATAAATTTTAAGATAAATCGCAAAACCAAGTCTCACCAAAAAAGAAAAAGAAAAAGGTGCTATGCATCATTTTCTTACATAATAAAGTCTCCTCCTAAGAAACTGAAGAAACGTATGGTAAGTTGTATAACTGTGTAAGTAAATGTGTACAGGTATGGCAAAAACCAGAACAACTGTAGTGCAAGGGCTGTATTTAGGGCTCTGACCTACATCCTCTGGTCAACCACAGCAGACCAGTTTAAGATGCCCAAAGGATCTTGCTGTGGCTTGCTGACGGTCACCACTCCTGGAGCAAAACCGACATCATGGGACACACACCTCCATTTCGGGAGTTCCAGAGAGGAGTTTGGTACGTCAGCTTAAACCTGCGACAAAGGTCAGTTTGCCCCCCAGAAAACAAGCTATCGGGCAGGAGAACTGGAAGTGCAGCTCGTCCTGTCCCACAAGAAAACAAGAGGGGGAACTGGGGGCAGTAATATCTTAAACTGCTGCCACTAGATTCACCAGGGCACAGTAGCCAGAAAGTCTGACTGTAAACAGTCCCAACAGTGTGAACCAGGATTTCTGCAAGGAAATAACTACCACCTACATCAGTCCGGGGTTCACAACATGAACATCTTGATTTAAAGCATGATAATGTCAGTGACCTTAATCACTCAGGTATATGCTCAAGCCAAAGCTGCCCTTCTCCTGTGCATGACACAGAAAAAGGCACAGCAATATAGCATAGGCAGATAAGGAATTTCCACCCATATTGCCCTGACACCCCCATATCTGCAGAGCAGGCAGGAGATGGAGGGATCCCCAGTTAGGTGTTTCCCCTGGGCAGGTAGAATCGGTGCAGGTTAGGTACAACCCACAGCCCACCCCAGCATTGCTGGGGCTCACCAGCCCTCCTTCGCCCTGCCCCACCAGGTCCCCCCATGCTGCCAGCAGCTCCTGCCTCCCACTCACAGCCATAAGCACAGACTTTGCAGGGAAGGCCCTCTCCTCCAGCAGCAATGCCTACTGCTCGCTCTGGCTCTGGGACCCAGCGGCTCTCGCAGAGATGCATTTCCCTATTCTGCAGCACCATCTTGCAGCAAGAGGGAGGAAAGCACCTTTCGCAGACAACAGAACGGAGAGGTGGACCTGAAGGACACGGCAGTCTGGACTGCAGTTGCAACCAGGAGCAAAACAAACAACAGATGAAAGATTTTGATTAGGGATGGAGAGTTATGGCCTCTAGCATCCCAAACAAACCTCAGCATCAGCACTGGGGTTCAATTGAACTTGGGAATAGTTTGCAGGATTCACTATTTTATTGTTAGACTCTTCTGCCCTCACAGCCCCTTTTCTGCTTACCTCCCTTGCTTGTGGTTGCTTTTCCCCCAACTAAAACCAAGATATCTGCTAAATTCTCTGCTTGAACCTCCCCGTGAGCATTGGTCCCAGCCCTCTGGCAGCCACCAACCTGCCCCGTACCGGCACAGCCACATCCATGACGGGAAGGAAACAAGCGTGACTCGTCCGCACAAAGGCAGCAACAGGAGTCTAAAAAGTCTAATATGTCCCCTCTAAAATGTTGTTCCCCCGTCCCAGATTTTCCATGCTTTCTCCCACGCAGTTTTAGAGCATCGGGGAGAGCAAAGGATGTGACTGAAACCATAGCAGCAACAGCAAAATGACCCTTTAGACTCTTTTGCCTCCCACTGCTTAGGCAGTATCAGATGTGACAAGAATGGGGAGAGGACACAGAGCGCGTGGAGGTGTTTGCTTCAGGTTTTCAATTTGTTTGATGACACTTTTAGTTAGGGCTCCTCATTTCTGGAGGGGAACTCAGCTTTCTCCTGTCAGTATCTAGATTTCTCAGATAACTGAGAATAACAGCAGAGGAGGTGCAAGTACTTAAAATAGGAAGAATATTAATTTAGACCCACTAAAAAATGGCCAGTGGGCTCTGAAACAGTGGAAACTTGACAGTAACTTTAAGTAACCTTTAAGTGATTATTTCAAGAGCCTTTTTAGTAAAAGAAATTAAAATTTAAGAATTTTCAAGAAAGGTACACTCGGACCATTTGTGTCACTAATTCTGAAGCTCGTTGCATTTTTTAATGAGAAAAATAATCCAAATGGACCAAAATTACCTATCACCAAGACATCAGGTTTTTTAATTCTCCAGTAAAAGAAAAGCAGAATGGCGTGCAGCTGGGAAACAGGGCAAAGCTCATCCTCCTGCACACTGCAGGGTGCATTTTCCCCTTTGTGTCAGTCAGAGTGAGTGCACATAAAACCTATTAAAGAAAAACCCCAAGATCTTAACAAGAGGAGGGCTGAGAACAGCCACCACGTTTTGTGTTGACTCTCCAAGGCGAAGCTTCGCCTCCTTTTGGCAACACCAACTTTTTCCACAAAGCCACGGCTCGGATTTGTACGCAGCAGTGGGAAAGGCGTATAAACTGTTTCTAAACCCAGTGAGTTGTACAGGCCACAGATTATGGTCAGGATTACCAAAGTTATGTACATTTTCTCAAATTATTGGGGTTTCTTTTTTGTTCCTGTGTCTTTTTTATTCACAGACTCTCTTGTGCTCTGAACTCTGCGTGTCCCAGCTCTAGCTGGGTGCGCAGCTCCCAAATCTGCTTCAGTCTTTCCCGATATCCATAGTCCTCATCCTTCCCTCCCTGCAGTACCTTTCTGTTTTCACTTGAAGGCAACCTTGCGCCACACATGTCTATAAAAAGAACCGGGCTGGAAAGCACCGCAGCTGCTTCACCCAACAGATATCCCACCTTGCAGGTGGAAAGAAGCTGAGCTCTAGGAGGAGAAACAGCTTAATTGTTCGTATAAGGTTTGATTCATCAACATTTGCACACTGCTGACTTTTCATTTAGCTCCTCTAAATGTGATTTCACCACTCTCCGATCACAGTCTTGTAAAGTGCAGGAAAGAGAGGATCTGCAGCTGCGCGGGGAGCACGCGTGTCCCTGGGTGATGCCTCAGTGCTCCCCGCCTACTTTGGCTCTTCTCTTCACCAAAAGCATCAACAGTGACCACAACTAATAGCAGGGACAGAGCAGGAGTTCACTTTCGAGCAGGGACAAGCCGGAAAGTATGTAGATAACAGTGATATTTCCTCATCAGCTGTCCCCGAGGAATTTTATCCTTGGATATTCGGGGAGCCAGTTATCTCGGCCATTAGTGAACTTGTGAGGGACAGGTGAGATACCAGCAGACGGGCAAAGGGCAAAGGGAGCGTCTCTCTTCAAAAGCCGGGGACGGGAGGAACCAGGCAATTATGGACCTATCTGCTTAACTGTGATGCCAGGAAAAATACCAGGAGAAATAAGTACCTGAAAAAAAACCAAGATGAATAGCAGGACCCATGGACTGGTCAACAGCGAGTGGTACAACATGGTAATGTGTTTTATGCAGAGAAGGATACAAGGAGATGCAATACAGAAAAATTTAAGAGTCCAGGGCTTTAAACATGTCTTTTCCATTCATTTCAGGGAACAGACACATTGATAAATGATATACATCCACCTCTTGACACTACTTTGGAAAGAACAACCAATTACATTACTGTGCATTAAGCTGCATTTATGAAACCGTTCTTCAAAGCAGAGCAGTATTGAACATTTTCTTCTTTTCCTTCTGCTCAAAATGACCATCTGGCAACAGACTTTCTGGAATGGAGCCTTTTCTCTGGTTTCTGTTTGGGGACAAATCTGTGCCAACTTCCAGCAGTTCATGTGATTTAGGGATGCAGAATATAGTTCTCTTCTGAAACGTATGTGGGCTTGAAGTCAAATTCAGATACTGAAAAGATCTGGTGTGAAGCAAGCTGTGGGTTACAATACAGTTTTCTCTATGTGCATGCAATATGTCAAACTAGAAGGACTTGCATCCCTTTCCACACAGTCTCAGGCTAAGTGGTAAATCCTGTATATTATCCACAGTTACTTTACTTGCCCTAAACTAACCCCATCAAACCTGTCTGAAGTTTCATTTAAAACTTCTAGGAACTTTCATTTGAAACCGTAGGATGCAAGGTCTTCCTTAGATATAGAGGACACAATTAGGTCAATTAACTTTTCTTTAAAAAAAAAAAAAACAAAACAAAACAAATTCAAACTGCAAGAAGCTAAGAGGTCTCAGGGGCAAACCCTCCCATTTCAGGAGGATGTGGGAGTCTGGGAAGACAGTGTAGACCGTCCCTAAAGAAAGAACAATTCTCCCTGTGCATCAGCCTGTGTTGGTTTTAGAAGCAACATCTGAAACTTTTAAGAACTAGAGTGCAGTGCCTATGCTCAGTCACTGCATACACAGGGCCTTCGAGACACAGACAGGTGAAAAAAAAGCCTCCTCTAGTGACCTGCACTGCCTCTGTAACTGCCTGGTCCCAATTCCGCCTGGTCTATGGGCAGAAAATAGTAGGAAATGAAATGAAACCTAAAACCCTGCTTGGAAACTTCAGGCCAGGTTTCTGATCTTTTTTCCAAATGTCCCAGCACACTGGTGACAGAGCTTTGAAACCTGGCCATGTCCGTCTGGGGCACAGGAGCAGGCAAGGAGCTGCCCCGCCAACGCTGGGAGAGAGCATCAGCACGGGGGGGGAGCCGGGCTCTCCAGGCTGAGGGTCGTCAGAGGATTAAGCAGAGGAGAGGCATGCGGCTCCCTGGGGAATGCCACCAGCCTCCCATTATTTCTCAGGAAAGTCTCACTGAATAAACCTTTTTTCTTAAAGGTCTCGTCTTTCTGGGTCTAAAATTTGGGAGGACGGTCTTAGAGTATGTTATAAATTAATTAAAAATATCTTTACTTTTATTGCTTGGATATAAAGTGTGGCTAAACAGTATTTCCAAGGAAAGAGGTTAGTGTCTAAGTAGACAAAAAGACGCAGGCAGTCTCTTCACCTTTGTGAACAGAATGAAATGCAAAAACAAACATCAAAACCCAGGAGAAATTCATTACCTTTTAAAATTCCTTTCAGCTAAAAGAGTCCCAGCTTTTATCTCCATTTATTAGATCTACTAAAGTAGGAGGCCCAAGAAAAATTTTAAAATCATCAAATCATGTTGCTTCTTTTCCAATAGCCCAGAAAGCAGTCTACAATTTTCACTGAAGTTTTTACCTATCCTTCATCTTTCCTTTTAGGAAATGACCACCTTAGAAGCCAGCCTAAAATGAAAAATAAATGTCTGCCAATAAGTCTGAAAATAATGTTGCAAAGTATTTGCATTGGTATTTTGTGTTTTTTTTTTAATAAAAGCTGTTACAACAGGTCACAGCCCAGTCCAGACTGTGCTGGTGTGCAAGTGCTGCACAAACATACACTAAAAGACAGATCATGCTCCAAAAACCTTCCCATCAACGGCACAGGGACAGGGTCTTACACCATTTTGCAAGTGAAGCAGAGTCAGATTTGGATCCCCCCAGCGAGGCACCTGCTTAGCTCGTACAATTAGGAAGCTCTAAGTTCAGGAGAGGCACTGGGACCACCGCCCCGGAGCTGCCAGAGCCGCGCCACAGAAACCAGCCCTATTGCCTAAATCAGCCCCCTCGATGGGCACTCTGTAGAGAGCCTGGGCCAAGCCTGCAGAAGACTGAGGAGCAGAACTAGATATTCTGAGAGCCATTCCGGGGTTTAAAATATAAGCCGAGCTTTCCTTGTAATGACAGAGAGGAAAACTTCATGTCATTTTTCGTAACCCTGTGGGATTTTTTGCAATGGCTTTTGATAGGTGGTGAGCTGACACATCCACCTCGCATATCCTCCTGTTTGTGGTAGGTCTGTCAGGGCTTTGTATTTTTTAGCCGCTAACTGAGCAAACCGCATCCAGCGGATAGGTGTGTTTCCCAGCATAGGGGCGTTATGCTATGAGAATATAGTAGCTCTATTGAGGTAACAGCAGCATCGGAAGCACATGGCTCTCAAATATGGGACAGCCACTCAACCTGCTCTAACTAGCTAACGTCACCGGCAAAGTGGAACAAGTATGCAGTCTCCTGACCGACTCACCTTCAAAGGGTTGTATATTTTCATGGTGAATCTTTCTCCCCGATATCCATTTTTCCTTCTGGGAAAGTCATTAAAGTTTTAAATATCTCCATTCACACAAGACCCACCTAAATTCCTGTACACCTATATCCCTGCATACATATGTGTGCGTGGCTCCTAGACCCAGCCGTGGAGGAAATAAGGCGCTGAGCTGGCTTTTTGACCACTTCTCAAATGCTTGCTGCTGCCTATGGTTGCAGACATGACTGCCTCCTGCCAAATAGTTAAATAAGGGCTACTCCCCACACTGAAATTAATAGCAGCTTGTTTTGCCTCCCTGCCAGACAGGCTGTAATCTAATCGCACGCCCTGTGGCTTTACCCAGCAATCGCTCTTTCCCTTCTACTGTCACATCGCATCGCATCAGGGATTCCTCAGCACCCACCATAGGTGCATCGGGCTGGGCAGCGCATCCTGCCGCAGCCTCCCTTATGCACATCTACGGAGGCCGAAATAAGAGGAAGATGTGTGTTAGGGGTGCTGGATCACAAACGTTAACACAGGGTTACCCAGCTGCAAAGCCAAGGGATGTTATTTGTCAGGAAACCTTGATACACAGCTTTCGTTTCTCCCAAGCGAGCAATAGCTCTAGCCCAGCGGCGGCTGTTGAACAGGAGCACGTGGGTGTTTGGCTGTTCACAGCCTTCAGACCTCTCCACTGTGGGTGCACGCTGCTTATAGGGGACTCCTGCTGATAACACTCACAGCTGTTTTTAACATACACAAAAACCAAACGGTAGAGGTAAGGAGCTACAGCAAGGCATTCATATCAAACAGATAAGGAAAGACTGACTGAATACGATGGTTCAAGCTGAAAATAAAGGAAATAAAGAAGATAGAGGAGAGTAACAGAGTAGGGATGGGCCTGGAGCTTGTGGAAAGGCTAGCTAGCTGTGCTATTTTGGTTCAATTTGTCTGGGAGAAGACAACTAATACAATTAGCTTATCCAGCCAACAAGCTGGAAGGGAGTCCTGGACAAACATCCAGGAGATGTAGGCCAGTGCGTGTTTGTGGGTGTCCCTGATGTCACAGGAACTGCATCACTTCTCCAGGAGATGTAGAAGCAGCCAAGCCAGATGGCAAGCAGCCAGCCTGGGGTTCCTAAGTATCCAGAGCAAGATCTGCTGCAGGCCTTGCTCTCAGATAAGCAGGCACACTCACATCTGGATGTATCCTAGACTTGGAGATATGGGCACATGGGCATGAGGGGGTTACCGGTGCCAAGGTCAGTTCCTCAAAGTGCTTTGACAGAGGAGCGGGGCAGAAACAGATAGAGGTTACTCCTCTCAGGACCTTCACAAGTCCTATCATTTCCCAGACCATTGTATACATGCTCAAAAAGAAAAAAAAAAAGCAGTACCTATTCCCCTGACCCCCCCTTAAACTTGGCTGCAGGGAATATACTCCAAACATGGTGCCCTCCATAGAAACCAGTTCACCAACCCCTCCTCTGACATCCTGACTCCAAACAGCCCCCATCTCTCTGTGGATCTTACCCAGCACTAACATTTTGCCCTTCTGCTCAGACCACCTCTCTAATTAGCTTTGTTCTGACATCACTGTTAACCTTTTGGATCCACTAAATCCAAAGCAGTGTGTTGGAGAAGTCAAATAAGAGAAACTAATGCACCTCCCTTCCTTGGAGAACCTGCCCAGGTTGTATTTCACCTGATTAAAACAGGGTAAGTGCCACTTCTCTGTACACGGACACAGAAAACAGGCAGGAGCACGAAATGCTGCTCTGCATTGCAAGAGGAAAGAAGCTCTGAGCTTGCTCCACACGCAGCTGTCAGCTCCTTGGACCCGCCAGCTGTGCTTTGGCCACAGCCAGGCTACAATCTACAAGCCATGTCAAATGTCCCGTTTCCCCAAGTCTGCAGAGCTCAGAGAAAAGAGGATCCAGACAGTGCTTTATCTTGGTGACAACTTTCTTTTCTGAAATCAGTTGGGAACAACACGTTCAGCTATTGCCAAAAAAGATCACCAACAGCTATTGGCATCATCAGCCCTCGGTTACGTGGTTTCCCAAGTGGCACAAGGGATGACAGATTCCTATTAATTCCAGTCAGCAAATGGATTATAAATACTCCCCCAGCCAGTTGCCACCTGATAGGACTGTCCTTGAGTCCTCCAATTGTGGAAGGGAGTTGTCAACTCTAAATTTACCCACCAGCATGTATTGTATAAAACATACTACCCTGTGATCCTTGGTAGACACTTGTGCTGTAGCCCAGCATGGATTAGACCAGAAACTGCTCGTCCCATCAACCAGACAGACATCTCACTATTGCTTATCTCAAGACTTCGATGGCAGAAAGGAGAGAGGGATGGGTTTGACAGGATGCGTTGGTGTATTGGTCATGCAATTGCCACAGCAGTGCCATCAAGTCTGAGTTAATAAAGTGATCAAAAGCTAGGCCCACCTAACACCTTTCGGATGAGGTAACAGCTTCTGTTCCTAAGGATAGCCTTTCCCATCAGAAAAATGTACCAGCACGACTGATATAAGTAAACCTACTCCAAGGATGGGGTGTCCAAAACCAGATAGAGCTGATACAAAGCAGACTGAGATAGTATTCCCTGTAAAGAGCAGTAAGCAGGGTTTAACTTTTACAAAAGAGAAAGTAAACCAAAAGAAAGCAAGCGAGGAGCTCCACTTTTTTCTAGCTTTAGAACGGTCCTAGTGTCTGCAAATTGGGCAGATGCACATGCTAGCGGCACCTGTCTGCAGATTTTCTCACCCAAAAAAAGGGTCTGCCTGAGTGGGAGGACGGTTTGTAAACGTTCAGTTCAGGGCACTTACCAAAAGTAAGCCCATTTTTTTGCCTGTTGCTTGTTCATGCACAAAAGCTTTCCAAGCTCATCAGCTGGAAACAGCATCTCATCCCTGTTGCTCGATGGCCACGGATAAAATCCGCCCTCAGTTAGACAAAGACATGGGAGTTAAATGGCTGTTGGGGGCTGCATGACACCTTGCTCCAGTTTGGGCTTGTTCTGATTTCATGCCCCAGGTTATTCTCTAGAGGTGCTTCTTCAGCGCTCCTGAGGACACCCAACCTCTCAGGGAGCAGTAAGAGCCTTCTGCTCACTATCTGCACCCACAGCCTGGGTAACCCCTTTCCCCCAAACCCTGCAAGCCCTGGGGGCTCCCAGGCAGGGCTGCAGGTCCCACAAGAGTGGGGGGACACTCAGCCACAGAGTGAGGGACAGCAGCCCAACAACCCAGTGGCTGCTTCTGGACAGAGCAGGCTCTCCCACCGAATGGAGACTTGCCCCACATTGCCATTATTTTCACCTGCTGAGCACTTCTTAGCAGTTGAGCCAAAATGGTACCTGCCCGCTTTCTGGAAAACGTCAGGGGAGAGCAAGGCTGGAAAATGATGCATCACAAAATCCTGGGGATCTTTGCTTTGAGAAACTGTAGCACACCTCTGCCTTTAGACAAGATTTGACCTTGTGCCTTTGTACCAGGAACAGGCATTTTTGTCACCTACATGAGAATCGCCCTAAATGTAGCCAAGTTATAACTGCTAAATAGCAGTTTCGCTGTGCTTTCTACATACTTGGAATATTGTAGCATCTTTTAACATCAAAAATACTTTTAACTCACACTGCAGCTATCTCACACGGGGTACCCCAAATCAATGGATGCTTTTAACCACAAACTCTGCACCTTAAATTCTTTAGGCAGTAGGGGTAAAGCTCCTGGATTATTTCCTCCCCACATATGGGATAGGCAAAGGCAGAACCGCTCGTACCTTCAAAGCACTCGAACACCCCTGAAATGAAAGAGGAACTGAAAAGTTCCGCCTCTGTGGTTTAGAAACTGAAAAGCTCCTTGCTGTGGAACAAGGCCTGGAGCTCAACGGCAGGGATAAAACTAAGTATTGAATGGCTGCTTGTTGCACAAGCACTGTGCATCCTTGCACTTTGTGAGACAGAGGCTTTAGGGAAAAAGCAAAGCTGAAATAAAACCAAAAGCCCAATGGGGAATGTACACAACAGAGAGTCACATCCTGAGTGCCGAGTGCCTTACTTTGCAGCTCGCACCATGTCCCTTTTGCCTCATTTCTGCTCATGTGTGATACATATAAAAAGTAGTTCAGAGTGATGCTGGTCATCCAACAGGC
Source organism: Calonectris borealis (assembly GCF_964195595.1). NCBI lineage: Eukaryota > Metazoa > Chordata > Aves > Procellariiformes > Procellariidae > Calonectris > Calonectris borealis. Next base: position 15,830,004 of record NC_134326.1, read on the forward strand.
TTTTTCAAAATGCAGATTTACTCCAGGGTTGCTGGAGCTTATAATAAAAAAGTACACAGAGCCAACATCACTTACTTACATCAAAATGTAGAGTAGAAATCTGTATTTCAGGACATTTTATCCTACTGGAACTTTAATCCAGCTAATGCTAACAAGTCATTCAGAATAAATGTGGTGGGAATGAGAACAGGAGAGAGAGTCAACTAAGCAAATAGATCTACTCTATTTCCATTAGATCTCCACCATGGAGTTACACCAGCAGTGACAAGTCCATTGCCTCCTCCTGCACAACACCTAAAGTCTCAGCACTAACGCAGCCAAGGATCAGCCTAGCAGAGGTTTCACATCCTTGATGAAATTCAGGTTCCCAAGACAGGAGATACATGGTCATTTTCCACTCCGTTTTGCCACAGCTTCCACCACCTTAAGTGCAGAGCGCTGTCTGAATGTGAACTACTGGATCAGGTTCATATTTTGTAAATATTATTGTTATTTTATGAACTTTGGCATCAATGAGAGTAAAGCTAGAGGGGCTGGAATATGACACAATGGTTCTGAGCTTGGCTGTTATTTGTCCATTTTTTTAAAAAGTGGGGCGGGAGAAGGAAAAAGATAGTTTAGAATTGTGGTTAAACACATTTTTTTCTCTAGAGGCATTTAGGTTTTTGCCTTTGCTTTGTTTATTCTTCTTTGGGACTAAGTAAAGTCATATTTTTAAACATAGGACATTCCCCCTTTCCTTTTTAAATACTGCAATTCTAAGAGTCACCCTAGACAGGGCTCAGGCTGCTCTGACTGCTTGGAGCCAAATGCATCTTTCAGAGTGTTTTCTTGTGGCCTAAGAAAGTATTTAATTTTTCAGTCATTCCACTTGGATGTACCTTTGTTCACTTTCCAGGAGCGGTTCAGTTTCATTACTTTTTTCTTTTAAATCACAATATGTAATAGAGTTCCTAGTTTGGGCCTCAGTTCTGTTATGATACCTCAAGCACATGAGTGATCCTCGTAATTCAGATATTTTAAATTTGACCAGCACTTTAGGATCTTACTGAATCAGCGCTTACATATTTCCTTATTTCTCTTTTGGGGGTTTACTGTCTTTTTACATTTCTTAGAAGTGGATGCATAATCCAGCTCCGATACACACAAAACCAGGGGCACAATTTTACCAAAGCATGTTTGGACAGCACGAGCGGTGAAGATCAGGGCCCTGGCTGAAAGCACGATGTACCCCTCCTCGCCGGGATGGACTCTGCCAAACAGGAGGGCTGGAAGCTGTAGGGCAGCTAATCCTGAACTACATGCATGGGGGTAGTGGGGGAAACAACTTCTGCTGGACACAGTGAAGGGAAAAAGCCTCCGAAAATACTTTGGGATAGAGATTTTCACCTCCCCAGGCTGGCTGTGCCTAAAATGAGTTTCCAAACCCGAGGAGCCGCAGTGAGGATCCTGGAGGTTTCAGTCCCCCTATGCTGGAGCTGGAGGTCGGGAGTCCATCGCCCAAGCGAGTGCCCCGGGCACAGAGGGGCTGCACTGGGGCGGCCGGAGGGTTGGAGTGGAGAAGGCATCTGGGAAGAAGCAATGAAGAGCCTGACAGCTCGGGAACGGCCAGATGTTTTCATCATTATGGAAAAAATCTGTTGGTGCCTCTTTGCCCAGAGAAACACTGGAGGAGGAAATATCCTCTTGAGCTCTGATCAGGGCTGCATATTAAAACTGTGATGGGCCAGGGTCAAAAAACAACGGAAATAGGAGGAAGGGATCATTTCTGACTCCAGCTCTAACATTCAATGTGAAGGTGCGCCAAAGGGCTGCACTGCCTCCCCAGGGACCTTTTCCCAAGCTCGCTGCCTCAGAGAGCTGGAGAGACAGGGCCTGAAGATGGGCCCAAGCGATGTTTCTCCAGCACCCCCCCCCAGCGCTCCCTCGTCCCTCCAGCTGCAGCAGGTGCTGCCCCAGGGACGTGCAGCCGCGGGGATATGTAACCCTGGGGCTGCATAGCGCTGGAGATGCGCAGCCCTGGGGTTGCAAGAACACTAAGCACAGCAATAATACAACACGGGGCTAAGGACCCCTGTCCTGCGTTACAAAATTGGTGCTGAAGGGCACCCACTGCCCTCCTGACCCCAAACACCCCTGTCCACCCCAGACCCGGGGTTAATGCTATAACCAAGACGGGGAGACACCTAAGAGCGAGACCTGGGGCCGGGTTTTTCAGCCGTACGGGGTAACAGGTTCCAGGTTTTCCTTTCTCTCTCCCCAGCCCCTCCAGCCTCCGGTGACCCTCTCAGCCCAAGCATCCCGACGGGCTGCAGGACACCGGGATACAGCCAGCTGCCCCGGCTCCCCCCGGGCAGCTCCTCGGGATTCATCCTTCCCCACGGATCCCCCCTTCCCAAAAGTAGCGCGGCCCCGTCCCCCGCCGGCTCCTCTCACTAATTTTAGCTTTCAGGCATGAAAGATACGGTGCAACTAAAAACCAAAAGTAACCCCCGACAACCGCCCGGGAGAAAAGCGTGCAAAACCGTAAGAAAACGCCAACAGCCAAACCCAAATCCCTCCAACTTCTATAAGAAATAAACCCTATCCGCGAAATAAAAGGGCGTTTAACGTTTCATGCATTTCACTTGGATTTTTTTGTTCTTTAATCGACAAATAGAAAAGGCGGGCGGCGTCTCGGCTTGGGAACGAACGGCAAATCGCGCAGACCTGGCAGGGAGGAAGGCAGACACCGAGGCACCGCGGAGGACTCTCCCTCCTTCCCTCCCTTTCTTCTTCTTACAGTATTGCCGGGGCTCCAAGAAAAAAGACGCTGCCGTTTAAATGGTGCTTTTCCCTCTACCGCTGAAAAACGGGCTGATAATTAATGCAGGAATTGGGAAAAAAATGCAGATCTGGTTTTATTTACGCGACCTTCCTTTGCAATTTAAAAAGAGACTTGTGAAGATATCCGAAACTTTGAAATTTTACCCAGGAAAAAAAAACAAGAGTAAAAATCTAGATGAACTTTTACAAGATTTTCGTTTCTTTCCACCCTTTTCTTCTTGACACACACCTGAAATATATCGTATTTTATGTTCGGTGAATTGTATATTCATCAGGCTGATGAAAGCACTTTTCCACGCGTATACTTGCCTATTTCTCTCTCTCTCATATATTTTAATTTTGCACGGATTTCTTCCTAACCGTTTTTCTCTCTGCAAAACAAGCCGCGGGAGCACTCGGAGTTTTAGTTTTATGGAGATGATGCAGAAACGGGACCCTTCGGAGAAACCGACCCATTCCCCGTGAGACCGCCACAAAAACGAACAACGGAACATTTCCCCGCTTCGAGAAAAAGAACGACTCAAGGGCCTGATTCTGTTCCCGGGGATGCACCGCCCGGGAGCCCCGGGGGGGCGGGCAGCGCCCCGGCCGCCCCCGGCTCCGGCCCCACCGGCCTGCGCGGGGCCCGTTTTCCCGGCGCCTCCGTTTGCAAATTCACGGGTGGGAAAGGAGGAACCGGCCCCGCCAAACCCGCACGTCTCGGGGCAAAAATGGAAGCGGGTCCGAGCGTCCCGGGGTAGCGGGGGTTATTTCCCTTTTTTTTGTTGTTGTTGGTTCGTTGTTTTTTGTTGAGTTTGGTGGTTTTGGGGGGGAATTTGTTGTGTTCTTTAAAACTCATTACGTAGAAGACGCCCGGCGCTCCCGCCAGGAGCGGCAGCCAGCCTGGGGGCGGGTGGGGGATTTTACAGGACAGGGGTGAGATCCGTCCCGTCCCGCCCGTGACCCCCCCGGGGCAGCCCAGCTGCACCGCGGCAAGTGCGGGGAAAGAGACGGGGCCGTCTCGGGAAGCCGCCTTCCCGGTGCAGGGGGACAAGGAGGAAAGGCAGAGCCGCCCATCCTGCAAAGGCCCCGCGGGGGCGGAGGGGGCAGCTCAGGGGGGACAGGGACAACTCCCCCCCCCGCCGTCCCGCGGCTTGCCCTTGGGGCAGCCGATTTCATGCCTCTCCGGTTGTGGGTCACAGGCTGCGCCCTGGCCGGAGCAGAGGGGACATCACCGGGAGACGCCGGAGCAGAGGTGGGGGTCAGGGCTCTGTAACTCTACTCGCCCGGCTTATTCCTCCCACCCGCCTCGGCGGGGCTGATCCCCTCGGGAAGGGGCTCTCCCAGAGGGTCCGCGCTGGGTCCTGCTGCAGAGAGCCCCGAGGGAACCCGCAGCCCCGGGGGAACCCTGCCGCAGCCCGGCGGGGCTGAGAGCCGGCACCCCCGGGAAGGGTGTGGTGGCCGGTCCCTCATCTCCGCGGGGGGCGGGGGGAGAATCACTTTTAAGACAAATAAAGCCCAAACACCGTCTCACGTTGAATATGGCTCCCCCCGACCTGCGCCTCCAGACTGCGCTCCAAGGGCAGACCCAGATCCCGGGGGAGGGGGGGTTACAGCAGGGCCCCGCGGCCCCGGCGCGGCCCCCCCGCGCTCCCGGGGAGCGCAAAGCGCGCACGGTGACATCGCAAGACGGATCGGATTTGCACGGCCAGCAGGAAGTATCCGAGAAGTCAGACCTTTATCTCCTCTGGAAAACATCGTGCGGACAGACAAGCTGCAAACACCCTGAAATCCTCCCGGCCGTTCAAGGCTTCCCAGCCAAGCGCTGCTCCCATTCCCACTGGAGCCGGTGGGAACTTTTCCGCCCAGGGGAGGTAGATCGGGCCAAAGCTCCGAGGGAGAGGGCAGGGCAGCCCCGCCGCGTTTAGAGCTTTGTCCTTCGAAACAGCCCACGCCTCATAGTGCCCGGAAGGTATTTCGTTTTTAAGACGGTTTTCTTGACGATGGCTAGACACCGGTGCGTCCTGGCTACTGGACGCCTGTGTCAAACCGTTGTTGCATTTACTAAACGTGAAAGTCTCTTCGGTCGTTTTAATTTTCCCGTCCCTAAAATAACGGTGTTGCTTTTGCCCAGTGTGCGCTCCCCTCGGAACCGTAACGAACAAGCGCTTTTGTAATTAACTGGACGCGTTAAAAAGCTTTTACTCGAGCGCAGAAAAACGGCGGGTCCTGGAGCCAGCGTTAATCGTGCGGTCGCTGCAGTAACGCCCAGGTACTCGGAGAGGGGCATTGGGAAGGACGACGAAACCCCCAATCGCGCTCTCTTCACCAGCGAACCCAGCACAGTTATAGGCAGAAAAAGTTATAGGCAGGGTAAAAATTAAAGATTTTGATTTATCTGACCGGCTCCCAGCTTTCGCTTCAGCCGCAGGGCAAAAACCCACCTCCAGCGCCCGAGGTGCAAAAGCCAGCTTAATTGTCAGATTCCAGGCACGAAGCCCGGGTGAGGAGGGGAAAATCCACGGTGGCATTTGCTAGCCAAATCCCCCTGCCCAGGTCACCCCGCCCGGGTCACCGACGGAGGCGGAAAGCGGCGACCGAGCCACCTTCCGGGCGCGCTGCCCGCGGCCTGCCTGAAAAGGGGGGCGAGGGGGTACCAAAACCGAAACAACACGGAAAGTTTTATTCCGGGCTTTGCATAAATTGTCCTGAAATAAAGGGAAGACGCTTCGGTGCTTTCTGGCTGCTTCATTCGCGTGCTGTGCCCCGGCATCAGCCTGCCCGGCTGCATCAGCGTTCTCCAGCCGGTTTGCACGGAGGGAAAGGGCCCGATGCTCTCCCAAGTGCACGGCAGGGATGAGCTGGGATCCGGCAGCAGCGGGCAGGAGCCCCGAAGGCCGGAGGCCGAGCAGCGGCAGCGGGGATGGCAGCGCAGCGGACGCCTCGCACCTGCCCCGCCGCCGGCTTGCGGAGCTGTCCCGGAGGAGCCCCCCGGCCCACGGCGCAGCAGTCCCGACCGCCGGGCAGAGGCGAGGCCCCTCGCCAAGGCCGCCTTCACGTCAAGGTCAAAACTCTTCCTTTTCTTGCGCAATGCCCGAGGACGGGGAGGCCAGGGCCGCGGAGTGGGGCTGCTCTCCCCGCCAGCAGCCCCGGCGCTGGGAGAGGAGCGGGGCGGCCGGGAAAGGCGGGCTTCGTTAGAGCTTGAAAGGACCGGGGCGGAAAAGAAAAAAATTAAAAGAAGAAAAAAAAAAAAGGGGGGGGGGAGAGGAAAGAAGAAGGAAAAAAAAGGGTAGCAAGAAAAGGAGAAGGTTTTGGCTGCAGCAGAGCGGAGTGCCTGGACAGCTCCAAAGCCGTTTTCCTCTGCAGAAATCCAGAGGGGTGACAGCAAACCCTTCCCCGGCCCCAGCCACTTCCCGCAGCCGGGCAGTGCGGCCCCTGGCAGCGCCCAGACCCCCTCCGGGATCCCCAGTGGGACCCCGCCAGGGCGGACACGCAAGGCAGACCAACTATCACGTCGGAAGGATTTATTCAGCTAGGGCTCGCCGTTTTGTAGCATCCCTTTCCAATCGTTGGAAAGAAATAACTGGCCAACAGACCTTGGGGAGCCCTCGGGGACCCGCAGAGATCCCGAGGTCCCAGAGGCTCCCGCCGCCCACGATGGGAACCGGGAGATTGGCACAAGTCCTCGCAAGGAAACCCTAATAGGCTATTTCTGGACTACTGGCTCTTAACAAATCTATAGCACCTGAAGTGTTAGCACTCAATTAGTGACAAGGTTTCAAACCCCGGCGTTTACTGGTGAGGTATAAACAGAGTCCTCGGAAGATAGCCGGGAATTAAAGCGGGAGGGGGCCCTGGACATCTTAACCGACTGGGATTAAGAGGAAAACTTTTTTAAAAGGCCCCATCTCTCTCTCTCTAAACAGTCCGAGGTGACGAAAGCTCAGGGGGAGAGAGGATGTGCTCTCCGGAGCTAATTGCGGGGCTGGTTTTTTTTTGTTTGTTTTCAGCAATAAAAGTTAAAAAAAAAAAAAAAAAGCCAGACCAAAAAAAAAAAACCCCAAAAAACCGAATCGCATTTAGCAATCCCAGAGAGAAGCAACGAGCGGGTGTGGAAGACAACCCTCGCCTGCGAGGGGCTTTTCTGGGCATGGGGACCAGGTTCAGTCCCGAAGGGCAGCGAGAGCAACCTGCAAACCGGGTGAAGGCGGCGGGAGGGAGCAGGGCACCCCCCGCTTTCTCCTTGCAGCCAGGAAAACAGCAGCGGCTTTGCTCACCCCGTCTCCCCCACGTACACCCACAGGGCGTGGGTCCCGGCTGAATGGGTGGGCTGGAGAAGGCGTTTCAGGGCGCTCCTCCGGGCTCCGGTCTCCCTTTATTCCTTTTTATGTGTTATTTAAACGCGATTCTGATTTCGCACGCACTGGCCTGCAATCAAAAGCGACCCCACAGAGGGCAAAAGCGCTGTGGGAGAGCTCGAGGTGCGGATGATGCCTCCCCTCCACCCCTGCCCCGGGGGCTCAGCCGGGGCACGCGGGCTGGGCAGGACGGGGACCGAGTCGCGGCGCCTGAGGGCTGCAAGCAGGGTCCGGAGCTGGGTGAACCGGTCGCCTTTGTCCCCTCTGCTCGGCTGCCCTCGCCGAGACGCCGTTTGCAGTCGGAGCCTGGCTTCAGAGGGCTGCCGGAAAGCACCGGGAAAGGGAGAAAGCGAGGGGGGGGAATGGGTACTGAGCCCCGACCCGGAAAGTCCGTGAGCTGCTGTATGTCAGTAACTTATTCATCAATCAGCCGGACACAGAGCAGACCTGGCCTCTCTTTGCGGAGTGTTTGCTTTTTCACCAATTATTGCGGCCCTGCAGCTCTTTTTGTTGATACAGTAGTTCTAAAAAGTGCTAATGTTCATTTATCAGGGGGCCGAGCCCGGGACTCCCACTAGTTGTGATTCTTCCAAAAATATAAACACGAAGAGAAGGGCTAAGGCTAAAGCCCCCATTTGTTTCTAAACTGCAGTATTAAAAGTGATGCACTGTTGAAGATAAAGCGGAGATAACGCTGTCTGTCTCCAATGAATGTCTCCCCGACGCATTAATGACATTCCAAATGATAGCTCCGGCTTATCGTTCAATTAATCACTTCCACCCTCTGCAGCCGGGCCCACATCGATCGGGAGCCGCCGTGTGATTGGGGGTCTGGAGGAAGCCCGTCAATCCTCAATTCATAGCGGTTTTTCGGCCGGCAGCTCTCCCCCCGGGACGCAGAGCCCGCCGCCGGGGCTGCCCCGCCGGGGATGCGCTCCGGGCCCGCAGCGGCCGGGGTCGGACCCCCACCAGGCTGGGGCCACTTTCCCCTCCGGGTTCACCGGGCAGAGGGGGACCTCCGGGGCAGGCACTGCCGTGCGAGCTCCGGGCCTGACCTGGGAAGGGCCTTTTGGGCCCAGGATGGAGGAAGGGAGCGCTGGACCCCCTTTCTCCCGACCCGGGGGAGGTGGATGCCACGAAGGCAGGCGAACGCGCCCGCGGGTCTGGATTTGGGGGGGAATCGGGATCACTTCGTTATTTTAGAATGTATCTAACCTATCCCGAATAGCTTGTAATAAAAAGGAGGCAACGAGGTTAGAAAGACCGCCAGGCAGTGCAGAAGGCAAGGGGTTCCGCAGGCACCCGGCAAAGTCCCGCCGTAGGCCCCTCTCCTAAGCTGGGCTGCCGAGGCTGCCTCCACCTTCACCGGGCACTTCACCCCTTCTCCTGCAACCGAGGGAAAACCCCTCCGAGCTGTTTCCCAGGGAAGTCCGCTGGAAATGCAGCGGCGAAGAGCGAGATGGCCGCTTGGCCGCCCCTCTCCCCTCATTAAATAGCAATATTTCAGGCCTCCCCGTACACACTAATGGCTCCAACTGTCATCGCAAGATCCGGATCTGGTTTGCGAACAAACCGCTCCCAGGACACCGGCGGACGGCTGCAGCAAGAGGTTGCGAGCGCCGGGGCTGCCGCTGCTGCTGCACCGGCCAGCGGTCCCCAGAGAGCGGGACGAAAGTCACAGCATCGCCCGCAAAAATATCCTTAACTAAATTCCCCGGAAGGGAGCCCGAAGGTGCCGAGACACAAAATCTCGAGGAGGGAGTGGGGACAGCAGCAGGTACGGTCAGGAAGGAGCAGCCCGGAGAGGGCAGCTGCGGGCAGGTGCCCGCGTTTTCACCCGCCTGGGAGGGTTCCCTCCGTCTGCGGGAGAGGGAAGGATTTGCAAAACTCGCCCTGCGACCCCGCGGCCTCCCCGGGCAGGGCCCGGCCGAGGGACCCCCCAACTCACCGCATCCCCGCAGGGCTTCTCCGCTCGGGCCCCCGGCCCCAGCCCTACATCGCACCGCCCTCGGCCGCGCCGGGGCTCCGAGGGGACGAGCTGACCCCCGTGCCTCTCGGAGCCGGGCGCTCGGCACCGAAAAAGTCGCTGGAGGAGATTTCCCCCCCCCCCCTCGCCCCCCGAAGCCAGAAAACGCCGTAACGCCCCTCTTCAACCTGCCACGTTGCCGCTAAGGTTTATTTTAGCGACTCCAAGCGCGTTAAATTAATGAGCTCCCACTTCTGCCCGGTGAATCCAGGGGCCTGCGGGCAGCCGTGCGCCCGCCCGGGCTGCGGGGACCCGGCCAGCACCGCGGCTCGCCCCCGGGTCCCGGCCGCAGCCCAGCGGCCGGTTGCTTTTACTCGCTCCTCTCTTGCCCCCAGCACCCCTGTATATTTTGCAACGCCTTCAACCCGTTTTTTTTTTTGAGTTGGGTTTTTTCTGTTTGGTTGGGTTTTTTTGTGTTGTGTGTTTTTTTGTTGTTGTTGGTTTTTTTGTTTGAAAGTTTTACAAACAGGCGGGGGGAAAACCCAACCGGCATTTCCCCTTCCAAAGCCGTGCAAGGGCTGTTCAGGAGCTCTCTCCTATCAGCTGGATTTTGCGGGCGTTATGCAGCTTCAGAATATCTGTATAAACCTTAAGCGCGGATTTCCCCTTGAGTGCGCTTCACACAACAGTGAACTCCCGTTTTCTAGTTCCTGCGATCGGATATTGCAGAATAAAACGGAAACCTCCGTTCCCTCGCTTAAAAAAAAATGAAATCAGCACATATTTGGTTGATGGTTTCCTCCCGGCCTGTTTATTTAATCTGACTGTATGATAGATGGCATCAGATAGTGGCTTTGTACACATTAGGCCATTCTGGATTTTTTTTTTTAATGGATCAACAAACTCAGTGGAGGAAAGCTGGATAAATACAGTGCCGCCCCTTTAAATGAGTGGGGATGTTTTTGAGATGTATTACTATATTAGGTGACATGGAACTTTGCATCTCTCATACCATCACTGCAATGTTGGCCAATAGAAAGCTAAAGTCACCCAAAAACTGCCTAGTCCCTCCTTCCCTTCCCTTATGGTCTGGTCCTACCTGCTTCCAGTGCACAAGTCAAGGCTACTCGCGGGAATGCTATGTGCCCCCTCCGTGAGCCCACGCTCCACCACTGCTCCAGGTTGGCTGCTCCCCACCTACTTTTCCATGACCCTGGGCTGCGGCCGCTGCCCCGCTCTCCTCCGCAATGTTTCCTAGCCCTGTGACAACGACACCCTTCTCGGTCAAGGATATTTTGAACTTGGAACAGCATCAGAGCAGCCTGGCCTCCATGGAGCTCTCCTCGCTGTCCTCCCCCTCCTGCATGCTGGCCACCTTCAAGCAGGAGACGTACAGCGCCGAGCCCCCGGCCCTGCCCGACCTGCGGGAGGAGCTGCCCGAGGCGCACCCGGCCAAAACCGCCCCCGCCTTCCCCGGCTCCTACTACGTGAAAAGCTACGTGGAAATGGACTCGGCCAAGGACGCCAAGGCGGACAAGAAAGGTAAAGCCCGCGAGTAACGGTGCTGCTGGCCAGGGCTCGCCGGTGGCCTCCGAGCTGAGGAAAAGGGAGGGCAGGGGGAAGGCGACCCCCAGCCCGGGGCTGGGCGCTCGGCCGAGGGCGACGGGGGAAGAGGGGACAGTGCGGGGCTGCTCCCGCCCGAGGGAAGAGCATCTTCATCCCCACCCAGGCTCCGCGATGCAGGAGCGGGACAGAACCCACCGTGGGGAGCGTCCACCGACCCCGGCCCGGGACACCCCCGCGACTCCCCCGAGCGGGGCTGGGGCCGTGGCCGCGCTGGCTGCCCCACGGGACGGGCAAAGCTGCAGGATGATACGCAAGGCCTCGAGCTCGTCCAGAAATTAGGCGACAAATCTAATTTCTAATTCGCTCGGCTGAGTGTACGCCCATGGGGTCGGGGTGGGATTCAGTACAAAGGCCACATGCGATAAATCCAGGCTGTGACACAGCCGGTCGCGACTCAAATCAGTGCGCGGAGCATCTTTGTATTCAAACAAACAAAAAAAGACCGACGGAAAATTGCTAAAGAGGCGCTTAAAGAGCGGGGCAGGGCCGGTCCCGCTGCCGCAGGAGCGGGTCGCCGCGGCGGCCTGCGGGGCCGGGGAAGGGCCGGGGGCTCGCTCAGAGTGCACGTGGTTTATTGAACATTGCTTTAATTTTTTTGCACATTTTTTTTCTTCCCCCTTTTTCCTCTGCCCGTTTATTTTGCTGCAGAACTGTGTTCCCTGCACAAGAGCCTGGAGCAGGAGAAAAGAGACCTGGAAGATCCCGAGCGCCCCAGACAGAGGAAAAGGAGGAAACCTCGCGTCCTCTTTTCTCAAGCCCAAGTCTACGAACTGGAGAGAAGGTTCAAGCAGCAAAAATACCTCTCGGCTCCCGAGAGGGACCATCTAGCGAACGTCCTAAAGCTCACCTCCACCCAGGTGAAAATTTGGTTCCAGAATCGAAGGTATAAATGCAAAAGGCAGAGACAGGATCAGACCCTGGAAATGGTGGGCATCCCTCCCCCCCGGCGGATAGCGGTGCCGGTGCTGGTGCGCGATGGGAAGCCCTGCCTGGGGGAGTCTTCTCCCTACAGTTCGCCGTACAATGTCAGCATTAACCCCTATAGCTACAACGCCTACCCCGCGTACACTAACTACAACAGCCCTGCCTGCAACGCCAACTACAACTGCAGCTACCCGTCCATGCAGACCATGCAGCCCTCGGCGGCCGGCAACAACTTCATGAACTTCAGCGTAGGGGACTTGAATTCAGTGCAGACGCCCATCCCGCAAGGGAACGCGGGGATCTCCACGTTGCACGGGATCCGAGCCTGGTAGAGCCGCCCCCGCACCCAGCCTGATCCCCTCCGTGGACCACGGCCACCGGCGAGACCCCGGGGCCGGGGATGGGACCGCGCCTGCGAGCCGGTCTCGGGACATTTCCAGGCTGCGGGGGGATAAGGATAGTTAGATGTAGCATCCCGGCGGAGTTCACTACCGTGGCGGCCATTTCCAGCGGGGAGGTCTTCAATATGTCGTGCGATGGCCGCGCTCCGTGCGGGGCCAGGCGGGCTCGGCGCAGGGAGGCTCGGCGCTGCCCGCAGCTCCCCACCCGTGCGCCCAGCCACGGCCCCTCTCGCTCCCCCTTCCACCGGGGCCTTCGCCCCAGTAATTCCCCTCCTTCTTTCCTACAAAGCAGCCGGTCATTTTGCTTGACTTGATCCCAACAACAGCTAACCAAGCCCTGCAACTCTTTTTTTTTTTTTTTTTTTTTTTACTCTATACTAATTATTGTTGAGATCCATTTAATTTTTGCATTTCCCGTACGGTCCACGCTGTCCGGCCCGTTAAGCATCTCGTCAGCCCTCAAGTCTCCCCTTGCGAGGCTGCTAACACCGGCCTCGGCTGCGCCCCGCAGGCGCCCGGGGCCGGGCCGGGAGCGGGCCCGGCGGCGACTCTCGCCAGCGCACGGATGAGGACAGACCCCACACCCCACCCCGGCCGAGGAATACAGACACTCCGACCTGCCAGGTCCCCGTAGGGTTATGCACTAAAACGTGAGTTAGTATTGAAATGCACTGTCCGCCCCTCGCCCCGCCGCCCGTTCGTTCGTGTTTCCCGTTGCTGTACAAGCTGATGGAGATCAGCGAGTTGTCATTAAAGTGAGTGGCTTAACCTTGCGCGTCCCTGGCGTTCCTTGCGCGGCCCGGCCCCCCCAGCATCCCCTGGCGACGGCGGCCCGGGCCGCGGGGGCGGCGGGGTGCGGAGCCGCCCGCCCCGGGGGCTCTCACCGGCAGAACGCCGCCGCCTCCTCCGCTCCCGGGAGCCTTTCCCTGCCGGTCTCCCTCCCCCCCGCCGCCCCCGGCTTTGTGTAGCCCTCCCGTAATTTCAGCAATTCCCGTTCTGACGCGTGCAAACGGTCTTTGCATTTTAACGTCTTTCAAAAATAATTTAAAAGCCGCTTTTTGAGCCCACCGCTACGCAACGGCCGTGTCCCGTCCGCCCCCGGGCTGGGGTCGGGGCCAGCCCCGTTCCTCCCCGTCGGTGACCCCTTCGCTCCGAGTCTCCGGGAGCGGAGGGCGAGCGGCTGGTTTCTTCCCTGGACAGAAAAGCAATTCAGAGAGGGTACAAAGACCCCAAGCCATAAACCAAGGGGATCGCGCTCTGCCGGAGGCGAGCGGCTCCCAGCGCATCCGCGGGAGGTTTCGGCAGCCCCTCCGCACCCTGTCCCCATGGAGGAGAGCGGCAAAGGACCCCCCGCCTGTCCCCGAACTGCTCAGGGGCAGCGAGCAGGGCTCCCCACCGCCCGGCTCCCTGCCTCTGCTCTGCCTCAGCCCCAGCCCCTCGGCCGCTTTTACAGTAGTCGCTATCAAATGTCAATTATTGGGAGTGAGAAACAACAAACATTGTAATTCAGCGCAGTCAAAACATCCTCTGAGTGTCTGAGATTGTCCGGCCCGATGATAAGGCGATTAGGGGAACCTGCAACCTCTCCTGCCTTGGCCATATCGGCCCCATCAGTAAACAGGGATGGAGACAGGGTGGCTGTGGCCCTGGGACATGGGATGAAAGGCTGCCGGTGAATGGAAGCTGCCTGCAGCCTCTATCCCTCTTTCCCAAGGGGACTAGCCTCACACACACCCCGAAGGTAGGATTGCACAGATAAGGAGCTCCAACCTCCTTCCTATCTCTGCAAATGGAAGAGGAGCCCTGGGTGCTGCTCACAAAGTCCTTAATGCAGCGCAGAACGTAGACACCTGTCTGGGGCTCAGGGCTGGGCAAAGGGTGGCCTTCTGCCACCCCCCAAAGAGAGTCTGCCTCGGGAGCACCTACCCCAGAGAGGCAGAGGGGCATGGGGTCAATGGGGACCAGAGCCTGCCAGCCTGAAGCAGGGACACAGGGCTGCCTGCCCCTAAGTAGACAGGAGCTGGGGCCAGCCCCACAGCTGTGCAGCCCAGGAGAAAGCAAAGGCCCCTCATTTGAAACCTCTTCAATCACGGTATCACTGGCTGCATGATGACTTTTGCCTTCTTCCCACACAGGTTTTGCACTGGAAGGACACACAGACTTCAGCAGATGGTAGAGAGGCAGCAGGTTAGCCAGAAAATACTCTGCTCTAAGACAGCCAAGGATGTCTACCTTCCTGAGAGCCCCAGGCAAAGAGCACAGGAGGGGGCAGGAGAAAGCTGGGTTTAAACTCTGCCAGTGTTGGATGCTGTGGGGGAGTCGCAGTTTGGTCCCTCAGTTTGCCTGATCTGTAAAAAGGGCACAATGCTGCCATCCCACTTCATGACACTGGTGTCACTGGCAGTTGGATCCTGCCACTGCAGAGCTTGGCCAGGGTGAGAGCTCGCAGGGAGCCCTCAGGAGACAGGACAAGTCCTGAGTTAACATGATTAGCTAATTAAGATTAGCTAAAACTTGAACCACTGCTTTCAGAAGCTGGCCCTGAGTAAGGCCCTTTATTAAGTGGTCTACCAAGATGGACTGCAGTGAGACTCCAGGAAAAGCCACAGGAAAAAGTAACTCCACACATCAACACAGCATCCCTCTCCACATACTCCGAACATCCTTTCCCTTCCTCAGATCCCTCAATTTCTTCAAATCTGTTTATTTTCCTCTGGTAATATCCCAGAGCTACAAGCTATCAGGGAATCCGACTGTTCAGTGAGATTTAGCCTGCTGTTGCTCTGCAGAGGCTGTTCTGGGCACCAGCTTTGGGTGCGATTTCCAGGACTGCACTGTGCTCGTTCTCAGTAGGGATGGATATACTACAGCCCCTGCCCACACCGCTGCTCACACGCTCCCCTCCTCCCCGCGCTTCCCCATTCCTGCGGGAATTGCATCATGAGCAGATGCAGGGCAGGATAAGACAGGGGCTTGGAACAGCAGCCGGAGCCTTGGAGCCAGTTCAGAAAGCGATTTAGGCAGAGGACGCAGCCGCAGCTGGCTGAGGCCGAGCGCAGTCCGGCAGCCCAGCTCTGGCAGGGGCACCAGCAGCCGCAGAGCGAGGCATGGTTAAAGACCTTTCATTAGCTGGATTACGGGGAAGTGCAAGAGAGATATATAGTAGGAATTAACCCCCAGCACACTGATTTTGGCCAAGGGGGGTTCACTGCCTTCACATGCAGAAACACCCCATTGCTGCTAGTCCTGCTCTTCCAGGTCTGCCTCACCTTCGGCTGCAGCTCTACGGCAAGAACAGCCTCCGCAGCCAATACAGCCAACAGGGTCAGGCAGCGGTAAAAGGTCTCCCCAGGACTTCGAAGGCACTGAGGCTGTTGGCACACACCACAGCACGGCGGTGTGCCCTCCCAAATCCAATCCTCTCAAATGCTTAGAAAAACTGAATGCAAACTTGACATATTTCTCTGCCTGAGCCTGCAGTGTTTCACATCTATAGAGCAATATGAAAAAACAGTACTTAGAAAACATTATTCCAGAGGAAAGCACAGGATACTGGCGGTTCCCCAGGGAACCTGAAATCAGAGATCCTCTCAGTGTTTGGAGGCATGCTGAGCTTTTAATAATTTGCACTTGGATTTGATCTCACTGTCCTTTCTTCAACTTTTTTTGGATTGCACAGCCCAGCACTGGCATTCATTTCTCTGTTTTAGACCAGCTTTTTTAGAAGAATTCAGTGCCCTAACTCCACCTGAAGGTAACAGGAGCAAGTGTAGCTCAGCACCACTTGTCTTTTTCAGACAAACTGCATATGGTAGGTTTATACAAACTATTTGGAATTCACACAATTTGTACAGGAACAAGTTGTCAGCTGTAAGGGACTGATACCAAATCCCTCGCCTTTAGCAGTTTTGTAGAAACTAAAGTAATTGTTTTTCCCAAATAACACCCCTGCAGTTCCTACACTGCATTTGTGGCCAGAATTTTATTTCTTAAGTTCAAGGAGTTTTCACATAGGAAGTTACTCTCTGGAGTCAGAAAAAAGGAGATATAGCAGGAATTAGCTAAATGTTTCAATGTTCCTAAGAAGCCCAGCAGGAAAACAACAGATCAACAACCCTCTCTCCCTAGCCCCCCCCGCCCCCCACCCCCGCTCCTAATTCATCTCACTGACAACAGTTTAGATCGGTATCAGCAGTAAGTGATTTCTTGTTAATGGGGATTATTAAGAAGAATCAACACCTTTAAAATGCTACTCCACGTTGTCTCCAGAGTGAGAACGGGACAGGCTTTCAGCCTAAAGTCTGATTTTTCATTCCTGGGTGGTTAGTTATTTACTACTACACGAACTTAATGCTACATTTTGATGCAGAAAGAGAGGGAAGTGGAGACTTCTCCTAACAGAAGATCAAGCACTGGCAATACATTTGTGAAAGTTAATCAATCAAGGTTACTTGAAAGTTACTTGAAAATCACTACTTCTCTCCTGCAGTCATTTTAAACCCTGCCACTCCAGAGCATCATTGAGTAAGAAAGCCCCATTTCGTGACAAGATCCTCCTCAGAGCAGTCCATCAGCCAAAGGCCTTTCCTAATCTCTCCCTAGTTCACTTCCACACCAAAGGGAATTCCAGTGGGTTTTTTTCCACCAGCTTTTCGTCTCTCAAAACAGCTTGCTTTATTATTTTAGTACAAACTCCAATCCAGCCTCTACAGAGGTCTCATCCTTACTGCTTCCTCCACTTCATGGGTAGTGCACTGATCCACACAGATTTTTCCTTCTGGGTACCAACAAGGGATCTTTAAGGATCTCACACTCCCCTCTTCTCACTTCCCACTGCAGTCCTCAGCAAACACAGAGCAAAAGCACCAGCTCAACTAGATTATTGCTGCTGCTTCTAGCTACAGTGAAGGTTGTACTGGTGTGCCTTACCTAATTGACCAGTTTTAAAGCACCTCTACCATTTCCATCATTGTAGCGCACGGACTTGCCCCAGACTGTTGCTTGAAATGGCTACTAGAGCCGATGGGCTGGCTGAGTGAGTAAAATAGGTGAGTTTCTCTGTCTTTGCGTAAAGAAGTTACTGGAACTGCAAATCATATACAAGCCATGTCAATGGACTCTGGATGAATACGTTAAGAGACAGAACAAGACAGAAAATAAACTGTTTCCTGGAAACTAAGCAAGAGGAAAAGCTGACAGAAGCCCAGGAAAAGAGATGAAAATTCAGAGAAGCAAAGCAGGGCATTTTTAAACTAGCTCTGTCTGCTGCGCAATTGATGCACTGACTCCACCAAGACTATAACACATCTGCTAAGTCATCTCTGCTTAAAATAACATTTTTTTGGTGTCAACAAAGCAGCATGGGCGAATGGCTAAACCACAGATCTGTAAGTCAGGAGATCTGGGCACTTTTCCCAGATCCATTAGAGAGGGGCATGGTGTTTGCAATTGGGTCGGCATAGGCAGACCCTCACTCCTACACAACTGTAAGCAGGGGCGATGCAAGTGCAGGGGTTCACCAATACGATTTGCAGAGATTGTTCAATACTTGCTTAGTTTGATGTGCTGGAAAAATAAGTTGTACAAAATAAAAACTAACTTGCAAAGGGGCAGAATCTCTCAGTGGCCAAAATAATTTTATTTCTTAGGGTTGGGTAAAATTAATTGGTCTTGTGGAGACATCCTGGAACTAAATTACTATTTGTGGAGATGGGAAGGCTGAAAGAGAAACAAGCATGAATGATACTATTGTACAGTGGGCAAGGTCAGGAGTGAACAGGCTCAAATAGGAAAAGAAAAGCAAGTTTGTCAAGTATTTCAAATTCTGTGAACTGCTTTAACTACTACTTAGTAAGAAACATAACAAACATAACTTACAAAGGCATTTTAGAGTTTTGGTCCTAGAGCCAACAAATCTGGTTGTTTAGCATACGATTAACTTCCACAGTTAAAAACATCTACTCTCAGAAACACTTTCTAGGTGTTCTGCGTATTGGGAATAGGATTCGGTGCACTCTCTTGCCGCAAGAATATACCATAGTTTATTTTAGCACAGCAGATATTTCCTAAATAGATTGCATTGTCCTCCAGCATAAGCTTTGAATAAGTCACAGTACTGGCTCCTAGAAATTGCCCCCAAATCCCATCTTCCCGGCCAGGATTTTTTTGTACTCCTTACTATCTGTGAAAATAAAAGCTGCTTTCTGAGCAGTCGCTGCAGTCAGTGGAGGTGCAGCATACAGACATGTGCATAGTGCTGGCTTGCTGTCATCAAGAGAAGCCGTTAAAAAACGGGTCACAAAAAAAATCCAAACCCATTTCAGTCAAATAAGAAAGTTTCTTATATTTTTAAGTATAAAAAAATTAGAATGAAGTCCTACTGCCTGGCTTCAGCAAGTCAGTTCTAATGATACCAATGAGATGATTTATGCTATTTCAGGGAAGGAAAATATAAATCTTGGTTGACTTGAGGTTTCATGTACTGCTTTACGCATTGTGCAGTGTCAGCTGCTGCTTCCCTCTCCGCCGCATACCCACAGAGACAGGTCCAGATCCACCCCGCAATTACACACACTTCACTTTACGGACATGGTTAATCCCACTGAAGATTCTCATACCGACACGGACAGCGTACGAGGGCTCAGAGTGGAAGTAGACGGACACGCTGACACCCAGCTACATTTCTGGCATCCTCCCATGCTGAGACTCCAGTCTCCTTCTGCTATTTATTTCTGGTTACAAGGGTTAGAGGCGTTTTTATACTTGCTCTGGGTTAAGGGGTATATCTGAGTTTTTCTTTCCAATTACATGCCCAGAAAGCAATCCATATCCTATACATCAATGGGTATTGCAAGAGTCCCAATCCTATAGCCCCTAAACATACAGAGATGCCACGCATACAGCCATGCTCAGAATGCAGGTTCCTTACTGGCATCTTTATAGACAGTCTTTTTCAAGCAATGCCAAAAAAAATTACTTTACTTAACCCTCCTTCCGAAGACATGAAAGTGGAATTGCTGCTATAAAAAGAGACATTCTGCCATATCTCTCATCCAACACTCACAGGCATTCAGCATGCCGGTCTGGGACCTCGGGCTAATTTCTCCTTTTAGATGCACCAAAAAAAAAAAAAAAAAAAAAATCAGTGAGAACTGCTGGTCATTGGCACCTCTGAGAGCCAGGCCTGAGGTGACTACATTTGTCTGGTTAGACACCAATTTACAGCCCATCAGTATTTCACCTTGAGAATTTAAGCCTAAATGATTTCTTAGACAGTGAGGCATTAGAACTGGAAACCAGATTTCCCTATTCGGTCCCCGGCGGTAACACTATCTATAGCATTTCATTTTTGTACACAGAAAGATTATCTCCCATGTAACAAGATGAAAGTAAATACTTGATATTTTTCCCCATCAAAAAAAAAGTAAGAGCACATGAGAGAATCACCCCTAGTGCAGCACAGGACAGTCGTAGGTTAATTTCCAAATATTCTCTTTGCTTTTCTTTCTTTCCTAACCACATTTCCAGTCCTATCGGTCTCAATATTCTGGTTGTGAAAACACTGTGCTCTGCCCCTTTGATCAGCTAGTGAAAAGCCCTTTCATGTCTCGCTGTCTTCATTACCTTACATTTTAATTGCTGGCTTTGCATGGGACAGACAGGTGGTACAAGGTCACAACAGGAGATGACGGATGGCTTTTGGCAGTGCGTGTCCAGATGACACACGCTGAAATCAACCTGTGCGGCAGTAACCCGTCCTGCGCTGGGGGATCAGCGGGGCATGCACAACACCTGATGGCTACAGCCCCCAAATACCTATTTTAGGTCCTATTAGAAAATAATAGTGAACTAGGCTTCTTCAGTTCTTGCAGATTAGCATTTCAAAGCACCACACACCCAAGTGTTACTTATCTGAGCAGCACCATCCCTACAAGCTACTGGGACCACCATTTCACATGTTGATGAAATGATACATCCAGAAACAGGGATTTAACTCAAGTTACTTAGAAGATCAGGGGGTGTCAGAGGTGAAACCCCAAAGTTTCACATCAAAGCTCCTGCACCGATGATTGAGCCCTGGTGGAGTGAAGATTTCTGAGTAAAAGATGCCATTTCAGATGCCAATCTTATTTTAAATCCCATAAAAATCACTGGGGAAATGGAAATGGTTTTCCTTTCACACACCCAGAGCTTCCCTTATTTTTCCCTAGAAGATGTCAATTCAGTGCTTTAGACCCCTGGGGTACCCTGACTCCATCTACCTACACTTAGCAAATGCATACACCCATCATTACCATGATACAGGTTTCTTCTCCAATGCATTTGACTTGCTAACTTTGTGGTCATGGCAAGAATTACACAAGGTTCATGGCAAAGATAGCTATATTGGATAGTAGCTACCATACTGCTATTTTATCTACTCAAACAAAGAAATCATAAGGAGGAAGACACTTTGGACTGTTATCCTAGAAGATACCAGGCTAGACCATCTTACTTGTCCTTTTTGGCCTTAAAAACCTTTAATGGAGCAAGTGGGCTCCCAAAGCAAAGGCTGGAATACCAATATGCTTCCAAATGTCATGTAATTCAGACCCAAACTTGAGTTCAAGGCCCTTTACAGCAAAGAGAAGCCATGATCTCAGTTCTGGTGACATAGGATGCTCTTCTGGTGAAAGTCAATACCACTATGCTCAACTTGTTTTGTGTAGAAAAGTATTTTGGGCGTAGATCCATTCAAACCTCAGTGTATAACCAAAACAGAACAGAGAGGATATTTTGCCAAAGTCAGACACTTACTTTCTCCCAGTAGTAAAATGCATCCTTACTACAAGTGCAAAATTAATTGGTTTAAAGATTCTTCTCCAGGAAAGCCAAGTTGGCCCTCCAAGATTTGTCTTGAAAGACAGAGACCCTGATTAACTGCAGAGCAGAAGGAAATGTCTCCTGACTATTTTCTCCTCCTCCTCCCCCTGTCTCCCAGATGGCCATTCCTTTCATTTTCCAGGCAGGTTCCTTCCCTTCACACAGCTGTTCCCGACTGCAGCTGAAATCAAGACATTGGGACTCATTAACTCTATTTGGTCCTTTCATCCAGAAGTCAACGTGACATGCTCACGGAGCGTAAATGACAGGAGTCAAGTTTAGACTGAGGTACAGGTGTCTGGGACTGGAGAGGCCATTCAAGCAATTAGTTCCCACTTACACCATCTTGTTTTGGTGTTTTTTTTTTTTTTAGGTGAAATAACATCACAAAAATTTTGCAGATTTTGGTGTGTGCCAGTTGAAGAGCATCATCCTCTTCAAAATGCATTAGACAGATGCTTTCAAATCAAAAGTCTCCTTTAAGACCATTCCTGTTTTATCAACCAAGATAGCAGCATCCCACCCACTTTCTGAGGGAAAATGAAAATATTTAGTGGAGGTTCAAAATCATTTGAGAAAAACAATGTGGGCCACAGGACTTCATTCTGTATTTTTATTTTTTCTTAAAAACAGAACTGATGACTTGGGAATTTTTGAGTCACCGACATTTTGCGGAAAACTTTTTGGGAAAAAAATAATAAAAATCACTCTGTGAAAATACAGCCTTGCTTGAAAATACAGCCGTAATTACTATTCTGCAGAGTGCTCTTTACCTATGCTTGTTATTGCTGCAGCATGCACCACTTGTTGCTTTGCTTTTTCAGTAAACTGAGAGTTGGTGAGATCTTGAAATCGGGAAGACCCTATTTTTTAATTGTAACTCTGACATTCATTTGATGCAGAATCTTGAGATGGTCATTTAACCTCTCATGTCACATTACAGAGGCGAAGAGTTCAGGTGAAGAACAGGGGTCCTCCATCACCTGCTGAACGCAGGCAGGCTGCAAAGACACGGACAGAAATCCCTGCTTCGCAGTGCTTGGATGGAAAAATGGAAGGGGCGGGGGGCGAGTGCGGGAAAGCCTTTGCACAGAGAGGAACTGACTATTCAAAAGAGAAAATGCTTTCTGATGACCTGAGCTAAAGATAGGATGAGCACAACCAGCAGCTTTTTAAAGCAGCAGATCTCTCTTATCAGAAGTCCCCGAGGAGGGGAACCGCGCTTTCACCGAATACGGTGTTTTACAGAGCTCTGCCCCGAGACGTTGGGGTCACCCGCAGGGCCAGCATCTCAGCGAGTCGCCGGTCCTGCTGGGGACCTGGCTGTACCCCAAAAGCCTGGTGGGACCCTTCCCGGAGCCGCTCCCCCATTATCCCAGCGCTCCGCCTGGGTACCGCAGGCGGGCGCTTCCTTTATCATTTTGACTTTTGACCTTGAGACGGACGGGGCCCTGCCCTGCCACCATCACCGCTTCCGTCCAGCCCAAACCCCCTCCGCTCCCCGCGATGGGATGCTTTAAAAAAAGGGCATTGTGG
The DNA here is from genome assembly GCF_964195595.1 of Calonectris borealis. Classification (NCBI taxonomy): domain Eukaryota; kingdom Metazoa; phylum Chordata; class Aves; order Procellariiformes; family Procellariidae; genus Calonectris; species Calonectris borealis. Next base: position 15,852,482 of record NC_134326.1, read on the forward strand.
TGATAGATCTGTCAAGACCAAGGGTCAAGTTTATGTTGATCTACAGGTGTCAGAAGCGTATTGATCCAATGATTAAGGTCCCCGAGAGGTCACCATAAATCCTCAGGGGGATGAAAATACCACATAACTTGCTTGCAGATGTTGCAGAAGTAACCAGATAAGGTAAAGCAACCGCCCAGCAAGTGTTAACAGACACCGTTAGAGCAACAGGTGATGCCACAATGTTATTTTGCTGTAAGCCAGGGTGGCCAAACCTATAAAAAGGTGAAAACATGGAGCAATTCAGGCCCTTGTCAGGGCAAAATAAGGACATTTTATTTCAGCTTAAACTGGGGCATCTTTGGCTTGCACGAGATGGAAGACAGCCTTTAGCGTAAACACTTTGCCCTTTTTGGTCAGCACTTTCCATGCATTTCCCTGACAGTCGTGGAATACGCCCAACTCAAAAAACGCTTTTGTGAACGTAATTATTTTGCAGATAGAAAACCCGTTACATTAGGTGCAGCCATAGCAGATACAAAAAAGAATCTCCTTGTCCTAATTTCCAGCTCCTCAGCTAATGCTGATGCTGAAGTTCTCCAAAGCGTTTGACAATGACCAGCGCGCACGCCGTGACCCCTGAAGCCAGGGACCACGCGGACCTTTCCAGCAGCGGTGGCAGCGCAGGGTTTCTGTAACTCGAGCATTTAAGCCCAGCAGTTATTGCGGAGCGTGATGCTCGATCCCTTTATCACGCCTCCTCTCCCTGCGGCAGCCGGAGCGAGGTCTAATTTTAAAAAGCAGTTATATGGTGGTGTTGCAGTCACACACGTTACAGTTAGCTGCTGAGTATTTAAATATAATAAATGTGCCTAAGCTGTTCTACAGTTAGGCTATATACAGTTGACTATACTGACTCAAGTTGAACAAACTGCAGGAAGTTAGCTTACTAACTTGTTGAAGCTCAGAAGTTAAAATAGATGTTATTATGTTGTTAAAATAAAAATTAAAATTTTATTTTTAGAATAATTTGGGGACTAATAATCTAAAGTATTTCTCTGATATAACTAAAGTAATTTTAATAAAAACAAATTAATAATCAAAACTCCATTCCTTTGGAGGAATAACCCTTAACATAATAAATGAAGACAACACATTTTCCTTTGTGGTATATTCCAATGAAAATTAGAAATATAATGGATCTCATAGGAATTAATAAATCTCATTGAGACAGAAGAAACTCAAAGTTTAACTGAAAATAATTTTGAGTATCAAACTGAAAATTAATATATTAGACTCTGTTCATAATTTCTCTATAAAAATTAGAAAATTATATTCAAATAAAGAGACTTTTTATGAGAGCAAAATGCTTACTATAAAAATCTGAATACAGTACAACTTGGCTATAACATGCAGCTGTCGGCGTCAAAGCACAAAGATTAATCATTTTGGAAATGTTTGTAGCATCTGTGTTGCAGAGTTTTGGTGCTAACAGTCACTTATAGACAGAACAAAGCATAACACATATTGCTGCTTCCAAACTGGGGCTTTCATCTGCGTGAGCCTCTGGTCTGCTTCACCAGCACAAGCAGGCAGCTCGCACGCCTAAGGTAGGTACATGCTGGAGTATTTTGCTGAAAAGCACCCAAAACATTTAAGAGCATATATAATAATATTGGTATCATGGCTGGTTTCTCCCACACGCAACTGTGGACACAACACTGGAGAAAGTTTTAAACCCGCCCTTGCTATCTTTACTCATATTGAACATCCTGGACTTTGCACTGTCTTTGTTCCGCTGAGGCCAGCTGGGTAGGGAAGGGGTGAAATGGTGCGGGGCTCGGCAGAACTTTATTTCACAGTGCTACCTAGTGGTTTCTGGAATAAACGATCAGTCAAAATGCATTCGCTGTACAGAACTTTGATGTGAAGTAAATAGAAATGTGTATAAAATCTAAACCTCCACCACTGCCTGAGAAGGGTAGGAACTATACATTTACACTGCAGGTAAAAAAAAAGAAGGAAAAAAAAATGCGCAAGAACACTTGCGAACTAATCCCAAGCGTTTCCGACTGGATATTCATACACACACGCACATCAACAACCCCAACCCAAGCTCCCGCAGCTGTATCGGATGCCAGGACAGGCAGCACCTTTATTTGACAACCGGGATACTTCCCCCCTCACCGCTGCCGGGGATTAGCACAGGAACATGGAGCTAGTGGCAGTCATGGCCCTTCAGAGGCTGTCCCTCCCCTTTTCATCCTCTCTCACAGCATCGAGATGTTAATGCCAGACTCTGTGATTACATTTTCCCAGATTTCCTGCCAGCACGAGGACACTCATCAGAGCCACTGCGCCTTCTCCCCTCCAAACACCCCTCCTCGCTCCTCTCAAACTTTCCTTCGCTCCGCAACAGTTCAGCAGCCGCTGCCACTGTCTTCTGCACAGCCCAGTATCACCTCCTCCCTGCCTCGCGTCTGTCAGTCTGTATTGACCTATGTATCCATCTAGCCATTTTCCAGCATCCCTGCTGCCCTGTGTTTGCCCCCACAGAAGACAGCACTGCCCAGGTGCCGGGGTACAACGTTTAGGTGCTACAGCATCACAAATAAATGAAATCCTATTAAAAACCGACAGGGTAGACTGAGAGCCAAGCCTGGCAGGATTCAGTGGAAGATGTTAAACCCAAGTATGAGACAGCCGCTGGACGTGACAGTTTTCCCATATTTAGAAAGGGGAGAACAGTACTTGCTTCCCTGGGCAATGCCTTAGGATCGTCAGATGAAAGGAGACATGTAAGTACTAAGTAGTATTAATAGTCACAGGCGTAATATATATATATGAGAATAATACAGTCAAACAATACTTAACAGTTATTTCCAATAGCAACATTTGTATAATGCCATTGACACTCAACTGCTGATAAGTGGGACACACTTAAGGAATTTTAATAAGCCTTTGAAAAGGTTTAACTGATGTGAATTAAGCCCCAAGATAATTTTGACGCAGGGCTATCATTCTTCAGTTAAAAATAATTGATCTTGAATGTAAACGTCACATCTTACGCCCTAGTGTACAAAGGCAAAGAAAATGTCATTTGTCACCAGCAGCGTCGGGGGCTGATGAACACGTTTCTAGAGAAGCTGCAGCACCTCCGAGCTGTGCCTGGGCTGTATGAGGGGCTGCCACGGGGTCACGGACAAGGTACCGCACAGGAATAAGATTCAGATATGTTAATTGACAATACATGTGTGATTATCACTACAACGACACTAAATCCAGTGCCCTGGGCATTGTGGGCGAGTGCAGAAGGGACTGGTAGTATCTTTTGGCTTTACTCCACAAAAATAGCTCTGCTGCCACTCCCCTCTTGCAGAGGCAGAAGCAAAGTCTTCATCTAGAGTTTAGTACTGAACATAAAAGTTTTTTCTTTTGGAGAGGAGCATTCTATATCTACTGCTTGTTGTTCCAGGCGTTATGCTTTTCTAACTGGCACTTTCTCTCCCAAAGCTCGCTATCTTTTCTGGAATCCTCTAACAGACACGTAATGCAATGTCTTTTTGACAAAGTGATAAGACCAGAAGCTCTTGTTGAAATCTGCAAACCTACACATCCACCCACATCTTTATAGAAATTAATTAACTTGCAGTAATGAGAATGTAAATTCCCACTTGCTGTCTTTCAGCATGAATATTACCCTATTGTCTACAAAGTTATTCACCATTAAGTCTGTGAAAGATCAGGAACTAAGTTTGGGTCAAAGTCTGCAACTACCAAAGATACTGGTGCAATCACAAAACTATTTTAAACAAATGGGAAGATAAAGAGAATCGTGGGGTTTTTCTTTTGTTTTTTTTTTTTTCCCCTCTCCTTTTTTTGGCTGGTTGGTTTTGAATAAGCAGACAGACTACTGGCACAAACCAGTCAGTGAAAGCCGGGAGTCGCTGGCATTAAGCTACTTGCATTTTTGCTTCAGCTATTTTCAAATATCATCTCTGACATTTAAACAAATGGGAATAACATTATGATCCTTAGCAGCATTTGCAATTTTATATCCAAATGAAAAGAAGCAAAAGCAGCATGCTTTTAAGAACACAGCTCAGAAAGGAATTCTTCATTGTTTAATCCAAACTACAGAGCATTGATATACATATAATAGATGATTTTTATATATATACACACACAATACATAACAATATACAGAACAGGGGAAGGCTCCCTTCTCTTGGAAACATCGAGTATTTGCTATTATCAGACACAGGACAGGAGGCCAACTGGATCAATAGACTTACTCAATATAGAAAAATCTTATCTTCATTTTGGACTAGTTAGCCATAGTGTCAGCACCTAGACGCCACTGACAGTCATCTCCCATCAGCAGCAGCAATAACTGTTTGGTAGTTGGGTGACACCTATGAAAAGCCAATAACCCAAACAGAAAAATTTTGTCCCGCTGTCCATTTTGAAGATAAAGGGAAACCGACCCACCCCTCCCCGGTCTTTGGGCATTTATCGGGACTACGAAATAACGCTTTGCAGCCCGTGTGGGTTTCGGTTTCAAATCTCCATTCCCGTTGGGACAATGCAAACCGAAGAATTTGCGGGTACAATGAGACCAGACCCCTGGAGGGGGTCAGGTCCAAAAGCGTCCCTGGATGTGATACTTAGCCATCATACTGTTGAAAAGAAGAAAGCAAAAAGCTTTCATGTTGTTCTATATATATGTGGTTCTATCTATAGGGCCTGGTGTGCGCTGATCCCCGAGGAGACGTTCTCCCTGCCTGCCCTTTGGGCGCTTATCGCGGGACCAGAGGGACGCACGCAGCATTATCACCAGCCCAGGCTCAGAGCAGCCGAGTGGCATTTTCCTTTCATGCAGCCACCGACACCAACTGCAGGGCAAAGCGCTCGGCAGCACCGCGGCGCAGCCCGCCACCCCGCCTGGCAGCCTCTAAGAGCGGGAGATAAGTGGGATACGCAAGTCAGCTCTGATGTTGCAGCAGGAGACAAAGGTCAGGAGCGATAACATCTGATCAGTCTCACGTTGCGAGGTTAAAAATAAAAGGAAGCCCAAGTGGAAGCGAGAGACTGCGGTGGTCTAAGGTTTGGCGAGGTGTCACAGCACCCCAGGAAGAGACCTTCACCAGATTTGCTTCTCGCAACTCCTGCCAAATTATTTTTAATGACTTTGCACGGCTGCACGAACCTCACGATTCATCCAGCACTTTAGCACCCAAGACATCACTTTGAGGCAGACGCACGGCCGTGATTACCGCAGCTCTTGCTTTGCAGTAGTACCCAAGGTCCACGCTGGAACCGTGCCATTTTCCTCAACACCGCACAAGCCCAGGAGGGCCAGGCCGGGCCCCTCCTGCTCACGTGGAGTACGTGGGAATAGCCAGTGGGTGAGGATGTAGCTAGGCAAAGAGAAATCGGCAGTCACAGATGCTCCAAGGTTTTGAGTCAGGCACTCCACACTTACATGATAGGCTTAAAATCGTGACATTAAAAGCTAACCCCAAACCAGAGGCAAATGAAATTAAAAGCTGCTTTTTTATGAAGCGTTCCATAGGGTTCACATTTAATGTGTGTGTTTGCTACTGTGAAGACCATATACCTGCTTGTGTAGAATTTGATACTTTTCATGACGATATGGTGCCAGAGGCTGGGAGTTTATTCCACGTATTGCTCGTGCTGGTGGGACCAGCAGCCCCAGCCCACAGCACAGGACTTCAGCCTGGGAAATCAGCGCTGGCTTCGCTGCCCTTAACCAAGTGCATTTACATGGATTCACACAGACATGACTCGGTAAAGTTTTCCAGTGACTTTGCAGAAGTGTGAGTAATTATAGACAGTAAAGGACTTTAATATTAACCACACGTGCTGTGGCTCTGCTAACTTGAGTGGAGATCTCAGTGGGCACCACACGAAGGGCCAGGCCCTAAATCCAATTAAGTCAATAAAGATTCCCAGTCCTTTCCGCAGACTATAGTGCTCTCGTTATGTGCAAGAGAACCAAATCTTCAAGGCACAGTTACAGTGCACCGGCACATCCAGAGCATCTCTCTTGATGCATCACCCGAAGAAACTGGCACAAACTCTTCCATTGCGTGTTCCTGTGAGAGAACCAAAACCTCAGCTCGGTGGGACTGTCATTTGCCTTGTTGCACCGAGCAGCCCAGACCCTGTTTGTACCATTTTACATAAGCAAGCAGATAATTAATAAAGTTTAGTTTATTCGGTGTAACAGTCTCAGCCTGAACGAGTCCACAATCAGCTGCAGGGACAGACACCTGCATTAGGCCAGTCCACAAACCACTTTAGACAGCGGTAGGATGATGCAAGAGCCCCTGGATGCATTTTATACAGCTGAAAACCCAACAGCACAATGGGACAGATGCAGAGACAGCAGATTAAGTAATAACTGGTTATGTGACTCCCAGTTGCAATTAGTCCGTGACTCAAAGACCCCAGCGCAACCTGCAACCAGGAGAACATCAGTTTTCAGGAATGGGTCATCCCTCCTTGACTGGCAGCTTGGGAAGTGTTTATTCAATGAGTATTTGATGTGAGCGTGGACATTCACAGTACACTGGGCAACTGGAAAGATAAAGATGATACTGCTCCAGATACCACAGTAGCTACTTACACAACATGAATTTAAATGATGTGATTTGAGATTTGTTTTCAGGAAGCACTGGCATTTTAATTTTTTTTTTCCTACCAAGCTTTGAGCAATGCAGTACACAGCAGAGAAAGATGAGAAGTCTGACTCTTCCATCTGTGAATGTTTTAGGTTCAATTAACCTTCTTATTTCTTTATAGATAAGTAACAAATCCTGCAGCCATCAAATCTTGGAAAGATTACATCATCATCGTCAACTGGTCCCATTATTCCCCAACAAGCATATCTTAAGATGTACATGATTGAGAAATATTGATATCATCAACTGCTGCATTAGAAGAGAGAACCAAATGTTGTACTAAAATTTAATGTATGAATACACGCTCTTTCCACCTCTTAAGTTGAAATTATTTCTCAGCTAATGTAGAAGTACCATACTTAAAAGTACAAATAACAACTGAATGGGGGCTGAGAGAGCTGGGGCTGTTCAGCCCAGAGAAGAGAAGGTTTCTTACCAAGGGGAAGGGGATCTTATCCATCTATATAAATACCTGAAGGAGGGTGTGTAGAGGAGGGAGCCAGGCTCTTTCCAGTGGTGCCCAGTGACAGGACCAGAGGCGACAGACACAAACCGAAACAGAGGAGGTTCCCTCTGAACATCAGGAAACATGTTTTTATTGTGAGGAGCACTGGAGCAGGCTGCCCAGGGAGGTTGTGGAGTCTCCATCCTTGGAGATACTCAAAAGCCATCTGGACACAGTCCTGGGCAACAGCTCTAGGTGACCCTGCTTGAGCAGGGGCTCGGACCAGATGACCTCCAGAGGTTCCCTGCCAACCTCAGCTGGTCTGTGACTCTGAAAACACAGATAACCAGGGAAACTGAACAACAGCAGAGAAGACTTCCAGCCCTATTAAAAGGGCTAAGTTTTGAAGCAAGGTTCCTGTTCTCACTAACTACCCTCAGAGAAAGAACTGCATCAATCTTTCAGCAGTTAGAAAAAAATGCCTTGGGGAATACTTGGCATTTATACCGCAGAGCATCAGGACTGGCCCGTACTGCGGCTGCCCCTCTGCTCTGGCAGCGCTGAGTGCGCTTGGTTGTGGTACAGAGCTCCTGCTGCCTGCGTGGGGAACGCTCATCTCGCCTCTAAGGGACAGAAACACAGCAAGCACTCAGGCACCAATGACGTGAAGGGCTTGGTGCACTTTGCAGCAATATACAATCACAAAGACACGTCTTGCTAAAATATTTGCTTAAGATTTCTCTTCTGGTGGAATCACACCATTACAAGGAGGGAGGCGAAGCAATGGTAAGCCGATTTCCTGCCCCCCTTCCAAAGAAGAGCCCCACACATTCGCAGACAAGTATGCACATGCCCCCTGGATATTCTCAGCCCCCAAAGATTCCAGCCTGACTTGCCTGGCTTGCTCTGGACCACTTGGCATGTGATAGCAGCCGCGCACATTTGGCAGAGACATTTTTAGAAACTTCCAAGCTATGAATTCACCCTTCCATTTTGGTAAAGCCAGTTATGTGGAGAGCATTTCAAAAGCAGAACTTCAAATACAGACTTAATTTCCCCTCAATTCTTAGAGGGGGGAAAAAAATAAATACTATTATACTCTTCATTTATTTTCCCACAGAGAGTTATCCTGTAATATTTCTGTATTTGCTGACACTATAACCAATAACAAAATAATTATAAGTCAATCAAATCATTTTTTTCAGCACAGTTACACCACAAACTATTTCCAATTCTTTCCCTCAGGTCCATGTTTTATGGCAACGCTGGAAGGTAACTTTCCTTGAAAACACACATCCAACTAAATGCTTAGGAAGTGACCTCCATGCCGCACACTTCAGGGATGTGCTGGGGAGATGCCCACAATCCCAGCTACAGCAACACGGATACTGGCAGGTGCCTGCTTCTGCCCACGGGCTTTCCACCGTGGCCGTGTAGGAATGGACACCAGGTTCACATCTGCATCCACAGCCCACCAACCACACGCTGGCAACACAGCTAAATATCCAACAGCACTGTCTGGCTCCTGACACACTGAGGGTCAACTTCCAGGCATTTTCCCCTTTTTCCACAGGTGTTCAGAAAAAGCAAACTGATCTCAGTAGGTTGGACTCCATAGGCAGGACCTGACATGGACTCTCACAAACCAGCAAGCTCTAAACCTCTAAATCAGCTGAGACATCAAACTGTCCCATCCTCATCCCTAAGCGGCTCCAGCTGCACAGCAAAACACCCACAGTCCTTTAAATGGCTTCAGCCCCCTTTGCTGGGAGAAGACAGGTAGTTCACCCCCACGGCACTGATGAGCAGGAGTTCATTAACCCACAGCTGCTTGATTGCCACCAGCTGCCTGTCTCAGCCCCTGAACTCCAGGGCAAGGAGATCTCAGGCCCTTTTTAAGCTCATAGTAGTTCCTTGCTCTTTGTTTTAAAGGAGTGTTATTCTTTGAAGAAAAAAGATTTTCACTGCAAATGTTTGCGACAATGAATCCCACTATCGGCTTGCAGTGACCGCATCTGATACCGGGGGGGGAAGGAATGGTCCAGGTAGCAACAGGAGCACTCCTGTCTCCTTTCACTTGTGTATGAACCCCCCGGCACAGCCCTGAACACTTCTCCAGAGCCCTCTTTCTTTCTTCCTCTAAAGCTCCCCAACTACCACCTGCTTCTGCAGTCCTGGAGCTCCTGGTCTCAGGAGGCCTCCAACCCTTGGCCCCCAAGTCATGCCTGAGCCCAAAAGCGCAAAGGGAACAGAGACCATCCTCTTCTCACCATCCCTGATGGGTCTGCTGCACTTGTCAGGGCAAACTTGAAGGGTGAAGCACCTAAGAAAACGGCTACTCCCTTTCAAATAAATTGGTGTGATGCCAGTTTTTACCCTTCACAACGCAACCTTGGGCATGCAGCAAAAGCAAGACATTGAGACACACCATCCTGCGTGACTCAAACCCCATCTTCATATTCAGAGGTGGCCACAGACCAGTGGGCTGCCCAAAAGGCAGAAGATGCAAATACAAATTCCCCTGTAGACACAGAAGAACTGCACAGGCCCAACTTTCCACACTCCCTTGATAAACATTGCAAGTATCAGACAACAAAAAGCCAGGCACAACCACCTCCTCTTCCCATGGTACTGCTCCTGCTCGCTTATGCAAAAGATCAGATATAGAGACCTACCTTCAAGCCAGGAACAAGGTCTGTAGGTGAGGAACAAGCCAGACACCATGCTGCAGCCTGGAGGGAGGATGTTTGAGCACACCCCCCCAGCCATCCCCAGCTGCGGACCATATGGGCTGATTGAGGCATCCCACCACGCCCAGGAGGGATCCAAGGCACTGACCACCAGCTCTGGCTCTGCTCCAGCACCCAACCACCAAGGGCACCACTTGGGGTGCTTGACCCCACACGTTAGAGATGGTGCTTCACCAAATCACCCTTCTTACCCCAAAGAGAAATAACATTTATTTCGCTGTCTCCACTGATTATTTCTTTTCAGGTCTGTGGCCCATCAGGAGCCTGGATGCTTTCTGGCTGCCTATGGAAGGAAACAGTTCAAGTACCAAGTGCTGCAGATTGACCCGTTGCGTCCCAGGGAGGATTTCTGCTCTTCCCCTCTCCCAAAAGGTCCAGTTGTCCTTGATCTTTTTTAACTTATTTCCCTTGTCTCTAAGGACTGTAAATTGACAGTCAGTTTATACAGAGCAGGTAGGTATGTTTACAAAAGGACTAGGTTATTTTTTTTAATGAAATCCGGATGCAACAGAAAGCAAATGTCATAAGGAAGGTCCTTAAAAGTTATTTTTTGCCCTCAGAGTGTTCCAGCAGGTCAAGGTCTGAAAGCTAAAATTTCAGTAACGAGAACAGCGCAAAACCCAAGACATTCAGCAACAGACCTTTTATTTTCCCCCAAACTGCTACGTTACAATCCCCATTGAAAAAGATCACCCCTGTAAAACAAACTTTACTGAAATTCTCAGCACTGTGAGAAAGCCGCTTTTTTAAGGTTGATCTACGCTCTGACGGGAACACGCTGCAAAGATAAACACAGTGAAACTTCCTGCAGGCAGGCACGCTGCATCGCTGCTTACAGCAGAGCTCTCTCCTCTGCTTAGCGTCCCAGTATCTCAGAGATTAGCAACAACCTATTTTTGTATTGCGTCCACATGAGGGAGGAAATACTGAGGCAGCTAGTGTTTGACCACCTGCAGGTACCGTGTTTCAGAAAGACGAGGCTGTTTTCAAGCTGGCTGAAAAAAATAAAGCCGCGCTGCTACGTCTGGCCTAGGAGCAGTAAGTAGTCCATAAAAAGAGAATTTTATTGACTGCTCTGAAGTTACATAAAATGGCACTGCACTGATTTGGAAAACAGGAACTGCTGCATAGCAATTAATTTGAAACGTATTTATAATCTAAACAATTTTCATGTCTTAAATATTATTTGTATGTAAAGCCGTATTTTCCAAGACCGGGGGACAGGCGGACACACTTCTATCACCCTTTGTACGTCTGTACACGTCTGTGCAGAGGGGCGCAGGGGCGAGCGGGCTCCAGAGAGGGCAGCAGCCTGACGCTAGGGATGACACGTGTGAAATGCAACAGCCAGCATCACTGAGCTGGACGAAACTCGCTCCATTGTGGCCTCAACCTGCAGACTACACAACGCTCTCCTTGGTTAGCAGTCTGCTCATCAGAAGACTTCTTCCAAAGCAAGGCTTTTATTATTATTTAAAAGCACACACGTGTTGACTTTGTGCAACGTATCTTTTTTAAGCCGAGTAATTTCTCTCTTACTCAAAACCAGAACACACGCATCGCCAGTTTATTTCAATCTTTGTGTAATTCTGTATCTCAGTAAAGGCTATTAGGAAGGCTGCACTGAAATATGATGAATAAACGATACGGAAAAAGCCACATCCATTCTGTCTAGTCTGCGTATTATAGGACTTTCATGGCAAGAAAACGCTCCCGACTCCCATGCAGTAGTGCCCTCTGCGGGATGTACCAATCCTAGCGCGGAGGTTTCCAAATCCCTTGTTACTACCCCAGGAAGAAAGGCTCCGGTATCAACTCTTCAGGCAAAGCCCTTCATTTTGAACTCAATTACAAATTCCAACTTTTCTTGTTTATGCACGTAGCCATGCAATCACCACTTCAACCGTCCCGTACTCCGGTTTAGATTACTACAACCTACTGCCACTTCCATATTTAACCAAGCTTGTAGCAGCTGCCAGCAAAGGGGTAAATTGTGACTACTGTAAGTTCTAGTAAATGAATATTACAATGGCAAGATAATCAACTGGTCACCTCTTCTCTCTAAACATACTATTGAGAACTAACTACAAAGGTCACCTAGCCTCAAATTTCACATAAAATTAAATACTGCAATTTGCTTGACGTTGTATTTCTTAGGATATATGTAGCACTGCCTTTTAAAAAAGTTTACTTCTAACTACTAAATTAAGGCAGTATTTAACCATTCTGTGAGAATTTCCTAAACAGAATGTCAACTTTACCGGTCAGCTCTGAACAAACAATGAAACCATTTCCAGAGGGGAAGGCAACATCAGTTTTAAGAACATTGCAGTGCAGTTTTTGGTACTTCAAGGTACTACATGGAGTGTGGCAGGTTGGTATTTATATTATTAAAGCAAATCAACTCTCATTACTTAAGCACAAGAGATAGGGAAGGTAGTAATTGTAAAAGATTTTACTAACGGAGAAAAGATCAACTGTATGAGCAAGAAAAACTTTCAAACTTAAAACTTGGCAGTGTTTTTCAAATATAAAGTATTAAGTGGAATTTTATAAGGAGGAGGAGCAAAAAGGCTTTTGATTTCAACAGATTGGCAATGTAATTCTCAAATATATTGAATTAATAGTAACAAATGGGGTTCCCATTTTTGCTTTTGTCAGAGCCCTCCCAAGGCCAGAGGAACAGAGCCAGACTGCATGTGTGCTATGCTCCCAGAAAAAACAATCCATAAGCAACCACTGCTGCTAAGTATTAAGCAGAATTTTTACACTGGAAGTTATTCAGGCTCTTTCAATCCATCAGACTTTGTTTTTTAAACAAAACTCAGTTTACACGGATACAATAAATAATTTATTAACGGAATGTATGCGAGTTTCTCTCTTCCATCCTTCCTCTTACTCTCAGCACCTTATACACAGATGTCAAAGCAGCTTCCAGTCCAAGCCAAGGACAAAAGTTAATTTCAAGGCAAAACGAAGAGAGGTTGAAAGTTAAGACTGGCACCTCTGAGTGCCTAGTTCCTCAAGTGTTTCTCTGGTTCCCCAAACCTACAGGCAAATTGGTGTTTCTTCTTTCCACACCTTGATCTACCTGCTTCTTCCCAACTCGTTCTCATTTAAGCTCTTCTTAGGCAGGTCGCACACTCCGTGAGGACAGTATGCCAGTCATGCCTGCTCTAACGCTCTTTCAGCTATTGCAATATCCCTTCATTATTTTATTTAAAAGCCCTACCGTTATTATGCCGTCTCTTTCTGATCTTTCGTAATAGTTCAGTTTAGCTTTGGAATTTTACAAAAATGGAAAGAGTCTTTTTTTCAAAATATAGAGCACCGTAGCCAGGAATAAGGCAAGGGCGAGAAAGATTAGCAGCTTGTCCGTCAGTTCCCTGCGATTGTACTTTGTTATTAGCTTTCGCCCCAGCTGAATTGTCCCAGACATGGACTTAAATTCTTCATTTGCTTCCAGGATGGTTCGTGAAGAATTGGCTGAAATTAAGGGAAAAAAAAAAATTCAGCTGGTTGCGCTTCAAGAATACATGACAAAGGATATAAGCATGCAATGTTTGGCAATACAGATAGTGCCTGTGAGATCCTCCTGGGTCAGACTGACTTATGGGTGAGACAAATGCAGACTGTGTTCTTGCAGAAGCTTTCACAACTCAGTAGTCCTGATGTGCTAAGGAAAAATGCAAAGCAAAATAAGAGTACTGAATGGCTTAAAGGCCCTACGTCCTGTTCCTGAATTTTTAATTTTTAGGCTACCAGATCAAATCTAGTTCACATTTTTTAAGAACAAAGTCAGTGCTACCCGAGAGCTCGCTGGAAGCAGAGTGAAATAAGAATGGTGCTAGAACCACCAAGTTAAAGAGAGAGAAATCACCATCACTATCAGCGTCAGTTCTAGCAGCAGCAGGACAGGTCAATATTTGAACATATTAATTGCACAACTGAAACTGTTCCCCTAAGCCAGAGCAGTAAATCAGTGTGATTCAGATGGGGTTGCAGAAAGTGAAAAAGCAGCATGCAGCAGTAAGAGATCCTTAATTATTCAGCTTAAACAATTTAAACAGTTTTTAATAGTTATTTTTGACAAACATAATTATTTTTGGCTTTTTTTCCTAATAAAAAAGAGAAAAATCAACTAGCGAAAAAGTGTGTTGATGGGTCTCAACTGAAGCCAGAATTTGAGAATATGCCAAAACAGCAAGATGGAACATCAGTCCCTTTCAACTTCTCTTCCCCTGTGAGAAAACAAACAAGCAAAAAACCACCCCAAACTCCTCAGCCTTCCTCCTTTCACGTTATTAAGTGAAAGCAAAAGCCCAGGAGTCCCCTTTTTCTTATATTACAGAATGCATACCCCGTACGACAGTGAATGCTGGTATATCACTCTATACTGAACTGATGGATTAAAGAAAGGTCAAACTCCAAGCATGTTGTCTGGTTCACAAAAACAAGCATAGTAGAAATACGTCTGTAATATTTTGCAAACCATTACATTCCATCTTAAAGAGGCGTTTTGATCCAAGTGAAAATAGAAAACTTTTCCCATTGTTAATGACAAAGCAGAGCTCTCCTGCCTCACAGCCGCATATATGCACTGCATACTAGGGAAGGACTTGCTCAGAAAAAAGGAAATTCTAACTACTGATTCAGAATTTGCAGCTGGGTTTTGTAAATGACCTTTGATAGTTTTTTCCTTGATGAACTCCAAGTGCTGTTCAGTCAGAAACAGGGTGAAAAAGCGTCTGCCAAACTGTCTTTTTAATGGGAGAAGAAACATGCTACTTTTCCGTGAACAAACTGTGCCCAGCTGCCATCCTCAGATGGCTGCAGAAAACAAGGAGGGCAAAAGTTGTGTTATTTATCCTCGTCTTTAAACTGTTCTCTCTTCTGCCCAAAAGCGCGGCTAGTAAGAGGCCCAGGCAACACAGATCCAACTTCCAAATGCTTCATGAATCACCAGTTCTGACAGGTCACTTGATTTATTGTCTTAGGAGTCTAAGCCAAAGAACTGGGTGAAATCTTGGTTTCACAGTCCCTGATGCACTGCTGACAGAGCAAGTGACCTCGGGTTCAAGTCACTTGATCTCCTCGTCTCTTAGTCATCCCAGCTGGAGACTGGGTGAAAACAGTCTTCCAGCCATACTAAGTTTCCTCTGTGTACGGACTTGTACCTACGCTTTTATTTTCTCTGCTATTACCAAATGCACGCCAGGCCAGTAGCACAGAGTAACACCAAACACGCTCTTAGCACCGTGTGAGCTCCCATTGCTTTTACAATTGCTTTTATGTGAAACTAAAGCAAAAGCTCCTCACCTTGCCCCCTTTTCCTTTTCATAATCACGAAGCAGAAACTCCAACAAACAGCTCCACGCAACATACATTATTATTTTCTGGTTATGTCCAACTGTTAGAGGAGTTCTGCTGGACAGTCCTTTAATTATCATCATAGTACGTTCTCCTACAAAGCAGGTTCCCACTATGCTCCACACCATGTCAGTTTGCCTCTCCCCATCCTAACAGAACTGGAGAAAGGTGCTTCAATCACCCAGTCCATACCCAAACACCCAAATAACATCTGTACCTAGGGTTTGCACGGTCTCCTCACTCTGCTGGACTTGCTGTGACATCATCCTGCTAATGCCCATCAGACTCTCCGTGATGTTACTTGCACTCTCTGCCAGACTTTCCTTTGTAGTCTTCCTGAAAAAGAAAGGGAAAAAGTAAAGCGGGAAGGGATAAAATTATGTCTTCGGGTACTGCAGGGAAAATGCTGCTGTCAGGGAGCTTTGAACAGAGCTCGGCACCAAACACCTCTGCTAATGTACAAAAGACCAACTAGTTTTTACTACATGAGAAATTCAGATTATCTTCACTAAACAATAAAAAAAAAAAATCACAAAATATTAAAAGTCATGAGCCAAAACAACTGCTAGTGGCTCAGAATCTCATGGGGACCCAAATTTCACCACTTATGACCACACAACTTCATTAGCTGGTATGGAAGCACTGATACAAACTACCACTTTATTATCCTGGGTATCCCATTTGTTGCTTCATGATACTAAAAACACCAACTTTTCAATACAGAAATTACATAAGCTTACATCCAGTTTTGCACATGAAAACAGCTTGCATAATGATCCATTACTTCTTTATAACCCTGATTGGAACTAATGTTAAAGACGGTCAGAAAAACTATGAAGGCTAACTTATCCCCTTTTCTGCTTAGTCATGCCAAGATAACCTGAAATTATCACAATCCTTAACAGTTTAAATCTCCACAAAAGGTAACTGCACTCATAAAAGAAAAGCTATGTTCCACATACAATTAAGTAACTTAAAAACGTTATGTCACTTCCATTTAAAACTAGTGAATATAGCATACACTGTTTAAATCTCAGCTCGTACAGTGGGACAGTCTAATACCTTTGT
The DNA here is from genome assembly GCF_964195595.1 of Calonectris borealis. NCBI lineage: Eukaryota > Metazoa > Chordata > Aves > Procellariiformes > Procellariidae > Calonectris > Calonectris borealis. Next base: position 15,868,801 of record NC_134326.1, read on the forward strand.
CTTAAGGAGTCTCCTCCCTGCAGCAGTTGATCTTTCTCAGAGTTGTCGATAGCAATTTTGCAAGCTAGATTTGCCTTTCTCCAAGCTGCCTGATTGCTGAAATCACAAGAGTACAACGTTGTAACATGATGGTAACACCTTGCAAGCAAAAACAATTTTCACAAAGCAATCACCACTGTAACTGAGCTCCCCAGATACGTGCATGGACCTTCTCTATATTGCACCACAAAATAACACTATACTGTCCTGTCATTTCTTCTCCTAAGTGTACCGTTTATGAAGCAAGGGAAGAAGAAAACTGTGCCAGCTGTCAAATGACAGACTCTCAAGCCACCTACTTACATGCTCAACTGCTCAAAGGGGCAGACCATGGTTAGGGAGAGGGGACAGGAGAGAGGAAAGGAGAAGGGAGTCCTACCCTTTCCATCCCTGATCCTCTCTTGGTTTTGGGCAAAACAGCATCATGTCAGCGACTGTATTTGCAAAACCGGATCCGAAAGAGGCTGTACAGAAGTCAGATTATCTCTGGTTACAGGGGACCTGTAAACAGCACCAGCTGCCCGACCCACCTGAGCATTTGTTTCTTATGGTTTTCCACTTCCCGCAGCAAGGCTTGTTTCTCCGACTCCTTATCTTGCTCCTTCGCCATCTGTTCGAGCTCCTTGGCAGAAAGCAGAAACACGAAGATCTCATCAACAACTGCTGCCACCTGCAACTCGCACACCCCACCCCCGGGTAGGGAGTGAATTAACAGCAGATTGATCCGATAAACCAGCACCCCTCGGCCGGGGCTCCCCACCGCCCCCACCTCACGCCAGCCGCCCCCGGGCAGCCCGAGGGCAGGCCGCAGGGTGCGGGCCTGGAGCAACGGCCGGTCACCGGAGCAGCCCCCGGCCGGGAGCCTCACCTGGATGCGGCCGCGGAGGTGGCGGAACTTCTCCTTCACGGCGGCGTTGAGCTCCGCGAGGGCGCTGAGCGGCCCCGGGCAGTCCCGGATGTCCTGGAAGACAACGGCCCGGTCAGCGCGGCCCGCGGCGGGCATCGCTCGGCCTGGCCCGGCCGGGGCTCCCCGCGCAAGGCGGCGGCCGCCCCTTAGCCCTGCCAGGGGAGACCCGCCGCGGGGACGGGCGGCAGTACCTGCACGGCCGCCTTGATCTCCAGGTCGAACTTGACGATCTCCTGGTGGCAGACCCGCACCGGCACGCAGGCGGCGGCCGCCATCTTGGGCGGGGAGGGGGAGGCCGGGGCCCCGCCGCCCGGCCCGCGGGCGCCCCCTGCGGGCACCGAGGAGCGGACGGGCCGCAGCCGCAAGCCGCGGTCAGGGCCTCGGCCGCCGCCGCGGGCCTTCTCCCGCCCGCTCCGGAGAGCCACCGCGGGGGCTCAGCAGAGGGGCCCGGGGGCGCCGAACCTCCGCGGTGTGGCGAGCGGCTGTTCTGTTCATCAGTGGCGGCCCTGTGCTGAATAACGCGTATTGCCTTCCCTTAGTGCTGCCGGTATTAGGTGTTACAGTTCTTCGGGTAGTGAAACGTTCCGTCATGCACTGTGTAAAAGCATGAAAAGGTGGTTTATTAGCTGATGAGCTAAAAAAAGGGCCCAGAGCAGCACCTACCGTGACACCGGGAGCAGCACGATAACGTCAGGGCGTTAAAGGCCTCAGAAGCTGCAGGATTACACCCGAGAGACCTCCCCAGGTTTCTGGGTGGACAGGCCTAGACTGGCCTTCGACCCGCAGCAGCAGGGAGGCTGCGGGAGCAACATGAGGTACCTTCTGTACCCCCGAAAGGAGGAAGGGGGAGTCAACGCAATGGCCCTTTTGCCTTTTCCACAAGCTCCTCCCCTGCTGCCACGTCCTGCCCCTCCTGCCTCAGACCGGTGTGTCAAACCAGGTCTGGACAAAGCTAGCCGGGGCTGAAGACGGAGGCCATTTTCACGGCCGTTGCAGAAAGCCAAAGGACCTGGTGGGTTGCAGTCCAGGTTCTCCTGACGGTTCCACCGTGCTGACCCAGCGGCCTTGCGAGGCAGCTGTTAGTATCAGCGCTGACCAGGGCGGGAAAACGCATTATTTCCTTACCTAGCTATGATCCCTTCCAAAGGAAAGTTGCTGACAACACCAGGAGACCGTGGGCATTTACTTCAAGGGAGCACACGCCGTTCGCTATCGCTCCACACATACAATGATTCGAGACGATGTTTCCTCCACAATTTTTATTTTAAATTACAAAGGATGTTGCATACATTGATGAATTTGTATCTGAATAGAAGTGCTAGGGATCAAGGGTGACAGAGTAAACAAAGTCAATAGTTTAATTGTGCCTCTTTTCAAAAAAATAAAAACTGCACAACTATTAACCAACATTAAACATTGCAACTCTTAACAGATCATGCTTTTAACAAGGTAAATTTATTTTCTAACAGAGACAAGACTTTCAGTAAGTTTTTCAGAGCTCCAGTTGGAAGTTGATTATAGAATATCAAGGACAGCATTACAATCATGACCCCAAGCATAGGCAGAACAGGATGCCATGTTTTGTTTAAAATGCTTTTTTTTTTTTGCCTGTCAACCATGCATGTGCCATCAGCCTTAAGAGTTCACCCAACCACAAATACTGAGCAGTAAGTTTTACTTGGACATAATATTCTGGGAGGGATAGATGATTCAAATCAGAATGTATAAATATCCATCATTATAATAAAATTAAGTGTTACTACTAGATTCTGTTTCTTAATCAGAAGATTTTGACAGGGTGGAGCGTGCTTCTGCCAATACCAAATCCAATCCAGAAGTTTTCCTTACAATAGCTAGTTAACTCACCCAAATTTGACTTACACAGATACCCGACTACAAAATATTCTTAATTCAAGAAAAACTCTGAACACTGATGTTATCTAAAAAGTTCGGAGTTTTATTTTTTTTATGGAAAAAAAAAGTGTGGCTTAAAATAACTATGGCTCCACTTTTAGCTCCACAGCTCATTAGAAAGACAATAAATGCATAGTCAGTATTTGGTCTTGTGGAAGTTCATGAATGTCTAAGAGGCTGAGGATTGTAATTCAGTGCGCACACACACCTTCTTATTATGCTAGAAGCATTGGGGGAAAAAACATGGCATATTGTGAAATGTAAATTGTAGAAAGATAGAGACATTTTTGTATGCTGCAAAGAAGATAGAACCTAAGAGTGCCATCTTTCATTAATGACATTTAAGAATCCCAATTTATATTGGGAGATATTCAAGAGTGGTGTTTTCTCAACATACTAATGCCCTTAATACAGTTACAAGAAGAATCAGTCACTGAAGCAGTAACTGTTTGAAATGTACTTCACACGATCCCTGGGGTAAACAAAATAAACCTCAGCTGTGTACAAGGCTGTGTCAAAAAGCCAAGACCACATCTAGCAGCACACTTAACTAGATGATTCCAACTGAAGCCTCCAACTTAAAAAGAAAATAAAATCATGATTAGATGCATTCTTGAAATTCAGGTCTCAAGGCCAAATACAGATCCTAACATTCACGGTACATAATTGGGTTATGCCTCAACAGAATTTCAGGAAGACTAGCAAGCACGTTTGAGGAACAGAATTGCATTTGCTATTTCTGCTGAAGGCAACTTGTATACAACCCTTTGAAATTTTCCTGATAAAGCCTTTTAGAGCTTTAAAAAAATAGCTATGTTTAAATGATTTATGGAAAAGAAAAGCACAGCCAGTCTTTGTATTTTGTGAACAAGCTAACTGTTTTATTAATGAAGGCAAATATCAGATAAATATTACGGGGGGATCTTTTTAAAATAAAATCAAAACTGACACCGCTGTATCTCAGAAGTGTCTGGTTGCCTTTAGGTTAGTTAAAAGACCCTTCACCCATTTTAGTTTTTTTTTTGTTTGTTTGTTTGGTTGTTTTTTTTTTTTAAAAAAAACTTTTTTCCTGGCCCTCTTAGTATGGAAAAAAGTCTATTTATAATGAATTAGGAACTGAACACAGCTGAGCCTGACTCTCACATCAGCTTTACAGCGATGCAACTTCATTAAATCACAATGATTCCAACGGGTATGATAAGAAAATCCAGCCCACCCACACGTAAACATAGCTTTAGTAGTAAGTCTCTCTCATCCAAAAAGTACTCACCAAGTATCAGTAAATGTGTTCAATAAACCATAAAAGGAAGCGTTAGCAAAAGGGGTTTAGGGCTAAAAAACACCCTTCATGAGCACCCCCACATTTTGCAAGGCCGTTCAAAAACTGGTCTTCCATATAAATACAAAAAGGACTACTATTGAGAGAAACTGAAATCAGATCTATCCAGACTTTCTTCAGGATGCTTTTATCAGTTCTGATTCAATTTCAGAAGGGTTAGGTTTGAAGAGTTCAGAGGGAACGAAAAACATTTAGTTCTAGATGTACAAGTAAGGCACAATATAAAGCCACATCATCATCTGTCATGAAGGAAGTAGGAAAGGACGCAAATCATACATGGTACAGTAGAACAAGCAGTCCATCAATTCAAAGTGTGGCACCTAAGTTCAGACTGACGAGATCTCAACAAGAGCGGTTATGACAGCATGCTTTTAACATGGAAACAAATTCTAGAGAATCCAGTGTATCAGAAAAAGGAAGAGCTTTTGTTTGTATTGAATCAAAAATGTATAATTGTTTTTGGATATAGGATTAAAAGTGAATATTCACAATGCCTACACTCAAAAACAAACAAAAAAAATCCAGGACTTCATTAAGATCCACATACCATGTATGAACACTGAAAATCTTTAGAAAATGGTCTTTTCTAAAGATCATCCAAAAAATGCATGCCACAATTGCCAAAAAACAGAACATGTACATTTGTTGGTTTTTATACCCTTATAAGATTTTTGTTTGTGATAAGTATACACTAAATGTATATATTTTAATGACACTAGAGGAAGCAGATTGTTACTGGCATTAAAGTACAACCATTTCTAGACGGTTTAAATGCCACAGAGTCCCCTGGTTAAAATGTAAAGCTGCACAGCTTGCCTATGTCACCTTTATGATAAAGTTAAACCAGCAAAAGGTCTTATCTTTACTCTACATTTTACTGCCAGGTTTTATTTATATCAAGTATCGCTGCAGCATTCTGACCAGCCCAGAGTTAGCAGCAAGTGGCAGGAATCATATAAAACGCAGTTTCTTTTTTTTTTTTTTTTTAAACAAAGTGCTTTTCTAAGATATACATACATATAAATAGGTACAAAATAAAGTGTCAACATTAAAAAGCTCAACTATTTAAAAGCTTTAACTTAATACATAGAAAACACTGAAATGCAAGGGTATGGAATTCACTAAAGATTCAAAGTCTACTTTGAAATGCTAGACCAAAATCATATTCTGGTTTTCAGACAAAAATAAAAAGCTACAAAGTTATATTTGCCCAGTATTTCCGAGCAGTGAAAAAGGGGCTTTTTAATACCTTGTCAGTTTGTCACAGAAGCTTTTACCTGATTGCAAAACTGCTCTCTTAATGTTTAGAAATGCTGCCTTGTCTACACAGTTTGGATATAGCATAAGGACCTCTCGTATCTGAGCAGTGCGTTAACACCATTCATCAGAAAGGAACAACAGTATTCAAATCTTGGTACAGACATGGCCTTAACTTCACAAGAGACATTCTTTGTCGGGGTTTTATGGGCCGTATGCATCTCCGGAATAACTGCAACATCGGCAATAATTACAATAGGAATACATCTGACCCACTGTGTAAAGCAGCAGCCAACTCTCACCTCACCCTAACAACAACAACAACAACAAACACCTGAAACAAAAACACCCACATTCCACTCAGATTTTGCAAGTCTTAAGTGGATTTACAAAGTTTTGCCTAAATTGCCCTGGGTATTTGTTCAGTCTCTTGTAGGAAAGACTTTCTGTACAGCTCAGTAGTGGTATTTTGGCCTCCTCCTCCCTTTTGAGTCTTCCAAAATATTTAGATACAAAGTAAGCTGTGTGCACACTCACAAGTATGTGGCAGGACTGCCACCTTCATCGGCCACTCTTACTGCACTATTAGGATTCAGACTTTTTTTTATAGTACAAGCTTGGATATAAAAATAATCTACTTATAAACAAAAGGAATCACAGTACAAACAAACTTAGACAAACTAGAAGTGGAGAAATTCCCCAAAGGGAGTGGGGAGAAAGCCTTCATGGACTTTTGCATTTTTTTTCAGCAGCTACATTTGAAAATATTTGGTATTTCTATTTTCAGTAAACAGTGTTTTGTCATCTTTAAATAGGGAGAGAAAGAACAGGGAGGAAAAGGGGGGGGTCCATGAAACCAGAGAATGATCTTGCCTTGAGATAAAGGACTTTCTCATCAAAGGCTAAAGCTTTTAATCTGTACGTTAACACTGACTACAAAGCCAACTCTTATTAGCAGAAGAGCAAATAAGAACTGTGTGTTAATATTCCTCAATCATAGAAACTACTGAATTAACAAGAATAAGTCACATATAAGTTTGAAGAAGCTAGTTTCGAAATACCTGTACAAAAATATAAAAGTCTATAAATTTTTTTTTTGTTTTGTTTGAAGCCTGTGTTGATCCTTGGAAACATCACATGCATAATAATACATCAACTGGAAAAGTGGCAACTAAGGAATTAGATATTTGTAGCTCTTTTTTCTCTTTACATATATACACATTACAATAAAAATAATTTTATTTTGGTTGTTTGGTGGAAGTATACTACAACAAACTAAATATTTTTTTTAAATTCTCAAAGTTGAAAACTATTTTACCAATAGCTTACTAAAATCCAAATATATTAAAATCTCCTACAGTAAGTGCAGAGAAAAAAGATTTAAAGACTCCGAGACGGCCACCAACTTATCTACCATGGAAGCGAACTACAAGAACAGCAAAATAATATTGTTATGTATGAATGCTCCTTCTGTAGATAATTGGACCCAAACAAAAAAATTCACAGTTCAGTAAGATCCCTAACCCTGACCTTTAATTTTTTTTCTTTTTTCATTTGTTTTTACATTCAGTACAGTATCATATAAGCTGTGCAAAACTTTACTTAGACTGGCAGTTCGCCATATCAGTTGCATTTGTCTTTGGTACAAAAATAAACAATCGCATTAATGTGCAAGTATTTGTTTTCTTCCGGCCAAAGTACCGAAATTGAGTTTTCTAGAGCCATCTTTTATACAATACATAGACTCTGTGGCATATATCTACATTTTCAACATATTCCTATATACATTCAAAAATTTTAAGAGCTGGAACAAATACATTAAACCCCATAATCTTACCATCTATACATCTTGGTTTTTCCCCTCAGGGTTTTCTTCGTACAAAACTTTACCAGCTTATACTGATAGCTCTCCCCCCAAAATACAAGGCACAAAGAATATACTTTTTTTCTCTTGCTTGCACAGACATTTAAATACTATATTAAGCTCAGAAAATTAAAGTCTTATATGGCACACTAGCTCTACTGCCATGTGTGCTATGTACAAGTTAATGGTTGCAAAGAAAGCTTACTGTTTTTTAAAAGAACAAAAGAAAAACCAATTATTAAAAAAAAAAGAACAAAAAATTCCCTAAATTGACAGCTTTACCAAAAAAACGCTTCCTCTTTTACTTGGAGCATAAACCTGTCACAATGTCTGGCATATGCTAAAAATTTTTACTAGCAAAACCATGGTTTTGCTTCTAAAACAAAAGTGATATATTCTGGTCCTAGATAATTTTAAAAAGAATCCTCATCTCTGTATTTAAGCTTAAAGCAGCTTTGAAACTATCTGGTTTATGCTCCAAAAATGCTATTAAGCATTTTATATCATGCTTTGATTTGTTTTACTACATTGTTACTTAAAAACAATGGAACCTAATTGCAGGTGTTTACATAACGCTAAACTGCCATGCAGACCAGAATGCAATTTACAATGAAGTACTTGACAACACAGGTAGAGTCTGACCGATGAGAACAGCTGAAGTCATGTCTTAAACTTTTGACATTGGTATTCGCAGCCCTACAAGGCCACCGGTGGGGTCTCCTTCTGCAGTCTTCTCTAAAACTTGATTCACAAATTCTGATGTCTGTCCAGCTACAGGTAGTCCTAAAAAGGGAGGGTAAGAAAACGTGCTGTAAGGTTACTATTCATTGAAGGTATTTCTACATTCCTGTAAGTAATACAAAGCCAATGAACACTTTGGTTAGTAACCAACCAAAAGACATAGACAACTGAAATTAGGAAGCGCTTCTTCCTTTTCTCTATTCTAGAAATTGTTTGCAATCTAACGCATCATAGATTACATGTCTCTTCACATACATGCGAATACATGAAGTTTACCGCTTACCAAGAGTGTCTTTAATAAGTACGTTCAACTTTTGTTCCATGTTGACTCCTCTGTCATCTTTAGGTACCTGCACCCGATTAACTATTTCTTGTTTAATGGAGTTGATCACAAACAGCAAATTATCTGCAAAGAAAAAAACCTGGATTAGATTTACAGCACATTCCCCCTGGAGCAAGAGAGATCCACAGTTGTCCACACACTGTTATCTGTAAGTGTCAAAGGTGTCACATCACACTTACTGTAAAATTAAGATGTAATAGTTTACATCTGTAAACATATTTTCAAAAATATTGACATTACAAGCATACATTTACATAATTTACATCTGTAAAGTAGCTCAACACTGCAGGTAACCCAATTTACGTACACGTCATGGAGTGGACTGTTTTTGGACCAACAAAATTGTTGGGTTTATACCAACCCTGTTTTCTCTATAAACTGCCAGGTATGACCCAGGTTACACGATGGTGCAAAACACAGACTTGTCTGAACAAAAGAAAAATTAAGATGTGAAGAGTTGTATTTACCATATTCCGTGTTGAGACCCCAGAGTTTTACTTTATTGGCTTCATACTGGGCTTTCTTTTTTAGTCTACAAGCCCTATAGTAAGAAGAGGGGAAGAATTAGAACACTAACAAAAATTCCAGAATACTAAGAGCATCTGTTTGTTTGCCACACGAACTTATCAACCAATACTCCCAGTGCTGTGACGTACAAAATCATCTATCTAGTCACTCACCTTCGCTGAAAGCACTCTGCTACCTGTATTTGCTTACATTTCACACTTATGAATTTTATTACTGTATCAATCATTTGCCCTGCAGCTACGTAAGCCAGCTTCCAGTGGAGATACATCGTTATCTAGGGAACAGGCAAACTACATCTCCGAAGTGCCAGTTGCCCCGCTTTTTGATAAACTGGTAATTAGCCCGTTGCAGAACCAGGATCTCTTGAGGCAAAAATTAGTTAGATCTTAATCGTACAGTTGTAGCAATCCAAATTTACTCATCCATGTAGTGTTATCTAATATATACCTGGAAGCCAGCTTGTTCTTTTCTTTTCTTGACCTTGGTCTGGCAGTTAAGGGAAGTTCACTGACTGGCGTCAAGTCACTGATCACCTTATTCAGCTTCCTCAGTTCATTACCAATCTGTAGAAGTTTTCTGGGGTTGGGAGTCAGGTCTTCTACATCAGTCCTTCGTGACTTCTTTGCTGCATATTTTCCTGTTTTAAATATGCAGAAAATTGGGTTGGGAAGTGACACAATACATACACGAACCTGTGAAAAAACACTCTTAAATACAAGTATTTTTTTGGGCGCAGTTTCAGTCCCTTTGTTCATTACAAGAGAATGGACTGGAATCATGTGGCCTTTCACAATAGAAAGAGCATTTCCAGACAAACTGCTTTGTAGAATTCATATCCAGATCAGATAAGAGCAAATACTGCTGGCCAGGCTACTGGCTGTGATAGACAGTATACACACAACTGTGCTGAAAAATGTATGTCACAAGTTCAAACCCAGTTGTTTTGCCCCAAATGTAACTTGTTAACTCATGTGTTCAGCCAATATATCCTCTTGCATGCTCAAGCTGATTAAATTCCTAAATAATCTTATTGCTAAAGTTCTGTATTAAGAAAGAGTGTCCAGGGCTGGTACTGATACCATCTTCAGTGATACTGAACTTAAATGATCCACATAAAGGCTAGTCAACCCCTTTTATATGTATTTGAAGCTATTTAAAATCTGGTTTTCCTGAGGAAATACACATATTCAAGTCAAAATCTTTACTCCTTAAGATTCTCTGCCACTGATACGTGTCTTTTTCTAGATTTCTATTAAAAATGCCAGTTGTTACAGACACTTGCATGAAAACACTAATAACAAAACCGGCACCAAAAATATTTATTAGTGAGCTGATAATTTAGCATGATCTATCTGAGGTACTAGATGATCTTGGTACATGTCTGTATGTGAAAATAAAAAAATCCTGCATGCTTTATATCCTGTAGCTTCTGGATGTTAAGTAGTGTTTGATCCTACAAATCCCTTGCATACACACCTGACTTAAAGGTCAATTGCTCCTCCAAGTGTCTGGTGGGACCGAGTCCTCGAGGCATGTTTGGTTATTTGTTGTTTAATAGCAAGTATGGATATAAGCCTTCATAAGGAGCAGTGATAGGGGCTTCAGGTACTGATATTTCACTTCAAGATAAATAAGCATATAAAAACTAAGGAGATGGGGGGGGGGGGAAGTTTTCTTCCCTGAATAAATCTACAAGTAACAACAACAAAAAAATCTTTTTGTTTCACAGAAGGTAAACTGCCATGTTAAAGATAGTAATTTTCAACTGTAAGGGAATGTTAACATTACAACCAGGGAAGCTGGTTTCATTTTCTCCTTCAAAGTCAAAATCAAATGGAGCAGCCTACTAAAGAGGTCCTGTGACGAGAAAACAAACATTAGTCCTAAGAGTGGTTTGTTCTGGGTGATGTTAGTCATGTGTGCAGTAGAGCAAATCGCTGATCAAAAAGTTACGGGAATAAAACCCAGTTATTAGATCAATTGGTTTAAGTTTCTAAGAGGGTATTTTAAAGAAATAGTTTATTCACAGAAGAGTAACTGCTTCACTGTGCTGCATTCACATAGGTGGGAGAAACAAGTAGGGAGGAACAAAAAGAGACAGTTACGCCTTATTGCTTGTCTTTTAGTTCATACTGCAGTTAACGTGAACTGCGTATCTCAGATCACTTCAGGCTTACTTCTAACACAAGCAAGACTGAAACTAACAGCTACGAGGAGCAAATATCAGTCAAGCGACCCATCCAATATGTTTACAGTATCGCGCTGAGAAAATTTTGAACTCTTGGGGTTTCCACTGAAAGCCCTTGGAAGTTACAATTCTCAATTCATCCACCTTCCTCTGGAAGAAACCACACTGAAAGTTACTACTGTGTGTTCACTGTGCCTTCCTTGGATACTGTGCAGAACTCTGCTAATTGAGCAACAGACTTGCAGTGTTTTAATAATTTATTTTCATGGCCAAAACACAACTTCTCAGCGCTTGCAAGTATGGGAGTTTGGCTACTGAAGGTGTCAGAATGAAAGACGTTGATTTGTAACTAGGACTTCATTCTTACCGTGATGGAGACCATTCTTCTGATACATGTTACTTGGTAATGTATCTCGATTCCACTCAGATGGCCTCAGCATTCTTTCTTGTTGTGATGGTGTTAGTTGTTCGCTGTACTCCCAGAAGTATCTTCGCTTGCCTCTTTTCCGAGAGGATATTGCAGTCATTTCTTTTAGATCCTCCACAGAATCATTTTCATACCCTAAAAGGATGCATTGCATTGTTTATATAATGTTGACAAAACTGTTTCTAGCCCTTTAATGGTGGACTGAGTATTCAAGTCAAGAGCAAAACCACGGACGAGGCCTGTTTTACATTATCTAACAGACTTCGTTTTCAGCGTCAACTACTGCTGGGTACTTGCTTTAAATCCAGGGATAGACACTGAACCACTGATGGTGCTTTACTAGTTGAAAAGAGACAAATTATTTATGCATTGAAAGCCCCTTTATGTTCTCTGGCCCCTTAAACTCTATTGCTCTTCTCCCCCACAATCCCACCACTGCAGAGTACAGACAACAGCTGTTGGAGAGTGTTCTTCCATCCTTACAATTTTCTCCATGAATTTGCAGGAACATAATCCTAACTCGCCTCCACATTTTAATTAATCTCTAATCAAAAAGCATGGAAAGAGAAGCAGATAATAAAGATGGATTAGCAAAACACTAATAAAAAAAGCAAAATTACTCAGTTATAGAATATTCTGAGTTGGAAGGGACCCATTAGGATCATCTACTCCAACTCATGCTCTTCCTTGAGTTTGAATACCTTCGGGAAATAAATCAAACCACCCACCTCTATTAGACTAGAGGAAGGGGGCTCTGTTATCAGGACAATGACCTAAAGCCCGTAAGAAAAGACCTCTACATTGAAGGGATCTGGACACAAGCTGTTGAATCTCTTCCTCATCTCTTTAGTGGGATGAAGAGAAATGATCCACAGTAAAGCTACACAATATTTTAGAGGTATATTATGATGCACTTGATATGATGAACTGTTCGTGAAGTCCACTGAAACTGTAATGCCACTATCCACATTGCATAAATATTTATTCCATCATTATGTAAACACAAACCAGTTTTTAAAATCCTACGTATGCTTTAGAAAATAAAGACAACCTATACTAAGGTTAAAAAACCCCAAACCACTGCATCGCCTTTTGTACTAAAATGCTATATAATAGTTTACACATTTATTTTAAAAAAGAATGCATTTCAAAACATCATATACACCGATGAAGCTTAAAGAAAAGCCAACTATTGAACGGACTGCAAGCTTAACAAGCCTTGACCCTATATGCTTGAGCTCTGCTTCACTTTTAACAGTAGCACAAAGATCACTTTCTTCTTTTTAAAACAGTCCATTCAATTAGTCTGTTTGCACTTGAAAAGCCAGTCGAAAGAGGAAAAACAAACTTTCTTGCTTTGGCCTGACTCTCACCTCATAACCCAAAGTATGAATAAAAGTTAGGTGCGCAGAAGGATGAAATCAGTTCTAAAGTTCCGTTTCTAATAATTTCATCAACTCATTTACTTCGATTCTCTAGTTTATTAAAAAGACAGTATTTTAAAGGCAAATCAAACAATGAAACATGCTTTTTAAAACATTTTTTCTTGTATAGCCAAAATTATTATGACAATTTACATTAAATATAGTTCAAATACCATAAATATTTTTAACTGTACTTCCATTTTACCCAAATGCTGTTTGACATAAGTATCAAAATACTCTTAAAAAACCCACTTACTTTCCACTTGAAAAAACATGTCAAGCTATGTAACTCATTATATAGATATGTAAAAATTTAGCCCATCTTCATGATAACACAGAATTAAGCCAACTGATGAAAACAGATCTCTTTTAGAGCTGATGTGTACAAATGTACAAGGTTAAAATCAAGACTTCCTGTTTGCTTATTTAAACTATAATTAAGTTAGCAACTTAAATTATGTTGACTTAATGCATCCTGCCTTGCAATTCTAACATTGACCTGCTATCATTTTAAAGTTACATAGAATAATCTACTGCACAATGTCCTAACCTAGTCCGTAACATACAGGAGTGCAACAAATCTGTTTAGCTGTTCTGCACTGTATTCATCTTCCTTGAATTCTCCTCTTAGCAAAGATCATATAGCAGTCTCACTTTCTTTGGCAGGCTTCTAAGAAATCTGAAAGGGTTCTTGTACTTACCTTTCAAGCCCTTCGCAAGTCCCTCCTAAAAGTCTTTGTTTGCATCCCTTACTATAGTTTTAGGTTTAAATTCACCAGGGTTAAATTAAGTAAAACAGAGAACAGGATAGACATGACTTCTGCATCTTACCAGATTAAAAGCAAAAATAACCTCACCAAAACAAAACCAGAAAAACCCTTCTCTTTACCATTTAATCATACTGACTTCTGTCAAACCATTTATGAGTCTGTTTTCCCCCAGCTGATGGTCCAGGTGCTCAGAATAGATGCAATGCAACTTCTTTAAACAATCTCCACGTCTCTACAAGCACTTTTCCCTTTCAGCTATTTCTTTTCCAGTGCTACTGAAAACTGAATCTGTTGTTCCATTTCCCATTTCTGGAATCTCTTGACTACTTGATGGGAAAAGCAGACATTTACAAATATTTCTATTAAATGAGATAGGTAAAATACCCTAGTACTGGCAAAAAAAGTTGAAGTGCTAGAAAAGGCCTGGGCTGATAATTGCCATAATAAATTACCTTTGCAGGTGACCAAAATTGCTAAATTTGTATCATGGTGATAATAAAAACACTGTTGCCCAAACTTGCCTGACAGCCAGTCAGATCCCTAGCTATTTCTCCAAGTTCCTGAAGTTCACTATATCTAAGTACTTCCTCAGACAACACTTTAAGAAAGCATTTCATGCACTCCAAAAACATATGTGAAGAAGAACAAACAAAAGCAAACTGTGTACAAAATACATCAGAGGGTCAGCAATAACTAGTAAGTTTTTGTCCTTTCAGTAAATTACATCTTCACTGTAAATTTATCAACTGATTTTGGTTTCAGTACTATGGAAGGTTAAATCTTTCTGTGCCATGCCGATCCTTAGAAACTTGATCCACAGTATTTACCTTTACTCCAAAGGTAAAAAAGCAACACAAAGTACAAGAGTGACATAATCAAAATACCTGGAGACATTACCTTCTAATATAATCAAAACATATGGTGAAACTTTTCATATCACCACACTCGAGGTGAATGGCTTCATTCACTTAAAGTTCTAGGAAGCTTGTATAAGCCAAGGTCCTCAGCTACTGTACCGCACGAGGTAGTTGTATTTAGAAGGCGAGAGCGATTGCTTGTCAGTAAAATTTGAACAAACGGCAAATAGTTAATATAATTCCACCAGCTGAAATCCCAGCATTTTAATATGACATGTCTTCTTCAGGGTTACCAGGCTTTCTGTGCAACATGCCTCCGTGGGCTGCAAAGCACTGTGCAGTACAGCAATCATTACAGAGCTGTAATAGCTACTCAAAGCCCCAGAAAGTAGAGGGAGTTCAATTCAGAAGGGAGGAAGAGGTTTTAAAATGCTCATAAAAATGTGTTATGTACATGTAAAAGTAACATAAAGGGCATAATGCTTAACAAGTTTAATACCAACTCAGGAAATCTACTTAGAAAATAATTTAATCTGAGAGTTCATTATGACAAACACTGACAAGCTTTAGGGAAGCTGCTGTTTTTAAAAAGGCAAAATTTCAGCTGCTTTCCCCCCCCCGAAGTTACATATTGCCAAATGTCTGAATACCTTAATTCTTATACTCTACTACAAAGCATTTATAAAATGTGAATATTATAATACTTTCTATAATGTAACTAATACTTGGTTACAGTCCTGTCCCTTTCCCTTCAGATTTTATTTTTACATAACGTTACCGCTTTGTTACCTTCTAGGTGAAGGTTAGTTCTTATTTCTGTTGTTAAGGCTCCATTTCTACATGCAGATGAGAGGAATTCAGTATCCTTTGAAGACCCACTAAGTGTTACTGCTGAAAACCACCAAGAAACAGTTCTATTAGTTTCAGTGGTAGGTATTCTTTGGATTCTGTGGAAAACTGTACCTACAGTAGGACTTAAGTAATTATGAAATTATTTCATTCGGGCTATGATTTCATACCAGCTATCAAGAGACACAACTCTGGATAAATACAAAGCAACCTACTGAAGGACTAGAAAGCTCTGCAGATCCTATCATCAAGCCACGAAAAAAGACGACAGCAATTGCAGGTAGTTGCTCTATGATCTTAGCTACAAGCTAGGTTTCCTGTATTCTCTATTATTATTTTTGTTGCATGACCGCCATTTATGCAGTTTTTCTCGAAACAGGGCAACAGAGACCTTGTATAGCTCTCATTAATTACATTTTGCAAAGCACTTAGAAAATCTGGGATGAAAGATCATAATTTAAGATCAGTGTTGCTCATCTGTAACTATAAAGCACTCAAAAGCATTCTTTCCCACTTGGCAGACAAATCCATTAATCTCCATCTTAACAAAGCCCAATATTGCTGGTACCTGGTTCTGAGAAAGTATCGCTGATGTCGTCATCTTTATCATCCTCATAATCTTCTTCCTCATCATCGTTTTCAGACAGCTCGTGCTCACTGCCGAATCCTTCATCATGGTCCTCATCTTCAATATCGTCCTCATCATCCTCATCTTCCTCAGGGTCTCCTTTGGCTGACTGTTCACCCAAACTGTCTGTTACAAAAAGAGAATAGTTGTGCTCTTCTTTCTTCTGTGAAGAATCTGACACCGATGTGCTGGCAGAAAGACTGCTCTCCCCCACAATAAGCCCTGGGGTTTCCTGGGGTGGACTGAGGAGCAGTTCTTGAGTCTCTTTAAAAGGCAAAATAGGAGGCGTACTGTGACTATGCAGGGATTCTATTCCTTTTCTTTCTTGTCTCTTTGCTACAGCACCACAATAGCAGGTGTTTTCCTTTGCTGCATCAGCATGTGTCTGGCTCAGCACTGGTCTGCTCTGTGGTAAAGGATTGATCTTTACTTTTGCCTTTTTAACATAGTCTTTACATTCAACATGAATGTTCACCTTTTCATTATTGTACACATTGGTCTTCACCATGATTTGTGTACTGGAAGCAGGCTGAGTTGCAGGTTTGCTTGCCTTCTGAACACAGTCCGACAAAGGTGCCTCAGCCTGAATGTTCTTGGAGGAACAGACTGGGGCTGCTGCTCTGGTTGCAATTTTTTTGCCAGGTAACAAAGAATTTAAAGGGTTTTGTTTTACACTAAAGAGCAAATCAGGGTAATAGAGTGAATCAGAAACAGGTTGGGAGTCCTCACTGTTAAGCTGAGCCAGTGTTGGTGTTTTGCTTATCACCTCTTCATCTTGGTATGGGCTTGAAAAGTCATCAAGGCCCAGGTAATCCACCTCTTTTGTTCCCCAGATGTCACAGCTGGTTAATTTAGTGTACTTAGTTAAGTCTTCACAGTAGGTGTCCCACTGCTCCCACTTTGAGGTGAGAGCAGCTTCTTTGTCCAGGATGTCCGTAAAAGACTCCAAGTTCTCAAGGTCTTTGCAGTCCTCCATTGAAAGTAAGTTGTCTCTGGAGCTTTGCTGATAGTCCATTTCTCTGTCCTGTGCATAATAAGACAAGTTAAAAATTAATACAAGAAAAGTATCAATCGTCTCTGTCCTCTACTTAATCTAGTGTGGTGAGCTTAACTCCAGTGAAGTGCAAGAGAGTGATAACATATGAAGATACCTCAACTTCCAACTAAAAGCTTCTTTTGAGTGTCAGAATGAAGTCCACCTTCCATGCTTCAGCAGCAGATCCTTCTGAAGAGATTGCTAAAGATACAAGTCAAATGCCACTGGATTCTTTTTCTGCTATTGCAAATTCATCTGGTCATCAGGAACTAGACTACTACCAATATCCATGTATTTAAAATACAAAAGATATCACAGGCTGTTCTAGTCTCTATTAACCTAGGTCAATCTTTGCTGCGTGCTTAACAGAATATGCTCAAGTTTAACTGGAAAACTCATTCTAACGTGATCAATTAACGACTATGAGCTACCTTTCTCCTTTGATGCAGGGGAAAAAAAAAAAGAATGCTAGTGTAAGTAGCTCATGAGCCAACTTTTATTTTGCTTCGCCTGCATTCACAGCTTGGGTGAAGTAGCATATAGCTGCTCTTGCAGAAAAGATCGTAACAAAGAGTCTCAAGCACCATTACATAACGTCAACACAGCTCTATTTGAGACTTGTATATCAAGCCTCTCCTGATGGCCAGCTTTAACAAGCGTCTATTGAGGAAGCATCGCATTTGCTGGACAAGCAGTTAGGCTCTTCCCTAATCAGTAGCTAGCAGTAATGAATAATCTTCTAGCATTCTTGAACAAATACCCCTTTATTACTACACGAACTCAGGGTATTAGTCAAGGAGAGGAAGTTATGTACACACATGGAAAGATGACCTACCAGTTCATACATGAAGTCTGGATCTGAACTGCTTGCCAAGAGATCCGTGCTCATCAGAGTCTGCTCTGAAAACACATGGCTCCGAAAGGCGTCCCCAAAAGGAGGGTCCATTCCACTCACACTGGGCTACAACAAAATTGATACTGACATTTGAAGCATGCTATAAAAAGACATATTATTTTCTTCAACAAAACATAAAGAGTATTGCCATTTCATCCAAGTCTCTGAACTTGTGCTATACTTGCATCTGGAAGGTTTTTATCTACACAGATAAGCGTGTCAGTTCTCAGAGCGACAGAATGCTTTAAGAGCTGCTAACAACATGCAGCGCTCTAATCAAAGGACACATTTGTATTCATCATATAGCTGCAAGAGCATTGCTCATTCATTCTTTTTTGTTGGTTTGAAATTCTCATGCGTTTGCCAAGTTTAGGGATATGTTAGCATTTGTAGAAGAGGAGAGTGAGTACTGGCAAGATCTGCGAGTATCAATAGGCACTACACGATTGCAGGGCCTTCACCCTAATACAAACCATTTTGTACTAAAGCAGTGTTGACTGGTTTTAGAACTCACAAAACCTCCACCTGAGATTGTAACAAAAGCAAAATTTATTACAACTAAGTCAAGAGTGTTGTATCTCTCGAGAACGAAATGGAACTTTGCAAAAAAACATTATGCAGGATGACTGGGCATGCAGGGAATGGGCACCAAGGCATTCTGCTACATTTAATTCCAAACCTCTATTTCTCTTCTAGCCACACTTGCCCTGAGGGTTGGGAAGGGAGAAACACTGTACTGCTGAAAGTCATTCAGTGTGCTGATGTGTGAATCACTGCAGTAATAAAAGGCTGCTCTCCAGGCATCCACCCTCATCAAGACGACAACTCTGCTGAATCTTGCTGTGTGAACAAATACAGTACCGAGAGCAGCAACATAGCTTCCACCATAGACACTACTAGGACCCTAAAAAATATACACCATTTAATCTCTTATAAATTCTCCCTGCTAATGCCAGTCAAATTTGCTCTTAAGCTTTCTTTTTTTTTTTTTTTAAATAAGGAAGCAGAATTATTTACAGAAGCAAATAAAATCATAACAGACTTACCTGAGGCATTTCCAAGCCCAGATTCCCCAAATCCAATTCCAAACTTCTTGTTTTATTCACTTGTAGATTTCTTTCCAGCTTTACTTCAGTCTCGATGAGTTTACACAATCCATGCAATTAAATTTTTCCTTAGGTTAACTTCGGTTCACCCTGATGGAGCTCTTCTATTTGTAGGCTTCTGTGTAGAACAAACACAGCAAACCCCCAAGAAAGTAAGTAATCCTTCACCAAAAAGGTGGTGCTTAAGACAAAAATTTCCCTTGAAAACTGATTATTCCTCATGCTGGAATATATAACAATTTTCTTCCCCTGCCATCTTTCAACGAATGAAAAGCCACAGATGCTACAGAACAGAGTTCCTGCAAAAACCTTTTTGACTGAGTTACATTTTGTTGCCTTTTTTCCTCGCTACCGAGACCACGAGCTCTACAGACCTATGAAAAGAAAAGCCTGCCTAATTGGAAATAATGACTAGCATACTGCTGGGTAATACAAGAGAGAAACAACCTTTATGACTAATATAACAAAACCAATAAATTCTAAAAATGTGCCAGGCAAACGTCTCAAAATACTAATTTCAAAATAGGCAGTAATAACTGTTTCAGCCGTATCTCCTCCTTTTCTTAAGAGATTAATGCATCCAGCATCAGATAAGATTGTATCAATCACTCATACAGCAACATCTAGTGGTAGAGGGATTGCAGCAAGCATGCTCACCGTCCAGCAGTAGAGGAAGGGAAGAGACAGACTTCCGCAACACAACAAATTAAAAATTGTGCCAAATTCAAAGTTGCCTAATAAAATATCTTCTCTATTAATTTCGAGTAAGGCACATGTTGAAATTGGTCCAATTTATCTATTAGTAATTTTACCAGTTTAGTAGTTTCTATAGACCTGCTGCTACTTCAGATGTATATCTAAAGACTTTTCCGAACCTCATATCCTGTTTAATCCTGCATTTTTTAACAACATAAGGAAAAACTGAACTGTAGAAAAGCAAGCACTTAGCACAAACATCAGTAACTATATCTACACTAACCGTATGACAAAAGACTCATAAAATAAGTAACAGAAAGTAAAAAAGAACAATGTTATATCAAAAACAATAAGAAGAAGTTATCCATGGTATCGAACCTCAGTATCTAATGTAACTACATTGTCTTCAAGGATGCTGCTTTCTTACTGTCTCGCTTGCCTGCAAGATCCCTGCCCTTATATAAAAAGTCTCTTTAACAAAAAAGCCGCATTAGAGGAGCATAATCAAAAAACTGATCCATCATACTTGTACAGTGTTTCAGCATTATCAGTTAAAATATATTTGTTTCTTTGAGCAGAATTCTTCACTTAGCATTGCTCCTAAGTCAGACTTTGGTGCAATCTGCTCAGGCTATGTTTATTATCTTGTTTTGAAAAACAAATAGTAAAGTGAAAGTGTTCTCCTACACTGGAGCTATGCTCAGAACCCTCCTCCCGGCAGCACATGACGGCATCCCTGTGTTTATTCCTACTTTCAGACAGTATCTCAGTGATTTTGTTATATTCAGCATATATACCATCAGACTGTGGTAAAAACAGACACTACGCAGAAAGTCTTTACTCATCAAAACATACTGCTTTTCAAATAGCAGCTAGAATATAAAGAATAACAATTACAAGTCCAGTTACGCACAAGTTCTCAGTAAAACCATGCTATCAGTGCCAAAGCAAGCCCTTCCTTGTAGGGCCCTGTGTCAAGTAAGAGCCAGTTCCTTCTGAGAAAATTTTCTTTCTGCTCTAAATCTTCCAGGGAACTCTTTTTACTTATCTTAAAGTGACATTTAAAACTAAGTTTGTGTCCCAGGACAACATGCCTCAACAACCCCCATCTCCCTTCACCCAGCAAAGGCCACACCGCAGCAGAATTAGTCCTGGCTGTGCTGTTAAAGTGGCACGAATGACTAATTGACTTTTCAACCTAGCCTGATCTAGGAGAAAGGGCCTGTTGTTTAAAACAAGTAAATGATGATCTCATACGCAAAGAAAGAGGCGAGAAGGGTATCATCTTTAATACCAATCTACACCTGAGTAGTATCTTACTTTCCACACAGAGTGGCAGACATTGATGTCTTTTTCAACAGAACATCAGATTAATACTTTGACGTCAACACCAGAACACCACCACCACCATCTGCATTCACATGGGAGACTGTCAAAGTTCTGCCACTGCATGATATAAAGGGGAAAGAAAGGAGACGTTTGCTGCTTCTTTACTGGTTATTCTTTGCTTTTATGTTTTGAACACCTACCTCAAGCCATTCCACTGTCTTTCACACACAATTAGGAAAGGGGGATGAAACTTTCTGTACTGACACTGATTTCAGTAACAACTGACCAACGCTTCCAAGTGTCAGGATCAGGGAGCTTTTGCATCATTTACAAATCCTCAAAACAGACATAAACGTTTAAAATACCTTTACCATCTCAAAGACTGGAGTAATCTTTTAGCTATAAACTTATAGCACCATTTAAGAATGACAGTGTAGTCCTCCCAGGTCAAAGCAGTATATCAGCTAATCTGATTGTTCCCATAATTCTCTTTATATTTCATTCTTGACATTTTATAATATTAATATTTAAATGTGATTTGAATCCCGTTAGGATCTATTCAAGTATTCTACAATGTAAGATTTTTCTTGGTAGCTCTACAGAGGGAGGAAACATGGTGAGGCCATAAAAAGACAGACACTGCCTCAGGGAGCTGCACAATCTAGGCATGCTTCATGCCCCCAACAAAGCAGACCTACTTCTGACTGCTTTCTAAATTTCCCAGAATCATCAAGATCTTCATTAAAAGACTCCCAGTGTTCACACTTAACTACCAGTATTTTTTCATGAACTGGTAAATTAAGATGTATAGTAGAAGTCAACGATACGTATGGAAGCACAGATGTAAAATCTGAATTTGCTGTGAAGTAACTTTGTAGATCACAGCTGAATTTTTACAGAATTTATCATTATTGGCACTCTCAGCTCAAGACTGAGTTAGAACAGAATAGTACAGTTGTTACGTTATCTATAATGAATACAGATTTGAATGAACTGAAAGATCTGTGGCAGAGCTTAAGAACAGCAGTATAAGAATTACTGAAGATAAATATAGCAGGCGTTTCTACTTAAGGACAATTTTCATTAATGCCTTACATCAGCCCTTCCCAAACGCGAGATACAGAGGTGAAATCCTGTAGTTGCTTCACACCAACTGAACCGCAGGTGGAATACACGGCCCGAGGCACCGGGCAGGGTGCCGCCACTCCTTTTGGCAGCAGCCTGCAGTTAAATCAGATTAAGGTGATTAAGGAACCAGTCCCTGAGTTGGTTCTGTGTCTGCAGATTCTTGAGTCACATCAGTGCAGAGCTGCGCCTCTGCTCCTGGGAGAGGGCTCGCTCCTTCTCTCGGGCGTGAGGAAGGGCAAGACATCTCAGGAACTGCTATGTTCATCTAACATTTACGAATTTGGGGTACTGATGGAGGCATGCATATATACATTGGTTAAAATCCCCATCGGTCATCAATAAGTAACCAAAAACTGTTCTATAGAGTTAATAATTCATTAATCTAATGACAAATCCTAATAAAAATCCTCAGCATTTATATTTACTTTTTGAAAACGCGCATTTAAAATAATTTAATAGTGGTCCCAAGACACCTGGGAAGACTGAACTTCAAACAATCTAATGGCAGGCTTATTACATGACATTACTGATGCAGTAGTACACTTAAATTGGCAGACAGCAGGACATAAACTCAAAACATGCCGCATTAAGGAGACACATGGCAGTTACCATGCACGTTCCATTTCCCTAGACTAGGAAAACACCCTTCTGCAACAATACATTATCTCCAAAGAGTCTCTATAAGAGAACAACCTAAACTGCCAGCTTTCAGCTTGACAACTCTGAAAGTCTTCCTCAGTCACCTGTATGAATCATTTGTACTGTAGCTATAACTAAAGTTGCTATTTCTGTCTCAATTCAGATCTGTATTTTGTACAATTTGAAAAGCACACAGAGCGTCGCCATACCATTTTGTTGATTGTACAGTGCTTATTATCACAGCAGCTAAATGCCTGTTATAAATCCATTACATGAACAATTACACTTTTCATGATGGTGACTGTGCATCATACAGCACAGTTGGTCAAAGTTACATTTTTGATGCAGATAAAAAAATAGCATGTCACGAGAGCCTGTCAATACTAAATCTACAAATTCAGGATAAAACATTCAAAATTATGAACTTTGAATTTCAGAGAATGTGCAAAGACTATGCCACATATTTTAAAAGAACCATTATGTACTATGCAGTGTTTGCTGTATATGGACATTTTATGAAGTACTACAGTTAAGAGATGCAAGAAGTTCTCCTACGCTTCTCTTAAAACTTTTTTCCTTCTACAGTTTGTGCCAATTTGTTTCCTATTACAGAACATGCTCTGCTCAGTGCAGTCTTCAAGCGCAGAACGTATTTTTCTTAGTTTTGTTTCTGAGTGTAATGTTCTTGGTTTTTTTTTTTGCTTCTTTCTACATGATTCTTCAATTATTAGCCAGACTTAAAAAAACGCTTTTACTTTTCTCCCCCACCACAAAATCGCTAAGTTTTCTTTTGTGATTTTTTTTTTTATTTTTTTTTGTAGCAGGTGAGCAAAGACACTCTTGTAAAAGGTCTTCCTCTGCTCCCACGCACCGTAGCCTCATTCACCTGCTCATCCAAAGAAGCCACGTCCCTCTACCTTCTCAGTAATATATTTGTATTAAAATGCCAACATAAGCATCTAAGACATTATGCCCTTTGCCTTCTCTGTCCTGGAGAGGAAACAACAGCTGCTTAAGACACCCAGATCCTAAGTTTGATGGAGCATTGCCATTTGAAAGAACTAAAGATAGGAAGACTGTTTCACTTCTTTTAAGCCTCTTCCCTTCAGGAGAGGGGAACTGCTACTTCACTGTCTTTGTTCCTTTTCCTCTGCTGACCTTCCCTTCCCCCAATATTATTTTTCTAATCCTACTTGCAGACAGACTTCAAGATCTGGAAGTGATACCACTAAACAGAAACTCTGGTCTCCAATCACACATGCAGCACCTCAGGTAAAAGAGCTGATGAAGTACCAAAAAGAATACAGCACTATGTTCTTTGTTTGAATTAATAACCCTACACATCCGTGCCAGCTACCCAGCTTTGGAGGGGGTATTCCACTTCAGCACGACTGCATAAGCAAATAGACAGATGCCAATAACTGATCATAATGTAAGAGGCAGAAGAAAAAAAGTTGTTTTTTTTTTTAAAAACCAACAAAAACCATATTGCATCTACGTATTTTATAACAACTATGCCCAGAATAATATATTCCTACTAGAAGCGCTAGCTTTTCTGTACATTCTGGAACAAAGACTGAGATTTTATTATTATTTCAGCGTCAAGAGTGGGATGTGCAGCATGTTAAACTTATTAGAACTATATTAACACACTTTAATTCATTTAAAAAACTTTTTATAGTTAAAATATGAATTGCATAAACCTGTATTAAAATACCACTGTAGAGTTAGGAGAGTTGTTTGCACAAGAGAATTAGCAGTAAGACTAACATTCACATTTCTTTTGAAGCCAGAGATTTCCCCTGAAGCAGAGCGCGGCCAAAGCAAAGACAGAAAACAAAAGCAAAACTAGACAACAATTTAGCTTACAACCTCCAGGAATATTCTACATGCCTACATGATGTTTTTTTCTATATTTTTTTTCTGACAGTGCAAAGTCTTCCAGGGTAAGAAAAAAATCAATTCTATAGTTCCCAGGAAAAAATCTCTTATGATGAAGGGAATGGTATAGTCTACTCTTTATACTGTAAAATTATGTTTTGTTATACTTTTGTTAGAAATGGGTTATCAGTACAGCATACTTCAAAGCGAGCAACAAATCAGAAAAACACACCTGTCAAAATAGTCCAAAAAGTAAAAAAAAAACCAGCATAAGAATTCAAAACCATAGCAAAGTCTAAACCTTAAAATCTATGATTTTCAGAAAACTTTTGGCTTGACTTTGAAGCCAATGCCAACTTTCAAGCACTTCTTATGAAGTGCCCAATATCCTTATCAAACTTTTCTTTTAAAACATCATTTAATTAGGCTTCACAAACCACACAGCATGGACATGCAAGTCATGGGAATCTAAACCAGTGCGTTCCCTTATTTATACCACACTACCAGTCTATTAGTTGGACAGAAGCTTCTGTTTATTCCCAATTAATTTCTGCTAATGCTGAAGGGACTTCAAACCTTTGTCCTTCAAAAAGCTCTTTTGCCACTCTCATTTAAAAAAAACATGGCAAGGATGTTCAATGGCTTGATGCCTCTGCCGCAGAATTTTCTTCATCAAACACAGAACAATTCTTTCTTTGCTCAGGTAAACTACTGGCTACAAAGCACTCTAAGAGGTCTCTGAGTTATTATTCACGCCTCTAAAAAGTACTGTCACTGAGCATTGATACCTCTACAAGAAACCTTTGCTGCTAGAACAATCACCCAATATAGTTCCTGTAGAAATTCTGACTTCTCATTTAAGTTGCCAACAATAAAAATCAACCAAGTTTCTAAAACACCTGTGTCTGCCCCTCTGTAATTCTTACTATGAAAACATACAGGTAATAATAATAATAACAATTAACCCTCTCCACAAGGATGCTTAGAAGCCACTTGGTTAAGCGATCTTAGGCCAAAGGCTAACCAACCTTTTATCACCATCTTTAAAACATTTTTAAGTGTTTGAAAGATAATATCAGAATCTGATTCTGTTTTGCACGTTATGTATTGCATGATTTCAACAAGTTACCCTCAAGTGCCAAGAACATAAAGATTATGCTTACTTTAAACGAGAAGTTAACATTTCAGCTGGCACAGCTGAATGATTGAAACTGTTCAGCCTGTTGTGTAGAGAAGCCTGAAAAAGAGCATGTGTTTTATACTGGAGCGTGACACAGTGAATTCTGGTCATTAAATTATCTTTGATATCTGATCAGTTACATTAGATGATGCCCTGAGAAACACTGTGGGCTGGCCTCGCCATGCTGCGCGGTTGTGTTAAACCACTGCCAACTCACAGGGATACCAGTAATACCGTGGGCATCGTTACATAAAATAACGTCCAAGCTGTGGACCTTCAGGGCGGAGGGGAAATAAAGTTCAGGCTTCGGTCCTTGGTGACATGAGGGGCTTTCGGCAACCTGCCCCTGACTCAAAGCCTGCGTGAACTGAATCCAGACCCGGAGAGGTGTCGAAGACCCGTGTGGGGAGACGCTGAAAGCCGGAGGCAGCTGCTGAGGCGGCCCGGGGAAGTTACCGGTGTTTTATAAGTCAAGTCTGTGGGAACTGGCTCACAGCAGGAGGCGGGAACGCGCCCCGTCCTCCCCTCGGAGGGGGGGAACCGGACCGCCTGTGTACGGGCACTGCCTACCCCCCCCCCGGCCTTGGGCACCGGCCGCCGGCCGGCTTCGGCCGCGCCTGCGGACCCCAGTGGCCCGACCCCCAGAAGCGAGACGCCCCGAGGCAAAGCGCTCCAGAGGGACGGGGCCGCGGGCACCCTCCGCAGCTAGGGGCACCGCTCCAGCTCCCGTCCCTCCCGCGGGCAGCGGCAGGGCAGCTCTCGGCAGAGCAGCTCTCGCCCGGCCCGGGCGGCCCCGGCCCACACCGCGCCCCCGCCCCTGACCCACTAACACACCTCCCAGCCAACATGGCCGCCCCGCCAGCCAGCGCGGAGCGCAGCCTAGCCCGGCCACCACCGCCCCGCCCCGCCCTCCTCGCCCGCTCAATGGCTCGCTCCTCAGCCACGCGCGCTCCCATTCGCCGCCGCCCACGCCGCTCACCCGCCCAGCGGTCCTTTCAAGCTAGGGTGAGGCGACATGTAAACAAACCCCCTTCCGCCGCTCCGGAGGGGACCGGCCGCGGCCCCGGGCCCCCCAGGCCGCCCCGAGCGCCGCCGAGCCGCGTCCGCCCGCCCGCGGGGCACTGGAAGCCCACGCCGGCCTGCCCCCCGGCCCCAGCGTAGCGGAAGGGGCGCGGAGGGCTCCCCTGCCCCGCGGGAGGCAGCCCCCGCCCTGCGGCCCCCGCGAGGGCTGGGGGCGGCCGGCGCGGCCTCCCCCAGAGCGCAGCCCCCGCCGCCCGGAGGAAGCCCCTTCCCAAGCGTCCCGTGAGCCTCCATACCCCTCCGCCCCAGTCAGTTACATAAAACGCCGTGCCAGAGCGGGGAGAGTCCCGCCCGCCGCCCTGCCCCGCCACTCGCAGACCGGCCCGGGACCCCTTCTCCGCCCCCTCCGGCCCCACAGCCTTTCCTCCGGCCCCGCAGCCTTTCCTCCGGACCAGAGCCGCCCCAGGCAGAGAAACCCCCCACACCCACGGGTCACCCCCTAGCCGTCCCGAGCATTCAAACAGGTCGAAAGCGGAGGAGGCGACTGCGAGCCTGAAAGGCAACAGAGCGCAGGAGCTGCCGAGCCCTTCTGCATCCTATCCCTGCACCGGTGCCGCGTACCCGGGCAGCCGAGCAGCCCCTCCACCCGCACACCCAGCAGGACCGGTCTCCCCCGGCAGGACGGCGCTTTCGCTTCCCCGGCGCTCGCTGCGAGACTCGCTTTCCTTGTAAAGGCACGGGCCGCCCCTGACGGATGGAGGCTGGAAGGGACGCTGACAACTCGCTGCTGAGCCCGTGCTCCGTCCCCTCCGCAGCCCCTCTCGCCGCGCCCTCAAGCCACATCGGTGCTGCCCCCCCAGCCATCGGGCTCGAAA
Source organism: Calonectris borealis (assembly GCF_964195595.1). Lineage (NCBI taxonomy): Eukaryota > Metazoa > Chordata > Aves > Procellariiformes > Procellariidae > Calonectris > Calonectris borealis. The sequence continues at coordinate 15,896,661 of NC_134326.1, forward strand.
CCCCAGCTCCGGCAGCCGGACGCCCCCCGCGCACAGCGGCTCTCCCGCAGCCTCGGCAGCCACACCCCCCAGCGGAGCGAGGGCAGCGGAGGGGGCGGCGGGCTGCAGCCGCTCCGCTCCCCTCCTGCCCGCTGGGCACCATCCCCGTCCTGTTCTCCGGGCAGACACACCCCTTCCCGCGCCCCGCAGCCCCCCGCCCGGCGCGCACACACGAACACCGCCTCCTCCCCGCCAGGACGCCCCCCGCCCGCCACCGCCCGTTCGCAGCCCCCCGCGCTGCCCTCCCGCCTCCCCCGGACGCAGCTGCCGGCCGGGGCCGCTGCCAGGCCCGGTCGCCGCCGCCCCCCGCGGCCCGCACTCACCGGGCGGCCGGGGCTCAGCAGGGGGCGCCGCCCCGCGCGCTCCGGCCCGGACCCTCCATGCGGCTTCGGGGTTTGTTTTGTTTATGTCCCTTCCTGACGGGTTCCCGGAAATCGCGTGACTCGCCCCCCTCACGTGGGGAGGGCGGGCGGGCGGGCGGGGAGGGGGGGAAGGCCGCGCCAGCCAATGGCCGGCCGCCGCCCCGCCAGCCAATGGGGCACCGCCCCGGCGGGGCCGCCCCCGTCACGTGACGGCGGAAAGGCGCGCGGGCGGTATTTAAGGAAGGGCGTGCGGTGGGGCGGCAGCTCCGGCTCCGCAGAGTCTCGTCGTTCCTCTTCTACCTGCAGCTTTGTGCGTCTGCTACCGTCCACAGCCACGCACAGAGCCCCCTTTCACAGTGACAGGTGGTTGGCCTCCACCACTTAAGACACAACTGGAAAAATTACTAATAAAAAAAAAAAAGACCATTCTTATCTTACTATTTGTAAAGAGTATTTATTCTGCTGTCTAGACGGCTTTTTGCATTTCACCCCTCTGCAGTAATAAAACTTCCTTCCACTGTACCTAAAATTCATCACGCCTCACAATACAAAAAAAACCCCACTACACCAAAACCCCCACTTTTTTTTTGCCCCAGGGACTTTGTAACACATGATCCTGGAAACAAGGGACCAGCCACCCTCCTCTGACAAGTAACTTAAAGCCCTTCGCGCGTAAGTAAAATGCTTCCGTGATTTCCAGCAGAGGAAAAGCAAACTTCCAGAAACTCTTCAGAACAATTTCCTGTGAGGGGCACAGATGCAGATACCTGAATCTCCTAAACAATACGAACAAAAGAAGTTAAAAGCATTTGAAATGACCCTGACCTAAACACTTGCTCTACCTGCTGCCAATGTTTATGACTTAAAGACTTCAAGACTTGACTATGGAGCCAGTTTCCTTTATCTTCCTCACTTGTTACCTTCCCCCAAAATACCAGTACGCATACAGAGATGAGGCTGTTTCCCTGCAGACCGAAGCTTTCCACCTATCCCAAGCACTAGCAAGCTTCCGTCATAGACACTTTAACATTTTGCATTCTCTTCTGTTGTCACGAAGCACGAGGAAGCTGTAAAGGCTTCGATACCTGCATTGTTTGTTAAACGCCAAGGGCTGAATCCGTCTGCTCCGATTTCCTGCAGTCATGCAAAACAAGAAATTATCTGAAGCAGTGTTAATTCCTGGCACACATGGAGCAGACCATTCCATAATTATGATGCAGACAGTAGGTCACACAAGATTCAGCAGAACTGAAACAAAACATTATTTTTTCAACTTCTTCAATCATGCTACTACCTCGTATCTGTGTCAGAAAATATTAGCCATTCAGATAAAGGGAAATTTCTTTAACTGGAAAGCACCTAAACAAAAATTGAACTATGGCTTGTTCGTCCAGGCTTTAAATCGTTCTTTATATTAAATTCGCCAACAGTGAAACATGCCATGTGAACTCTCTATCTTCTACGTTAAGCAATAGCTTAGAGCCTAAAATAGAAAGCTTGTTAAAGAAAGTGATAATACCAATATACTAATACCACTGTTTGTCACCGGATGTTTTCTTTTTTGACGTCGCACTTTAAGGTAAATATGACAGGCAGATCAATATATTTTAAACACTGTTACATACTCAAAATTGTCAACGATGTCTTGAAGCATTTCTCCTCTCCTCCCCATACAATGTCAACATATATTACCCTCCACACACTTCAAAAAAACCCAACCAAACAACAACTTAAGCTTTTACAAGATCATTTGGTTTCCAATTTTCTTAGGAATTATTTGCCACAGACTATATAGCATTATGGCGTACAACTTCTCGCATGTTAAAATACAGCTCTCAGCAGTAGGTAACTTGAAAAAAAATCCACTGTTCCAGGCCCAACAGTCGCTATGCTTATTCATAATAATGGACACATTCTTATTTCTTTTGCAATTCACGCTGTCCAGTTTTCGATCACTACAAGTTACAGCATTTTGTCAGGATCTCGGAATTTCCTGTATAGTAATGAGTGCTATCTCATTGAACACGTTAACAGTGCTATCCAAAAGGATAAAGGAAAAAGAATGAACCGCTCCGTTATGTCCTTGTGCGTAACAATAAAACACAGTAAGGGATGATTGCAATTTATCTGGACATGACGTAAGGAGATAAGAAAGTATACAGGAAGACTCCTGTGCATTCAGCCTTATTTATATCCTTTGAAGCTATTCCTTAGCAAATGACTTACTAGGTTCATTCCCAACCCCACGGCCTCTGCCGACATTGAGGAGCCTCAGAAATCTTTCACCTCCGGCCTACATTGTCATGTGCTTTATCAGGTCTGCAATTCCATGTGCAAGCGTCAAGTCAGTATAAAACAATTGCTATGTTTTCTGTTCAATTCAAATTGCTTGTTACTACATGTATCCTCCAAAAAGGCCAGAGAGTAAATCAATCTCCTATCAAAATTACTATATTTACGCTTCATTCAAACTAGCCATGTTATCTCTGCTATTGAGTCCCCTAGTATCAGGCAATGGGAAGTTCATGGAGAAGAGGCTCAAGCTAGGCATTCACTTCTTCCTGCAGACCTTTCAGCAATTTTAGATTGCAAACTTAGTCCTATCTAAGGGGACCTATCCGAGGGGTCTTGATACAGGCAGTAAGCGTGCTCGTCTCATCACACTATATGACTTTATTACAGTTCATCCATATCATCCAAGTTCCTCAGCTCAACTCTGGCTAACTATGGTCTGATTAGAACCGCAGAAAAGTACATCTTAACAGTTAAACATGGCACAAGAGCATTTTGTATAAAGCGGAGGATTACTTTTATTTCCAGGCATGAGAAACTTAAGACCAAATTTCCCAAGAATAGAACTAATTTTAAAAAATAAATGCCATCAACATGTGGCACCACTGTTTCTCCTCTCCTCATGCAGTTTCATTGCACACATTTTTTTCAAGTGCAGTCAAAAACAACAGGGGTGAACAGCACAGCAAAGACAACCTAAGACCTGTAAGATATATACAGTGTTCCTATAGAGTGAGTAAAATGAACACGAAAGCTGACTCTATGACCCATAAAAACTTTAGAAATTTTCATCACATCTGAAGTTAACAGACAAAAATTTACAGTATGGAAGAGGAGTATAAATTGCATTAGGCACACTGTTAAACAGTACAGTAGGAGAAAATATAGGGCTTTGAACAAGCCATTTGAAGGTTAAGGCATTAATGCAGGCTTGGTATCCAACCAACTACGTTAAGGGCATCTTTGGGTCAGTGGAGTTTTTCATCTGGAAGAAATCTCTTCTTTACCTGCAAAGCAAGAGGCAACTTAATTATTCCTTTCCATGGAGACAATTTACTAATCGAAGACCTGTTTGTTAACCACAACTATTTCATTCCACAAATGCAATGAGAAATGGTCAAGAACTGTAGATAATCCATCTATATGGAGCTTCAAGAATGATCTCTACTTTCTTGCTTTCTTAGCAGTTTCGCTTCTGAAGTTACTGCAAGTAGTTTTAGTTACATTATAAGCTGGTAGAACAACTATTTTACTAGAAAGTTTTCAATGCTGTAACAGCATCCAGTCATCTGGATGCTAGCCCTTCTTGCACTTGCATGAAGAAAGTTCCCGGTCTGAGAACACAGACTGTAAATTGGCAAGGTAAGGAGAAAAGGCAGCATTAGATCACATTGCTTAGAAGAGGCTACAGCCCATATCTACCACAGCTACAGAAGTTTGCATGTTCTTACATACTGTCATCCAAGCCACTAACATGATTATATAGACAAGTCATGTGATACGTCATCATCACTTGAACTGGAGGAATACTGACCAAAAAGAAAGACCAAACTTCTGTAATTTGGCATCATCACCACTTAAATTGGAGGGATACGGACTGAAAAGAAAGACCAAACTTCTGTAATTTGGCATAGATCAATCACGTCAGCATCTGTAGAAGATCCTCACTAGAATGCAGTAGCCTGCGTGCATTTTCAGCCTGCTCCATTCGTCAAGTAGAATAGGTTTGCTTAGACTATACTAATTTTTAAGTAAGATCTCTCCACTTTGGGAGTTAGTATTTCATTCTCTTTGCTTTAACTCTTTGCATTGTCTGTACTAATCCAGCCAAACCTCAACTGAAAGAGAAGCGGGAGGCAGAAAAAAGTATAGTTCATGCTCCTTGAGTGCTGGAAAAGCACATCTTAAGAGACAAAAATAACTGGTCAAACAAGAAGTGGTAGCTATGTTTATGGGATTCTGTGCAGTGTCAGAGAGATATATCCCAACTCTTTCAGATGGGATCTAATTCACAGCTCCTGTCTAGTGAGAAACTCAACAGGAGGCTCTGAGTGCAGAGGCACACAACAGCAAAAGACACCGCAGCCTGATCAAGGTAGCCACCTCCTTGCCACTTAGCTCACTCAACACTACAAGGGTAATTCAAACAAGACCACGGAGAATAGCATGTCCTGTAACAGCACATTTCTAGCAAGAAAGAACACAGTATTTAACTATGATATTGGAGGACTATTATATGCTTTTCCTCTTTTAAAGCATTCTTTTTCACAAAGACAAGAACCTTCATTTTATTCCAGAATTAAGCCAATGAAATCAGATATATAAAACGTTAAAACAAACTGCTTCATATAACAAAACAGCGTGTGCTATATACATCTGAAATTCTCCATTAGTAAGTTTAAAAATGACAGCTCCTCACAAACTTTCTGGCCATCCTAGAATGCATTTGTTCCCTCTCTTCCTTGGTACAAATTTACCTCCAGTTCTCTGGAAAATCCTTCACTGAAAGGGACGAGGAAAGGACAGATTCTTTCAGCAGGTGCCTAGAGTCCAAGAATTGTAGCTCATCTCCAGTTTGTCCTTGCTGGTTGCAACACACAGACCATTTATCAGTCAGAAGGAAGCCCAATTTTTATATCCAAGGCATCCGCTTGTCCAGATAACTACATTTCCATTTCAGATCCCAGGCAACTGAGTGATCCTATGGGATTCAGGGATCTGTATGCCCATTACCAGAATACACTGGTCTCTTGTTTTAGCTAGCTAACTATGTGTTAACACATGAGCAGTGAAAATGCACCTAGGCAATTCAGCTTGACTGACTTAGCTAATTACAGGCCTCTACTTGAAGCAGGTCAAGTCTACCTTTAGCTTCTGCTTACTGCTTAAAAGAGAAGATACAGACACATACACAGGCCACAGTATGACAACACCACAGTTCAGATGAAGCCTACATTGAAGCAGTGGAGCTTTGCTTCGAGGTAAATGTTCAGGATGCTTTACAGACAGCATTTAACTGTGCTATAACATCAACTGTCATCTGTCTGCTGCTACTGGACTTCTGTAAACAGAAGTTAAAGTAACAACAGCAAGGGGGTAGGCAGTTAAACCTAAAAGGACCAAAAAAAAAAAAACAACGGTAAAAAACTTAATTCAGTTACCAGCATAAAACCTAAAATTATGGATACTTCTTTCCACAGCTATCCTTCATTTGAACCTTTGATTCCAAATGCTGCCGCTCTAGAGAAACCTGAAGTCACGATGGTACTTTGAGTGCAAGACTTTGTATTTTTGCTGGTCATGTCAGAAAGCATGCCGAAGAACTGCCACAACAGCATTCCAATAGCACTACCCAGATAGCAACCACCAGGCTCATCTATGATTAAAGTTGCACACAGGCTATCATTAAAAAAAATAAAACATTCATCTGTAAGCTCAGTGTTAGTGCTATATATTGACAGGAGATAAAGAACCATTCTAACTGCAGTTCTCACTCTGACTTCCCAGATGAATGAGGGCAACTGCACATTGCCTTGGAAATCAGGACAGGGCTTGAATGAAGTGGTAGTAGGCTTGAAGAGAGGTTTAACAATTGTTAAAGATTAGGAAATCCACTTACGCTAGCTATTAAAAGACACCCCAGCCCAATTTTTTTTTTTTGTAGGAAGAAGAAACGTACTTTTCTCCTTACAAACCTGGGCTTACTGAACACAGCACCATATGACATGATAGCGGAAAAAATAACTGTACAAGAATTCAGTCTAAGCTTTTCATGGTATCCAGTCAAGATTAACATCCAAAAGATGTTTTGTTGCAGCCTATAGAAAGATAGATTTCTCCTGCAAAACAGCTAGCAATTCTGAACACACTGCTTACACTGCTGTTCAATTTCTCCTGAAGCTTTAGCATACCAAATATATTAATAAATCTGATCATACTCACCTAGTCAATAAATCGCAGCAGAGGACAGACATCCTTAAGGCCAGTGAGATTTAAGATACCAGATTGTTTCATTGCTTAACTGCGGCCCAAAGAGAGGGTTGAGTTGAGCCAGAATCGCAATCAGCCAACTGCAAAACAACCCCCCCAACCCAAAAGAGAGAACATCAGCCAAATTACAAAGCTTATGATAATGGAAAGGCTTGTCCAAAGCACAAGTACTATCATAGAAAAGATGATTTTCAGGAAGGTCTGATATCAAACCAAAATTTTACTCAAGCTCATACACAAAGACCAGAGACCACCAATGAAGATCTGGTACTGAATCATTCTGCAACTGAAACAATAAATTGTCCTGTCCAATTTAAAGCAACGCAAAAACACCTGACAGCGTTTCTCTCGTACTTTTTCTTTGACAGGAACATGTTTTGAGACATATGAAACTCAGGTATTTGTGGGCTCAGAAGATAGAAACATAAGAGAGACAAACCTTTTCTCAGTGCCTTTGAAGCATCCTTTAAACAAAGACCTCTGAGAAACAGTCTCTCTCATTTGCTCTTATTTTCAGTACATGACAACCTTGCACTCATGGAATATTTTTCATCTGAGATTGAACAAAAGTGAATTTAAACCTGGCACAGAGGTCATGAGACAGGGACCTGAAGCAAAAGGGTACAATGCTACAGGAACACACACACAAATTTAAAAACTCCACAACAACAAAGCCAACGACAACAAACCCCAGATCATCAGCAACAGCAGCCTTGTCATCAGAACAGTTCACAAACTAACACTGCAGAAGCCATAGCCAGAACCGAGAACAAGAGGAACATAGTTTGTGGAAAATATCCAGGAAAGCTAAACAGAAATAAATATTCCACTGTTAAAAGATATATTTGCTTTGTAAATATTACAAGATTCAGAGAAAGCGATGCATGCTTCCATGGATTTAAATCTATGTTAAATACTAACTATATAAACACATTTAGTGAATACACTGGCTCATCTGTCTGCTATTTCTAGAATGCTTTGTAAGGAGGAGAAAAAGCAGAGCAGCTTTGTAATGGGAGCCGCCACAAATGTATCAGAGTGCTTAGGCAGTCATGGAAAATTCCACACAAACCTTGACGCTTTGACCAGCAAATGAAGTGCAGGTCTGCTGTAAAATGGCTAGAACAGCCAGGGGCAAAAGATGTGGGCCAGACTTAAAGAAAACACATCAATAGTCTTAAAAATTACAAATATTTATTTTCAATGCCACTTTCAGTTTTGCACAAAGTAGGTCTCTAGTTAAAACGACATGCTGAGCCTGCAGCAGTCTATCAGTCATGCAAGCCTTGAAATACGTAGCAGGCTCTACAAAGCAATTAGAACATCAGCAAGACACCACCAAGAAGAGCCAATAACCTTTAGGTTGACATGTTTCTACTTTGCTATCCAAAGCGACGACAACAATGTATTTTGAAACCATGTTAATCATTATGTTACATTTACTTAAGGGAAAAGCAAAGTAGCTTTTAAAAATACCATGGAATTTATTTTGCAAGGGTTAATTTTCAGATACAAAAGACAGATAGAAGGGGTGCCAGAGCACTGCACCATCTGCCTTCGGCATCCTGAACTAACAGAAGTGGGAGGAGGGTAGGAACGCTAAAAGCCTGTTAAAGCACATTATTCTCTTTCTCACTGTACAGAAGGAAGGAACTCTATGCACAAATATCACCTCTCTATGCTTCTTGAGTTCAGACCCAGCATGGCTGTGAATTAAATGAGCTGGAAGCACATTCAAAATATTGACGTGTCCCAGCTGTATAACCATGCTTTAGGCAAGCACTGTGCAGTTTTGAAAAGCTATTTGTTGGGACCATGCTGGATACCAAAGCTCTGAGCTATAGTGGCATTACAGGTCAATAGTATATTCCTCCTCCCTGCTCTGCTAGGGCCTAATAATTTAAAGCAGTAGTTAGGCACTGAACTCTACGACTCCCTTGCATTCAAGGCAAGTCATGAAAAAGCTTTTCCCACGTTTTGTTAAGCGATGCTGCTTTATACAATAATCTATCATGACAACGCAAAACAAAACGTGGCATTCAAAGTAAAACAAAGTAAGCCTCTGTATCCAATGTGTAATGTTCTAGAGTTGCTAAGACCAGGTATAGCATTCAAGCCACCCACGGGTCCTTAAATTCTACCAGATTCCACTTACAACAGTTAGTGTTAATTACCCAGCTCAGACAAGGAAATTAAAGTCCCTTATGTTCTACCAGGAAGATATTTTAAAAGGTCTTTCTACCATAACTGCCATCTGTCTATGCTACACGCTACAAATTAAGGTCCTGCTATCTCTGTTTAAATGTCAATTTGAGCAACCATATTTTAATCCTTTTAGAATCAGTAGCAAATAATACCTTTTTTCAAGGATCCTGTCCTCTGTTCGTAGAATATCATGGTACTGTTTCAGGAACTGTTTTGTAAACAACAAAATAGTTTTTGACTTTAACAGTACCTTACAACATGGTAACCTATAATTTCTGCAGCAGTAACTCCTTCTACTTTGCCTTATATTTTATCAGGCATATTCCTGAGGCTCATGTATTCTCCCGCAAAAGGCTTCTGGGTACAATTTCTGTACACAAATTATGCACTTACCCATGCAAAAATTTTCCATAGAACAACCAAATTAACACCATGTGATCAATATGGTTATTCAAAACAATCACTGTTAAATCTAAACACAGAAGAAATAGCTTTAAGTCAAAATGTAATTGACTTTAAATTTAGTTACCACAAATTCAGTTTGATGCAAATCAATTTGTCAATCAGGAGGTGTTTAATGAAGACAGGAAATTGTTTTTTCCCTATTTTCAACTGGAAAGGTAACTCAAATAGAGTTCTAAACAACTAAAAACAAGTAGATAACAGTACCAGCCACCTACTAAGGACACACGAATACAGAGACCATACCTGGGACAACACAACAAGTTATTTTAACCCTAACATATCCGAAGAAGAATCCTCAGAAACCGTTCTTTCGGGCTTTCTTCAAGACATGGAAAACGAGTCTCTTCCCTTAGTCACTAAAATTAAGGTCTGAAATTTTTTCAATGCCTCCCCCAAAAAAGGAAAAGGATATGGCAAGAACAAACTTAAATCTGTTTGAATAAAACAGAAGAAAGAAAGGTTGGACCAGATGACCTTTCGAGGTCCTTTCTAACCAGGCCTGTTCTATGATTCTATACAGAATTCATGGAGAGAAACAAAGAAGGGAAAAAAAAAAAAAAGACTGTGTGATGAGGCAAGTTCTATCTTGGAACATGAGAAGAAAAATCTGCTTTTTGTTGTATTCTGGCAAGCAGACACTATATATGTAATTTATGTGGTTGGGTATAATTACCAATGGTTTAAAACATAGTAAGATTTTGCTGCTTCTCTTTTTTCAAGGTGTAATTGGAGAAAACCAAAGGTAATACAGAAAACAAGTTAGAGCCCACAAGATTACGAAAGAACTCCCTCACTGGACATGCAAGAACAGATTATAAATCACGTTAATGACACTAGATCTATAATAGGTCTGTTTCGGTACCAAAAAAAAAAAAAAAAAATTCACTAAACTTGCAAGTGAAATACCACTGTACATTTGAAGAGTTCACAGCATTCAGTCAAAGTTAAGAAATTCTACAACAAATACATTCCACATCATAATCCAGAGGATTCTACAGATGCCATGTGGCCTCAGCTTCAAGGAAACTGCCCTTCTTCAAACAATAAAGAAAAAGCCTAAGCTTCAAGGATTTTAGAAGAGTAGGACATTATTTCTGTTAAAATACAGAGTAGGAAGAACTCAAGTGAGAACTTTAAACTTAAACAAACCCAAAACAAAACCCAAAACACCACGCCCCCCCAACTTACTGTAACCTAGTAAAAATGAGCATCCAGTTGCCCTTTCTTAGCCAAGCATTTGGGAACCACCATGAGATTGGGCTGCTACATATTTTATGTGCAGGCAAGGAGGCTTTCAGAGCACTGAAATTCCCAAATTTCAATCCCAAATTCAAGTTGCTGGCACTACAAAGCTCTTCTCAAGTTTCTACATCTGCTCAGCAAAACTTTAATTTAAAAAACTATCATAGACACAAAATACAGAACCAAGTTTTCTGCAATTTTACAATTATCCAGAAGAATGATTTCTTAAGACTTCACGTGTCAAATACTCTGAATAAAAAAAAAAAATAGGCCTCACCCGTATAAAACCTGAGTATCACATTATTAAACTAGATCAAACCTGCATGAGGCTGTGCCACAGCCCAACCCAACATGGAACCAAACAGGCCCCTCCTGGAACATGCCGACACTGATAATATGGCTTTTGGCTGCCAGTTCTCAAGAATGAGTCTTGAGATTAGAGACGCATTTCTCTAAATATTCATGTTAAGCTCCTTAGAGTAGCATAAATAATGCCTAAATACTTCAGGAAAATACAAATACTACTCAGGTTCAAGTGGAACTCTGAAAAATTATTTTATTACAAGTTAACTCTAGAGATCTAACCAGCCTTTTACCAATTTACTCTCCATAACAAATTCTTCCCAAACACCTTTCAAAGTTATTTCTGCATAGCGCTTTCTTTGACAAGATCCGTCTCTACAGTCTTAAAGAGAAAAAACACACAGAAGAAAAAGGCGGGGGGAAGAGAGGGAGATAGAGAAAACAATAACCATACTTTCTCATCAAAAGTTTGTCACAAAAATTATTTGTCATATATCAAAAAAACCCCATATATAAGGTTTTCCACCCACTGCTCTACCAGATTTTGAGAATATATTCAACCAAACTAAGCAAAGCAAAACTCATCAGTCGGTTTAAGTTAGTATCACCTTAAAAATAAATATAAGGGTATAAAGAATGAAAAAGGCAAAAAGTCATTGCTCTGCTATGAATCAGAAAAATGGGGACAGACTTTTTAGCAGGGCCTGTTGCAACAGGACAAGGGGTAATGGTTTTAAACTAAAAGAGGGTAGACTCAGACTAGATAGAAGGAAGAAATTTTTTTACCATGAGGGTGGTGAAACACTGGCACAGGTTGCCCAGAGGTGGTAGATGCCCCATCCCTGGAAACATTCAAGGCCAGGTTGGACGGGGCTCTGAGCAACCTGATCCAGTTGAAGATGTCCCTGCTCATTGCAGGGGGGTTGGACTAGATGACCTTTAAAGGTCCCTTCAAACCCAAACTATTCTATGACTCTATGATTCTAGAATTGACAAACTGCCATTATACTTTACATTATACTGAGCAAATAAGCCAGTGAATTGGAAAGAAGTAATACCAAGTCAACGCAGAGCACTATTCAACAGTTATGTGTCAGAAGACAAGAGGAATTCAGGTTTGTTTTAATTCAGTATCCACCAACAGGAAAATGTTTTCTTCAGCAGGTTGAAAGTCTTTAGAACTAAGAATTCTAAGAGCTGTCAAAGAATACCATGTGTCTAAATCTCTGTGACACATTTGAAAAGCTTCCTCTAAAATGTCTTGAAGATATAAAGAAAGGAACTTTCTGTTATATCAGAACTGTGCCTTGATTAAGAGGCAAGACATTATTTATACTTACAACAAGTAGCAGCAAACAGCACATGTCACCAGCATTGTGTTGATAACACTGCAAAAAGGAAGGAGAGAAACAGCTGATTAGGTGTCATGTTATGACTGACCACAAGATACATTGGAAAAAACCAAAAAACAGCAAACAAGAACAAGTTCAAGTTTGATCATATGGAAGGTGACTCAACATGAGTGTTCTAACTTCTTCCAGCTGAGTAAGTTGCAGAGGCACAGCTATGACTCTGCAAAAGAACTGACACAGCTCCAGCAAACAGAAGTATACAGCTGTATTTAACAAAAATCATTCTGAAGAGGGGCAAAATCTTATGCAGTCTGTGTCCTTGCTCCATTTCACAGTCACTTCTACCAGCAAGTTAGTAAACTACTGAAACTGGATGTTCTAATGCTAACAGTAAACAATAAACATTTTCTCCATCTGCAAAATTCTGCTTACAGAAAATTTTATTTTATATAATGAATGAGGGTTTTGCGAATTGAATACAAAATAAAATCTCAAAGCCACATGAAATTATCTGTAGGGTAAGATTTTCCTTTCTTGCTGAAAGGAAACTGTGTCAGAAACCATAGTTAAGCTAAAAAGAAGCAAGAACCAAGCAGCTCTTGAAATTGGAAATGGTAAAACTGCAACTACACACACATATGATTTTGAAATGGGAGGAAAGGAAATGAGATTTTCTAACAGTGAATGATCTATGCAGCTCATGGAACTTGGTAGCAAAGTGGAGGGTTTTTTTTTCTTTTTAAATTATAAAAAGGGATTTCCCTCTATGTATTTCCTCCCTAAAGCAAGTAACAAAAAATCATGCTAGCTCAGTAACTTCCAGCTGTTCTGTGACATGGATAACATTCAATATTTTTCATCTATCAATACACACCCACCTTGCCAACTTTCAAACAAAGCTACATAGCCTGGATTAAGCTTCAGGAATCCCTCCTTTCCAGGGAGTCCCAGAGTCATTGTTTGGGAGTGAATTCTTAGGTCAGCTGAAGTTTGCATTTACTTCTTTTGTTAGAAAAAGAACAATCCTACTCAGAAACAGACTTTGGGTAGAGTTTTTTGTTTTGTTTTTTAAGAAGATGAAAAGTTAACAGACTACACAGTGTTACTATAGACATGCTATAGAATCAGAACACAGCAGTGCTCTATTCATATCTGTTAAACAATCCCATTTTGGAATAATGTCAGTACATCTGTTGGTGACCCACATACTTTAAGGAGATGCCTGGAAGACATATTTGCAGGGTATTTCTGAGGGCAGGCAAGTTTTCAGGCACAAAACACACTTCAGGTTTGAAATTGAGGCAGTAAATGTCAGAGCTAAATAGAACTTGAGGAAAATTCCTCCAAGTTTAGATAAACAACTAAGAGAAAAGACAGTTGGTACCTGTGGAGTAGAGGGGATGTCAGAGAGAGGAAGAGAGATTAAGAAGTCATTATCTCCTAGGAAAAAGAGAAAGACAAAAACTTGTCTACTTTTTAATCTGAGCAGCTACAACCACTGCAGGAAAAATGTCTCTGCTTAGATGCCCCGCTTTTGTCCTTAGGCCACCACAACTACAAGGCCACTAGCATACACTGAAGCACAGAACGTAGATCTATTACAGTAACTTTTTCAGTCTCATCCAACGTGGAACTAGAGGATGGTGAAGTAAGTTAGAAGAGGTCAAGTAAGAGAAGAAAAAGGAAATTATTGCTCCAACACCATCTAACTTAACAATAGACCTCCTTCCCGCAGGACGCTGTGTATGCAGACGTTTACAGGGCTTGAGGGGAAAACGCAAAGCCGTGAAAGGTACAGAGGCGCGGCTCCTGGCTCCGGCCCCACGCTCAGGAAGCCTCACAGGCGTTTGCTCCGGCCTTCCGCCGCTGGCTGGATCTCGCCTGGCACAGGCGCCTGGGCCCCGGGCCCGCCCGCCCGCCGCGCTGCGCCAGTACGGCGACGAGGAGCCCCCAGGACTACTGCGGTAGGAGGCGGCGGCTACGGGCCTGGCGGAGCGGCGAGCGCGGCAGATACGGCGCTGCGGCGGCCGCCGGGCCTCGACGGCGGGGGAAAGGGGAACTCGAGAGAGCCGGAGCCGCAAGGCCGCTACTGCCCGGCAGGCCCGCAAGGGCACGGCGAGCTTCCGCCAGGCCGCCGCCGCCGCCTCGGGGTACCGGGCCCGCCGCCGCCGTGGGCCTCCTCACACACTCCCCCCCTCCCCGTGCCTGAGGGGGAAGAAAGGAAGGGGCCCGCCGCCCCCCTCCGAGCGGCCCCGGCCTCCCGCCGCCCCCCGGTCACTCACCCGCGGTTAGGCCCCTTGGGTACGAGCCACGGCAGGACGCCGCCGACCACCCCCCAGAAAACGCTCATGACGATGATGGGCACCGTCAGGCCACCGTACGCCATGGCCGGGCTGGCGGGGGCGGCGGCGGAGGGAAGCTGCTCGGTCCGACCCGGCGCGGCGCCTCCCCTCCCTTTCCTCACGGCCGGCCGCGGCGCCCCGCCCCGCCGCGTCCGCCAATCAGCGCCCGCTACGTCACCGGAGCCCATCGGGCGGCCGCGCACCTGGCAGCGCGACGGGCGCGAGCGCCTGACCCCGCCCCCTGTGCTCGGCGCTGCCGGCGGCGCGAGCCCGCGCTGCGGGGCCGCCCGGCCCCCTCGGGCGGCAGCCGGGCCCGCCCCGCGCTGGCTGCCCCCAGCGCCGCGGGAGAGGAGAGGGGAGGGGAGAAGAGCCTGGCTTTGGGGTACGGGCTGGTCTTGAGCTCATCGAAGAACCGCCAGGATGGAGAAGGCTCCCGCAGGAGAGCCTGCCGTGCTCCGGCTTCAGCTCGGCAGCTGGAGAGGCCCCGGGCAGACGGGGAAAGCGAAGCCCAGGAGTTCGGCACACTGACTCAAGGTGAAGAAAAACCGAATTAAGCAGCACGGGTGCAGGCATGAACTGCGAGGGGTAAAACCTCTGAACCCGCATAAGAGAAGCGACACTCAAAGCCTGGCGCCTCCTAAAGCAGCCTTGGGATTAACGCCCGTGAAGGACTGCAAAAGTGCACATGTGGTTTTCCTCGATTGCCAGCCTCCCCTTCCCCAGACTGCAGTGTTCTTCAGGCAGAGCTGAATTTCCTTCCCTCTATAGCAGCAATTAGAGGGCCATTTACGAGCCGGTAGATTCACTTAATTGCAGGGCTGTTTTCAACACGCTGCAGCAGCTCTCAATTATGTATGTATAAAGCGCTAAAAATCTGATTTCCTCTTGCAGAAAATTAATCCAAAATAGTGTTAGCAACAGCACGGAGACTGCCTTCACTCCCACCCTTTTCAAACCAGACAGCTCTACCTCACCAGCACCGGTGAGGTAAACACCCCGTCCTCAAGCTCCAGCATTAATGTAAGATCCCGAGATATCACGCAGCAAATTCAGTGCTGTGCTTGGCCACAACATGCCTGGTGAACCCCTAAAATGTCATCCTTTACTGTCAAGTTCATAAGACAGTTGAAAAAACATAATTTAAGAGGATTACAGAAACAGATTCACGACCAGAAATAGCTTACTTCAAATGTCTGATAAAATATTAAATATATACAGCGCACAGAATTAACATGTTCATTTAAAACCATGACCACATCTAAGTAAGTATCAAAGATCAGTGGAAGAGACAGAAGTACAATGGTCATTGGATGCATGTTTCCAGGATTGCACTACTCCTTCTAACGTTGGTTGAAACATTCCTTTATGAAGAAAAAGTCTTTAGTTTTCTTAAAAGTAAAAAAAGGTATAAAAAGCTTTTTAATTTAGTGGAAGTATTTTTTAACATTTGAATATTTAAACGCTAACCAGACACACCGTATCAAGATTTTCTAAAGGAAAAGACACAACAATAGGTTTAATTTTAGCAGTTCTTTAATGGCGTCAAATAGGAAACGATCTATTCTTGCATCTTTTCGATTGTTTCTTCCTTGTATTTGCCCTTCTCCTTGCCAACCTGGCGAGATTTTGCTTTACGCTCCAAGATCTTTTTGCGATCTTTGTCCAGTTTTAGCCTAGTGATCACCACCTAGAGAAAGGACAAAGAATTTAGTGTCTCTTCAGTGTTAAAGCACAGCAACCTGACAGAACTGTGGTAACATCGCACGGCCCAGGAAGATCAGCTCTGGCACACCGGCGTTATTTCCATGGACTATCTCAT
This sequence comes from Calonectris borealis, assembly GCF_964195595.1. Classification (NCBI taxonomy): domain Eukaryota; kingdom Metazoa; phylum Chordata; class Aves; order Procellariiformes; family Procellariidae; genus Calonectris; species Calonectris borealis. Next base: position 15,913,072 of record NC_134326.1, read on the forward strand.
TTGGTTTGAGCAGAACTGAGGTACTGATTTGCCTCCACCTTTCACAATTTTCCCAGATACACTCAGGGATCAGAGTATATGGACAGTTGCTTCAATGCACAGCCAAAACATTTGCACAAACTGAAGAGCAGCCAAACTTCTGTTTATCTACATAATAAAATAATTACTTTGAAGTAAATCTAATTTCCATTATGCTGCTCAAACATGATGGATACTACATCCATCTGAAACGCAGCATATAGCTGATCCCACCACCACAAAGGCAAGTAATGGATCACTATTTTATTTTCTCCATGTTTTAAACAATACTACTAAATTTTGGAACACTGGAAAAACACGCTGCTGCCACTGGCCAAGATCATGTGACTGCTGTAGCGTTTGGAATAGCCAATGCATCTGGCTAAAATGTAGGCAACAGTAAAAGTTCACGCACCATAGTGACTCATATAAAGACACTTTAAAGAACGCATCTGCTGGTGAACAGTTGCAAAGTGGCCAGGCGATTATCAAGAATTACTAACATGGAAACGTAAAAGGTAAATTGCGCAGACCATTTGCTGCCACAGCCTTAATGATATTTCTAACAAAGCAGCAGCAAACCGAAGCTCTGATTTTTAGCCCATAAGCAGCCTTTGGTGCTCTTTGTGCCCGCTCAAACTGGCAAAGAAATAAATGTGTTGATATTACTGAAAGGAGTACTTTAAAAATACAACTGACAAACAAATCCTAGAAAAAACATACAGGCTGCAGCAGAGCTGCACGCTCCTCCTCAGTTCCATTGTGCATTTAGGTCTCTCATAATTAATTCCTACCTCTTTACCTAGGAAGGGTAGAAACTGTTCATCCACCCCACTGCAAGTTTGCAACAAACAAATCGTTCTTCTGTTCCTTTTGCATTAATAATCAGAATCTTCACGCAGAGCTTTATCAAGGTCCAATTCCCAATTAGAGACAAGTTTCACAAAAATAAAGGCCCAGCACAAAATTCAATTTCTTTCACTGCTATTTACCACACAAGTAGTATGTACGCTGGCTCCATCGCAATGTCACCTTGCTCGTCAAATGTTATTACTGCACACAAGTCATTATGTTGTTTTGGAATAATTCTGTCTGCCTCTGCTGAACATACCAACCATTTAGACCAGAAAACCTGTTACAACTGGATTTCTTCCACCAACACTTCAGTATGCGTGCCCACATGGCAAGGCTGAAGCAGACTAATTTCATCTGCTTCAAACCAGGTTTTGGCTAGTTGTTCTGTTTAACTTGAAATGTTTTCCCATTATGATCTAAACAGGCTTTGCCTGGTTTTCACGAACTCTAAACATTGTAAATCACTTCAGGCTAAAACCAGATTCAGAACAACTTAGTTCACAATAGCCCAGAAGAACAAATCACGATTCTGAGCATCTACCTAAACATTTCCAACACCTCCTTAACCAGTGCAAATGCCACAGAGCAGAGATGAAGGATTGTTCTAAATCATCTGTTTTGTGCTTTAAAAATATCAAGCTCTTCAAAAAAGTATTTTAGCAAGACTAAAGTCTCTAGCCACTTCTTCACTAAATAAGCCCTAGAAACATTGAGAAGTTCTTGATTTCAACTGTCACTTCTCCACTATCATGACACCATAACCCAAACCTGCCATTTCCTTATTTATTACCCCCCCAAAGCTGTAGTATCTCAATCTGTTATTCCATGTGCCGTAACAAGGTTCTACTCATGCCAGCAGCAGTGTCTTCATTTGCCAACAAGGTCTCTCCATGTACTTCAGATCTCACTTCATGCACCGTACCTTGCTGGGATGGATCCCCACGTGGACAGTTGTGCCATTAGCCTTCTCACGCTGAACACGTTCAATGTAGATGACGTATTTTTTTCTGTACACCTGGACCACCTTGCCGATCTGCTGTCCTTTGTAATGTCCTCGAACAACCTAAACAAAAATGTAAGAAGCACACTGTCCCATACTTCAAAACCACCCCTTAAACAATTACTAGATCTTAAGAAGCACTATCTAATTATCCCAACAGAAAACCAGAACTGCACAGGCTGAAATCCCAACTCTGCTCTTTGTATACACATGCCACAAAGGCATCAATTACTGGACAATTTCACTAAAATGGAAAATATAATGAATCAGAACCGTACTTTTCCCTCATTTTCCCTGCAGTAAACCCTAATGGAGGAACTCTGTATCTTTTCAACCAGAAGGCTAACGGTCAACGTCAACAGTTTTTCACCTACCACTGCATTTTATATTAAAAAAGCCACTTAACTTGGATTCACTTCTAAATTGATCTTTCAAATATCACAGGTAGCAAATAGTCTATAAAAAAAGAAAAGAAACAATTCTTTGTTTTGTGCTTTATTGTTAAAAGCCTTTAATCCAGCGTGACAATCAAGGTATGTAACTAAAGTGCAGTAAAGTTACCAGCACACTTGCATTCCTTGTATTTTCCTTGTCACTGATGTGATCTCAAGAAACAGGCCAAGTCTACGACTACATTAACTTGTATTATTTCTGCAAGACTCATGGCAAACCTCCAGCATCAATCTGAATTTGTCTAGCCCTTCCTTTTTGCACAGGCTATGCATGAAAACCAAAACACAGACAGAAGTTCACGTGTGACAGCACAACTTAAAAGACAGACAGCGCAGCTACCTGGACTTCATCGTCCTTTCGAATGGGCATAGAGCGGACATTGTACTTCTGCCGCAACTCCTTGGAGAGCGGGGAGGACATTATTTTCCTTCGAATGTGAGATGGCGCATTGAAGTGTCGTTTGCGGTTCTTGCTGCGGTCTGAGGTCACAAATGGATTGAACTTCATTTTGGCTGCCTAAAGAAAAACAACAGTTTGAGAGATGCTTGTAACTCATACACACTACTCTTTACCATCTACCCACACAAAGTATGCCAGGACATAAAAAAGCAATTTAACTATTTTTAATCCCACCCCCAGTTAATATACCCTTACAAACTGGACTTCAAATAAGGTTTAAGCCTCTTCCCTGACTGACAACGACCCTGTGACTGACAGATGTCAGTCATGATGTGCCACACACATGCACATCAGACCATTCCTTCTAATCCAAAGCTCGCTGTTCTCAGAAGTCAGGGCACCTGACTAGTCTTAATTTTGCACTGTAGTATACACCACCTTCATTTTGAAAGTGAACGTATATTTTGGACTCGCAGAGACAGGGAACTCATACTGCTTAGATATCTCCAATAAAGGACACCAACAGACTAGCACATATACCAGATTTGGAAATCCAAGATACTTTTGGCCTTCCCTAAATCTTAACAGCTGCACTACAAGATTGTCCGTCATGGCTGACAAAGGCATGTCCATTAAATGACGCTTTTGCTCAACTCTGCAACTTTCAAGTACTACACACTCGCACCTCCTGTGCACGCTAGCCTGGGCTGTACGGCAAGTCGGGGCATGCTGCCCCCAAATCAGAACACAGCCTGAGCTGTATTAACCGAATAATCCGTTATCAAACCACAGACCGAAGGAGCGTGAGCTCCGTCTGGAGTCCGAGCTCGCAACGAGACACCCGAGCACAGCTCCGGGCAGGCCTGCCCCACCAGACGCCCCTGCAGCCAGACCCCAGGGCCGGGCTCCCACACCAGCCTACCCGCCGCCTCTGCCCGACCCAGGAACGCCAGCAGCGCCCTCACCCCCGGGGCACACCCGCCTCGGGGCCGGCGAGCCCGGGCCAAGCCCGCTCCCCTCCCAGGCAGCCCCCTCCCGCGCCAAGAGGGCCTAGGCCAGAGCTCCAGGCGCGGCCGCGCCAGCAGGGTTCGAGGCGACCGAGCCCCTTCCCGCCCCCCTCCCGCTTCCCCGAGCAGGCCCCGCCGGGTACGCCGCGGGGGCTCCGCCCCGCCGCGGCCAGCGGGGGCCAGCGCAGGGCCGCGCCGCGCAGGATGGCGGCGGATGGGGACAGGCTGGGCCGCGCCGCCCTTACCCCGCTGCTGCCGCCGCGACGCTCGCCCGGAAAGAGGAACAGGAGGCACTTCCGCTTCCCCAAGCGGCCGCCGGCATCTCGCGAGATCCTGCGCGGGGCGCTGGGGCCACCTGCGCCCCCTGGTGGCCGGAGGCCACAGTGCACCAGGGCGGGGCGGGCACCCGCCTGGTACTGACCCGGGCATCATCCCCCCGGTACCCGTCCGGGCATCACTTCCCTGGTACCCACCCGGGCATCATCCCCCCGCTACCCGCCCGGGCATCACTCCCCGGTACCCGTCCGGGCATCACTTCCCCGGTACCCGCCCGGGCATCATCCCCCCGGTACCCGCCCGGGCATCACTCCCCCGGTACCCGTCCGGGCATCATCCCCCCGGTACCCGCCCGAGCATCACTCCCCCGGTACCCACCCGGGCGTCCCCACATCTGTTCCCGCATCCCCTCCTATCACCGTGCCCAAAGTCAGAGCTATTTAGCAGCAGCTACTTCTCTCCAAATCCAGCCCCTCCCCGAATGTGGATGAAAACAGAGAAAGCCCCAAGTAGCTTCCCCCTCTCCAGCCCCGCTCGGAAAGCCCACGTCCCTCAGCCAAAAGGGAGACCAGTTTCCTGGGGCTTCTGCCAAGTTCAAATTCCTCAGCCCAGACCCTGCTCCTGTACCGTCACCTGCATCCCCGCCTCCAAAAACTAACTTACCTGCACAAACCGCTTGCATTTCAGGTACATTTAGTGATATTACATTTTTTTCAGGACACAGATTAATTTATTCTCAAGGAAAATTATTTATGGCAGAATGTGGTGTTGGTAGAAATGAACCAATGAATCGGGTGAGAAGCAGTACAGACCCTTGATTGGGTTTTGGTTTATAAAGATAGGCTGGAAAAGTTTCCGGACGGTTGAGCTGCAGCAGGCTGAGAGTTGGACAAACGCCTTTCCCAGTGCCTTTACTCATCTTTTACGCGGAGTAAGGAACCTTCAGCACCATCCTGGCACTTCTGGAAATCTGAGTTCCAATCTGTATTTGAGGTTAATTGGAAGTGGGCAGGATCTCTTCCTTCATGAAGAGTAGACACCAACGTAAGTAAGCGATACCAGAACTTAAAAGGAATTGGTTTCTTAATATGGTGCAGATATATAGTGCCCAAATTCACTGTGTTGTAACCCTTTACTATCTTTAATAATTGCTTCAGACACTTATTTCTAAATACTTAGTGAAGCAAGGCTAAAAGGAAATTAAAGGAGGGGGAGGAAACAAAAACCGGGTTATTTTATATACCAAGTGGCACAGTGACTAAAGCCAAACCCAGCAAGTTCCAAGCACAGTCCACTCACCTCTCATTAAAAAAAGGGAGGTTAGGACACTTGGTACTGTTCAAAACCAAGCACTGAATGTCCAGACATGACTCAGTGCCGATTACAAAAGAGCCTCGTGTTAACTTTCTACACAGTGACCTGGCTTACAGTGATTTCATTGTGTGATAACGCTTAGTTTACTGAAATAATAATTAAAAACAAAAGAAAAAAGCCCTTTTAGATTGATTTTGCAATAGTAGTGCAATAAGAAGGCAATCAAAACACATGAGAGTTTTATTTTTAATTATAGAACTAAAAAGGCTAGTATTTTATTAACATAAGGTTGCAAATTAAAAGAGAAATGCCAGAACTCCTTAATAATCTCCACTGTAAAAATGCAATAGACTTGTGCTTTAAACTTCGCCATAACACACTACAGGACTACGTCCTCCCTCCCCTGCCCCTCTCTCCCTTCTTCAAGGACTATTGAGAAATACCTCATTGACATATTTCATCTGAAACTTCAAAGGACTGTGCTAAAGCAGATCCTCATCACAGTCACTTTGAGCCCGAACAGTTTGTGTATCACACAAATAGAAAACAACTTTAAATAAGAAATATTCAGAAATTAACTACAGACATTACCATCTACACTGCAGATTTCACTTTTTACAGAGCAGTAGTTGAATGCAAATATTTGATAAATCAGATCAAACATTCACAAATGCATGTCTTCCAATTTTTTCTTACCCCATTTCCCTTTTTTTCTTACCCCATTTCCCCTTTCTCCTTAAAAAAAATCATCTTCAGCGGTCCACAAACTGCCTAAAATATACCTAAGCACAGCTTTCCCTAGAGCTAAAAATTTTAACTCCACCATTGCAAAGCATCCTACGCCACAAGTTCTCACCATATGATGGAGCGTAGCTTTAGAGGGACTTACTTAAACTGGAATAGATACAAGTTCTAAATATTTTACCTCCTACAGGGACGTCTTTCTTGGAAAACCACAAATACTTCTGTCAAAATACTGACTTGAAAGAGCAAAGTCAGGAATATGGATGAACACCTACGATCGATGGTTTTCCTTCCACTACGGCTTGAAATTATTTTTGTTTGCATTGACGTTTAAAAGCATAACGAAGCTTATTTCGTCTCTAGAAAGTGTTTGAAAATAAAAGTGAAATCTAATGAGACATGTATGCACGGGGCAGGACTGCTGTAACAGTAACTACCTCGCTTTCACATTTGGAGAGATGAAGAGCAGATTCTTCTGTAAACACACGACGCAGCATCATTACGTGACCCAAGCCAGCCATGTCTGAAGGACAAGCTCGCCACAACTTACAGCAGACCCACAAGGTAGCCTTGCCCTGGCAGTATGCAAAGGCTTAGACCTGGTTTAGAGAAGCAAGGTGCGGACTGTTTCTTCAGCAGAGTTTTGCCAGAACTTGATTACAATTTGGTTTCCACATCTAGCAAAAAAATGTGATTTATTAGGTTATTGCAGTGGACATTTTGGCAGAGAAAGCAGGCACACTGAAGTATGCATCTGTTATTTCCAAAAAAAGCCAAACAATTTCACTGGTCTGGTTTAGAGAATTGGCCTGGACTGCACAGAAGGCAGCGTTTAATTCAGACAGAGGATGGGGAGAACGGCAGAAATAACACGCCAGGGGACACAAGGAATCTGAAACCAGCTTTGCTTGTTTGTGTCAAACAAATTGTACCAGGGAAGAAATATCAGAAAACTAACAGTACAATCCACCGCGCTACAAAGATCTTCTCTTGCACAGCTCAGGAGAAGGATGTACTGCTAAGATACTAAAAATGACATTCTTGTAATCCACTGGGTTCACAAGCTGTGGGGAAAGACTCAACAAATTCAAAAGGAAAACCAGGATATTTTTGCTGCAAGCTTCAGCTGGTCACAGTGGATTAGAGGAAATCCTTCAGCCAGCAAGAGACGCAATTGCAATGGAAAAACCCGGCTCCCACCAGGCAGCCGCCATCCAGTGGGTCCTGCTCACAGGCACGCGGACGCACGCACTGAAATGAAGACAAGCATCTCATTTTCAAGTTGATTTTTGTAAATGGAAAAAAATGTATAAAATCTATCCATACATTAACAGATACAGGAAGTTACACAATCCAGTTTACACCTAAAGTAATAGCAATCAGTCCATAATAATAACAACAGGGAAAAAATTCCAATGCTGTAATTTGTCCAAAGTCACTACAGGGCAGAGGATGGCAGGGGGAGGGTGGTTCGCTGCTTCTTTTTGGTGTGTGGATAAAACTGGCTACCTTCCCTACTTCCAAAGCAACGAGACAATTTCAACAGATATGTATTAGGAATACTTTTGAAATGCATCTGACTCTAGCGTTAACACTGAATATTCAAAGATTCATATTATTACAGCATAATGTTTGGATACTTTTGCCTCCAGGAAAGGGCAGTAGATATTATTCAAGAGAAATCCTGCACCCGTCTTAGAATTTACAGCATTGATTTGAGTTAAAGATTTTTATTTTATGATTTTTATCCATCCTGGAACACTTAAAATTTGTGTATCCTCAGCTCAGACATTTACAAAGCATGCAGAGACTGTTACTACTCAAGGAACATTTAGGAGGCTATGGAAAATGCACTGGTGGGTATTGGTCTAACTTTAGTGAACTCACGTCTACCATTACATGCAAGCCACACCTGGCAGTAGTTTTCCCCGCACGCCTCCATTTACTGGAGGCCCCAGAAGACAAGGCTTGAATGAATGGGCATGGAAGCTCAGGTACCATTTTAAGGAATAAACCAAAACAACTACTAGCAGGGGCCAGCTTGTGGGAATGCCTGCCCTGCTACTGGTGTACCTGTGGGTGAACAGTGTCAGTCTAGGGCTCAGAAAAGATGCCTGACTGAATTTTAAAGGAAAAGGGAGGCACCTTGAACCCTGAAAAGACAGGCTTCCTGTGTTTGACAGGTGTATTCAATACACACACACAAAGCAAGACAGTAACCTGTGCTCATCACCCACTCAGAAGACTGCACCATTTTTCTGAACACATAGAATATACAACCCCTTTTCAAAATAACAACAATAATAATAATAAAGCAGAAGTGCAGAATCCAGACTGTTGGGTGGTCTGTGTTTAAAAAACGTAAGAAAGAATAAAAGCTAATGCTGTAAAGACAACTATTCCCTTTCAAAGCAAAGGCCACATAAAACTGTGTTGCTCAGTTTGGTTTTTACTTCATGCCACCTGTAAACACAAGACTGGATATTCAGTTTCTGGGAAGAAATGAAACCACTTTTACATCCAGAGTAAAAGAAAGGCCCTCCACTGCCTGGATCACAGATTACCCAGGAAAAGGTAGCTGGGGGAAGGCTTCCTCTTCTCGTTTGCTCATTTCATTAGAAAGGTCATATCTGAACAAAAGAGCTTTCAATAAAAGCACAAAACATTTTTTGATGTTATTTCTGCCCTCTGTCTCTAAAGTTTGCGATGGGGACTAACACTTTCCATTCTTCTCCAACAGATACATCACCTTTTTGGCACCACGGGTGGAATTTCTTCCTAATGTATAATTTTGCCTTATACAAAAGTCGATTGTCTAATCATGCAAACCCAACAGAATTCCAAAAAGTGCCACAAGACAGCTCAACTCTTTGCAATCTACTACCTAGTTTGTACACTGCCTTAGGAACCCCCCAGAGAACAGACTGTCATCCTTACTTAGATCTGATGGTGTATTTCATATATGGCATTTCAACCTCTCTTTCTGGGGGGAGAGGATTGAAATCCACGCCCTGATTCCATTGATTTTTCACTCTCAGAGCTCTGAAATGCATGGAGATTTCTTTGATTTGTTGAAGACGTCTTCACTGAACAGCCTGATTTAGAGAAAAACTTACTGATTCAATCAAATAGAAAATAAAGACAAAAACAAGTAGTGGTAGATTTCTCAATCTTTGCTCCTGTCCTTGGAGACTAGGGTAGAGTTTCACCACTACTGCATTTTCCCCAGCTGGATCTTCTTCCAGGCCTCTGATGCTGTGAAAATGCAGGAGTCGAGGATCCCAGCTACAGTAAATGTTCCGCCAATGATGGCACATATCTGAAATGTACGGAGAGAGGAAACAGGTTTGTCAGTGATGAGGGAAAACTTTACACAGCTGGAAACTGGAGGGGGGAAGGATATTATTGCCTACTGCTAGGGTATTTTCTGGAAGCATAGTAAGAACTGGGTAACAGTACTGGGGACATAATTACATGACAATCATTCAGGAAAACCATTCCTTACAGTGGAATAACTTAGTGTTATCCTGAACTCATCATAGCCTGAGCCAATCATAAATCTCAGTTCCTAGGAGCCTACAGCATGAATGCTGTTCCTTTCTGGGCTAAACTCCACCTAACAAAGCTTTCTAGAAGCTCTGTATTGCTCATATCTTCCTACTACTGTTTTCTATTATAAATACCACGGCCTTGTAGTCTTTTCCCTATTTCACAAGATACAGTATTTGCAAACAGGCAAAAGACACTTAAATAGCATGTGAAGGACAGTGACTAACAGAGAACCCTAGCTACCAGTGACACCTACAGCTAAGTCTGTCTAACACTTTCCATTACAAGGGCTGCTTACAAAAGCACTGCCAACTTAACTCGTTGTGGGCCAAAGTCTTCCATGCAAGATGTCTCGGGTTGAATTATTTAAACACCAGTAAAAACACATAATCACTTTCAAGAACAGACTTAGGGAAAAAATTAATGTCCCGATTAGCAAAACAACCTATCTCAGTTCTCAAGTGCTAGAAAAACACAAAAGTATTCTGACATGTCAAACCAAAGGTACGTTGGCTTGGAGCACCCAAAATCAGGGGGCACCAGTTATGGACTTTGCAACACGTCGCTTCAATTCCCTTACGTACGAAATGGGGACAACGCCAAACTTGCCTCCCAGAGAAACTGCGAAGGAAAACGCATTTAAGGGTTCGATACCATTACAAGAGCTGTCTCAGAGTCCTTGTGGAAACACGAGACTTGTACTCAGGACCGGGTTAATACAAACCACCTGCTAGTAACAGGGCAGCAGGCAAATACCGTAGGATGGGAAGAAACGCTGCTCACAGGGTGCCACCCCACCCCGCGCACTGCACAGGGCAGGGTTCACACGGAAAGTACGATACACAATAATGTAACCTAATAACATTTAACAGCCAAGTTATAATTACACAGGACCTGGCATTTCCTAACTCCCACATTTTTGACTTCATAACTGTGTTGTGCTTTTAATTTGGTCTTTTACATTGCGTAGGATTAAGTGGCTTTGAGAATAAGAGACACTGGGTCAGTGAGAAGGGGACAAGACACGGTGCTTATCTTCTGAGAAGGGCCTGCCTAGGACAAGGGGGATTTTGCTGTGAGCTAGAAGCCAAGAGAGAGGAACCCAAAATCAGTAAGCCAATGTAGCAGGGTATCAGGGAGATGCCATACAACCGACACAAAGGGAACCGGTGCCACACCAGACCTACCGTGCCACGTCTGTTCTCCCACACAGCACTACACCCCACAAAGTTACAGACAAAAAAGTAACATAAGAGCAGCAGCGTTCGGCTCAGCAGGGAGTTAGTGGTGGCAACAGAACAAACAGCTCATTAATGGTGAGCAAAGGCAGCAAGAAATAAAGCACTCGTTTACATTCGTATTTATGACCAGGATAGATGCGTTTAGCGAGCTCGGTGAAATGAGGAGCTGCAGTAAACGCGGCTTTTGCAGGACAGTTGGCATTCCAGCAGATAAAGGCTTCAAAAACAGAGCACCAGCCTGAGGCAAAGTCAGTATATTTAGGGGACGAGTCCTGCTCCTGCCCTCTCTGCCCCCCTCCTTGCTATCCCTCGGAGCATGACGCAGGGTGACTTTTCAGGGAAAATGACCGCAATGGAGTTGGGTTATTTCAGTCCACAGCAGCTCAGCTGACAGGAGATGTTACACCGCAAACAGAAAAACCGTCCAACACTAAGATTTTGCATCATATGGTAGGAAAATCTGATTTCAGTGCAGCAGTGCAAGGGAGTGGAGAATAGAAAAAAATATATATTCATCTGCACAGCTCTGTACTGCTGAGTGTTTATGAGTCACACACACCTGGTATTTGCTTGGAGCCTGCCTCCCAGCACGCACACAGCCCTCTTGGTTTTTTTGTCACAACAAAAAGGCAGCACCAGGGTTGGTCTCTAGGTCTGCACAGAAGCTGCACCACCGCGTTTCTTTATCACTACAGTTCTAATACGTATGGAGCGTTGATCCTTAGCACCACTGAAGGAAGTTAGGCATCATGCACTTATTTATATTTAATGGAGTTTTATACCGGGAATGATCTGTGTTTGGCTCCATGAGGTTACAGTTTGACTCAGGCCCAATCATTAAAAAAGGAAGGAAAAGGAATATAGAAGTGTAACAATGACAGCAGTGAGAGACCATGCAACGTGGGGTACACATGAGGGTTTTGAACAGAATACGATTATAGGTTAGTGGCTGGGATGCAGACTGAAGTCTAAAGGAAAACACGAGCAGATATGCAGGAGGAGGCAAGGCTGCAAGGAAAATGACAGAAAGGCAAGTGTCAGATACGTGAGTGCGGACCTCTGGGATGACCTAAAATCTGAAAATTACTTTTAAGGACAGAGGGGACCAGTAGGACCCCCAGGTAATTCCTAATAAGGTAAGCTGCAGAATCCCACTCAGAGATTTCTGGATGACCTGCAGCACATCTTGTAGAATAACACTGTCTTGGTTTTAAAAACCACTCAGCCACAGGACTGAGTCTATGATACCTGTTGGTAACAGGTCCCTTGGCTGAAATAATTCTCACCGCAGCCATTTTTCCCCTTATTATTTCCAGTTTAATTTTTTTCATACCTAGAGAGCAGATGAGTCCTCTCATATCAAGAAAAAAATTCTATTATTTTCTTTGGATTTGAATGCTTCACCAAGAACTTTGGCTTGTTTTCTGCCTCCTCTCCCCTCCCAGCCCCTAGACTGACCTCATGATAAAACCTTCTTTCAGTTTGGCCACTTACAGGAACTCATAAATTTTCAGCAGTGAAACTTTCCCCCTTGCTCCATAACCTCAACCACGAGGCCATGAATGGTTTCTCTTTATGGGGAGATGCCTTGATTTTAACCAGTACGTTTTAACAGGCAAAAACTACTGTGTTTAACACTGTGCCAGGTATCTGTGGTTAACCCCAGGATCCACGGCAAATTCACAGCACAGTTAACAGTGGCTGCACTGACCCACAAGCAACAGAAAATCTTATTTAGTACTGAATTTTTTGAAGCGTGACATGTGAAGTAAAATCTATGCTAAACCAATACCTTTTGTCCTGCGCAGGAAGCACCTCTCACAGTACAGAAAATTAGGATAATTCTTCACACCGCAAAAACCCAAGGAGCAGGCATGAGTTAGAGAGGGTCTCTGGGAACACAGAAGACCTGGGAACACTGCTATGGTGCTATAATGCTGCCCTTAGCAGCGCTGAAGTTATTTGGGGGCAAACCCATTACTAACAAAGAGCATCAGATAACCTTCCCAGCAGCAGAACGAGATTCCTTTGGCTCTCTGCTGAACAGCCAACACCTCTCTCCCGCCCCTCCACAGCATATCCTTCCCTCCAGCATGGATACCGTTCCCCTGACAGGCAGCCACACTTCGCCACACACTGTGTTACATCTCTGACTGCTAAAGCCTCTTTCAAGCCCACAGGATCCTTCCCCATCCCCGGGACACATTTAAATTTACTGAAAGCCACATGGGTGCCCTAGTAAACAACCTGCTCGCTAACAGGAGTTGCTGGTGATCCCCCCCTACCCTACAGCCTCTCTTGTGGTTTTTAAATTAAGCAGCTGCTGCTCAGAAAAAGCTGATGCTTTCCATGGCCAGCCCATTCGGCAATGACTCCAGATGCCCCAGCACAATCTCTGTCTGGACCTCAGCCCAGTGCTGATTATCACTAACTGGTCTCCAGAGCAACTGTGATGCAAAAGGCCGTGCTGGAGATACAGGAAGGGGCTAAAGCAGCGGAAAGGACAACGGAACAGATCACGTCATCAAAACAGGGCAAGGAAACCTAGGACAAAAGGTGTTTTGATCCTCTGCGGCACGGCTCCCCCCTTCCAACCTTTTCAATGCCACCTTGAACGCTGTAAAGCTTTAAGTGTAGCACATACACAGCCAAGGCTGCCCTACTGTAAAACATTCCTAGCCTAAAAGAGAGCAAGGGCAGGTCATCTGTACCAGGGCCAGATGGTCCAGACCGATAGCCACGGTATAGCATCTCTAACAAGGATCTGCCTCTAAGTCAGCCACGTCTGAAAAGGGAATGGCACACCTGTCTGACGTACTGACAGCTACTGCAGACACCAGCGTCACCCACACATCTCCATCGGAAGGACGTTCAATCGGAACGGCTCCAAGTGAGCTGCTTGAGACTACAGCCATTTATAAGACCAAACAAAGTAGACAAAAATCAATTGTAAAACTCTTCTTCGGCAGTCTAGCAGCCAGCACGCGCCTGGCTAACTCTACAGACAGGATCCGGCAAAATTCTAGCTGGGGCCATCTCAAATCCAAAAGGTCATTGTGGCAATCAGTGAGGAAAGCCTCTCCTGTGGACTCCTTATGTAAATTCTGAAGCACAGTATCAAATTCCACAGAGAAGCTATTTATATGCATACAATGGCATATTAATAGTAAATCAATGTGAGCAACAGACATGACAAAGAATAATGCCAGCTATCAATCCTTTGCAAACACTGTTGCCCGTTAACTCCGCACCCTCACCCCCAACAAGATGCATAAGAAACCTATGCATATGAGAGCATATTATTAGGGAAACAAGTAGAGGCAATATGAGATGCCAAGTCATAAAATGCTGACGTTTGATCTTTTTTAGGATTATGTTTTGAAACCAAACAGATGTGCTAAGAAGAGAAGGTCTTAAACCACGACATTTAGATTTTGCTTCAAGCCCCTTTGTCTTGGTATTTGTGTATCCTAGAGATCACATGCATTTCTGAAGTTAAGTGAAGGGAACTTGGTGTTTATCAGAAGCTGCAAAATCAAAATCTTCAAGTGCAACACAGCCACACTGTTTATGTTACTTCCAATTAAAATATTCAAACAGTTTAAAAATCAAAATCTGAGGTCTTCATTCCAGCCTATTTATCAACTACTTCACATTCTACCATGCCTTCACATTCTGCACAGCAGACTGCAGCTTAAATTTTAAGCCAACTCCCTCAGGACACATTTTTTTAAAGTTCTGGAAGATCTTTAAATAGCTCTTTGCCTAACTGGCAGTTTGGACAGTACAGCTTTGTTATAGATGCTGAGATCAGTACTGCAGGATGTTATCTGGATAGATCAAAATATAACTTGTCAGGAAAACACCTCTGGAATTTGATAATGCAGCTCTTCTCCACTTCTACCCAGGAGTAAATGCCTGGAACTGGCATACCCATATTAAGCCAAGCAGCAGCACCGAGTAAAACAACTGCCCTGCATTCTCTGCAAGTTAGATCTCATCATTAGAGAGACGGTTTATTGCCGCATGCTTTACTGCATACCACATTAGCTTTACTTCCAAGTATGCTGCAATAGTGCCCATCCTGCCTAGACAGAGTTTGGCACTTCTGGAATAGGATAATTTTCTTTCTTCTTGTGCCTAGCTATTAAATCAAATTGTCAGAGCATAGGGCTTACCAGTTACCTCACTTACACTTCAGTACAATTGCAGTGATGTACTCCTTTATTTCAATTATGTCACAATGCTCTGAAGCAGAAACTCAATTCTTCTGGACAAGACAGGCTCAGAAGAGAAACGAGAGGCAGGCAGGAGAAAGGAGAATTAGAGGTTTAGAGTAACTCACCGATGTGATAAACCTGTACAAAGGCTGTCGCCTCTCTGTGTATTTCACTGTGATGGGACTCAAATCGTAACGAAACCAGATAGCTGGGATAATGCGGCCAGTGTGACTGTAGGCTACATACTCCTAGAAAAGAAAGTAGGGGAAAACGCCAGAAAATGTGAGCAATCTCCTTCCAGATACAGTCTGCATTAAAACTGCTTCTGTGGATCTGTCCCTCACTCCACTGTTATCTACTAATGATCAGACTGACAGTTAGTTGCTATATGACTGCTCACCCCCCACCCTTATCAAATAGGAAAATAAGTTCTTTACAGTCTGATAATGATATGGCTGGGAACAGAGAGTGATGGTGCTTACTCTCACCTTCATTCAAAGTTACAGAAGTAAACAGAAAGGCTGCCATTGATTTCTCTAACTTGGATCTGTTCTATTTAAATACAAGCAGTCTCTAAGTGGTTGCAGGCGAAGTTTTTGTACTGTCAGTAGGTAAATCGTATAGTGGGATATTCATCAAACAAACAGAATTTAGTTTGCAAGAACGTGAAAACCCCTTCTTGTCCATGCACTCAGAACAGCAAGCAGCAGCTCCCGCCTGTGAGGGCCCCTTTGCACTGGGACCGACAATGTGAATGCTTTGTCCACTAAGTATGAATCACGTAGAGCCATGTTTAAACCATGTTTAAAAATCATGCTGAAAGCCAAAATGAAACTGTATACAGAAAATTATTGGCAAAGGTTCAAAAATATTCCAAGCTCGTTTGGGAGAGACATCTTCAGACTGCCAGTGATAATCTCCTTTAAGGCGTTTCTTTAGTAACAGGTACAGTGCTATCAATCAGTCACAGGACAACACCCCAGCAAGACATACTGCACAATGCCAATGTGGAACAGATACTAACATCAACTTAGCATCAAAAGTCACATCTTTTTGAGCTGGTATTTTGGCTGTGCTCTCAGCAGAAATATATATCAAATCTCAAGGATCAGGACATTTACCTTGACAGACTGAAGAAAAAGCAAAGAAAAGCAGGCTGGGGTCTCAGCAATCTGAGGAGAGCCATCAGGACCAGCATGGCACACGCTGCCTCTGTACCCCAGCTGCTCCTCCCTTCTGTAGCCCTACGACATGCCTGCCAACTCAGATGACCTCTTCTGTTTTAATTCTCCTTCACGCAGAGGCAAAGACAACCTCATATACTTCAGAAAGATGAAGAAAGGACAAGCAATAGGACACCCATGAGCATGATACAAAAAAGATAATTTTACTCCCCGTGAGCTCAGAGGGAGCTAGTGAAACAGCATCTATCTCCTTCATTAATCTTGTATAAATCCCAAATTTCCCTCTATTCATGGTTTTTTCCATGGATGACAAGAGAAGCAGAATGTGTCTGAAATCCCTAATCATAATATTTTCAGGGCTTTTATTACAGAAGTTCTGCAGCGTATCATGGGACAGTGGCTATCTGGGGAGGTGAGGAAACAGAGGGTCTAGGAGGTAAAAGGGGAGAGGAGACAGACAGTCCACACTTGAGACGCAATTAATCTCTTCATACTAGTCATTCTGTGCCAGGCTATTCCAATGGCTTCCGATTTCTGTTTCCCACCGATCAGCATGGGAGTCGAGGACTAAAGCACCGATAAGAGAATTTTTGTTTTTAAGGAGAAGAAAACGCAGAGGCAGC
The DNA here is from genome assembly GCF_964195595.1 of Calonectris borealis. Lineage (NCBI taxonomy): Eukaryota > Metazoa > Chordata > Aves > Procellariiformes > Procellariidae > Calonectris > Calonectris borealis. Next base: position 15,929,955 of record NC_134326.1, read on the forward strand.
ACTGTTTCTCTGCACTTCAGTTTCGATAGAACTGACCTCATTTTTTCCTTCCTCTCCCCTTTTCCCCACCAGCAATCCTGCCCTAATGAGTCAGTCTTGGCCGAACGCCTCCATTTGCAACCACGCTCTCAGAAGTGTCAAAAGCTCCTGCTGTCTATTTTCCAAATTACTTTCAGAACTTGCGTCGCAAGAGTCTTATCAGAACAACACTTGTGACATTAAGCAGAACAAATACATTGTAATCTGAATAGAGAGAGACATCCAAATCATTGGGACACACTGTAAAAGTAAGCCCAAAAGTCACTAGACAGGAATGTTAATCTGAGAAATAGTCCATGAGAGTGCATGGTTGATTCTCAGTTATGGCAAACTAGCTGTAATTAAATATTGTAAACAGATTCTGGACTTTCACTTAGCGCCTGACCAGCAAATCATTTTAAATTGAAAGAGGCTTTTTACCTTAAAAAGTAAATAGGGTCTTTTTTTTTTTAAAGTTCAATACAATGTATTATTAAAATACAAATATCTTCACATTTAATGTAAATTAATTTAAGAATTATAAAGTTACAATAACTACCATAATCCACTATAATAAAGTAGGCACTGTGAAATAGTCAACCAGTACATATTTGCTGCTGCAGGTTCGGTGGCTTAATATCTGAAATCAACATTTGTAAAAAGCCAAAAACTCTGTTAACTTATTTGTCCGATATATTCATCGCAGCTGAGACTGTTTCATTAATAAAACCATGTATAAGTGCTGTTTTGTATGTTCACTTGGATTGCAGTTTCCATCCAGATGCATCTTGACACAAATCACAAGTGCAGCATGTAAAAACCTTCCACACAATTTATAGAAATCTAGATCAGTTAAACTGACGTATGAAAAAGTCAGGAGTAAAAATACTTTTCTCTAGAATTAAAACAATAGCAGCACCTGCTCTGACAAGCCCTCCCAATCCCAACCCTAGTAAATGCCAAGCAACAGGAAGGCCCAGTCTGAAGAGCTTCAGTTCCTCCTTCTCCCAGCAGAGGCTACTGCTCACCTACAGACAAATGCACAGGGCTGCAGCGCAGAGGAGCAAGAGGGAGGAGGAATGACGACTGAAGATCCTCCATGCATCCACTGGGCTGCAATGGGGAGCTTCTCTGAGAACTACCTGCTTCTTTACCTTATTTGCTACAGTATATTGGTATGAGTATCGCTGCTTGCCGCTCATGTCTTCGTACACCGTCGGGACTATCTTCAAGATGTAATCATGAGATGCAAGAGCTGCAGTCAGGAGAGGAAAGGAAAGGAAAGTGTAAGTTAGCATTCAGAGAAAGGAATCACAGCCTACATAACATTTCAAAGTAAATGTGCGAAATCAACTAAAACAAGTCAGTCACAGAAAAGGTATCTCCCTCCTCCTCATCTCAGGTTCTGTGACAAAGCGACAATTTCACATCCTACATTTATGTCCTTTGTACAAAACTTTGTAAGGTACTCGGATGACATCAGAACCTGCCCACCATTCTAAGACTTCTGCAGTACCACGACCCAAGGAGATGAGTTTGGGTCACTTGAACCTTCCTAACTGCTTGCAGCTATAAATGATAAGACTTATCAAGACCACAAAAAGCTGTCCTGGTTAAATCAAGAACTAGCTCAGGTTAGAGCTGCAGCTCACTGAGCTTGTTTTGACAGAAAAAGCTGCGGCATCACAACCTGTGTAGTCCCATTCCTTGTGCATCCATCTATCTTTCTTTCTCTTCTTCCTTCTCCTACGGCTGCTTAACAATTATTAATTCATTTTTTCATTATTTAAATGGCTTGTGCCATTTTTTGTGTCTGCTGAAACAGTTCTAAAACAGAATTCTAAATGATTTCTCTGCAAGATCCTTTGGCCAAGTGTAACACAATGACATTTGGCTCCTGGAGAAAAAAACAAAACAAAACACAACACAATTGTCTAGCTTCAGGAACAGCCATAGAAATTTTGTTCCAAGAAGTGGACAAGACTGATATCCTGCGGGAGCCTGAACACTTGAAGGAGAAAAACTATGCTGAATTGTAGCACGCACTGGAAATTTCTTTTTGTGTTGCTGGTCATAAAGAAGGGCAATGAAAATGTCTACCTCTCCAGCCACAAGGTAGAATTTAAGGTAAGAGCTAACTTGCAACACAAGAACAAGGAAAAGTTCTGGTGGTGGTGACAGCAGCAAAGGGAAGCTATAGGAATAGGATATGGATAAAAAGCTCAGTAACTCCGAGTCAGTCATAACGATCATAACAGAGCTGGAGACAATGTCCAGGCTGCAGAAAGGCTGCAAAGGACCTTTTGGGCTAAGACTTCTCTATGGTACTGGAGAAAATGGAAATGTCAGTTAGCAATGTCTGGATCATTTTGGTTAAAGAGGCAGATTAAAGACTTCTGGATACACCAGTGTTGCATGAATGGCCCTGTTTTCCCCCCTGCAGAGAGTGACTAAGACCTGTAATCACCAAGAATACGTACGATTTGAGCTGAGTTTGTCTGCTCCCTCCAAGGCATTGAACGCTCCATGAACGTTATGGACCTGGAAAGCAAAAAGGCGTATGAAAAAACTATGCTCTGACTTGCTACTCTTGACCTTTGCTTCCCTATCCTACCCTGTAACAAGGAGATCAGCCTGATTCAACCTTTCCGAAAACAAAGCCTCAACCCAGTAAAAGATGACTTGAAATATCTTTCAGTGACCATTACCACAGAGGTTGGTTCCAAGTAAAAAAGTTGATTTCACAACGTCTTACAAGATGAAACTCCAAAACCACTCCAAAGCTAAAGGAATTGCAGTTGGAAGAGGCCAGTTGTGAAATTTCATTGTGAGATATTTCCTAAGAGCTTTGCATAGTTAACTGTGAAATTAATTTATCAGGCTGAAAGGGAAACAAATGAGAGTCTTATTCAGGTTAAAACTCTAGAGTTCTCCTGTAAAGGTAGCTCATGTCAGAGCAGTTGGGCTTGTACAGCTTTAACTCATTAGCCCAGCTTTCACACCACGCACACCATGCCCTTGGAGATGGGAAGGACACATGCCAACACTGCCATCCATTCAGCTTTTCCTGCAGCTGGTCCCAGGCATGCAAGTATCTGTTTGCCCAGAATTTCCGGATTTCCGTCCCATGCCTTCCACATACTATGATCTGGAGTCTGATGTCCACCAACAGCATAATCAATTTGTGAACTCTCTAGACAGGGAAAACCCCACAGCAACAGCTGTAGATTAGAGGTTGCATCATTCACATAATGTACAATAAGCTATACAGAAAGGACAAATAACTCCACAACCTAGAAATTCCTGACCTTAAGCCAGACAACAGGGTATTTGGTCATGGGCGTGACAGTTTCACCTCACTAACAGGGCAATGCAATCTCATTCCCAGACCCTCTCAACAACTGATAGCACATGGATGTATTTGTCTCATCCTAATGGCTGTTTCTCTATTCTGAATGCTACGGAGAGGATGATGGTTTGGAGGAAGCCGCAACTGAATCCGTTCCTCTCCTGAGAAAGGAAATTCTACAGAGAGAAAATCATCAGCAAGTTCAACTGGCAAGATGCTGGTCACAAGCACAGAGCAAAAGCAACAGCTGAACCTTCTACAGTGCCTTTAGTCTGCCGGCATTTCAAATATTTTACACGACAGCAACCATTTCCGAACTACACATGCAGACTGTACATATTCTTTACTCATTGTAAAAAGCATACGAAGAAAGAAAAGTGCCTGGACTGGGCTATACTATTATGTTCCATTCTTGACACAGCTGAGAAATAAGTCTCTTATAGCATACCTGGGCCAGAAACGTTAAGGTCCACTTCAAACACTCTAACAGTAAATATCTGAGTGGTTACTCAGCAAACAACTGTATCTATCCTGTGAGGTACCTGTATATTTGGACTTACATTCTTGTCCTTCGCTCCCCAGCATCCACACTTCTGTTTAATTGTAAAAGTTGTCTGCTCTGCACCTCTCTACACAGTTTGCAAAGCTGCGAGCTACAGAGCTTCCACATAGACAAAGCCATCAGACATCTCCACAACTGCCTGTTTCTGTGCCATCAGGTGCTTTGGTGCATCTGCCTCTCTTGTCTTGCAACACGGATGGCACCTGTAATTCCCAGTCTGATGTTTTACCATGGTTTTCCTTGTGGAATATTCTGGACTCCCATTACAATACTTGCTGTCCATAGATTGCTAATTAATCTCTGCTCTACAAAGTGCACAGGTGTGTTCCTTGGGGGAACATACTTGTTTGTACCTTGTTAAGTACCTGGAGGGACTTCAACAAAGAGTAAGCTTTTGGCCACAGTAACAAAATTGCTTTGCAACAGAGAACTTCAGCAAGCCTGTTCAGCCAGACGTTCTCAGGACTGTCCTGCACTACCAAGACCAAATCTAGTGCTTGGAGTAGTGGCACAGGAGGCTAGTCGGTGGTTTAACAGTGCCAACACTTTATTCTCCTGCAACACAGACCTCAAAAATATGCTTGCCAGGGCCTTGAACACCCTAGGCTTTAACCTCTACAAACACACGCAAAGATATATAACTGGACATATAACTCAGAGTCCAACAGCAGGCTAAAACAACTTCCAACCTTGCAACTATCAAGTGAAGACAGGACCTCTCACAAGGTTAAAACCAGGATTATTCAACACCATGATCTAGCACTCAAGAGAATTCTATGATTAAAAACGTATAATCTCCTACTTTCCACATCTCTTTCTTTACTGGGTTACCTGACATGCAAGAACCTCATTGGTTTGAATTTTGGTCTCATCTACACGAGGGAAAAATCTACAAAAAGTCTGCCACTATTGTGCATGAACTACTGTTGAAGAACTGAAACTCATTCAATGCCAGACAAGATTTAAATCTTTATTTCAAACAGACTGGTTTTTCTGGAGAACACAGCATGTACCTTAGTGGATCATTCTGAAAGAGTTGGTAACAACCTACAAAGAACTAAATCCCAGCACGTGACACAAGCGAATGAGAAGCTCCTCACCCTCTTTAAGAAATATGAGCGTATATTACATCAAAACAGGTGGAGACAACCCAAAATATTCAAAGGTGTATCGAGATATATTTAAAGCTCTCCATACTTGCTGGATCTCTACACTGCTTGCTGAGTCTTGGTAGCATCTGTTTAGTGAACATATCCTTCTTTAATTTGTGCTGTTGAACTCATGTTTGCCTACAGGATCAGCAGCACCTACATGCTCCGTTCTTGTGCATGGAGATGATGAGCAGTTATTTTGAACCTTGAAAATACTAATCACAACTTCTCCAAACCAGGAGCCAACTACATGTTTGCTAGACATGTTTCTCACCACCAGAACTGAAGACGCTTGCTCCTTTGCTCCCAACTGTCCAGGCTTCTCATATCATTCATGCTGATTCGCACTTCAGCTCCATTACTCAAAGACTCGATGATAAAACAATGGGAACGCTACCTTAGAGCACTGATTTCCCACGCAAACTGCAGAACTCCCTATTAGCACTTACCTAATATTTTTCATAATCTCAGTGTGCTTTACAGACATTAAGCCAAGCTTATTTATATGCTAATATTTCAGCGTTCCCACACAAGATATTTCCTAAAAGAAGCCGGGAGCAGAATCAGAAGACTACAAAGCAACGCTTAGACTTGTTAGCATGAAAAAGGGTTTTGGAAGTGGGTGTACAAGAAGCAGACTAATGAGACGTCTGTGCTGAGGAAAGAAGATTACAGAGAGACTATGGGTAAGCAATGTTTAGGGTGAGTCGCAAACTGGGTGTGCACATATATAACTCCCACCTATGATGCTAGCTCCTTGGAAGTAGGCTAGAGAAGTGCTGTAATCTGTCCTTCTTGAGAAATCAGGAATTATTACATAACTTGGAACACCTGGTGAAACTCTATCCACTGGGCAAGTGCACACATCCAGCTTCTTCCCAGCAGGGAACTGGCAGGTCTAAGTCTAACTTGTGTTTCATAGAACAAATTTGACTAATAGGTGTCTGCTGTACAAGTACTGTGAAGTCAATTAAAAAGAACTTGACTGGTGCCATGGTAAAGACAGTAGAGAGCACACATCTTCCCTTAGTATACTCACTGCTCCTCTGCAAAGGCAGCCAAGATTTGTGTGCTGTATTAACACTGAAAACAGTACTGTATAGGATTTTGCAAAGCCATGAATCCTCATTTCTACTCCCTGCAGGAAGATAGCCACATAGTTTTCCAAAAGCACTTTCAGTTTCAGATGAAAACAGCAAAGTTACTCTATGACTGAACACTGCTCCTTCCTGAAGTAAACAGTTTGCAAACTCTTCCGGACTGAGTGCGCATTGCATGAATGCAAGGGATGGGCTTGCTTACCCAGGCTGTCCTTTCTTATGTCCTCCCCACACTGTACATGGCCCTTCCATAAAGCCAAAGCATCTAATACTGAAGTCACTCTCATTGCATTCATTCCCCTAGAGCCAGGGAATTTTCAGGGAAGACAACTCACCTGTAACTTGTCCCCAAATGAGAGCTTGTGGATGACGTGAGTCATGTCAGGATTCTGAGGCTGCGCAGTGGCACTGTGCGTTGACACGTGAAAGTTACCAGGGACCTAAAATTAGTCAAGACAAGGAAGACGGGATTTCACATTTTATCCCTCAAGGCATTGCTAGGCTCTGTGATATGAAGCGGAAATGCCTGGATCCATCCAGCCTGGCAGGCTGTATCTACTTAGCAGTAGACAACCTCTGGCACGTCAGAGAAAGGCTCTGAAATACCTTCCTGCACTTGACCACCACCACCATACTGCATACAGAGCGGAGATCGGTTACATCCCGCAGCCCAAGAGTCTGGCACCCTCACATTGCTACTGCTGCTGACTAGGAGGTGATGAGTGGATCACTCCCAACGTTAGGGATTCCTAATACTTAAGGCTATGTCTTTCATCCCTATTAAAATAAGATTCATGTCTCTGACAGGCAACAAACACTTGCTTAACGTTTTACTCCCACATCTCGCATTTGTAAATGGGCCCACTGCTGCAGGACAACCCAAGAAAGCTGTGGATATATTCTTATTGTAGTACTGGTCATGAGCAACCTTACATTTGAGAACACTGTGCATAAGAGTGAGTTTTATATAAAGAGAGAAAAAACCCCACCAAAAACAATGGGGTTTCCCATACAAACTAAGCTAGACCTTCAGCTTTGAGCCCTGGCAATAGCCCTTCCAAGTACAGGATTTTCTCTTTTTCATTTTTTAGACAGAGGGAAACACAAAGTTCTGAAAAAAACAGATTTCACCTAAGGACTCAGTTCCAAGACAGAACATGAGCACTGGTGTCATTCTGATGGGATCACTCTAGCATGCACACAATTTTCAGGTCACCAGCCCTACTCCGTGAAGTCTTTCAGCAGATCCCATTCAATCACTGTTATGGAGGATGTAAGAATTTTTTCCTACTGAGAAAAAGTTGGGAAATTAAGCAACACTGAGGAGCAATCTGACATGGCCTAAGACAAGAGTGGGAGGACGGTTATACAACTGGTGCCTGTTGTGCTCTCTGCAGAGACACCTCACCAGCAGGGCCACGGGAGGCCACATGCAGGTTCCATGTGCTTTCAGGAAAGCTAATTTAAATGACTTGAGGAACAGAAGTGCACTCCTGGGAACACTTTCAGGTGTGGACACAAGCTGTGTCATACACAAGCTCAGTAAACAGGGTGGCAGACTCTGCAGTAAGTAGTACACACAGCCATCTCACTATTACCTTGTCCTCCCTCTTCAGGTTTGAGAATAACACCCAAGTGCAACTCTTGTCAAGTTTCAAAGCCTGGTCATGTCCCACTCCAGATACCAGCTCATACAGAAGCCTGTACAATTTCTGCCAAGGGACTGCAGACTTCCAGCTCACACACGAGAGGTTCAGGTTTTCAGAGCCAGAAATCCTGGATCAGGTCCCCTCCCTCTGACAGCAGTCCCAACCACTCTATGAGACAACACAATTAGTGGCCTTTCACAGATTAAGCAGTGAAGGGAGCTCCTCACTGCTACATATAGCAACCCCATTTTGAGTTGCTTTTGTGAGCAGAACACGCCACATCTAGCAGACAAACCCCCAAGTATTTCAGCTCTGCGCTTTGGGAATTAACAGAACAAGAACTACCTTTCAAAAAGCCCTTTCCCAGTTTTGTGGGCTATCAGCTGCCAGTAATCTTGGTGGCTTAGAGGCGAGGAAAGAAACGTCCTCTTTTTAAGTCCCTAATCCTTTCCATGCCACAAAATCAGTAAGAGGTTCTGCCTGTTATTTTTAGATGCGATTTAACATGACCTGTGAGGAAAAGAAGGAAGTAGGATTTTGTAGCCTGTGGTACATGAGGAGGCGTGAATAAAGGGTGCGTCCTTCTTAGGACATCAGTGGGCCCCACCACTGCCTCCCCCACCCCAGCTAGTCATCTCCAGCATTACATAGCAAGATTATTCAGTTCTGAACACACCCATCCCAGCGAGCAGCCTCCTCCAGGCCTGGGTTTTCATTCTTCGAGACAGAAGCGGAGCATCCCGACAAAGCATGCGCAGAGGCCGCGTGCATGTATTCCAAACATCTCAGCACGGAGCCGCTTCTGTTACGCTGGCACCCTCTAGTAGGGAACATTCCTGTCATTCTGCGGCTCTCAGAACAAAAGAGCACTTGGATAGAGACATTGCCAAAGACCTCTGCATAGTGAGTCACATTTTGGAGGTGCAAAAGTTGTGACGAGTAAACATAGAAGCCATTCGGCATTTGTAGGGAGTTCATACATCCCTAAACGTTGGGCTGCTGCACGGAAAGAGACAGCACTGGCCGCGACACAGAGCTGCTCTCTGCTGTTAAGCAATGCTATTTCAATTACCTGTTTTGGAGAACGAAGAAAAAGCCTGATCTAACACACTCTCTGTGGGTCTAACTATGCAGCCTCCTCTCCCCACACTGTTCTGCAGCACTGAGAGACTTAACCTTACCACTGATTAGGGACAGGAACGTACACTCTGCAGGAGAGACACTGACACACAGATTTTCATGAGCATTTTCCAAATGGATCTTGCTAGCGTTTCCCCAGCCAGCACACACTCACCCACTGTCATTCCTGCTCACCTTGTTGATGCTGAAATGGCCCTCAAACCTGCAGCCATCCCCATTATTGAGAGGTATCTTCATTGAGTTGTCAATATGACCCACTTCGTGCCTTCCCATTTCATCTTGGATGTCTAGTCCAACTACTGCATGGGTGGGAGGGGAGGAGACAAGAAATCAAAACAAAAGAAATAACAGGAAGGTTGCATAGGAAAAGCATGCACTGCTTTTACTGGGAAAAAATCCACATCTTTTTTCCTGACATTTGACTAAACTGTGCTAGTAACGTCATTTGTCAAATATTAATTGTTATACCAGCTCTTCAGAAAGAACTTTGTAACCAAACTTTTTAGACAGCCTATTTGACACAAATATACCTCCCATATCCTGCCAGCTGACTGCAATCTCAATTACACAAATAGATAAACTTCAGGTAGACAAGGCAGGTGTTTTGTGAAAAGCCAACAACTAGCTGGTGCATTCAGAGTTACGAATGCTCCCAGACACAAAAAAGGTTGCTATGAAAAAAGGAAATGAGTTTAGAAAGAAGCCAGCGAGGGAGGCCAGCCACTAACACAGGCTAGGGCGAGCACAGGGTCCAAGAAAACAGATGTCCTAGCCTGGAACAGAAAGCGATGGGGCATTGGCAAAGGCTGCAGCTACTTGATCTCCATCCACCCTGTTACAGAAGAAGGGCCACTGTACCAGTTTGGGCCCATTTCAAGTATTACTTAAAATACAAAGAAAAACTGGTAAGTGAAAAGCGCTACTCACATTCACAATGCAGGTTTGGCAAACTGATGTTCAGATTCACTTCTATTTTACCTCCACTGTCTTTGTCTGGGTCATCCACGTAGAGCTCATTAACTCTGGAGGACAGAAAACACAGGTGGGTTCAGGCACATAACTACTTTCCACAGGAAAAAAACCAACAACTTGCATGGGAAAGGAAAAAGGGAGACTTTGAAGCAGGGGGTTTGACTGAGTGACAACTGCAACGGAGTTACAAGACAGAGAGCAGGCAAAGCCCTCCACAACTGCATGGGGGCAAATCACGATTTAATTTTACTTCTTGCTTGGCAAGTGCAGGAGGCTTTAAACAAGTCCCTTGCACCAGCAGAAAAACAAAACTCCTGCTCTGATTTATGCTTCCTGCCTCCTTCCCTGACGTGAGTTTCCAGAGGTGATACAAAACAAGAACTAATGTTGAAGAGGTGGCAGAGCATGCTAGCCCACTGCGTACCTGGGCTGTTACTCCTTTTAGGAAAGAGGGAAGCATGTGCTTTTCGATCTGTTTCATAAATAGTTTTAGAGAAAGGCCGCTCTCAACTATCCCACAGGAAAGCTTATTTGTGTAACTAATTGCCTTTTGTTATTGCCACCCAGTTGACAGAGCAGCGGCAAGAGAAGGCAGCACAGCATACTTGTATCTCTCTCCTTAATATCTCATTTCAATCTATGAATGGCAACCAAAAGCAATGACTAAAATTGAGAAGAGGATTTAAGCCAGGAACAGATGGGAAGAAACATCCTGGGCAGCAGGATCTAACACACTACACAACAGTCTCCCAAAGAGTAATGTTGTTTCACGCACCCACAGTGCTGGCGCATATTTCACAGAAGACAAAATACAGATATGGAGTAGAAGAAATACAGAAGTATAAATATTTATTGTTGGCACATACAATCCATCTGACACGTAAAAAATAAACAAAAAAAATCCAACGCAAGCACAGCCGAATTAGTTGAATGGTCCTAGAGAATCCACTCCAGGGAAACTCACCACACTGAACCGAGAAGATGGTGAGATTACCTAGCAGCTCTTTCTCCCTCGAAGTCCAACGCTGTTCAGCCTCATCAAATAAAATGATCTGACAATTTATCTTCCAGTCAGACAGATTATAAAGCTATGGGAACTTATGTTCAGGCAAGCTACATAAAATAAACTACCTTCACTAGTAAGTGCTCTGTATTATTTTTATTTAATGCTCAAAGTGCATGAAACCCTTTGACAAGCCCTTGCCGAAGAGTCTATATGCTAATAGACAAACCAGACTAAGGGCAACTACAAGGCAGAGGCAAAGTGATTTTGCTCTGGTGATACATCTCTGGACCATAATGAACTGTTTGCCCTGTGGATTCAGGAGAAACAACCCTTCACACCGAGAAACACACAGCTGCCAATTTTTTTGGAGGTAATTACTCACAGGTCAGTGGGGTTTACAGACACTCATTTAAAACCAGCACAGCATTTGTCTTCAGCTTCACAGCCCTACCTTTCTCTGTTTTTAATTGGCTTGACAAGTTGCTTGCAATCATTACTCAACGTATTTTTCAAGTGATTAATAAAAATGACACAGAGGGAGGGGAAAGATTGCTCATCAGTGACCTAGTTAGAAGCTTCTTGGCTGAGCCCTCTTCTCCTGGGTGGAATGCATTAAATCTTCTACGTGTTTATTACTGGCAGATTGGGTAGTGATCGGGATTAAGTCATATGCCCAAATACGGTTGTGAGGAGCAGCTCCAGCCAGGACAGGCGTTAATCCCCCAAAGCAATGCACCTTTCTACGCTCCCCGAGTCCTCCCATCAAGATCCCAGTTGCCAGCCAACCTGTTTCATAACAGCACCTGGCTTCTTCCCAGTTCTCTGCCGTCTGAGATGTGGGCCATGCCCAGCCAGTGCTGCAGGCAACTTAATGTTACTGGCAAAAAGGAGCATTCGTGCCAGGGCTGGCAGAGAAGCACGTCAGGTTCAGCAGCTCAGCCTCGGCATCCCAGCTGAACATCCTCCAGCTCTTTGGAGGAAAGCTCTAGGAAGGTCAATATTTGTATTTGCTGATTTCCAATTCTGAACCTGTCAGAAAACGTGCGGTCAGGCACGGTCTGTGAGCAAAGGCACATAAGCCTTGCAGTGACAAGCGAGTGAGAAGCGGTTGCTGGTAGAAGTCAAAGAATAAACTGTGCACCGGGAGCCCATGGAAGCTCTTACATAGGAAGGCAAGCGGTGAGGTCAGTCGGTTGCAGACTGGATCACTGAGGCAAAGAGAAGTAGGCCAGTTTGTCCACGTCACACAGCCCATTAGTCGCAGATAAAGGAAACTGGTTTCCTGTCCTGCACTCCGGTCACTGGACCAACGGTTCCCAACCTGTCCCTTGGGCAAGGCTCACGGCCACTTCCTCCTCCTCCTCTTTACCTAGTAGCCCCCTGCCCCTCTCCTACTCATGTTCCCAATTTCATAACGCTGTCTATCGCTCCTTAGACATCTGACCGCTCGTGACAGTCTGTCCTTTCTTCCCCGCCCTTGGACCTGCAGTGCCACCTTTCATGGAGCACCCTGCCTGCTGAACCCTGCTTCTCCCTCCCAGCTCCGGCCACTGCCTCCTCCCGGCAGCATCAGCTCTTGCAGAGGGCCCAGGCTAACAAACCCAGCAAGGTTTCTTATCAGGGGATCCAAAGTGCACACTTTGCGCTGACCTGCTCTGTTACTGAGATTCCTCTCACTTTGGGGAACCAAGGGCACAACGACAACACACCACAGGCTACGCTCGCTGGGGCAAACCTCAGAAGAAACATCATCATTTTCAACAAACTGGAAATTTCACTCCCAAAATACATTCTGGAAACCTCAAGGTAAAGCAAACTTCCAGGGTCAAGGCTACTCTTTCCAGGATCTCCTCCTGAACCACCACCACCTAAGTCTGGACGGAGCTAGCAGAGAACTGGCACTCACACCTCCCTTGCTCTCCTCCTCCCCAGGGCCAAGCAGCCAAATTGCACACAGCCTTCCTATTATTTAATTGGACAATCCTGGGATGTTGGGAAAAGCACTATTTACCACCTCTAGCAACTCTCCCTGAAGGGATAACGTCTCCAGTGGAAGAAATGAAGTTGGCTCTAATTTATAGCCGTCCCTCCTGGAACATGAAGTGTCCCAGGAGTAACAGCGCTTAATCGCGAGCCCGGGATGGTCACAAGGGAAATAAAACCCAAGGTCAGGCAGAAAGACACTGTAATCACAGCTGCTTCTATGGCTGTTTAGAGAGGCAGTATATAGGGTTGTATTGTGACTCCAAAGATGGCACGTACCTCCTCCGAAGACCCTAAGCACATAGGAGTTGGTATTTTACTGGTTGCTGTTAAGGACTATTTGAATAAAAGTGGCACAATAAAGCAGAGGTAAGGTGCAGAGCTATGAAAGTACAATGAGGGCAATAGGACAGGTGAGAGGTGGACCTCTCCCTCCGCAGGGCCTCCCACCACTGATTCAAGGAAAGGGAGGAAAGTTTCTCCACGCAGCAGGAGCCATGATCCACACAGAAAGAATCTGCTTCACTTCTAGAAAGAGCCACTTCAAAATACTTCACATTCCTGAGCGGTGCTGCTGGGTTTCTCAGCTGCTTATCCCGATTGCTTACAAACTTGCAGCATTACACAGAAAAAGCTGGAGGGAGTCTTTGGCTAAGATCGCAGATCATGCAAATGGCACGCAAGAGAGAATGAAAGGGGGGAAACAGCGGCAAGAGGGCTCAGCATTTCTTTAAGATTTTATCCAAAGAAAGCCAGACCCGTTCTCCATGCTTTAGGACTTAGATTTATGACACAACAGCTTTGTTTGCCCAGAAACAAAACTTCCTCAGCAACTTATTTCCACCCAGCAGCCCTGGCCACTGATATTAGACACTTCAGCACTTCAACAGCTGAAGAGCCCGCGGCGCTTTGAATACAAGAGGAGGCACTCTACATTGACCTTTCAGAGCTTCACGCACTGCCTGGGTGCTCTCTAAATGCATCTTCCTTGTCCTCTGTCCTCCTCGTCCTAGTCTCTGCTTCAAGTTCTAGCCTTTTTTCTCCCTCTTTCAAAGCAAGCAACCAGGCACCCTCCTCCCCAGTCATCAGCCATACAGAAAATACAACCACTTACTCCAGCAAGCTTGTCCTCCAACTCTCAGGAGGCACTCTCTGGTCTCTAGGACCCTAAGCCTAAGAGGGAAAATAATCATTCTTTCTTGAGGGAGCCCAAAGCTTCTCAAAAGACTTTCTCAGACAAGCTCTCTTGGCTCCGCTTGCCATTTCAGCTCTAATCAACCACCTTCCAGAAACACAACCATTCGAAGCTGAGATTCCTGCACTATTTTCTTCTCAGTTGTGCCAGACCAGAGAAGACCCAACATAGCACAAACAACCCATCTTCTTCTCAATTTGTGCAAAGACAACAACAAGCAGGTCAGCAAATTCTCTACTGTGTACTAAATTGTGCATATGTCTATTGCTCTGCCATTTGTAATCTTCTTCCTTCTGTGCCCTGAATCTCAATCAGTTATTCATTGAGAAGGTCGTTGTCTCAGATGAGGTCTTGGCTCAGCTGTGAAGCACAGAAAACACGCTGTCCTACAAAGGAAGGAATTACAGTTCTCCAGGAGGCAGGAAGAAGGAGAAGGGTTCAAAAGACGTCAGTGTAGATTTGAGTCAGAAATTGCAAATGACATCACGACACGACCTTCCGCTTCCTGCTAACCCACACATGTACATTAGGACAAACGGCATAACAACACTTCACAAATATATAGCACCTTTTATTAGGTAATCTCCAAGTTACTACGCAAACATTAATTAAGCTTCTTAGCACCCCGAGCAGTAGGCAGCTAAGTATTACATCCTTCTACGGAAAAATGTCTGTCTCAAGGTCAGTCCATGGTCAGAGCAAGATTACAACTCCTATTCCCCTCTGACTACTAGGCTGTATTCCCTATGCTGGTCTAGCTTGCTCCAGCATTTCATCTGCCTCAACTGGATGAGCTGGTGGCGTTGGAATTGCATCTCCAGCTTAGCATCTGGGACCTGCATCAGGACAGAATTGTAGCACTGTGCTACCAGTGCAGATGGCTTATGCTCCAAGGTTATGGTTTCCAGCAGGACCTCCTGTCGCACCAGGATCACACTCTGCTGCTTACAGCAGGTGCAGCTTGACCCTGCAGGTTGTTATGAGAAATTTTCATGGGCCAAGAGCCACAAGACACATTCAACATACCTTGGAGAGCTAACGGACAAAAAAGCTCTGAAGGCAGGTATGACAACAATTCTGCTACACTGCAGGATCGGTCTTGGGCATGCAAATGAATCCAGCGTGAACAAGCAATGCTGGTCTCAGAAGCTCCTGGTGTTTTGCTTCCTCCCACATTTGGGGTACCTGGCCGCCTGCATGAACAGTCAAGTCAAGCTGCACGTGATGTGGTCCCGGCGTAGGAGGTGGGCTGTTCGATACTCACAGACTGGCCAAGGTATTCCTCATAAAGATTAAAGCAAACAGGTGGTCCCAGTGAATGAGCTGGTCACCTTAAATGAACAAATGATTTGGACATTGATGATGATTTATGCTTTTATCCAAAGGCAGTATTTTTATTACAGATATTCTGCCCTGAAGATTAATTAATTGCCTTGCAGGGGGGCACAGCCTTCCAAGTGGCAAACTTGTCACTTCAGTCTGTTCAGTGCCAGTTACTTCATTAAAAAAAAAAAAAAGAAAGAAAACGAAAACATTGCCAGGAATGGTCTGCTGCTTTCTGCAGCGTGCTGTGGCAGATGAATTATTGTTGAGCAGCTACATTCATACCACAAGCATCATATTCATACCCTCCTACCCCTTCCCCTGGCTGCCAATGCAAGGCAGATTAGATTAGTTAATTACACCTTTCCTCCTTAATGATGGAATACTTGGAAAACTCTTATTGATCCTACAGAACATAATTCGTGACCTAATTACAGTGATAACACTGCAGGATTATCATCTTGCCAGCTATTGACTTCTAGCACTGATCTGAGTTAATGAGAAAAGAGATGATTTCTACGTTCTTGATTTGCAACGTAACAGCAAGATGAATGAGGAAGGCCATTAAAGGTATGCCAAGCAATTTCTAGCCCTCAATCTACTCTTGGCTCTCAATCTACTACCGATCCTGCCCAGGAAATACCAGACACATTTAACACTTTAGCTCCATTTCTTTGGCCATTTGAGTCATTTGCTCAGTGGGACAACCGTGTTTGATACTGTCAATTTTACAGAGGTTCAAATGTGGAGCATGGACCTCCTTTTCTTTATCTGTCTTTTACAGAATTGAGGAGATTGATCTAAGTTCTTATTTTGGACTAAGTCTTCAGTCATTCTCAGTCTGGATGGAAAACAAAACAAAACAAACAAACAAACAAACAAAATAAATCAAGATCCTTGACTTCCAGAATTAAACTCACCCTCCCCTTAACTGCAATGATGGGTTGTGGCTGAGCAAAGAAAGAAAAACCTCTTCCCTCACCAGCCCTTCACTGTGCTTTTCCTGAAAAGGATGCAGCCCCACCTAAGAACCAAGCTTTGACTTCCTTCGTGGCTGCTCAGAGGACTGCCTGTTAGGGTCACGCAATAAATAAAGAAGATGAGAAACGAGGAGTTTTCTACCCTACTCGGGGCTCATCTACACAGGAAGCTAGTCAGCAGCAAAATCGGATGTGCATTTATAGCGTGTTACCCATGCACATGAACTTCCTGCGTGTCTGCTGTAATGCGCACGGTGTCTTAGTTCGGCTTCCTAACTGCAGTAAAGCTCCCGTGCACAGGCGCAATCTTAGTGCTCATTAGAAATGCCCACACGAGTTATGACATAGCCATTGTGATGCACGCCGTCTTCCCCACATAGGTAATCTGTTTGGTTTTAGTCTTATGACTGTTATCCTCAAGATGAGGGTGTAATTTCTTGGCTTTCTGCCACCCAGACAAGTCTTTAGCAGTTGAGACTATAAACGCTAAAACAATGGGCTGGTCAAGGAAAAACACCTTTGCAGTTGGGCAAGAGTGACCAAACTGAGATTTCTAGTAATACCAGGAATTTAAGTTGCTACAGTCATATGAAAGTAGAAGAAAGCCCAACAGTGGGTAGCAATACTAGCAAGTATTAGGGGTTAGCGCGGTGCGGAGCAGACCTTATTTTCTCATGTTGCAGCATGAGTTCAACAAACCACACCGACCTCTCACTTTAGATGCAGATACCAAAGAAACCTCCCGTTGGTGAGAGTTAGACAGTTAATCCTGTGGGTACCACTGCTCTTGAGGTTGCTGCTGACTTGCCCTGAAGCAGGCTGTCAATGCACACACACCATGCACAATTACTCGGCATAATAGGGCTATGAGGTAAGCATGAGTCCTCATCAGCGAACCTGGTACGTCTCTGATGTAAGGCACCAGGCCAAGTGCTCTCGATTTCACCTCACCATCAAAAATGTGCAGCTATCCCCATGCAATCCGGCTTTGTCAAGCGCATGACTGCTTCAAGGGAAATATTACACAAGAGGAGAAAGACTGATGCAGTCTCTTAGTGCAGCTGGCACTGGCAAAGCAGGAAAGCTCACCCCATGTAAGTGCACACTCTAGTTAATCATTCAGATCCTGGCTGACACTAGGAAACTTCAAGCTGGGAGAGATACCCGTTGGAGACTCGTAATACAAAAGAAACTCGAAGCTTGCAATACAAGTTGATGGGAATTGAACAGTTTGCACATAAGGAATTTTCCATATCTTCAAAAGTACTTGATTTATGGGCAAACAAGGCTCAGAATATCTTTGTGAGATAATATCTCCCCTGTTATTTGCTACCGCCCAGTTTAAATGGTGGCACAGAGTTCTAACACCGTTTGTTCCACACCACGTAGAGCTCCACACTTCTGCACCCTTATTCCGAACAACGAGACTATACTGCCTCGCAACGCACTGCCAGCAATACACACTTGAGAGGGAAGCACAAGACGTGCTTTGAACGTCTTTGAAGGTATCTTTGAACACCTTTAAGGTACTGGGTTTCTTAGAAGAGAAAGCAATGAGTAAGAAATGGAAAAAGAAAAGTTTACTTCTACTTTAGAAGTTGCTGAACTGGGAAGCACTTTGTTATGTGACTTTCTGAAGTATTTCTGCTGTTACAGGGGGATCCTATTCACAAATGCTGTGGGTGATCTGTTGCCAGCAAGAGAGGTTTTGATGACCTATAATTCATCAGAAGGAGGTTTTCATATTCTGCGAGCTATTGTGTTGGACGGTCCGTGACAAATCAGTTTCCTGCATTCATCTCAGTCTCTTCCATGACATCCTCTCTAAAATTTTACTGCTTTATTGTGTACAAACACCTCCTCCCCACGCAGTTCCTGCTGGGAAAGGCAGTTTACCATCTCTCTGAGGTTTTAATGAGAAACTTGTCAGCTGAACATGCAGGAACTTAGAACACCTCTAATATCTTTGCGGAAAATACAATCATCTTGTTAAGAAAAAAGCATGAAGAGGCCATACAATTTTGCTGTTCAAAAGGAAATCTCTAGTCAGGAAACTACCACTACATAAAGGCATGTGCACTCAAATAATTGGATCAAAATTAGGTAAATATTACTAATTCCTCTGGTAAAGCATTAACTAAAAGAAAAAAGAAAACCAGATGAGAGAATGAGATCTAAGAGGAGAGCAAGAAAAAGTACTATTTTACTTGAAGCAATTTGTCTAGCTTTTCTCTATTTTTTAAAACAAGAAAACCAAGAAAACTCAGCTCCTGCGAGAAGTGGGTTGATAAGGTGACCCTAGTATTTTACAAGCAAATGCATGGAACTGAATTCAAAGAAACAGTAAGAAACCTAAGATACCATCTCTGAAGTTAACGTGCAATGGGCATAAAAAAATAGCTAGAGCTAGATTACGCTACTGTCTTAAGGTTAAACATTACTCAAGGTTAAAATTGTTCTTGAAATTATATTCTTGACCCAAGTCAGAGCTGCACAAACACAATGAAAAAGCCACATGGTTATCAGAAGCCACGTAAAGCATGGTCAATCTAAATACAGCACATGAGCCCAACGTGTTTCAGAGCTTTTTTGCTCAGCAGTGACATCTGTTGCTATCTGGACCATCATGTAAGTCTGACAAAAGTTCCACCCTTCCTAACTATCCAGGAACTGTGCATCACAGTCTAGTGAGCTCACTGCCACATCAGCAGGATGATGGAGAATGTTTCCTAGAACCCAAAACAAAGGTACCTGTGTTAACAGTTACTAAGAAAAGTTTACTTCAAGGCAGGAGGAGCATGAGAACAGGAAAAAAAAAAATCTGATTAACTAAAATACTTGTTCTATGAGCAATTTTTTAAAGTGGAAATTATTTTCATTTTGCTCAAAACAAGGTCCCAAAGAGGCTACCTGGGATAACTTGTCTTTAGGCACAAAACCTGTCAACTAAGTTTCCAAGTAAAGCTCAACTTGCGAAAAAAACCAAGATATAACTCACGTGTGAGTAAAGCTATCTGCATGTATCAGAGATTCAGCTCTGACATTAAAAAAAACAGGTATTATTAGCATTAAACTAATAATCATTTGTATTTTATGCAATTCATTTTTCCAAAAGCATCTCCAAAAACATCCAGTGAAGACTGGCAGTATGTGATACCCATTTTATCCACACGGAAGCGAGGGGAAAAGAAAACATTTTGTCAGAGATCCCACCGTATCTGCAATGGGACCCCACAGTCTCAGAGCCCAGACCATGTGGATTCAACCAGTAGGCACCACACACTTAAACATACGGCATCACTGACGAGAAATACACTAGTTTTTGAGAATCACTTTGAATCAAACAAATAGAGAGGAAAGTGCCTATTTAGGAGGAGAGGGGAAACAAATCTCAGGTGAGGACAAGAAATCAACAGCCTAAGGAGGAAGAAGGAAACTTCAACTGACTGGCATTGATGATCTTAGTATTCACGCCACCTTACACCTGATCACCAGAGAACTGGAAAGGGTCAGAGCTTTTGATGTGATCTGTGGTCACAGGAGAAATATCCACTGTGCTCAACAAAAAAATCCAGCATGCAGCTAATAAAGGATCAAGCAGGTCTGGAACAGTTCTCTCTAACAAAACTATTTTACAACCAATTTTGCTGAGCATACTTTAATAAATTAAAAAGCTGAATGACTGACTGAGAATTCAGACTCAACCAAAAGGAATCCAAAAACTATTAGACAACTAACTGACCTAGTGAAATTACAGGCACATTTTTCCAAGGTAACAGAGTAAAGCTGTAGAGAATCATATACGCACATACATTCAAACTAAGGAAAACATGATTTTTACTTACATTTCAGTGGCTATGAATCCGGTGAGCTCAGACAGGAAGAGAAACAGTATGAAGAGACAGCAGCAGACAGAGACTGTAAAAGAGGCAAGGAGAGGAAAAGGTTAGTTTCTTATCTCTAGCAAAGACATAAACTGTTCTCACACAGGCATATTATTCCCGCCATGGATATGCCACCCAGACTCACTTGAGAACTAAAGCTCTTTAGAGACAACGACCCAGGCGAGGCCATCAGAGCAGTGACTTCAATGACATGACAATACCCAACATCCTGCTGGGTATCTTAATTCTTGGGCCACCTTTTCCATCATGATTTCCATTTCCCCATGGCTCCTGCGTTCTCCGTCTCCGGCACACAATGTTGGTCTGCCAGCTCTCCCTCCTTCTTGACAAAGCTGTTTGACAATACGATTTCTTTAGAGCCCTTGCTCCAAATGTAATTTTATTACTACTAAAACCTCCAGAAAGGAGAAAGAATCAACACCTCCTCGCTTCAAAAGCATACAGTCAGCTATGCAGTGTTTTGTGGATTAGAAGACATTTTGGTTCTTTGTCAAGTTCTAAGGCTATGTGCAAGTCATCTCACAGCCTGCACTACCCACTAGATAGAGCTGGTACAGCAAAGACATGGCGATAATGGACTAGTCTAGCCAATGCCTGATACTTCTCTAATTTCTCCATTTGCTGACAGAGTGACTCTTCAGAGAGGGAAAATTCCCAGTGAAGGAGACGTTGTCCAGGTACTTCACAAGTCCCATGTCTTTTCTAAGAATGCCAACCTAGAGTTAAAAGGAGGGAACCCAAAGTAACTGGCATATTACTGGTTACTCTTCATCAGGAAACTATTCAAAACATTGTACAGTGACATTCACGCAGCAGTGACACAGTCATTGACCCACACAGGAGGGGCTGGAAGGAAGGAAAGCTGTAAATCCTATTGAGCAGGGATGATTGGAGTAGACAAGGATGTGCCAACACAAGGAGACAGGGCTGCAATGTGTATTTGCATTAAATAAAATACCCAAGTTCACCATGAATCACTATACACAAGGGTAAACCAGGAAATGGCATGCTATTCCAGGGCTGCGACAACAGGAGTACGATCTGGCTCATCCCTCAATCCCAGCAGAGTTACAATGACCAAGCGCTCTTTGGAAATGACCACTTTACCATAGCCACTAATTAGGATTGAGAAATACGTAAGAAAAACCCTGTTCCTCAACTTTATTCCACATGACCTATACAGCCTGAATACCCGTTCCTTCGGGAAGCTGAAGCAACAACTGGCCGGGGAGCAATTTTATCATACAATTGCGCCTGTCCAAACTCCCTTGGTAGACAAGGGAAGGAAAGAGGAGGCACTTAAGGCAAATACCGAGACAGACCCTCGATGACCTAAAGCCTTGTGCCTCATTCTTCAGATTAGTCAGTTTATAGTTCTGAGGAAAGAGAAATGCGTTGCTTGCCCTTCCTCATCAGAGTCATTTCAAGGGTGGATTAATCTACCGACCCTCTGAAAAGTGCAAGGGATTAAAAGAGATGCCAAAAAAATCCATTAGCTAGGATGACGAAAGAGAGAAAAGGGAAAAACAAAGTCAAAGACTAGTAGGAAAACGGGAAGCGAGAGGGGATATTCATTTCTAAAGAGAAACCTCGGATGGTCACACAGTTGCTTCCAAGTCTTGGCTGTCAAGACACAGAAGAACAACATTGCTGTAACCCAGCTAAGCCACTGGCACGGTGCACCATGCAGCGTGGGGGAGGAGAAAGGTCTACTTAAAGCACAGCAGCAAATTCTTATGAGAACATGTACACCTATGTAAGAGCACAAAAAAAGCAACCTAGGCACAAGATTAGTTGATCCAGTGTTTCTTACTGTTAATCACCGAACAGCAGAGACACAAGATCTCTGATCTTTGGCAGTATGCAGGGGAGAGCGTTTGACAAAGACACAATCCTTTCTTCTTTAATTGCTTCCCATATTCCTCTCTGCTCCTTATCATCCTGTAAAGGCTTTCCACAGCATCAGCTAGACCTCTCTGCTCTCCAGCACTTCTATGCAAGCCTGGTACTACTAACTGTAAATTCTTTCCCAGAGCTTTCTCTCTTTCTTCCAATTTTTTAACTTTCTTCTCTACCATTTCCATCATCAAACTATCTTCTCCTTTTCCAGTATACAAAGTATTTGCTCCCTCAAGTCCATCCTCCAATTCAGCTCTTGCAGGGAAGGCTTGTGACACCATTACCAAATACAGTACAGTAAAATTTCACTAACCTATATCTAAAAAAATCCTGTAAAAATGCCCTGAAACACCTGGCAGGGACTGACTTTCAAAGCTCCTCATTGCTTTTGCCAGTCTTCAAACTATGTAGTCAGTTTTCAACCTGTAAAGGGGATTACTGAGGGTGGACATGAGAGGGGTATATAAAATCATGGGCAGCCTGAAGGAGATAAATGGGGAACAACCACTCACTGTCTCTTCCAGTATGGGAATGGGAGGGAAGGGGGAGGTTAAAAACAAGAGAAGGTGTTCCTTTACACAACACCTAATTAAAATCTGAAAATTCTTGACTATGGATGTTGGGGATGCTTAAAAAAAAGTCTGTAAGATTTCAAAAAGGAATCAGACATGCCCTGAAGAAGAAATCCATTGAGGGCTACTAAACACAAAGGAACCACCTCTAGCTCAAGAAGTTCAGAACCGCCAACTGACCGAAGCCTGGCGACGTGTTTAACCTGCCCTCGTGCTCTTTTTCAGGCACCTGCTGCTGACCGCTCCTGGAAGAGGATATTAGGCTACATGGACATTTGCACCGACCTGCCTAGCATGGCCGCTCTTGTGTTAAACTCCTCTTGTACACACACATTTTCAGGACAGGGGGGTGTCTTTGGCATGAGACTTATGTGAAAGACTTATGTGTTAATCTGTCTCTTGAGCCAACGTTTTTTCAGACACAGAACGCGAGCTCCTCTCCTTAGCGTGGAGCTGCAGGCATAGACGACGTTCCCAGCATAAGAATTTACGCACACAGTGCTTCAGCTACTTATTTCATAGTGAAGGCCTTTACTTGCTTCCATGCAAATGTGCAGTTTCTGCCACCCACATTTGACAACTGTATTATATTTGGGAAAGTAGATTAAAGGCTAGGATCAGACAAAATAAAACAATTAATGCATACAGCTTAGCTTCACTGCAAGAGCACTGCAATGTTCCCACAGAGCTCGAAGGACCATCTAAGACAGGTTTCTTAAAACTCTAATATGATAACACGATCAATGCATCAAATGTTGCTGGTGTTAGACACGCTGGAACACACTGCTGTTGGCTAATCAGTAATCCCAAAAGGATGGGAAATTCTCCCAAGCTTTTTTTTTCCTACACTAGCTTCAACAACCTAACCTTTTTGTACATATCCCTTCTGATACATACCCCATCCATGTACATTCCTGGCTCTTCCTCCCCACCCCACAAGAAATGAAAGAAACGCGAAGTGTTTAACACATCATACAGACTGAGAACGTGGATCCATGTCTATATTAAGGCATAAAATTAACAGTATTTATTGTTCAATGGAGCAAACTGCTATGAAGTGCAAGGAATGGGTCTTGTTACAGATGCCATGTGAATCATAACTTTGATATTTCCTGATGTGTATTTAAAACTCCAGCCTCCAAACAGCATAGAGTATTTCTGGATAACATTACCATGTGTGCATACAACATGTGCACGCAAACTATGCGTCCACGCTGACTGTTAAAGAGCAGGATTGCTACAGCAGCTGTCCGAGTTGCAGGCCTCTCTCTCAAGAAGTCAGACGGCTTCTGTCCAGCCAGATGCCAACTGTCAGCCAGCCAGGGCACGTGCTGCTGCTGCCTACATACCCAAACATGGCCAAGTTCTCACCACGTTAGTCAGGTCTGTTAGAACGGCCGTGTGCTGGCATCACAGACACGCTACACAGGGCTTGGAAGGCCTGCAAAGACTGGCACAAGCATCTGGTGGAAGAGGGACAACAATGGCACGACTGGCTTAGTGCAGGGATCGCAATGCTGCCTGAAAGAAGAGATTTTTGTTGAGAAAAAGGAATGAGTAACTTCTGCACACTTTTCAGAGAAGTCTACAGCAGCGGGTATGTTGTTCTATACAAACCTCACTCCGGTAAACTGCAGTGGACTGTTCTTGGTTCCTTCATTCCTACTAATTTTTGTTAGCCAGGAGGGTTGCTACACAGATTTGAAATATCTTGTGCACCGCGTTCACTGCAATTTTTGAAATTACAAACCCCTACATATCAGAAAGGCTCAATAACCTTCCAGTTGGCTTTTGAACTTGTCTGTGTTCAAGATCGCCTGCTCTTCTCCACCAAAATACCCTAACACTTATTCTCCCTGAGCTGCTTCTTCCCCAGAGGAGTTGGCCACTTTAACCCTGGTGGTCAGAAGCAGAGCTGGTACCTTCCATCTCTTTTCTTCCGTAATCTGATCTATTCCTTCTTCCCTAATAAACCTCAAACTTTTCAAAAAAAGGCCTTTTTACAATCAAAAAAACCTTGTAGGAATCCTGCGGTAAATCCATTCCTACACCAGAAAGCCTTCAGCACCCGAAGTGATACTGAACTCAAGTTTCAGCAGAAGTCACGTGGGAAGGGCCTAAATTAATAGTCAGCTACTACGGGCTATTTTATATCTGCTCTGTAAACCTTGGAAGACTTAAAGAAAGCCAAAATACAGTAGCAGCCATAGTTGTTTCACGTATTTACTAGATCCTAGAAGATTTTTTTTATGAGGCAGAACCTTTCCCTACCCCCAAACCCCTAGTGTTATTACAAGCTGACTTCCCTAAAGCATTTATCACAAAATCATGCAACCTTCCCAGGCTTCAAACCTGCATGGCGATGGGCTGGTCTCATTCACAGCCTCCTACAACATGCAGGATTACTGGCTTTCAAATTACAAGTCAGAGGCTTGGTCAGACAGAAAGCCCATTAGGAAAGCTGCACACAAGATCCTCACATGCAAAGCCACCACAGTTTGTTGGTGGACTGTGTGGTTCAAAAGCTTATATCAGCCTGTCTAAAAACACTCTGACAAAAAGAAGGAGAACCAGTCAGAGAAGAAAATCAAAGCCTGAGAAGCTGCAAATAACAATAGAGAGAAATAAGTCAGCTAATAACTTTAAGTAAGAGTCACAGCCTTCAAGCCTTCCCACAACAGACTTATCACTTGAGCTGTTTACTGCAGATCAGAAAGCCTAACACTGGATGGCCTTTGATGGGTTTTTTTGTTTCTAAAACATACTCTTTTGCAGGTGATTCATAACAAGACAAATTCTCAAAGGGAGCCCAGTTATAGTGTGGGAACTCTTAGTTTCCAAAACAGAAAAGAAGCAGGATCACTAACAAGTTCAAAGTGTTCTTTCAAAACACTAAATCTCATACGCCTCTAAATTAGCAAACAGTTTTATTCAAGCCCTTTGTTCACAGTTTCAGCAACCTAAAAGGGAGTCAACATACAAGTAATTCAGCGGTCAGGAGAACACGGAGGACAACGACTCTCTGAAAGTAAATATTTAGAGTAACGTGCTATCTTCACAGGAGCACAGAATAGTTGAGGCTGGCAGGGACCTCTGGAGATCATCCCATCCAACTCCCCTGCTCAAAGCAGGGTCAGCTAAAGCAGGTTGGGTCTAGTTGTTCTGAGTATCTCCAATGATGGAGACTCCACACCGCTCTGGGCAAGCTGTTCCAGTCTTTGACCATCCTCACAGCGAGGATTTTCTTTAGCTCACAGGGGGCTTTCCTTTGTGTCCATTGATTCACTGCTACTGACTCAGTTCTATTTGATGCCTGCTGTCACCAAGGGATATGACATCACTCACGTCAGCAATGACATACAAGGCTACTGACCCATCTACAAGAATGGATGAATGGAGCACAGCTACACGATCAAAGGAAGTCACTGTTCAATGGAACAGGAAAGCTGCATTAGGCGTCTAATTACAGGCCTGGCAGGATCAACCTGATCAATGTTTACCACTCCACACAGTGCGCTCACTGCATATAATTGTGTGAAATTGCATTACTCAGCCTACAGCCTCCCTCAGGAGGAGGAAGGAAGGAAAACGGGCCCAAGGCAAGAGATTTATATCAGCCGAAGTCTATGTATTGATACACGGGAGTGAGAGTGGATCGCTATCGGTGGTTTCTGACCAAGCAATTTTTCTTCTTTAAAAGCATGACAAATAACAACAAAATAAGATCTCTGCTCATTAGTCCCACCTACAACATCAGATGAATCCCCTGAATACTTTGTGAGAGAAATATGTGCTTCCCAAATCATCTTCACCGCTGGCCACCACATCTTGCCACCCACACTGCTCCTTACCGATCCAGAACCTGGATTCCCTGTTTGCAGTTTGGTTCCTCAAGTCTCTTCAGCAAGCAAATGCCTGGGTACACTAACTGTGAATGCAACTGTTACCAGCTGTTTTTCATGCTGACTGAGGGGATGCCTACCAAAGAGAGGTAAAAAAATCTGCAATCATCCTCCCCACCAGCGTCTGGAGCAAACTCACAACTTCTGTTCATGGGAAGACACCAGCAAAAAGCTCTCTAGCTACCTCAGCAGCTAGCAAAGCGGGTATTTCAGCACTAGCTTCTAGGAGCTCCCTTTCATGACAATTTATCTTTACTACTTTTTATTGTTGAGATTCTGAATCCATGCAAATTACTCTGCCATTTAGTACAACCTGACAGATTGGGCAAAATAAGCTGTCTCAGCAACAAAAGATACCCTTTCCAGTGTTTAATATCCCTTTAAAAAAATTCCCCGGAGACAGAGAAGCAAATGATCTTTAATTTTAGACCAGGGGTATGCAAGGACATCAAAAAGAAGTGTTACTTACTAATAGCCCCTGTGTAGGTTGGCTGTGTAAGGTCTTTTGGCACCTTCCTGTAGATGTCAAACCTGAAAGAGGAAAAGCAACAGCCATAAAACAGGTGGAACATTTCAATACATTCCAAGTCCCCCCAGGGATGAATGATGCTGAAGTTTTTCCATCCAGCTTTCCAACAACGTTTTTTCAGTTCGCAGAAGGAAATGAGAAGGAAAAACAAAACAGAACAAAAAATCCTTTTTCTTTTGTACAATTATGTAACTGCGCTCCTTCTTGGCTCCAGTTTCCAAAGCACTTCTCTCCACCTCCCTCCCCTTGCTGTCATGGATCTGTGCGATCCGAACTGTGAGAAGTGCCAGGGAAGAAGTCATGCTGGACAAGTTTATAGACCACCGTAAAAGGAAAAGGATACTCTACAGACTCCTGAATAAAGAGGCCCGGCAAAAAACCAGCGAGACACAACCTGTATTGCCCCTTGCAGTTTGTATCCTGCAATAACCAGAAACTGACACCACCAAAGTCAGAAATCAAGGTGTTGAGACAAGAAACCTACCCTTGGAGACTGGATACACAGGAGAAATTAACCCAAGAAGTTTGCTACTCCCCCAGCAAAATCTAGTTTAATATTAGAACGTTGTTTTGATTCAGTCATATCTTTTAATATCCATATGGCTCAGCTTTGCTATTTTAAACTCTCCATGGTTAAACTTTCACTGCCCTTATGATGTTAGCTGTATTATTTCCTACAACCTTGTGTTCCTGCACATCCAGCCGCAATGCAGCTCTGACATCAGTTTTTCCACCACTCAATAAAAATTAATTAATGCATTAAAAACACACACACCCCCTAAAGAAGGAAGTGACTGGTTCTCCCCCAAAACAGGCTTTTTTTGGATATACCACAAGTGGGTGAGATTTGATGCTTTTTCCAGCTCTGGAGAGGCATGAGAGACACCGGCTTCCAAATTCTTATTCTACACTGCACCAAGATGAAACATCCCCATGTTTATTCAGCAGTTCCTACTACACCAAATATTATACCGAGAATTTAAAAACTAGATCATCTTTCTTCTCTTCGCTCTTCATCTGTTGAGATCACTTACAACTTGAAGGCACTCTGGGTGAACAAAACAGCATTTGCTGTGCATGAGATCAGAAGGACATCGTTGCTGTGTTTCACTCAGGAGTTGAAGCTGGAGGAAGGAAGGGTAAGAGAGGGAAGGAGAGAGGGTATAAAGACAGTTCTCCTACTCAGCTCAAGTCCTGAACACGCTATGTAATCACTTAACCGTTCCAACAACCCACTGTGATACACTTGACAGGGCATGCTGCACAGGATATGCGTTGCAGCTATATGTTTTTATGACTCCATTCACGGCCATCTCCTAAAAAGATTAGCAATATTCCTGAACCAAACAGTCCATTTATGGCTCTCCAGCTGCCCTGAGAACATCTGGAAAGTGCTGTTTACATTCTTTCCACATACACCAAAGCAACAGCAGCAGCGGATGGTAAAGCAACCCGGAGTAGCTGATGACATCATGGTCTCACAGGCAGAGGAAGTAGCTGATCGCTCCTGCTCGCAGCCCATTAAACGCTGAAAGCTGGCGTCGTCTCGCCAAAGCCACAATAATAGATCAGCGAGGCTAAAAAAGCTGAGAGAGAAAGAAAGAGAGAGCGAGAGAGCGCACAGGAACACGCAAGAACTGCTGAGTGTGAGTGAACAATTAGAAATAGGAAATAGCTCTGTGCTGGATTCAGTAAAAACAGCAGCATGTGGATACTATAAAAGGAAATTTGTTCTCACAGTGAGAAATATTTACTAGTATTAAAATGATGACCCATCACAGGATTTAAAAAAAAAAAAAAATCTAGCTTTTTAAATAACTCAGTGGAAAGTTGATGTCATGGCAGTGTTCTCTCCTCTCAGGCTGCCATTTTAATCACGTAAGTAACACCCAAACCCCACAAATTAAGTTTTACATGGCGTAAGTAGGCTAGGATTAGGCAAAGACAATACTGAAAGCGATCAATGGCTCCCAGCCACATTTATCGCCTGGCTTTTAAGTGCTTACAGACAGTCCACCCCCTCTGTGCTATTCTGCTTCCACCTCTTCTACCACAACGTTACATTCCCTCTCTCTTCTACTACCATGACACACATCTAAAAAGGGCTTTAAGCAAGTCTCTAGATCTGATTTGCCCGGAGTTTTGAGAACTCTTGGGTCTGTATTTACAGGCTGAAGCCTCCCTGCAAGGACAGTACAGCACATTCGCAACAGTTGTCACACGAGGCCCTTAACGCACTTTAAGGATCACTTAATGTATGAGCACAGTGCGCGTACACAGCTCGCTAGGCAAAGAACTCCAGGCAAACAGCATCCCAGCCTTGAACTTACATTCTAGAGGCACATACAAGAAGAGTACAGAACAATCCAGGAGAATTGCATAAAGCTTTAACGACTTTGTTTTGTAGAATTAACACATTTTTAGATAAGGACAGACATTAAGGAATAACACAGAATCAAGAGTGGACAACATATGCAAAAGAAGCAATGAGAGCAGACTGGATGGTAGGAAGGAAGAAGGAAAGCTCAGCTGAGATCTTATGGATGAACGCAGAAGCTTGAAGGATGACATCCAGAACCTGACTCAAGCAGCACAAGGGAAGGCAAGCAGGGGAGGTGTATTTAAGCTTGCAGGAGTATGCTGAAATGATCAAAACAATTAACATTAACAGCCAGGGAATGGAAAGAGACAGGTTTGGAATAAGAGACAAACACTGTTGGCTAGCTTTTTCTCACTGACACATGATAGCAGTAAGTCCAAGAGACTACCAAACCAAAAGAAAAAGGACTGGGTATGTGCATGCCTCATCTGCTTGGAAAATAAATGCTTCGGATTAGGAGGGTTTATACTTCGATAAAGGAAAAATACTCTTTAGGGTACCAGGCATCTTCCCATAAAGCATCTGATACTGGCCACAGCTTGAGAAAGTACAATTTTAGTCTGATCCAGGATGGTGAAAACAGTAGTTGGGTTTACGCATTCAGAGAAGGGCAAGTTGGAAGCCCAAGGGATAGCAAAACATCAAACTTTGAAGAGAATGATGGAGATGCTGGCATGGCCAGGGAACAGAGCTATCTTGCAAACTCTGATTTAAACTCTGAGTCAAAAGAAGATAAAAATTGCAGAGGATTCAATGAAATGTATGTTTGTGAGACACAAGAGATATGAGATCCCAGCAGTAAGTAGAGAATGGAACCCCAAAGAAGGCCTCATTAATTACATGTAATTCTAATAAATAAGTAAATCAAGTAAACTTCTCAAATAAATCCACAAAGTTGACAAGAGTTATTGTAACGGGATACCCTAAGCCCCAAGAAATCAGAGATTTGTGAAAGCCATAGCTCCTATCAGACCTAAGGGTTAAAAATCTGATTAACTTCTAGACTCCACTAGACAAACCCCCTCTCCTTTTGCCACTGGCTTCCTGCCTATATCACAGAGCTCAAAGCGATTTCAGGGGATCACTTACACTGTCCTGGGAAGAGAAAAGAATGAGGATTAGACACCATAGATGATTTGTAATGTATGAGGGAGGAGGCTACGGAGTTGTATGCATGGTAAAGGGGAACAGGTTTTACTTGCCCTCAGGTCAGATGTTCCTACAAGCACCTGCAGTAAAAATTCCAATAAGCCTCCAGGTTCCTGAGGCATTGGTCACTTGGAAGAGTATTTGTACCCTAGGAACAGAGAGGAACCTCGTGCTCTATATATTGCAAAAGCTGCCTTACAGACTTCTGATACTGGCACATTCACAGCAGTGGAAGATATTACGAATGCTGGAGGAAGACTGGATGTTCAGAAAGGTTACACCAGCCAGCTCATAACACAGCGAGACGCACTGCACTACACCGTGAATATCCATTTTGATAGTCTTGTAGTCATAGCCAAAATGACCATGAGAAACCAGGGTGTAGATTTACAGCATGTTCACTGCCTCGCAGTAACTGCTAAACGAGCTCTCTTAACCTGCAGTACTGTGCAGCAGTCTACCCCGCTTTCACGCAGGGATATTACTTTACGCTTACAAAGGATGCAGACGTACAGTTTCCACAGGACGACCAGCACGTTATTTATCTCTAGCTTCTGGCAACTTTCTTCCTTCGCTCAGAAAGGCAAAACCTGTAAAAGGTGAAGTAATTCTTTGAGTCAATCAACTGACATAGCTGCAAAGTGGAAACAACAAACTTTTTGCTGGGAAAGCTCTTCCTCCAGGTCCTACGTATCCTCATAAAGGGAGGGCTGGACCTTGCAATACCAGAATACAAGGCTAAAGATAGAACTAGGCTGTCATCAGTATAACAAAGGAATTTCCTGACACATCTAGTGTATCTGTTGTCTTTTCTTTCAATGGAGAACATGGTTGCAAACAAAGAAATAAAAAAAGGCTGTTTGGCAATGTGAGAGTTTTGCAGGAACCAACATTCATAACTAACATCAGTACTTTTTTCTCAATCCAATGCTGAAGGGACGTAATCAAAAACTTTCTCACCTCCCTGATAGGAATGTCAACAAACTGGTCAAACAGCATTATGAAGAAGAGCAGCACAAGGATCATTCTTAAATAGGTTCAAGCAGAGAATTCACAAACCTTAGCATGATTAAGTGAGGTCTGAGGCAGAACCCCAGCTGTCTGATGGACAGGCGTGCAACAGCCCTCTCAGAAATACAGAAATAACATGTTTCGTCTCACCTTATTGCAGTTGCACAAGTGGACAGCGAGGTAAAATTGCAGATGGGGGCACCTCAATGGAGCCGAACAAAAGGATGGCAGATTTCAAGTGCCAATAAGTATCAGATGGACTTCAAAAGCTATACCTAGACTAATATGGACTGTTCAAACATTTTTTTTCTTCAGATAGAAGTATATGCTCTTCGCGTTCATTTTTCAGGATCTCCTAGAGCCACAGAAAGCATCACAGTATTTAACAAGCCAGAGGCAGATGCAGTAGTGCTCATCTGAGCCACAATCAATCATGTCCAAGGCTGGCTACGCAGAGGCCATGGTAGGTCAAACCCAACAGAACGGGGCAAGTTGACATCATCAGCCCTGGGGTGATTTCTGACTTTCCTTTCAAATCTATCTGATTGACAGTGCAATATGGGTGACAGGGAGGGCAGAAGATGTCTACCCAAACACTGCATTTTTTTCTGGAGTAGATACTTCAAATGTCTGCCCTGAGAACGGGGATGAGCTCACTCCCTCAGCAGGAGCTGCTACAGGCAGGGCTTTCTGCCAGGGCGTGCTTTATATACACCTGAACAGTTTCAAGTCTGGATCTGAAATATTTCAGGAAATGAAGCAATAAATACATTATTTCACTGAAGATTACCACCTCTCCGAACAGAAAAATCCTCTCTGACATCTCTGGAGTCTGAAAAGAGCTTCAATAAAATACTACAGCAACAACTCTGTAAGATGCTGTTAACTTTTTCATGAACAAAAAGCAAAGAACTTGAGGCAATACAAAAAAGTACTACTTGTAAGTATAACTAACTAGACGGTGGTTAAATTTGAATGTCTTGTAGTGAAGGGAAACTCTTGATACCTAAAGGAGTTCATATCAGAGAAGGAAGAACACTGATTCCTCCTTCAGTTTACAGCATTTGTTGTAACCCTCAAGCGTGCCCACCCGTCCCCGGCACAAACAGAGGACCAACGCACTGGCCGTGTCACCTAGGGCAGACATTCAGAGCACAGCTCATAAATCTCCCTACACTACTGACTCACTGCGTGGGGCCGCTGCAAAGAGACGGCAGATGCTTTAGCTCTGCCTGTGGAGCACCGAAACACAACTCTGGAGCGAGCAGCAGTGGGATGTCTCCATATACCCTTCTGCGAGGTCTATTTTTACTGATTTAACGAAGGGGCAAGGGAAAGATTTGTTTGCAGCTCTTGGACTGTGTTTTGGATTCCAGTTAATCAAGCAGCCAAACAAAAGTGCAACACATTGGTCACAGAACAGAATTCAGGCACTGTAAGTCAGCAGCAAACATTAATTTTCATCCTTTTCCACTCCTCAGATGATTCAGAAATTTAGCCTCAATGCTCGCAGGAAAAACGTTTTTGTTCTTCAGACAGATTATGTTTTTCCCCAGAAGAACTGAATATTTAAACATTAGTCTTCTTTTCGAAGCATACTGGCTCTATAGTAAGTACTTCTGCAGCACGTACTGAAAGGGGATGGTGTTTAGAGGACATGATCATTCATTATAGCAAATTACATTTCTGATGTCAAAGATGATTAAAAAAAAATTTAAAAAATCAGTATCATGGCTGACATTCCACCTTTAGCAGGTCAGTGGTGGCGTAAATACATCATGTCATCTTGTCTTAGCAGCAAGGGTCCATGGCTGTGATTCACACAGAAGAATGTGGGTGTTGAAACAACGCTTGATTCTCCACCTCCCATATTAACCAGCTTTTAGAAGTGGCATCTATTTTTCAGCAAATACCACATTTGAAGTTAAGGTCACTAATTCCTGGTGACATTACTCACTATCAATAATGAGTCCAGTGCACAGTGAACAACTATCTTAATTTTATCACACATCAATAGCTTTGAGATCTCTCTGAAAAAAGAGACAGCCTGGTGCTGAACCAGTTTGCTTCATTAACAAATAACTCTACTTGAAGTGACTTGCAAGTACAACACATTTAACAGCAGAAATGTAACCTCACTATTAAGTTAACCAAATAACTGAAAATTTTACAGCAGATTTGACTAAACTAGACAAAGGGGGAATTATTGAGTACAGATACAAAAAGTTAACTTTGAAAATACTACAAAGATTATGTTGCTACGGCAATAAGAAATTTGAAGAACTGTGGAATGTGTATTCCAACATGCTGCACACTGGAGACCCAGTGCTGGACAAGTGCTCATTCATTGCGAGAAGGGAGCAACATCTCCATCATAATCTATCAGATACCATAGTGTCTCTCAAAGGGAAGAAAAAGGGCGTGGGGGAGATGTCCCTAGGGTTTCCCATATACAGGGGAAAACCCAGCCAAGAAAGAAAAGAAAGAAGAAGCCAACTGGTGAAGCCTTGCAGTCTGAACTGTCCCAAAGGGCTTTTAGGGTCAGCAAAATCTCCGTTCCCGATTGCTTCCTTCTTGGCAAGAAACACGACTGCTCTGAGAAACAGAGGGGCTGCAGACTGGAGAAGAGACAGGTAAGGCACCTATGACACATACACAGAGGGACAGGTTGCTTGTCTGAAGAAATGAAGAATAATACACCTTCCCAAGCTGAGATGGCTTCCTGGATCAACAAAAGCCCTTGGTCAAACATCATCTCAAGTTTAAATCACAGCACAAAGGAGCAAAGAAATAACAAACCCCTGTGGCAGTCCCCACTTCAGTAGAAGGCTGTGGGGCACGGATACGGGCTGCATCACTCAGATTTCTGTTGAGATTCCCTCTTTCACACATTTAAATATCTGCAGTACAGGTTAATTCACTCCCAAGATAGCTGTGTAAGTCAGAAAGCAGGAATAAGTCTGTCTTTTCAGAACCTTTTCAAAAGCAAGACTGTATCACACTAAAACCACTGAGCCTTTCGTATACCAAGAAAGCAAGCTCTAAAACCTGGCACGCCAGCTAACACTGAATTTGTACCTAAGTTCTCTGCTCTACAAAAAGAAACAACATGAGGCTGGCTTTTTAAAAATCATTTAATGCAAGAAATGTTTCCTTGCCACTGCACAGGGGAATATAAGCCGGTTAAAGCAGTTTTCAAAACTCGTTTCCCCTTGTGCTTCTACCTGTGTGTGCTGGTAATGCCCTTACCCAGTTTAACAGCAAGTAGCACAGCTCCTGCAAACTGGAGATCTATTCAAGTGCAACGTTGCTGCTGGGTTTTTCCATTTGTCAAGTCCTTCTTGCAAACCAAAGAAAAGTGAATCAGAATATGGCTGCAGGCCTCAAATATCAAGAATCCAAGATGGCTGGATGTCAGTATTTCTCCACACACACATCAATTCCTGACTAATGTAACAAAGAGTTTGCCTGTTCCTTACAAAGTCCATTTACTACCTACTCACCAGTAAATGGAGTTACAACGTGGAAAAGAGAATTTCTACCGTTACACACTATACTTGCCATGCTCAAGAAACATAACAGCACAGAGGTATCCCACACAGAGTAGACACATTAAGTTTTAAGAAACTCATTCTTAAAAAAAAAAAAAGTGCTTTTTGTCAAAAGAAGATAAAGCACTCTATTTATTAATTATACTGGGTTTCTTTTTCAGGTGAATAGAAAAACTGCTGCACAGTGCATTTCTAGGAACGTATATTCATTCAAAACAACCCCAGACTGCTTTTGATGAAAACTACATGCGCTGTGGAAGGTACACAAAGAGCAAGGCAGCTGCCAAACACAACTTTGGACAGTCAAGCTAGTGCCAGCATCCATTTCATCTTCTTTAAGAGTCATCTTGAGGCAGCTTTGTCTGATAACAGGCTAGAAAACATCTAGTGTCTTCTCTTCTTTGAGAGCATCTACCATTTAGACATTATAAATAAATTCATTTTTAGGCCACATCCTTCTGAATTACACCACTCTTTAATTACTTCATGTAGACATCAGTGAATCCAGTCAACTAACAATTTCTATTCAGCTGCCATTGAAGAGACGAATCATCCTTAACTTTGAGAAGGATTAATTTTCCCTGGAGACAAGGACATAACCTTGGGATTTGTCACTCTACTCACTTTTATCACTTTTATTCTTCCTCTTACTGCTTCCCATCTGTCTCCTCAAGCATTTCTCTTATATTGCTGTATTACAGACATATGATTCAGAGAGCAGAAATGGTTGGTTCAGTCACCTTTATTTGGTTCCCCACAGGAGCTATAGATCTGATGTAGAGACGGACAAGCAGCTCTTCCCACAAGATTTGTATAGCTGTATCTATTTTTAAGTTTGTCATTTCACGACAGTTCAGGAAACCAAAGGTGGGTGTGAAGTGGGGAAAGAAGAATGAGCAACCTCAACCCCACTTCAGGAAACATGTTTAAGTGCACATGAAATGAGCTGGAACGATGGCTCTGAAGAGTTTTCAACCAGTCCGCAGTATGGGCCACTGCACAACTTACCTTCCTGGTACTACCGCCGCTACCACCTTTGGAAGAAGCATCCCTAGAGACAACAGAAGAGTTTATGGACTATGATTCATTCAACACCTGCCACTATTAAGGCTCTTAGCAGAGATGCCACTTACAGTTGAGAATCCAGCAATTCACTTTGCATAAAATGCTTTATCATTTATAAGGTGGACATGGGAAGCAGGAAGAAACTCAGTCATGATAAATACATGTTGGATTAAGTCCATCTGACATTCAAAGACTGCTGTGCACCAATAAACTCCATTCTCTCTCTCCAGGAAAACTTTAGCAGAGATTGGTGTTACAAAGGAGAGGTCAGAATTTAGTCACCACGTTTGCCTCGGGAGCTTCCTTTTGCCCCCCAAAATCAGTGTAGCTTGGAGGCAGAAGGGAAAAAAAAGAGAAAAAAAAGAGGCCATATTGAATCCCTTCTATGTGAATTCATGGAATCAAAAAGAAGCTATGGAGAGACTGTTGTCAGAGCAAGATCATTCAGGCTGGAGACTAACGGCAGAAGGGAAACACCCTTCCAGCAGTACCCACCGGTATTTCTACAGCAACCTTCCCACCAAAGGCATGCTGTTTTGTGTCAAGGAGCGTTTGTATCTTTGCAATCTGCTGACTGCTCAGGCAAAGAGACGTCCATCATCTAACCAAAGCTTAAGAATCAGAAGTACAAAGTGCATAAGAGAAAACCTGCCTCCCCAACAGTCCAAGGTACCGCGGGGTCTCTGTTCACCGACATGTTTTAGAGGTTTCATGAAGCAATTCAGCAAAAGAGCTGGCTTACAGAGAGCACTGGAACACCCAGTAACTGGCACTCCCCATCTGCCTCCCCATACTCTGCAACACAAATATGAAGCAAAACAGATTCTCAGGCTGTAGCTACTCGACTAAGACGGGAAGAAATTGCGGCCCCAGGACTTTATCTCTC
Organism: Calonectris borealis; assembly: GCF_964195595.1. Classification (NCBI taxonomy): domain Eukaryota; kingdom Metazoa; phylum Chordata; class Aves; order Procellariiformes; family Procellariidae; genus Calonectris; species Calonectris borealis. The sequence continues at coordinate 15,967,232 of NC_134326.1, forward strand.
GGTGCTTCTTCAATTGAGACAGACATTAAAAAAAAAAAAAAAAAAAGATTACAAAGTGCTAGAAAAACTAAGAGAAACTAGGAAAGCATATAGAATACTCCAGTGTTACTAGAAGAACAAAAGATTCTAAACCAAAAAAATCAAATTACTTAGCTAAAAGCTTAAAAAAAAAGTTGTTTAACAGGCAGCAACTGTTCCTCTGTTTCCTTGGGTCACTGCTCTCAAATAATGACTTTGGAACAATTCATCCCCACTTTGTCAACAAAGCTGCCTTAACAGCCCTTGAACACTGGGCAGTAGGAGCAGGCCAGCCACACCAACCGAACAGCACAAGCCATCAGGCACTCAGCTGTAGGTAGTCACTGCAGTAGCTTTTAACCTCTTCAGAGGCCATCTAACTCTAAATCAAAACAAGCAGGCTTATGTATAAGCCCTCACTCCACCAAACGCAGACAGGTACCTCTAATCGAGGTACCTCTAACAGCGAGTGTTAACACCTTTCTGGCTTTGCTCCTTCCTATGAAGCATATCAGACACTCACGGTAAGATCTTTAAAAGCAAAGCTGTTACGTTCGTATAATGGATAAATCTAAAAAACACCAATTTCATTTTTAATGTGACTGTTCAAGCCGAGGGAAATGTAAAGGTAGAACAAACAGCACAGCTGAGTCAGCTTTGCACACATAGTGCTCTTTGGATTAACAAAAGACCATCTACTTAAAAAATAAAAATAAAACCCCAAGCACCTGTTTGAAGTTGTTGGGGGGACTTTTATTGTTCACAGTTGTTAAAACCAGACCTAGAACTACTGTGACCAGGACCAGAGAGAAAAAGATTAGCCTCTTTATTTGTTAAATTGATTTCATTCAACAGCGTAACAGCAGGCTGACTCCTGGGGTATGCAGAGATGGCCTGAAAGACCAGTTACCCCATTCCATGTGCCTACGACAGAATATTTGAAATAATCAAAACTGTAAAGAGATGGCCCTGGAGAACAGCTAGTATCTGGGACAACGATGATAAAGGAACAAGTGGGGCAAGACTCCCCTCTGCCTAGTGACCCAGAGAGGGGCTGGACATCACCAGACTCCCCTGGGAGAGAGGAGAGGAATGGGCAGACAGCTGGGCAGGTGACACAGGAGACTACTCAGCAATTTTGTGGGCTGGATTATGTACTCCAGATGTTTGAAAGCTGCTACAAAAAAAAGTCAGACCTGGTCTGACTAGCAGTTTGGAGCAAGTCCCTAAACTAGGAAAGCATGGGCATGAGAGAAGATGCAACCCCTGAGTAAGAAGGCTGGAGACCTCTAAATGACAGAGAGAGGGAAGCTACCTGAAGAGCCGTGTTCCCTCCAAAGTAATGTCAGAACGCAAGCGGGTCTCCTTCTCTCAGGGACACTGGAAATAGCATTAAAATCGAACAAGAAGATTTAGAGAGTAGAAGCTCTACTAATTCTCTTGGGTTATTTTGTTTTGGTTTTAGTTGGGGAAACATCAAGAACAGCATGTCTTTTTAAGTAAAACCTCTCTTACTTTACCCTAGAAAAGCAGCGACTTCCAACTCCCTGTGCATTTTCAACTTCTTATGGTCCTTGCTGTACCTGTTCTGGACAAAAATACAAAATTTTGTTCCACGGATCTATTAGAGAAAGAAGAATTTCTACACCACCAGTAAATTCACTCTAAAACAGTCCAAAGGAAGTAGAGGTGCCTTATTCTAAGGCCTTCCTCTATACATGTATAGGAAGCCCTAAATTTTCTATTTTTATGGAGAAATATTAGTTCAATCCTTTCTTTAGATCATGCTGCTTTTCTTCCCATTCAAAGGCAAGCGTGTGCTCTGACAACTCTGCAAGAACACTTAGCTCCTACACAATCCAGCACAGATAAAAAGTAATAACGCTTCTTCCAACAAAGCAGGTGAAATTTATTACCCTGTTTTATAGGGTGGGAAAACAATGGCAAGAAGTCAGCAGCAGGGGAAGAAAATAGGAACTACTGACTCTGAGCGCATCATTTTGCAATTATTAATTCTTTGTTTAAATGCAATTTCTATGTTTCCTGTCTGATAGCAGATGAGAACATAATGTGCAGAGAGCAACTCAGAGAGCTTCTGGGACAGCCACGCTGCGAACCCGCGGATGGGATGCAGCAGTGGGAGCCAACAGACCTGAATTCTGTTCCTCTCCCAGCACTGACTCACTGCGTAATTTCTGTTCCAGTCAATTAAATCTTTCTTCTTCAGCTTTTTCATTTTGTAGAGTGGCACCTGGTGACATTTGCCTACTTTTCATCAAGCACGTTGAAATCTACAATTGAAAAACTGAAGAAATATGAAGAATTTCCAATCAAAGTTCCAACTTTTTGAAGGTCTGTACAAGGAAAGCTCCAGGAAGATGTGCTTATGAAAACAACTGGATGTGTACTGCAAGAGCTAAGCCTTGGTTTAGCAAGAGGCTTGTGCCTAGAGTGCATGTTTACGAACAATCTTGATCAGAAATGGTTTTGTGAATTGGGACACACACTTCCAAGCATGTGGAAAGTAAAATAAGGTGATTCTGTTAATCTAAGTTTCACACAGAAAGTAAACATTGAATACACAGCTACCAAAGCTTGGCCCTGAATGTGAGTTCGAGATGCAAATAAAGATTCAGAGCAGGACTAATAAGCCGATACTTGTAAATACCAAGCAGTTATTAACACATTTTGTAAGATTAACACCTGCGTAACAGCAGATAGTATACAAACATCATTAAGTAATCAGCTAGTCCTCATTTACACACAATAGGGTATTAACACACATACTGCAGAAATTGAGCTTTAATGGACAAACTCTCAAGGCTTCAAAATTATATTGGAAACTCTTTAATCCAGAACTACTTTGAGCAAGCTCTGATATGCGAAGAACCAGACAAGGAGATGGAGGGGCTAATGTGGATTTAAACTAGTTTTTCTGTATTGCAAGCAAGTGAAGGCTGCAATTTTCAAATTCTGTATAACTGACTTGTCACTCACAACATCACACCAGTTTTCAAAGCATGATCCTCCAAATAATATTTTTTTTTGACCTGCTGACTCTCCACACTTTTAAGCCCAGGAGTGAAATGCAGGAATAGGTTTCCTTGCCAGCCAGCTCCTCCCTCTTAATTCTAGTTCCAAGAACATAATGAAACCTACAGAGGAAGTTTCTGAAACAAGGAGGAGTACTGAGAACAAGAAAACAAGGTTAGCCAGGAGGACTGCCATTAATTATATAATCCAGCCTTTGGGTAACTGGACATTTAGAGAAAGGGGCTGAGAGAATGTCGGAGGCATCAGCCTCTGCAGCGTTATGTCATCTGGTCTGCTAGTTACTTAGCAGGTACAGCATTTGTATAGGGAAAAAAAAACCCAAACACATTTATGTCTAGGACAAAAGACTTGCAGAAAGAGGTCACAAAAAATGAATACATTCTGCCGTTTAAATCGATTTCTTTCCAAGGAGCTAGTTCTCCTGTTTTCTCTCTTCTGCCAGCTTCCCCGACTCCATTGTGCTGTCCTGCATAACACCTTTTTGTCAACCATGTTCTAAATTTTGTGCTCTTATTCTTTCAGTGAGTAAGAAGCTTGTTCTCTATTGCCCAGGAATACACAGCAATTGCTATTGGTGAAATACGCCAAAAGTGCAAACTATTTTAGGTGGCACTGAAGAATGGAAGAGAGGAAGCGGTACATCACATTTTTTTTCCAAAATAAAATGGTAGGCTTAAACATATTTCAAAGGTAATTAGGAGGAGGAAAGTATTTATAATCTCAAATACTCAATGGTGGAGCCTTGCCAGCAAGCATTTTACTTCCTTTTAGGCAGTGAAGCCGGTGTCAAAATGAAGGATGGAAGAGAAATGTATTTTTAATAAAGTGAGCAAACTATACTGTGCTTCATCAAAACAGGAGAAAAGTGTCATGAAGAAAAAATGTTCAAGTAAGGGGACTGGTATTTAAAGGGATCCAGCCCTTCACTGGACTGTAAACAAGAGCAATTGTATTTCTGAATGGTAGTACCGTATTCTGGAGATCAGAAAGAGAGAATGGAGGCAGAGAGAACAGGGAACAGGATTAAACATATATGGCTGCTCCCCAAACTAAGTAAATTGTTCAGATACTTGAATGTCATAAGTAGACTGTTAACTCTTCCTGTCACGGAGCCTTCGTCCCCCTTAAGCTCAGAGATTCTTGCTCTCGCAGCTCCCCAGCGCCTCCCACCATCGCATCCCCCAGACACTTCCTCCAGCACCGTCCCTCACCCATTCCCTCCTTTGTAAGCCCACCAGTCCTGAACGTCTCTCCCATTCCCAATTTGAGACCTGCCAGCGCAGGGTTCCTCTGCCTCCTGCCATGTGCCTCCGGCTCCATCTCGCTGCCCGCAGCTGCTGGTTCCCAGTATTGCCAGTGCTACTGGCCTCAGCCGCCAACTCCTCAGCCCTCTCGACAGACACAAAGTCCTGATCTCCAGTAGACACTTAACAAAATTCAAACTTGGACTGTGATTTCCAAGAAATCACCTACACACAACTCAGAGCAAAAACAGGACACAGCTATGGAAAAAGAGTTGTACCAGTCTCTCCCATAGCTTCTAGGAATCACAAAACATTAAGACTCTGCTGCTGCCTTGTACTGCTGAAGACATTGAAACAAGATCTGGTAAAATTAATTTAGCATCAGAACCGTGTAAATTTTATTTGTGGATGCTGCTTTCTGAAAGGTTTAAGTCCCAGCTTAAGGACAGCACACAAATCAGAGATTTGTACAAAACAGAACAAATATAATATCTGGAGAAGAAAAAAAAAAAGGAGGGGGGTGAAAAAAATAGCTCCACCTTCAGAAGGCTTCCCTCAAAAGCACACAGGCCCATCCATACCCCACTGCATGACAGAGGGATTTCTCCACGTCAATAAGGGAAACTCCTGGACATCTGCTAGGCTCACCATCTCATGCTGGACCAGGCCAAGAAAACCACTCCAAGCAAAAACTGTTCAGCCACTGCTCTGCAAAGTGGAATTGAAACAAATCAGTAACTGAGGCTCAGAACGGGACTGCTATTTGCCTGAAGCTGAAGAGAGTTAAGAATAGCACAACCCTGACTTGAGGGAGTAGACAATGGCCTTGACTGCTGTATAGACACACAACACAAAGTCTTCCTTCTCCTCCAAAGCAATTTCTATAGGACAAAAGCCATTCTTAATACACAAGATTTAGGGGCAAAAAACATACCCTTACCCAGAGCATCCAGCAGGGATTCAAATATATCGTACTTTTTCAGTTTCTAACCTAACAATATCAATAAACATGCAGTGACCAGCTCAGGTTCTCCTATTTATATTCCAATCTAAGGAGACGAGAATTTCTGTATGTGCTTCTACAACTCAGTCCTATTTTTTTAGTTGTATATAACTGTGTTACCTACAAGCAAGTACAAATCAAATGTATTATCTAGCTTCCAAGTGAAGTTCCTGGTTTTGACTCAGTTTCCAAGAAACATCCGTAAGATGCTACCCCACTACAAAAACGTGACTGATACAGACCCAAGATAGAACTGCAGCTTGTAGCTGGGGACCAGGTTTATCAGCATTTAATAGCAGATATCACTTGTTATAATGCAGCAGCCAGATTCAGATTTCAGTTCAGTAGGGTCACACTTGATTTAGAGTGACGTGGAATCTGAGTGACGCTCTGAGACTTCACTTTTATCAGAAAACACACAGTCATATTTACATTACTGGCTGTACTGGTGTTTTAGCAGGCTCTCCAACCTTGTTTTATTCACAGCACACAGTGGTCTACAGAAATGGACAGCAATTAGGGAGGCAAGTGATCTGCCTTAGGATATGACTGTTAAATAAATACTAAGCTATTAGTGCCTGAAATCCAGTTAGTAGTAATACATGCCTGTCTATATTAACATAGTATTTTGAAGGCTCTTCTATTAAATGCCAATCTTTCTGGCTTCTCTGGATTAAACTAGATACATCTCATTTGGAAACATCCTTAAAAACCAACCAAACAAAAAAGCAAACATCCAAGCACACACAATTCAAATGCAGCCAATCGCACTGTCCATCTATCTAATTGCAGTCCCTACTTGTGTGTACTCCACATTTCAGTATAAGGAAGATTTTGTACACTATGGCAAAATTCTGGTTAATAAATTTTTGGCAGAACAAGTTTTCCATTTTGGGGGCAGCTGGCTCAGTACAGGAATACCTAGACAACACTTCAGGGCTTGGGCTTGGACAGAAGGCAAAAAACCCAGATGATTCTACTATTTCTTCTTTCGTTGCAAGGGTATTTTTTTCTCACCACCTCCACCATTTGAATTACAAGCCTAAAAAATACACATGCACACTTCCAAAATACAAGCTCAACAACTTCCACAGCTTCTCACTCCACACTGGTGGTATTGCTTCAACTCTGTTTACAGTGTGATTCAGTCATTTTCACAGCAATGAACTATGATGGCATGAAGAAAGCATCTGTGTCATCAACGAGGGAACAAAGGAGGACAGTTAAAGTTCAGAAGGAACAATACAAAACTTTCCTATAAAGCCAGACCTTAATACTTCTGTACTTACTCAGGAAAAGTTTTCTACTCCAACTATATTTTAAGATAAATAATGCATTAGGGAGACTTAGGAAGAAATATTTACACATGTGCACGCTATGCATAATCAGTTATTTGTGGCATAAACATCAATAGACTTTGTCTGTACAACTCTGCTTGCCCATCTGACTGCTGTGACTGCAGAATAATTTCTCAGGTGCCCTCAAAGGGCTATTGTTGAAACAAAGTTAGTCATGGTACTGCCTGGCACCAAAATCAACTTTGGTAATTACGTAAGGTGGCAGCAATACCACTCGGAAGGCTTGTTTACCAGCGACATTGCACAATGTGAAGTGGAACATGCTTGCCAGATGTGGCTGCAGTTCAAGATGAAAATACGCCTGCAGAGTTACCAGGCGCTCTGAAGCGGTAAGCTATCGCTTCAGTGGCTAGAGAGAAAAAGTGCAGGTCCCTTCAAAGTGTAGAGAGGCAACTACCTAACCAACACAGAACGACGTTACAGCCACTAGTTATAAATGTAGACATTAATTTAGGAAGTGACAGGTACCAGCTCAATCACATACAGGATTAAGATTTGGAAAAAAATCATTGTACAAGTGGCAACGTCTATGGCTGTGGAAGTGAGCATGACCATGCAGAGTTTCGTACAGGACACATGCAAACCTTTCTGATATGCCATTCCTACACACAAAGCAGCAGGCACAACTCATTCAGTCAGGAGAAGCAGTACCAGCCGGCCTTAGCTGTTTATCCTTCTCTCTTGTCCTCCCCACGTTGTTTCAGCCAAGAACGCACCTACCTGCTGCTATCGCCGCCGTGTACCATCTATAGGAGAGGCACCATGAGCTCATTTGTAAAGTAAGTTCAGCGACTAATTTTGCCAATGAACTAGTGTGTGTTAATGCAGCTAGTCAGACAACGTGCTGGGAAAGAGCAAGGAGGTGGATGGAGTACAGAGCACCACGATCCGATGAGAAACGCGGAGCTGGTTGAGACTTCACAAAGAGATTCCAAATTAAAACTCCTGAGCAAATATGTATGTTTCCACTAACATTTGATATTTATTAGGCAGTGCCAAAACATCGCGTAGTCACCATTTCTGCTTAACAATTGGCAAATGTTCAAACATAGGCCGAACAAATCCCATACAAGTTTAAGTGAGATTTGAGGGGTTGCAGAAAGATTTTAAGTTGTGACTCTCACAAACCTGTTGAAAGAAAAATGGAAGGATTACCAAAGACAGCTTTGTTCCTTCTTTTCTTAAGCCTGAAGACTAAAATAAAGCTATTTTCCTTTGGCTCACAAGTGAATGAGAAATTGTTGTCCAAGGGGTTGGTTAGTCTGGAAAAGATTTTTCTCCTAAGACTCCAAATCGCCTACAATCTACTGGTTTGCCCTCACTAATCTGGTCGGGAATCGAAGGCAGACAAACAGACCTCCCTGATGTTGCTGAAGCAGTCTGTATCACCGGTTTCGCAACTGTGCCAGGTCAGGTGTCTTGAGCATCAGTTTGCCTATTAGCCATCAAACTCTTAGGTCTAAATTAAAACCAAACATACTGCCTCTCCTAAAGGCAACAAGGTTGGAAGTGTGTCAGCTTCGGTTAAGACTGGACAGTTTGATTTAAAAAAGACATAGACCCGTCTGTGTCCCAAAGCAACAAAAATGTTGTTTACATCTGAATGAGAATACTCACGTAAAAAGTATCATTTATCACAGATGTGCCAAAGAACAGCTGACTATGGGGGCCCGTTGTACTGCGCTGATGGAATAAGAGTCTTTGCAGCAAAGAACTTCCACTTTAAATCAGCATTTAAATTTAAATCCCTTCTAAGTCTGGCTGCTTTCCCATGACCTCCAAAATCCAGGCATAACATACTGTTACTTCATTCAGGTTATCAAGCCATAAAAACCACCACCAACAAAAACCAACCAAACAAAAAAAACACCCTAATGAAAACATCACAATGATTAATCGTGGAAAATAAATTCTGAATTTCTCAGTTAAATATAAAAATAAGGATTCCCGGGTATTTGCCACTCTATGCCAAAAAAGTGGCCAGTGCGCAACTGAGAATTGCCCACAATTAGAACAAAAACTTGATTTCAGAACAGTCTATTTTAGTTTTTCTCAGTCTAATCAGTTAAAGCTACCAAAATAGTTCAGAAGTTTCAGTATCTGCTACAAAGCCATCAGTAACTCTTTCATGCAAATAGGCAGATGCCAAGAAAAGCCAACAAATTCAAGAGAACTCGCAGCAACGTTTCTCTCTACCATGTCCACGTCCAGTGCACAGGAGTCACTTCATTTTTAGTTCTCTAATTCTCAACACCAGAGCAGTATAAAGTCCAGCACTGACGTTCACTGCTGAAGCTAAGCCTTCCTGCTAACTGGATCACAAGTGAGAAACCTTCTGGCCCACAATCACCATTCAAGATGACCCAGGCTTACAGTTTAATCTAATTACGATTTTAACCATCCACACATGCTGCAAGTACGCAGGTGACACTGGGTCTTAAAGGCTCAAAGGGGAAATACCCTTTCAGCTCCAGTGATATAACTCAAAATCCCCAATCAAATACGTATGAAGCTGCTTTGCTGACACAAGTTCTAACAAACCAGGGGGAGAGGCAACAAGGAAAAATCTGTCTCTCTCTTGCAGCCAAATAGGTTTTAAAAAAATAAGAAAGAACCAGGCCTTCCAGAAATACAAACCGATTTAGTAGTTCTGTAGGAGGGCTGGTGTCTCGTGACATGCACTGAACAGACCTGTACTGAAGGCTCCAATCTGGAAGCTGAAAACTTGGTTCCTTACCAACATCACAGCAGGACTGTAGAGATTAGTGCGAATGAAATGCTTTGAAAAATGAAAAGCATTAGGTAAGTACTAAGTATTATTAAAACCCTAAAGATACTTGGGACAGAATGATTATTATTCACTTGAAATTACTTTACTGTGAAAATATTATTTTATTTACAAATTGAATGCATTTTATATTAGCAAAGGGAACCATTGATAAGCCAAGAAAACAGAAGTCCTACAGAAAAAAAAAAGTACAGTACGAAAAAGTACAAGTAACAAAACAAGCTACTTCCATATCGGATACCAATACACCTCAGACTCTAACCCATGGAGACAACTTCCAAGAAACATGTTCAAGCACTTTGAGTTGTTCAGTCTGCCCAAAATATGAACCCATAAGTCTAGGAGACAGGAAAGAGATTTAGTCACATGGATGGAAATGCTTTCTTTGACTTTTAGTTGGTGAAGAACTTTTTGGTCATGGGCTGTTTTCATTACTTGTCATTTTTGTCTCTATCTTCTCCAGATGAGACTGTGGCAACCTATTCCTCTTAGAGCTATTTTGTGTGGAAACAGAGCTCGAGTCCCAAACTTCTAGCTGGTCTACTATGCCCCTCACTACAACTGATGTTAGCTGTCAATGTCCTGCCACTCTAAAATATCAAAACTAAAAGCTCTAAGTGAGGGGAGGATACAACAAAAAAAGAACTTGCCTTCCCAAATGCCCTAGCAGAGCAGTTAAGGACAGTGATTTGTTCAGATGCATTAGCAACACAGACCTGTGAAATCTGTGGCCTCTATAAGAACACAATGCCTTTCCATCTGGAACCTCTGAATTTTGGACTCTAGAAGATATACACGGGCAATTTAAAAAGTTTCGTAACAGTCCAACCCTCTAATCATACATAGGCATAACAACCACTTTAAAGAGTGTGCTAAAGACAAGGTGCCAAACTGTACCTGCCAAAGAGAACATCCAGTTGAAATCTCTGGAAAACCTTGCATTTTACATGATGAAAAACATCACCTCTTCATTCAGAAATTTACTCCAGGTGGTAACCTTATTTCTCTAAGAGTATTGTATTGTATGTTCTATAGTTGTCAGGAAGTAACTGTACATTTTTTTAATGTATGCATCATATTTTACCTACGACAGTAAAATTTTCCAACCTCAGCAGTTCCACTGACTGCACAATGAACAAAAACCACAACAGCTAAAAGATAGTGTCTAACCTTTGCAAAAATTTTGGTCCTGAACTCTGTTCACGCTTCTAAAACAGGAAAGTGGTTTGTTGTGCATGACAATAGTTTCTCTGTACCTTTAAATATAAAGTTCTTGTTATCAATGGCATTCTTTTAAAAATTCATCTTTGCGAGAAAGCTGAACTTCAGTAAGCTTACATTATTTGAGAAGGTGCTTTGGAGTGTCTATTCTAACCCTCCAATCTGAATGACAAAGTAGTTATTTGCAATTGCGAATCTTTAAAATGCAGATCTGAACTGATGCCTCTATGTTTTTGTAACTCATTAACACAAACTCTGCAACTCAGCCTTTACTTAATGTCTTTGTTCCATTCCAAAGTGAAGCACTAGTGCTGTCTCTTAAGATGACTACTCTTGGTGAGCCAGTGTTTTCACATGCACATTCTGAGATCCAACAAAAATTACACTTTCGAAGACATCCGAAATAACATTTTCTTTATCTGCTATTACAAAGTGACAGCCACAACCCAGGATCCCTTATTGTTCATGTATTGTACAAGTCTGAAAATAGACGGCAATGGGATTTGCAGCTGGCAGAATGGCTCCAAAGCTGAGAAGACTTTTTCTACCAAATTTTACACAAAAGCAGAAACGGGGCTCTGGGCCCCGGATCCCACATGATCCAGCAGATGCTGTTTCCAGCTTCAGCAAGTTTTCATTCAGAAGCAACTGCCTCCATGTTCAATAGTGCCCCATGGATCACATACAAGATCCTGTTAGCCTGTATAAATAAGAGGCCTGATTTAGAATTACAGCAAAAATACAATACACAACTTTTGTTTGGGAGAACTAAAAAACTGCAACATCACCATTTCCCCCCATCATCTCAAAGGGGTGCAGATATATGGTTCATGATGGTCCTACATGAGAAGCATCAAGCAACAACTCTATCTCTCGATTCCCAAAAATGCCTGTATTTTTTATTGTAATGTTAATGCTCTAGTAAAACCTACATGAGAAAACGCATGCGTGCGTCTTCCCCATGGCATCTATGAATTTGGAAAGTTACAAATCTTTGGTTCAGGAATGGCTCAAAAAGAAAATGAATCCACAGTTACTATTTCAGCTCCGTTTGAGTCAAAGGGGTCTTTTTCGCTTCCGCTTTGGTATCCGAAACTGACTGCGATGGCCCATGGGACACAGGCGCCTGCAGGAAGGCCAAATCCCACAACTCACACCTGCTCAAAATGCCACAACCAAAGGTGGAGGCGCCGACGTTGTTTCCTGGCCATCGGAGAACCACGGCGCCCGGCTTTTCTCACACGTAGCCTCACCGTAACGAGTGACCTCCCAAAGCTGCTGCGGGAGAAGGGGCCCAGCGCCTTCACCCCGACACCCGCTGCGGGGCCCTGTGCGACACCCGCAGCGCTCACCCCCGAGGCCCCGCCGCTCCACCCCTCCCGCCCGGGGGAGCCCGAAACTCCGCACACCTCCTTCTGGCTTTGCACAACAGCGTTATATAATAACAGCCGCTCGCTGGGCTGAGCCTCCCAGTTTCCCACGTCCCTTCCCTGCCCAGACCTACTTCTTCCATCCCTCCTCCCTCGGGTTTCACCTCGCCCGCAGCCGGTCACGGGCCCGGCCCTCGCCTCGCTGTTGCGGGGCGGCCTCACACAAGCGGCTGCTCCCGGGCGGGAGGCGCCCACCGCCGCCCGCGCTGCCTGCCCCGGCCGGGGGCGGCGGGACCGGGGGAGGCCGGGCGGGGAGCGGCGGCCCCGCCGAGCGGCAGGCGAGGCCGGTCGCCGCGGGGGGGTGGGCGGCTCGCCCGGCCGCACTCACCTCCTGAAGTCAAAGGGCATGTTGGTGGCGGGCGCCGGGCAGGCTGCGGGTCCCGCCGCCCCCGGCCCCGGCTCTCGCCTCGCTGCCGCCGGCTGCAGGGCCAGGAAGTGACGGGCCCCGCCGCCGCGCAGCCCCAGCCCATTGGGCGGCTGGAGCCGGCTGCCGCTTCCGCCGCCGGGTTACGGGCAGCGGCGGGAGCGGCGGCCAGCGGGGCTGAGGGCTGCGGCCGGCCCCCGAGGCACCCCGCGGGCCTCGCCTGCCCCACCGCACCCCATGGCCCCGGGGGTCCTCTCGGCATCCCACAGCTCTGAGGTCCGCCCCCAGCTCTGAAGGGCCCCCTAGATGCCTACAGTGCCCGCTGCTCTGAGGGCCCAGCCAGCGCCCCGTGGTGGCCCCCTCAGCCCCCCACGGCCCCTGCCAGCACTCCATTGCCCGGTGGCCCCCTCAGCCGAGCCTCTCTGTGCCCACAGCACCCCAAGGGCTCTGTTGGTGCCCGCGGGCCCTCTCGGCACCTGTCCAGGCCCTGGCAGCTGCCCTACAGCCACAGGGCTCCTGGCCTCCGCGGCCACCCGGAGATGATCCTGCCCGGCAGAGCAGGCTCAGCCCTGTGCGGCTGGCTGTCCGCAGTCCGCCTTAGCTGCCCGCATTGGAGTCTGCTGGCTCCTCCGCAGCAATCCTGAGCCGCCTGCAGACACGGGCTGCGTCAGCCGATCCAGCGGGACTGCCCGGGCCTGCAGGCCGGAGCGTGGCTGCTCGCGCGGGTGCGGTGTTTCAGGTTTTGTCAGGCATCTCTTGCACGGTCAGCATCGCAATAATAACAGCTTATGCCTGTGAATGCGGTGTAGTTTTTTCTCTGTCTGGAGACAGAGTCAAGCCACAGTGACAGACTGGGGAAAGTCTCATGCTTCAAAGTGCCCATAAAGGAAGGAGGAGCACCCCTGCACTACCGAGACATGCACCCTCCCCGGTAGAGGATGAACTCCTTTGGTGCCAGCATGGCACTTTCACTTTCTCTTGAAAATCTTTCTGCAGTTTTATTGGAGGCCAAGGAATTCTTTAGGCCCTATTCTTTAGGCGAGACATTTCCCCAGTCTTCCGTTTTTCCCGAAGTACTGATGCTTTTGTCTGACTGCATCCCTGCTGGGTTTAACGCAATGCACATGGCTAACCCCGCACTGCTTCACACACCACCCCGGGTCCTTCCCTTAATAACGTCGCCAGCTAATAGCGTCAGTCAGGGGCTTTTTGCTGCAGGTAAAGTGTGACCACTCCTGTATTAAGAAGTGCTGTCACTTACATACGGTGCACATTAGATTACAGTTCTGGAACAAGATACAACTACTCTTGCCTTTTAAGTCTAAAAGCAGGGTAAGCGAAAGAGGGAAATGACAGCAATCTAAATATGCTGTGTGCAACATACAGCATATTTTCTAATTGATTCCGCAGCTTTCTTCCTCTTGCTGTCATCATCTCTGTACTTAGAGATTCACATCTTTCCATTTTTTCCTTTCACCCAGGAACAAGGCCCGTACCTGGATAAAAAAAGAAATTCAGATTGAAACAAGCAGAGAAAAACTACCGAAGAGTCAGAGCTGTTAATCAATGCCATAGCCTTTCAAAGCAAGAGATAATAATTCATGCTGGGAATATTCAAAACTAAACTGGAGGAATCCCAGGGATGAGATAACAAGGCACAATCCCTCAGAAGCCCCCAGGGAATAGATAAAAATACCTAATTGTTTTTTTTTTTTGATCTCAGACATCTAAATTATCCAACCGCATTGTGCAAGCATATTCAGCAGATTGCTAACTGATCAGCCACGAAATCCTGCTGCACTTTGCATTGTGCTCCAAAACTGAACAACCCACTGAAATTAATGAGACAATTCTAATCTCTCATGAGGTCAAACCAATTACATAGGCATAGCCAGCGGGTACTATCTGTAGTGGAAAAAACAAAACAAAACAAAACAGTACCTATCAAGTCAGAGTTACACAACCAAGTGCTCGTCTAGGCCCCTGGCAAGGCCCCGATATCATTAGCTATTATTAACTGTCTTGTGCAAAGGCATCAACTCTCAGGAGCCAAGAGGGTGCTGAAGTGGTTACAAAAGCACTTCACTTGTACGACAGACAAATCTTGAGGTGGCCTTGAAGAGTCGTTCCTTTTGCAGGCTCAAGGCGCAAGAACACAACACAGTAAGAGCTCACATTGTGAAGATTTTGTTTGCAACTGAAAGGTCAAACTCTGAAGAAAGTAATGGGCTCAGAGCAGCGCCAGGACAGCTTTCTAATTGGGTCCAGCTCACTTACATCCTTGCCAAGGGAAGAAGAAGTTAGCGCCCTGAGATAAGACCCTCGTCACAATATTGTTTAATTACATAAGGCTTCTAGTGAGCCTGAGATAAGAACAGGAATTTGTCCGCAGTCCAGCTGGGTGCGGCTGCTTAGATCATGTTGTGTATTAGAATGGGAACTAAAAGCACGGGTTTATTCGAGGTGGTTGTCACATCATTAGCACTGGAATGAGTAAACTGATACTGACAACTGATTTAAAAGTTAACTCTCTGTTTCATGTGAGCAATAAACTAACATTTTCCTGACAACAGTAGCCCGAAAACTATCTATTGTTTCTCTTCAAATTGCATTAGGAACATTAATTGAGCCAAACTGCTACTCTGAAATCAGTAAGTAAATATTTTCAGAACTCTTTTGACAATGAAGAAACTGAAGCAGAAGGATGAATTGACTCACCTAAGACTACAGAATAAGATCAGCTTCAGTTCTAAAATTACCAAGCAAATCCCTTCATTCCTAATTCTGTGTTCATAATTCTTCTTGCAAAAAGGAATATTTTCCTCATTCAAGTTCACTTTCTTATGGATAAATCAGATCATGGATGACTCTATCTGGATTCCTAACTGATGCCTCACAGCAACAAAACTGGTACCTCTTTCCTATACAAAAAAGTGGCCAAAAAGTGCTTTATATCACCTTCCTGGATATTTACTCCATAAATTCATTGTTTCTCCAGGTTTCCTAGATATTCCTAATTTCTAGATGATGTGCTATTCTTTGCTTTTAACTTCACATTAATACAGCTTCTATTAATCCTTGATAATTTTGATTATCTCTATTTTGTAATCTCAAAATTTCCTCTTTCCCAAAAAAGTGTAGCCTTGATCCTTACCCATTCAGCGTGGGTTTGGATAATATAACATCTTGTAACACTCATGTATGATTTCCTCTTTTGTTTTGTTTGTGATTCCTTACACACAGCTGAGTTTTATGTTAGCCTCTGGCTTGTGCTACGGCTCTTGCACTGGGAATGTATTGTAAGTGCTGTGACTAGGTCATGAGCAGCATTGTTTGCTAAAGGTAAAGCTGGGTACATACAGTCATCGTTTAGGTCAATTAGGTTTCGTTCATCAATTGGGAATGTGCAGTGACTGTTAAGGAAGGTGCGGGGCTTATTCACTTATGCCCCTCTGCTACTAAGGTGTGTTTGCTCCCAGCTGAAGCGTAGCTTTTTGTTTGGGATGTTGTGTGGCAGCGTACACACGGCGAGATTTTATCCTTGTGCATTTATTCACGGAATATGCTTGTAGCACCCATGTCAGGGTGGGTTGGGGATTGAAGTGAGCGCATTGCTTTGCAGGGCGTGCTTACTTGATTATGTGTTGTATTCTGCAGGGTGTGTCGCCGACTGCATGAGGCATTAAACAGAACTGCCGTTCAGGAAAAGGAAAAAACATTTTAGAGAATGAAGAGAAAATGTTATAAAGCATTTAAAAATATAAATAACAGCATGTGAGGAAATCTTTCTGAAGGAACAGGATGCGCATGTAGGTGAAGAATTCAAATACAAGTGCTGTGCTAAGTATAATCAGTAATGAAAGCTCAGCCCTTCCTCTTAGGATTTTAGTAAGCTACATGTTGACAATACTTTCCAAATACCAAGGAACAAAAAAGCAAGTTTTAAGTCTTGTTGCAGTGTAGTATGTGTTTATCATTATCGCATATGTTATGCTGTCCATCTGTTATTGTAAGACTGGACTTTAAATGGACAGTAGAATAAATTAGTATCTACTCAATTTACTATGTAAGGTCCTTCTTTATTGAGTATCTGAGCTTTTTCCTTAAGAAGACATAACAACCACCTCTCTTCTTCCTGCTCAATATGCAGAAGAAATAATCTGATTATTTGATAGATCACGGGGCTGGGTACAGCTGCCGTGTGTATGTTTGAATATGGAGAAGGGGGTCTGTGCAGCCATGTGGCCTCTTCCTTGTCCTGTGACAGTGGCAAGCACATCCTTGGGCAATGCTGAGGGGAATCTACCCTCTTAAAGTCCCTAGAAAATTTACCCTGTTTTTAATACAGTATCTGTTTGTTTGCTTGTTTGCTTTACTTTTGGGTGCCAGGAATTTACTATGGGAAAGTTACAGTGAGCAAAACATTTTTGTATTTGGGTTTTTTTTCGGCTGTGGAAATGAACTTCACAAAGAAGTTTCAGCTTCTCTCACAGGCTTACCTCATGCTTTCGCAGCATCCCTATATTGATTAGTGTTTAGTGTAGTTCAGGAGACTGCAAACACATGAAAGGTCATGGCCAAAGGGAGATGCAAATTAATAGTTAACTAGAGCAAAGTCCTGTAATAGAGGACTTTGAACACTAAAACAGAGGGCTAAATCTCAAAGAGATTTGGGATTAGCAGCAAAGAAGAGTTGAGGATTAGCACCTGATTCTCAAAGGGGGAATGCTCTGTAGTGAGTTAAATGCCTAAATTCCCTGTACACTGGAGAGGAATAGTTAGGAACCTAAGGACTTGAAGTATCCTTAGCTAGTACACCGAGTGGCGAGATGCCTACGTCAGCCAGTAGGGAATACTTAAGAGAAGGGAACATCTGAATATCTCACTGTGAAACTCTGATACAGGACCAAAAAGTGTTTGCTTATGGGTTTAAGTAATACGTTTGGCATGGACACCTGAATCAGTCTTCTCAGTGAAAATATTCACTGGGAGATGAGCCATCCCCTCTACTTTAAATACTCACCAAGCGCTGAGGAGCACTGCCCTGAAGCTCGTTCTGGACGTTTGAACAGGGAGTGCTGTGAAAAGCTTTAGGGCATTCAGGGAAAGGGAGGAAAATGTGCTCTGCCCAACTTCTGAAAGCTGAGCCACGGTGTAACCAGGAGCGCAAACTTTCTTGTGTCGGAATAGGGTGCCTGATTAGAGCTCTTAGCTGGGAAACAGTGGCAATATTGGGACTGGGATACTGGTGAAAGGATCCATGACTTACTAATGTTAAATACCTATAAGCACATAAGCACTCCGGAGAGTTCCCTTCTGCTGTGTACTTTGAGTCCTATTCAGTCACAGCATGCCTAGGAAATTGGGTCCTTAAGACCTTACTGGCAAAACCCCCCACCTGATTTCTGGATGGACTTAGGCAAGAAGTAGCTGACAGAATCCAGCCCACCCAGAGCAGTGGGGCTGCTGGGCACAAAAAGGCGCCAGACCTTTTGGCGCCTAAAGAAGCTTTCACCAGAAACTGTAGGCACTTACAGCATCTGACGTAGCTGAGGAGGGGAGGCAGAGCTTTCCTGGGTTGCTCTCATGAGCACAGGCGCCAGCAGTCTGCATAAGTTGCACTTCGGTGCCTGAGTGCTATTTTGGATCTCTCCCAGAGACCTTGCAGCGGCATGCTCTTAGTGGGGAGTCAGTGCGAAAGCTCAGCAGGGGCTGGGGATGCTAAGTGCCTGGCTTGCTGCATCAAGAATGACCTTCTCAGAATGGGTGGCTTCTTCTTAGGTATGAGCTGTGGAAGCCAGCTCGGGCATCCAAATGCAAGGTCAGGCTGTGCTCAGGTCTCTGTCTAGCAGGAGGGAATGCTATCCTATGGCCAGCAATACACGGAAACCAGCATTTTTCAAGAGAACGAGTATGTGAGGCTTCAATAGCCCTGGGTCATCACAAAGACCCTCAAGCAGTAAACAAGTTAACCAAACCAAAACCTTGACAAGGAGGAATTTTTCAAAGAAGGCACTGGAAGCTTTGTTGGAAGACTTGGCAAATCCTACTACAGCAATCTGTGGGCATGCTGCAGCTTACCGGGTTCTCACCCATCATTTGACCCATTGGAACCGGCCGTGTGCGTGAGATGTTGAATAGCACTTCACCGATTTACTTTTGGCATGCTCGTCTGTGCTGCCTTATCAGCTTTCTCAGTGGTTTCCTCTAGATATTGTGTAGTGTTCAGGGAGCTGAGTAAGCCCAGTGGGACATTTCAGACAGGAGATACATACTCTTTTTTCATCTTTTTCATAGTGAGGATATGGATTTTTAATTGCTTCTTCTGTGATGTGCTAGCAGGCTGCCTCTTCTGTAAATGACACTTGTGTTTTCATCATTCTTGCTTGGTTGCTTGGCAGTCCTGTGATGGTCAGTGGATTGGGGAGGCTTTCTCAGTGCTAAAGAATCTGTTGCAGAAGTCAGGGCGTGGCTAGAGAAAATCTTTTGTAAAGAGGTTTTATTAACCCTCTAACGAATGAAGCCAGAGGTTGTCGTCCCTGGCCTTGTGTTGGTTTCAGCTGGAGCCCGTGGACTCAGCATTTCTGAAGTGTCATTTTTAGGGTATGATTTTTCAGTATCTGGCCTCTGATTTGCAGTGGGGTTAGTTTTGGGTCGTCATCTTCATATGACTTGTGATCCAGTCTAGCATCTATGCTTGTCACTGACTTCAGCAATCTGCCATTTGGCCAGAGACTCCAAACTGGTGATTATCTCAAAGCGTTGGCTCTAGCGTACGTGAGATGGAGATGGAGAGAGAGAATGCTGTAAATACACAAGGCACGCAAAGAAGCATGGAAAGATATGAAAGAATGAAGAGAGAAACTGCTTGAGAAGTGAATGCCCAGTAGAAGGGAATTGGGAAATCAGAGCAGATATGTAGACAGACTTGTGCAGGAACTTAGAGGTTAGGATAAGAAGTTTCAGCCTATGGCAGAAGCTAAGAGGAGATGTATCTGGGGAGCTGATTCATCAGAAACAAAGCTCAAGTGAAAGGTCCCTTTCAGATGACGGTGTGCATAATCAGAAATCACTAAACCAAAGTGGCTTGAACAAAGCAACACTCACAGAAAACTCCCCCTGCCTTTAGAGGAAGCCAGGCCTAGCAGTCTCCAGACTTTGCCCTCGCCAAAGAAGACCCTTTTCACCCTGTCTCCTGTGAGGCCACTTCATGGTTTCTTGCTGAAGCTTCTCGCAGGAGAAAGAGCAAAATACTGCCCTCCTCATGCCGTGAGGGTAAGCCTGCAGTGGCGTTAGCCGGGGTTTATTTTAATTGGACTTTTTAACTTTTTTCCTGGCACTTTAAAGTTTATGAACGGAAAGGATCAGTCTGACTCAGAGACTGGGCTACTTCCAAACATTAATCTTAGCTGCCATATGTTAATGTAATTTGGCTCTGGTGCATCCTATGGTGTAAAGTAAGATGTCTGTACCCTTTCATCTCTGGTGTCAGAGGCTACTAAAGGGAATATGTCAGAAACGTGGGCAGATTGTGATCGCCTGACATGCAATCTACAGGCATTTGACGAGATTCTATGAGTAAGAAGGCTGAGAAAACATCCATGTTGTGCTCTCCTGAAATTAATATTTTATCATTCTGCAATACTGGTTGCCAAAATGATAATGTCCAGGGCCATTCTTTGGCCTGTGCTGACTCTGAAATCTATATACAGGTTTTGGTTACCACAGTATTGAGCCCAAGGTAATAAAGTTTGACGTATTAGGTTGGGTTCAGTGGTACAATATTTAGCCCCTTCCCTTTTGGTTGGCTTTGTAGTATGGGTATAACAAACACATAAACAAAGATGACTGTCCTGTTCATCATGATTTTTCCAGCACTGAAACATGAGTCTCTCATCATTTGTGTTTCACTTTCTTCCATTCTCTCTCCCAAATATTTCCATTCTACGGTAACTATTTTCAAATTTTATCCTGTCTTTGAGGGTGTACACTCAAAGTATTTGGTGTTTCCCTGCCCCTTCCTCATCTTCTTACTCACGCACTCTCTTCCCTGAAATCATCATGGGAACAACCCTATGCAAAAAAAGAGAGAAGTTTCCGATTCTACTTATTTCAATGGAATTTCCCTGCTGCCCTTTTTCCATATCAGTGGATGTTTTTTGCTAGCGACAGTAGTGTGAACAGCGTCAGGAAGATGACAACTTCATTACAAGGGCATTCGCAAAGGCTAACATTAGCCTAATGAAACTAATTTTCCTAGATTCCCTCTCAAGCCTATGTGCAGGGAAAGGTTTCCTCCAGAGGCAATTCAGAGCAGTAACCTCATTCCATGGAGAACATCGGGTATCCAGAGAGATTAACTCCTTAAGCCTAAAACTTAAAAGCTTAAAAAAATTGAAATCCATTCTCGTCTTCAGGGGAGTTACAACAGACATACACCTAGTCCTGCTGTTGTAGATGCGTTGGCCTTTTGTGCTGACATGGAGAAAGATGTTCTCAATTGGGTAACCACTGGTGTATTGTACAGGACAACATCCCTCCATTCTCTTCCCAGCTCTGCAGCCAATTTTCTAAGCAGTTCTGAGCAGGGAGCCCTCTGGCCTTAGTTTTCTGCATGGGAAATTATGTAAGTCATTATGTTAATTAATATAAGACTTTTCTCCAGGAGGATAGAGATTTGATGGACAGCTGATGGACATTCAACTATAGCTAGCAAAGGCTTACATTTGAGATGTTGGCTTGTGATAATGTGGGTTAACAATTAATGAACAGATCCCTTCCGCTGCACGAGAAGCCAGACACACAACTTTCCCACACTGCAGGGAAATTTTATGTGCACATTTTACATTTTTCTATTTCCACTGCAGGCGCTGAAACAGCCAGGCCGACGTTTGTGAGCATATGACTGACGAAAGGTACAGTACGTTCACTTGCCGTCCGGAGACTCGTCAGAGTGACAAGTTGGAGCCCTAGAAGATAGAGATGACTCATGACTGGAGCTTTATGTAAATGAGGAACGTCTTCAGTTGCGTCCTGTTGGACCAATGAGGCCACGTAAAGTTCACGTCAGTGATGTTGCGTTCCCATGTCCCCTCTGTCTTTGAGGCAGGGCAGGGAAATGGGGTAAGATAGATGTGGTTCCCCCAGAGAGGGCAATAGGTCAAAACTGGTAATGAATCTGAATGTGAAACCCCTGCAACTGAAGATTCCTTCCCAGCAGCAATGCCTGGAGAAAGTTTGCTGTTGCCTTTTGCTGTCAATTGCAAAACTGATTGAGCCTCTTGCCACTGACTGTAAATTCTGAGGGGGAGCCAGATAAGGGGGAGGTAGTGAATTTAGGTGAAGCGTTCTTTCCCTGGGAATCAATCAGTTTTAGTAAGATTTATGGGTCATCTGTGACATAGCTAATAAACTCATTTAGCTTATTCAAAGCATAAGAAAAAGTCCTACTGCTAAATGGCATAATACTACATGCCCTCTCCTAATGGCCTTGTGTAGGCAGCGTATCCTGGGCAAGAGCAATGAGGAGGAGTGGAAGCATGAAAAAGCAGTGCAGTTGAATTGTGTCTATCCAAAGCCACAGATAATATTATTCCAGGTGGAGGGCCAAATTCTCTGACTCACCCACACAAAAATCACGCTGAAGTTTACTGAAGACAATGGAATTAATCTAGTGTAAAACTAATATGAGAGAGAAGAATGCCAACCTCCAAAATGTTGACCTCCTTAGCTGTCTTATTTCTAGGATGCCATGACTCATGTGTATGTATATTGCTAGCAGATATAGCATAGTCTGACTACTGCGGATGACTGCAGAGAGCCAAAAGGTATGAAAAAGTCGACAAACTAGAAAGGATTTGTCTTGCATTAGATATGTTGTTTAAAATCAGAAGGAAGATTTAATTGACTCCAGTGGGAGTTTTGCTTGAGTAAGGACTTAGGAGCTGAAATGAGAGATGAAAAAAAATCTGCCTTGCGAGCCCAGAGCTCACAGAAGAGTGACTCCCTTTATTTACTCTGTAATTCTGTTCAGACAGATGCAAGTAACTTCCCTCAAATCTTTCAGAGCCCATATCATTTTTCTCAGCATTCAGCATGTTTCTTCTTATGTATGATTCTGTTCCTTTATCTGTGGATATTATCTGACTGAAACACTATACAAAATTTTTCTCATCCATTATAGTCATCCTAATTTGATAATGCTCAGTACATTTAGTTTGTTTACCTTTGTCTCGGTTTTTCCTTTTCTAATTGATTCAGACATCCATCTGTGGCAACCAGTCCTACCTATTTTAGCCCTACTCTGGTTAGTATTGCAGCTACAGAATTAGCGTGTGCTTTGACTTCCAGAGAAGTCTCCAGTAAACTTCCCAGACAGGTGATGAATTGATTCAACTCTCTTTTCTCACTGAGTTTAAAGATCAGTCTTATGATGCTAAGAGTTCCTCCATGAGCTAAGTCCTTCATATATTTTTGCTCTTTTCATTGCCTGTTCTCCACTCTGTCCCACAATGTAATGGCTGATAATTATGCTCTTTTCAATGGTATGTCTCCTGGTCCATTGAAGGTAGAACTTTTTTCTCAGCAGAAAGCTGACTCATAAGGTATGCTGCCTTCTATCCTTAGAAAAAGTGAGTCACTAATGGATTTTTCATTATACATTCAAGTACCATAGACTGAAATTTTGTCCTACCAGTCTAGTCCTGAGGTAGTGTTTGGAAGTCTTTTTGATTTGGTATTTTAGTCATGTCTCAGTGAAGCTCTGTGAGATACAATAGATGCTGTACAAGGAGCTGTTTTGTATTATATGCTATGAGTATTCCCATTAACTTCAGTAGTGCCATGGTTTCACTCTTTGTGTGCTGTGTGCTTCCCTAGCTAAAAACGCACAAAACTCCCTTTACACCTGCATCATGACATGTTCGGAAACAATACAAACAGTTTACAGTTGTTTTTCAGAGCTGTGTGAAAGCTGAGGAGGCTGGGACATAACTAAAATAATAGGAATCCCATTGGTCCTATTGCATTAATAGAAATAGTCCTTTTGTTCGGTCAACACTAATTTGGTGATCTTTCAGACACTCAGTGAAGATTCACCAGTTCTCACGATGGCCCATGACAGAAAGCTAAATGCTATTATTTCTATTTTATAAACAAGGGAATTAAGGTTGGAGGAGATTAAGTTATGACAGGGAGGCAAAGGAACCCAGGAGTCCTGTACATTTTTTTTCAATGCAACAATATTTTGTATCAAAGATTTTGCTGTATTTACAGTCACTGCTATTTAACTTTGAGTGATGTCAATGTGAATGAGCATCTGGCAGAGTCTGTGTAGACTTGCAACGCAGTCTGCAGTTCACAGGAGAGTACCAGCTTTTGCCTATCCATGTTGTATTCTGTTAAACTAACTTCGCATAGAGGGGGGAGGTCTGAATCTCTCTGATGCTGACAGGAGCTGTTATTTAAAACTGTAGGATGAAGATGCAAAAGGGATGCTGTTAGGGTGGTTGCTTTGTTCTTCATTACACAAAAGTGGATATGCTGCAATGACAAGTTTGTAAATCATAGTTAGTTCCGTTCTCACACCACCCAATAACCTTACAATCTCTCTGTCAACTTCCTGAAGACCTTGGGAAGCTATAATTTGTGATAAAAATGGGAGTTAAAATGTTACGTGTATATCAAAGCTGAAAATTTGTGGCTGGCTGACCTTTTCATTTTGAGCAAATGCACTCATTTCCTTTACGTTGCTTACTGTTTCCCCCTGAAGCTTGGCATAATAGGAAATCCTCCATGATTGTTCTCCTTAATCAGTGGCTCCATTGTGCCGGCTTCTGTTCCTTCCAGGGAGCAGTGCAGAGGATCTCGCCCTGCTCCTAATGGGGCATCGCTCTCCGTGCTGTCAAGCGTCAGGGCCCCAGAAACTCAGCCGTTTCAGTTCAGCTGCCATGGATGAGAGAATACCACGAGCCGTGTGTGCTAAATTCAGTATGCTGTCAGAATAAGGAAACAGCCCCCTGATTTTCGGTTTAGAAAAAAAGAAAAAATAAGAACTCACTGGATTTTACAGTGATATTTCCCAGTGTTTGTGATTAGTCTTAGATGAATAATGAAAATGAAGAGTTCATAAATTTAGATTTTGCTTCATTTCCATATGTGGGGTAATGTCATTTGTTGTCATGTCACTGGTAATATTTGCATAGTCATCTGACAATTATAAAGAAGGCGTATGAATCTTTAGGACAAATAACTTCTCCAGAAATATATTCTGAAATGCCTACTAATTATGACGAGCACATCATTTTTCATTTTCTGGTTTATTTCTCTTTGTCATCCAGTCAAGGGACAGAAATTCTATGTTGTGACCGTACACCACAAACCGCAGATGGTGTAGCATTTGTATACATGCCTCTTGCTAAAAATTAGGCAAGTATTTAGAAATAAAAGATGTATTGGCAATAGCTTAAAACAGTTTGTGAAATAAAAAAAGGCTAACGTTGCCAAAAAGACTATTTGTATTGGTAACCTCTTCTTTGTAAAGCATAACATAAACAAAAACATAGTGACGGGCTGGTGCTCAGGAAGAGCTGATGGTTCACCAAGTCTTATCTTTTGCTTCCTGTTGCAGCACAGTGGTGTGGACATCATGTTCCTGCACATGCAATATGCAAAAAGCTCAGGGTTCGTAATTCAGTGTTGGCACAAATAAACAATTTTTGCTTGTTGCTATTGATTTTCTGCTGTTCTGCTTTTCTCCAATGAAGTTGATGTCTGCGGGGAGCCAGGTAGTCAGTCAGTCTTTGCAGACATTTCACAGTACCTCCAGTTTTCACTTTCCTGTAACATGGCTTTCAAGTGCAGCTTGCAATCAAAAAGATTGAGCAGTGTCCAGAGGACTTTAGTCAGTGTAACCCATTCCTCATGCAGAAAGTTCCCAGAGAAGACTGAGGGGGCTGTATGACAGTATGGTCAACAAAAATGGCGTAACAACCCAGGATAAGGCTTCATGCATTTATACTGGAGCCAAATCCCTAGGGAAATGAGGTTCGTGGCGGCGATGATGATGATAATAAATAATGCACGCTCCCCTTGGATCTTGGCTGACTATCAAGACAGACTTCCTGATGATGAGATGCATATGTCTGTCTCCAGTCTCTTCAAGGTATCTGCAAGGCACCATTTTTTGCAATTACAAAGGACTGCAGATGAGAACATGCACCATAAGAAGCAATCCAGAAGCATTTGTCCCAGACTTCTGTCTCTGATTTCCATAATCGTTCTCATCTCAACTTCTCAGACATTAGCAAGCCAAATCTCAGAACAGCTCTGTCAAGTGCTGACAGTGGTGGCAGTGGCAACCCAGAACCCTGGAGGCTTTTAGTTTTGCCCGTCATGCTGTGCCTCGTTTGCATGAGGATGAGACAAGAGGGGGAGAGGGCCCTGTCACATCATGCTAGGAGTAGATGGGGCCACTGAATATATCTCCTTTGCTTCCAGTAGGGACTGAGACTCTGCAAGAGCACGTTATCGAGGGATTCTTCATGAAGATTGCAGAAAACCCCTGCCCCAAACCGTGCACAACTGTTGTCTGGGGAAGTGGCTTTCTGCCAATTGCCAAATGTAACTGAAGCAGGGTCGCAGCGACATTTGTGGCTTTTCTGTTGGCTTTGTTGCTGGCAATGCCACGCTGCTTCAGGTAGAAAAGAGGAAGGGCAGCCCTGGGGGGGAGCACTGGTTTGGTTGCAAAAAGGCTGGTCTCACCCCGACCGCTGCTCTCCTCCTCACCCGTTCAGCTTCCGCTGGCTCCGTTTCTCCCCAGTAAAACGGGACCAGCTGTACTCCCCTTCCTCCCAGGTGCGGTACAGGCCATTCTGGTTTCTAAGAGAAGAACAAAAAGCATCTCAGTGCGCTGGCGTGTCTATAGGAATACCTTCTTTGCTGTTGCAGGGGACACCAAGTTTAATTCCAGTAAGTCATTAAACAAGATAAATAGGCTTTGGCAATAGCAGGACAGACCTCCCCCCAACACATGGTCCTATAACCCTGGTGTGTGAGGGCAAACAAAATTCAACACATCTCAGTGCACTCAGGTATCACTCGAAAATATTTCTTCATCTGCTAAAAAGCAAATGGAAGTTGGTATTTGCTCTAATTTGGGATTAGGATATACTTGTGCACACTCCTGTCTAATCATGTACTCACCTGAGGTTGGACTGAATGTTTGTTTTGGTTTATTCTTCACATATACGATAATGAAGAAGCAAATGCTGTGGCCCGTCGTCTCTGACTCTCGGGCTGGTTTTCTGTTGCTGATTTTAATAATTTTATCATTGGTCTCGTGACATCAAGCTGTTTGGGTTTAGTCATAGGTGCACTTATCATTCTACATGACTTGTTTAAATAATGTACAAATTAAAATAACCGTTGTTCATGGCATTTGATATTGATTCTTTTTTTCATAAGCCGCTGTTAATCAGTGTTGTAAAACAGGATGCCTTTTCATGACATTAATGCTAGAGATTGATTCTAGATCCATTCCCCATGAATTGCTTTGTCCCAGCTACAGTAAGAAACGAGCAGGACTTGCCCCTCCGGTCTCTCCTAGGAGGAAGGAAGGTTTCTCGAGCACATAGAGCGCTAGCAGGGCAGCATGCATGAAGCCTGGATCAGTAGATCACTCTCAAATGAAATTTTAAAGGAGATTTGTTACCAAATTCCTGTTGATAGCCCCTGAAAACCTTGACAATCTCATCCTTAGACTGCCTTGAACTGTCAAATAGAAATAGTAGATGGTATCTTAGAAAGTCACCGTGAAAGTGGCAGCTTCCCAAGCCTATGAGATGCTCAGGGCTGTGGCAGCGAGTGCTGCTTAGGTGGCCTGGGGCAGAGCCCTGTTCTGCCTTCAGGAGCATTTGAAAGAGAAAGGGGGAAGGAGCGCTGGTGGCACCTCTACGGTAGCCCTGTCACGCAGTGGGAAATTGCCTGGCAGACAGAGCAGCTTTAGGACTCCGCTGGATACGTCTGTCAGCTCATCTCTCTATCTACCTACGTATAACGCCCTGGCACTGTAATTGCCATGTAAACCATTAGGCATCACTTTTGCCAGAGGATTTTTTTTTCAGCCTTTGAAAACAAAGTTAAATATAACTATCCTTCTCCTACAGACAGAGAAACCGAGGCACAGAGGATCTGAAGGGCTTGTACAAGGTTACATAGCAAGTCACAGGCAGTAAATCACCAGATGTCCTGATTTCCTCTCATCCATATGAATCCCTAGAACTCACTATCTTCTATAATAAAGCTTAGCTCAGAGTCTTATTTTGAGATTTAATTAATATGCAAAGTGCTTTGATCCCCTTTGATGAAATATTCTATTTCAATTTGCTATCATATTTTAAAGTAATACCTCTAATTGTTATGCAGCAGTAAAATGAAATACAGATAATTCATTTGCTATTTTTAGGGAAAGAACCGAGTATTTTACTCCAGCAGTTTTAGGTTACGGTTATTTTCAAGAGAAGAGCTGTGAGATTTCAGCTGCTGCTGAAACATTTAGAAAGTGAGGATTAGCAAACATACCGTGTGTTCTGGGATACTGGCTTTGTAGGGGTGAGTTCCCCCAAGAGGATGACTAACAGCAGGATGTGGGACATAATTTGCATGTTCTCTGACTCTGCTGCAATCATTTGTGTATTGGATACTTGAATTATACATTACACAGAAGGTCGCCCACTTGCCAAGCTGACAGCCCTGCTGAACGGTGCATAGCCCTGGATGGGGGCTGAGGGAGGAGGGCTGATGTTATTTCAAGACATGGTTAGTGTTGGGTTCAAAAAGAAATAGCTCTATGTATGAGAGGACTTGGAATTTGTCACTGAATACTTCGGTGGGTTATTTACTCATTCTGCACCGCTCTCCTGCTAGCTCTGACTTTCAGGTTTTTTGCATCTGCTTCTGTTCTTTTCCTGTGGTGAATTTGATGCTGTTGATAGGTGCCATAAATCATCCCTACATGCTCAAATGCTCTCTCTGTACAGGGGGTTCAGCGTGGGCAGTGGCAGATTTCCCCTGCTCTGCCTGCTAAGGCTGCCTCTGGTTTTTCTTAGGGAGACAAGAGAGTTCCCTGCTCTCATTGCTGCCTACTTGAACTAGATTTCTTCACTGACACAAAGACACCAGTGGGTGCTTTTTCTACTACCCTGCTCAGAAAAAAAGACTAATAAAGACCCACAAACTCATTTTTGTAGATCACCTGTCCGGGAGGAAAGATCTGAACAGCATGTCCCATAACAGCTAGCCTCTCTGAGAAATTGTCTTCCACATATTAAAGTTCCAATGAGAGAAATACTGATCACATATTTCCGCTTTGAAACATTTTTTCTGTCAGTACTGACCGTAAAAAACAAACGAAAAAAAGGAAATGATTCAAAACTAACTGACAGAGTGCACTCATCTAATCATCTGATTAGCTTTCTTGCCGATTGTCACACCACCTTGCTGTACCCTGGCTTAAAAGTCAAGGTCTTTGGGACAATGACCGTGTTTTACTGGCTCATGTGTTTGTACGGGTCCCTGGCGATACAAAAACGCCTTCGGCAGGTGACGCTTTGTGAGCTGCCCGCAGTGTGCAGACTCTGAAAGTTGCTGGCTTATTGGAGAAGGTTTCTGAGCCATCAGGTCACAGTCGAGGTGTCCAGGCTCCTGTGGGTCTGCTGCCAGTCATGGACAGGACACCATACAGCTGGCAAAGCCAGGGCTGATGGTCAGGCTCTGCTGGTGCTCTGGGCTCAGGCGTCCTCCCAAATTCTCTTTCCCAACAAAAAATGTTGGCTTTAGTAATGAGTTCCAGTATGCTGAACTCATTCCTGTTGCTTTCTTCTGCTTAGGATTGGTTACCACTGGAAGACCAATGACAGTGGGAACCATTTTATCAAATGCATTCTTCCAAAACCTGTTTTTCAGTTGGGGTCCATAGGAAAGACGTGAACAATTTTCTTCAGTATTTCCACTGAGAGCTCAAATCTTTTACTTAAGAATTGTTCATTAGACCACATTCCCATTTCCCTTCCCCCTTCCCTTCCCTTCCCTTCCCTTCCCTTCCCTTCCCTTCCCCCTTCCCTTCCCTTCCCTTCCCCCTTCCCTTCCCTTCCCTTCCCTTCCCTTCCCTTCCCTTCCCTTCCCTTCCCTTCCCTTCCCTTCCCTTCCCTTCCCTTCCCTTCCCTTCCCTTCCCTTCCCTTCCCCACTTCCTTGCATTGGGTTAAACCTATGCTGAGAAAGTAACGCAGAAACTTCTTTTACCATTGGAAAGGCAATACATTGACAAGAAAAGTCAATGTAAAGGAAATCAAAACCATCTATGCAGAGAGTTTTCCCTCTGTGACAGTAAATACTGAAGTTTTCTTAAAGAAGATGTAACATGGTTGACTGGAAAGATTTTCCTTTCATTTCCACCCCAGGGGGAAGTCAGCAGTTAGGATTCTAGCAGCTCCTGTTGTCCTGGATGTGCTCACTTTGAGCTTCTACAGAGAGAAGGGATTGTGATCAAACCCCAAATCATGTATTACTGCTTAGGGGGTTGTAGTGTTGACTGGGCTTTTCCAGCTCCATTGCCCATAGGTTCAGGCACCTCAGTTCCACGTACCGGTGGGTCATTCAGCACAGAGGGGTGAGGGGGAGAGGAGGGTGAGGAGTGGACCTGGAGTCCACCTCCACTTGCTTTGCAGACCATGGACATGTTTCTTTAATAAGCTGCATGCCCTTAATAGCAGAGCTAAGCCAGCAGTGAGGAACGTGCACAGGACCTTCAAATGGGTGCAGTCAAGGCAACATTTCTCTGCTTGTACTTCTTGCGTATTATTGTGGCCCATAGTGCCTCTGCCGCCTAGCATTGAGCCATGCTTCTCGCCATACCATGCATTACGTTTGGAGATGACAGGTGCCACCGTTACCCTAACAGGGAGAACACAGACTTGGTTTCAAAGTCTGAACAGAAGCTGCAAAACCCCAGGTGGCAATGAGAACCTTTGAACCTTTCCCTATGGAATGAGATTTTTCTCTCTCTGTGCTCTGGACAGAGCTGGAGACCGCTGGCTGACCATGAGGGCTTTCAAGATAAAATGTGTTATGACGGGTAATGCTAGATCTGCTTTTCTTATTTAAGACCCAAATGCCTGCAAGGCTGGTGTATTTCTGGGTAGATGACCACGTGCCTCGTAGGCAATGCCAGCAGAAATCAGAACCTCTCATCTCCACTTAGAGTTACAGAGGCAAGGATCCGTTCCCACAGCTGCCTGCTCCCCTCCTCATTGAGCCAGACTCCTGCCTGGTGTAAATCAACTTTTTTCCACTGACTCTAATCCACTATTCCCAAATAGATTTACCAGGAAGACTACAAGCACTCCACTCCCAACCTTCCCCAGGTGCACTGCTTGGCACGGCACGTGCTGCGGGTCTGGTGCTGGGGAAGTGGCTCTGCGGTCCCCGCAGTCCCATGGTGGCTTTGTACGGTACTCTGATGGACTCCAGGGGAGCTGCACGTGTTTGTGCCAGGCAAGAGACTGGCTCACGGCAGTAATTCAGATATTTTGTCACTGATACTTTATAAACAAAAGCCATCGGTTTCAGCGTAATGTGCCACCCTCCTATTTCTATGTAAAAGATACATCCCAAAGTCCTCAGGGGGAAAGGTGGTGAGTAATCGCAATGGCACAGAGCCTGCAACCCAACCAGCATGCCAAACAATATTCCAAGAAAATATTTCTAAGTTACAGAAATTGCGTAAGAGTGATTATTATTTTTAAAGTACAGAAAATGAAGTCCAGTTTCTAAAAAAGCAAACACATATTTTTAGCCTTGCTGGTCTCTTGATCTTACATTAATGGGAACCATCTGCGCGGGGACTGGCTGATGTTCCTGGTAAATAACCCTTCGCTGCAACATTCCAGATGTTTCAAAGGCTTCTTTGCGAAGATGCGTTTGTCTCCCTGCCTGTCACTCTCCCTTTCTGCCTTTCCTGTCCATGTTTACTTCAGGAATATACATTCTTTTATTGAAACAGCTTTTGTTAAAAATAGCTTGTCAGGATTTTGGCTAATCTTCATTATGATTCTTGCTTGCTAGCAGAGAATGAAAGCTTTCATTCCATAATGTTAGTGCTGAAAGACTAAATTGGAGATTTGAGAAGGAAGCTAAAAGATTTAGACAAAAAAACACAAAAAAAAATTAGGTGGAGATGGATTTCTACCTCATTTTGATCCAGCTGTTGGATTCCAGCTATTGAACAGACACATTTATGTTATCATTGAGAGTTCTTAAGGTGACAAACTTGTATGGAATATACAGATGTACTTTATAGCAACAAGATACTTCCCTACAAAACCTTTGCAACTCATTATGTAGAAGAGCCCTGTGGTTTGCTTTGCTGCCTCTGCTGTGCTATATCCTGGAGCCTGCTGCCTTTCCTATGCAAACGAAAACATCTCTGGACACATGGATCACTTTTTTATCCCAGCTGAGCTAAGCTCAGCCAGAACGGTGGAAGGAAAATAAGGGGATTTTAAACCATCCTTTAAAGTTTCTGTTATCTCTGCCTAGAGTCTGCCTGAAATCTGATGTGTTACAGCTTCATTAATGCTGTACCTGGGCTCAGGTACAATTAGATAAGAAAAGCCATGCTTCCAGTGTCAAACCGTCGTGGTCTCCACCACGATGTCCGTGTCATCAGCTACTCAGGAGTAATGAACTCTTTGACGTGTACTCTCCAGTGGGTAATTCCTTTGTTTTAAAAAATTTATGTCACTGCTGAAGTGTAAAAGCTCTAGAAGGTAAAGGAGAGTCTGCCTTTTGGTTTCTGAAGGATTTGGGGTTGTGAGTGCTCTGCTGTGGCGAGGGCTTTGCAATTGGAATTGCAGCAAACTCCAATTCTCTGAGGGTTCTGCAGGCTGGGACATGCAGCAGAGCTGAGCGAGTACAGGGTTTTTAGGAAGCTGTCCCTTTGTTCTTTTGTTACCCGTTATCAAATTTGTTTCATAACAAAGGCTTCCTGAGCTTGGGGGTTTTGTGTGTGTTAATACTGGTAATATGATTTAAATATTCTGATGATTCATTTTCAGTCCAGAGAGCTGAGTCAGCCATGTAGAACATAACTTGCTTCTCCCAAACTGCTACCTTTTCCATCCTTTCTCGTCATTTCTATAAGAGGATGATTCATGCTCCTCTTGTATTTACCATTTGAGAATGTGCCCAGTTGCTTTAGCTAATTTCACTTCTTGTTCCTCTTTTTCAAGAAAAAAAAATGAGTGAGGAGGAAAGCGAAGTGATTGCTGATTGATGTGACATATCCCACTGGTGGGCCTGGCACGTGAACTAAACCTGAATGAGACAGAGAGGAAAAAGAGAGGAAAAAATACCTTGAATTATTAAATTGATCAGAGCCCAAACTGCAGAATTCAGCCCCTGGCTCACATTTCGTATGTTTTCGAAATACTGGGTGTTCAAATGAGGGGTTGTGTTCAAATATAACTCCAGTGTAATGATCTTATTTTTGCTTTTTTAAAAGAAGTCCTGTATTTCATTTAGCTATTCAATTCTAATTTGTTTTCTGTGAAGCTTAATTATGGTTGTGACTGGCTCAACCAGTTAATTTGGGGGGGGGTGTTAATTATTGATTTACCCGATTACACGTGAGAGCTGTCTGTTCTCAGAGACGGCCATAAGATATGTAAGAACATAAGGAAATCTTTACGGCAGGCCTTGGGAAAACACCTGGACTCTTGTCCCCACTTTCCATCTGAGACATTGTGCTTCTCAGCATAACCTTGCGGTAATCAGATCAGTTTTAAAATCAGAGACCATCTCTGCCTTCCCTCTATGGCTGCCAGTGCAGCCCCTCGCCAGACCCAGGGCTCCCCGGCTGCTGCCCCGGGTGGGGGCTGGCAGGGTCCCCGTCCACGCGAAGCTGTGACCATCGTGGGGCTGTCCGGCTGCTCATGCCGTCCAGGAGCTGCCACGCTCGAAGGAAAGTCTCCCCCAACTTTCAACCCCTTCCATTTTAGGGCTCCCCTCAGCCTGCTGCTTTTATGGGATGCCTTCCCCCTTTATTGGGAAAGGAGTTTTTTACACCACAGCAGCTGTAAAAAAAACCTCTCTGAGAAGTGTATTCATGCGAGCGTCCCTTTGGCTGGGCCTCTATCTAAACAGAGCTCAGCATTTTGTGCGGCGGCCGAGGTGAAATCACAGCTTGCGACGGGCTCCAAGAGCCGCAGGGCGTCTGGCCACGCGTGTGGCCACCCCCCGGGAGAAACGTCCCATGTTTGGGCAAATTCATTTAAGCCAACGCTGCTGTATGATTTCACTCCTCATTCATCCCCATCAAGAAATAGTTTGTCCAATGCTTCGGAGAAGGACAGCACGAATGCTTGCTAGACTCACCTGAAGGTTTCACAGCAAGGCAATGAGATCAGCCCAACGCTGATCAAGTCAAATGGGACATGAGCAACGTGGGCAAGTCACGGGTGGCCGTGACAAGGCATTTCATGGAAAAAGAAATGGGTCGTTAGCTCCCTCTCCGGGATATTGTGCCCTGTCCCACTCAAGGTGACACTCAGAGGACACTACACTGTGAGTCACTCTGCCCCATATGTTCTCATATACTTCTGAAAACAACACAGTGGGCCAAAGTTTGGCTTTTTCCACAGCCTAAAGGTTTTCATATTCAAAACAGTCAAGTGTTATTCTCTCCTATGACTAATACTGTGTTTTCGCTAACCGCTATTACACCCAAACATCACCTCACTCTATCACATGAGAGAATCATGTCATATTGCAAATATTTTAACAAACTGCATAGCAGAAAATGAATAAGGAGTTCTGTATTTACCGATATGGGGTTATTTTTTAACAGTTACAAATGAAATACAAAGATATCTATAAACACCTTGGAAGCTCATACTAAGAAAGCACAGAAAAAGCTAGATGAATAACAAAGGGACTCAGATGGACCGTGTGCAATGTAGTATCCACTGGAATTTCTTTGTGCTCTGCTTCCCTTACAAGTTTCTTTATTTTTTACATCCTTTAATGAAGTGTCACTCTTGGGTCTTCACACTGGGTTACTCCATAGTCCAAGAATGCAGGAATCGTGGCGTTTGATAACAAAAACCTCACATTATTTTGTACAGTTTACAGTTGTTTTGCTGTTACATCCTCCCCTTCTGTCCCCTCAGCAAATAGCCCCATTAGACAGTGAGACAAATTTAGACCTGGCTGATGGTAGAAATGGTGCAGATGAGCAGCGTGAGCCTTCTGGGTCCTTCATTCCTGCACTTAGCACAGGACTTCAGGAGGAGGCAGAAGTACCTTTCCATCACCTCTGCAGCTTTCAGCCCTGACAGTCCTAGATTATTCCAAGCTGCCTACATCCACCCAAAGTTATGATTGAGTTGGGAGCAGTTAGTATGTGCGGGGACTCTGAGCATGAAACTCTTCCCCACAGTAGCTGGTTGCGCTGGCTTTACAGACCCTTGCACCCAAGAGCTGGTGGGAAGAGATGTAGCTATAGCTAATGGAGAACAGGTTTGCGCTCCCTCCAAGACAGGTAACAAGATGCCAGACTCCAGCTGTATCCCTTCCAGCTCTGCTCCATCCTAATAGGCACAAGTCGGAGTAATCCCAGGCTCAAAATCAGCCCCTCTGCCCTTCTTTTGGTTACTGTGTGCCATGTACATTTATGAAACCTTCATCTCTCTGTAAAGATAAGAAGAACAGAAGAACAATCTACAAATGGCATTGCCTCAGCAGCTCTTATCTCAATCTTTATGAGAGCTGATCATTCTGGGAATGTGAAGCTCATACATAGTCACTGTGCCCACAAAACACTGACATCACATGACTAGCAATAAACCCGGCTCTCACATTTCTGCATAGGAGAGCACGCCTCTCCCTGCTTCTTGGTGTGAGGTACGTCATTTATTTTCTATTCAAATTCACCCTCCTCCCCCACGGAAGCCTTGCCATACTAGCCATTAGAGGATGTTATTGAGAAAATACACATTCAAGCAGTAGGAAGAATAATTTCCCATAAGTATATTTTATTATATATCTAATACCTTTCATCTTGAAATATGAGAACTTTACAGATACGGTGATTTTATTGAATAAATACTCTTATGCCTAGTGCATGGCATGATTCATAGCAGATTAATACAGGCAATTAAATGTAAGATTAAATTGCCTAAACCATTTGCCCTGCTGAGCTGATCCTGGTGCTGTGAACTCTATCAGTGCCACTAATTCCCAGAGATTTTCCTTTGGAGGCAGGTATTTAATGATTTTGAATATCAAATCCATGGTATCCCAGACTGGCTGTCTAATGCCTGTAATCATGTTAAAACGCAGCACTAAGCAACTTGCCCGAAGCAGCTCGGTGAGTCACTGGAAGAGAAAGCAGAACTCCTGACTTGCATTAGCTGCTCAAGCAGACATGGAGCCACTTGCAAAATTACGACGGGACTGTCCGCGCTGCAGACTTCTCAAGTGTCTTGGGTTTCAGGCCATGAGATGCCGTATGTCAGGGCCTGTGACAGGCACACACATATGTATGGGGTCATATGGTGCCAGGCACGCTGTCTGGGCGCCTCGGGTCGTGTAACCGAGCGGCAGATGCAGAGCCGACGGCGAGCCCCCAGCTGCAGCGCGGGGCTGGCTCCGGGGGCTATCACTTTTTGGAGCTG
Organism: Calonectris borealis; assembly: GCF_964195595.1. Lineage (NCBI taxonomy): Eukaryota > Metazoa > Chordata > Aves > Procellariiformes > Procellariidae > Calonectris > Calonectris borealis. Next base: position 16,003,442 of record NC_134326.1, read on the forward strand.
GCAGCGTGTGGCTTGCTGCCTGCAGCATCACGAAATGACAGGGAGCTCATGGCTCTGCATTAAAAAAAACAGCAGAGAAAGGCTCATGGTGAGGAGCCTGGAGTCCAGGGAGTGACCATTATGGTCCATGCGTGTGCAGGGAAGGCACCCACCGCTGCCAGCGCCTGATGTCCCCCCCCGCCTACAGCCCTGGGAGCAGGAGGCAGCGAGCAGTCCGGGGCGGGCAGGCGAACGGTGAGCTGAGATTTCCTTAGGCAGGGCTGGGAGAAAGGGGCTTTCCTTATTCCTCAACGTACATCTGTAGCCAGGATGCGTCCTCAGCCGAAATACCTGAGCCACTACACCAACAATTTTCCACTCAGCAAGAAATAGTTATGCATTGGACGTGGCACACAGAAATAAGGTTGTACCAGGTTTTCCAGCCTGTCTCTGCAGGAGTGAGACCCCAGCCCAGAGCTGGTTTTCATGCTGTCGGGACTGACCCTTCTGCCTCCCCATTCGCCCACCTCCTCACCTCCAACATGAAGAATCTGAGGCAGTCTGAGCTCAGCCAAACCCTGGCAAAAGGGTTAAATCTTAGGATTTAAATGAATAAAAAATAATGTTTTCATTGTAGTATGAGTCATCAGTAATTCTATATTGTTTGTATTCTGGTTATTGTAACCTTTCATCACTGAATCCTTTTGTCTCCTTCCTTCCTTCCTTCCTTTTTCTTTCCTTCTTTCTTTTTCTTTCTTTCTCTTTCTTTTTTTTTCTTTCTCTTTCTTTCTTTCTCTTTCTTTCTCTTTCTTTTTTTTTCTTTTCTTTTTTCTTTCTTTCTTTCTTTCTTTCTTTCTTTCTTTCTTTTTCTTTCTTTCCTTCCTCCCTCCCTCCCTCCCTCCCTCCCTCCCTCCCTTCTTTTTCTTTCTCTGTCTCCCCCACATCTTTCTGTTTCTTGTGAATCTGTGTGTCTGTAAAATCTGTCCAAATATTTACAAAAGGAAATGCTGGGTTGTGAAACTGAATTCGGAGAAAATGTTACACATGCTGAAGAAATGCATCCAGCACAGTTTCCAAACATTCCCGCATGCATTTTTGTTCTCTGTCTCAAGTGTTGAGGCTTGATCCTTCATATCTTTATTCAGACAAAACTTGCACCAAGGGCAGCAAGACCCAAGCTCAGGTCAGGTCCAGTGGTGCTGTAATTCTGACTTTGCTGGAACGGTTCAGTACTGATTTTGGCCATGAGTGACTAGTTAAAAAGCCTGAATAACCAGTATTACTGGGTAACCGGTTTGTGCAATGGGCCAGTTCCAGGCCAGGGGTTATCTACACTTGTCACCAAGTTGCTAACAAATTGGCATCAGTCTCAGTCAATGCAGAAGCTGTCTGCAGCCCTCTATTACCCTCCGAGATAAACATCAACCAGGTTGCAGCGGGAGACCCATGGCCTCTGGAGAAAGCCAGCCAGGTCTCCGGTCCCGCTGAGACAAAGACAACGCTCAGCTGTGACATGATGAAATTGCCATGAAGTCGTTTTCCCAAGAAGTCACTAATGCCATGAGTGAGGGCTCACACTCGTGGGGCTCTCATGTCGTTACGGACTTGTACATATTTTGGCAGAGCAACATGGGAACTGTTAAAGCCCAGGGGATAAAGGGGGCTGAATGTCGGCGGTGGGTCCCATCTGCTCAAATCAAAGCATCACCTCCCACCCCCACACTTCATGCTCTTGTTTCTATTATTACCCTTACAATGACATTGTGGCCCAAGTGCAAACACGGATTGTTTTGGAGGAAGGGGTTAATTTTGTATTTCCTGGCTTTTGTTAAGGCAGGAAATCTAACCCTTAAGAAAGTCATTCAGGTCAGAGTGAGCTCCTAAAAGCCACTTCAGCCGTGTTTTGTATTTTCCCTTCTTTCATTCTTATGGCAGGTTTATTTAAGAAAAGAAAACAAAAATAGAGTAAAGCAAGGAAATAGCTAGTCCAGGATTATAAGTGATTAAGTACACACTGCCACATGTGATGAATTTTTTTCTTCCTGATTTGCACTGGGTGTAAACAAGACCAGATTCAAAAGTCTCATAATTACATAAGTCCATTGAAGAGCAATTATCATTGTTGTGGAGGTAAATTCCCTTTGCGCAAAGGCCTCAGCTGGATGCCTTCCCTCCACTGCCTCAGAGCAGCCAAGGTATCTGGCCCACAGTGTCTGGCCCACATTTAATATTTGTACGATGTTGGTTAACATCACGACTGGAAAGGTGGTTGTCACTGAGAGCACATTCTCACTTAGCTGTGCAGATGTCAGACATGGTGATTTCTTTAAACTTGGGAAAAATTGAAGTTGCCAAACTAGGGAAAAAAATCTCAGTCTTTTAGCTTTGTTTCTGTGTGGGACACTGAGAAGAGTTTAGAAGAGAAAAGACTGTCAGGGCATAGGGATGCCTGTGTCTGTGAGGCAGGGCTGGCTGTTCCCACTAACAAGGCACTAGTGACACAGCACCATTAAAGATACTGCTTTCCATTAAAGCATTCAGATGAAGTCTCCCAACCCATGCTGCTGCTCCTGGAACGCACAAGGCTTTGGGCTGGTTGGAGGAGTGCAACAGCCGGATCAAGTCCCCTGGGAGCAGGACGTTCCCAGCTCCCAACCCTGCAGGGCTTCTCTGCTTAGGCTGAGCAGAGCCCTTGCCTCTCCTGTGCTCCTGCCCGGTGGTGCCTTAAATCGCTCCTGCATCACACTCCAAAGGACTAAAGTGAAGTGATTCCTGGGAATAAACTTACAGAAAGGTCAGCATCTGAAGTCCATATCAAAAGGATGACATTTTCTCTAGGAAATAAAGTCCTGTCTTGTGGCCATCTGCTATACTGACTCCTGCTGCAAAAAGCTGGCAAGCAATCGATCACTGATAATTCCTGCTGTTCAGCTCCTTAGAAAAATCCGGGTAGGTTGGTGTTTGACAGATGACGTGCAAGCTCACCAGAGCCTGGCCATGGCACGGTGTTGCAGCGGTATCAGGTCTCGCGAGGAGTTGGCTCGGAGCGCATCAGAGGACAGGCGGGTCCGCTGCCGCCTGCGGCGTGGCCCATGTCCCCTGCCCACCTCCCATGCGCTCGTGCTGCGGAGGGACGTGTGTCACCCTAACTGCCAGGCCCCGTAATTCACACCCAGCAATCCGCTGTGGACAGCTGTGGGATCCCGGTAAGAGAGTGGGCGATGGTGTGGTTGAGCAGAGTAATTTCCCAGCACTGAAGTGTATGAGCGTTTCTCTCGCAATCTGTTTCCAACCCGCTGTTAAAAGAACAACAACAAATAAATGGAATGAAAAGTGCAATCCCGTGTTTATTTTTAAGGAATGTGTTTTAAAAACAGATTCGCTTTGAGGCTGCAGTTCTGGCAAAAGCCCCACTGCTCAGCAGAGCAGAGACAACCCTGCGATAAGCGGGTGGGCCGGAGCTGGCACTCGCCTGCCTGTGCCCTTCCCCATGTCCCCTCCTCCCGGCCACCCGTGAAAGCCTGGAAAGCCCTGGAGCTCTCGGCCAGATACAGAGCCCGGCTGGGTTTAGAAGAAGGTCTGAGGTCGTTAAAAACTGGGGGACGTGGGTGGGGGAGAAGCTGGAAAATTTGAGGACTGAGGGTTGGCAGCCCACGAGGCTGGTGGGGCAGGAGGGTGGGAGAGGAGCCCCGGGGCGACGGGCGGATGGAGAGGTGTCCTCCGAAAGGAGCAGCTGAAGAAGGGAAAACAGAAAACTGCTGGAAGGGGCGAGGAAGGAGCAGCGCAGCTGGAGCCGGCAGCGCGGGGGGGAAGAGGAATCGCTGGGAAAGGGCTGGGGGAAGAGGGCCGGTGCTGGGAGCAGCGAGTGGCCGGGGGCCAGCGGGGCCGGGGAGGCATCATTGCGGGGAGGCAGGGGAAGTGGAAGCGGCACTGACTGGAAGCCCTGAGTAAGAAACACCCAAGCGTGTTGGTGGAAGCCGGTCACCCATGGTGAAAAGAAAACTTCTGGGAAGCCCTGATGCACTACCAAGGGGGGAAAAAAAGAGAGCTCCCGCTACTCGGCTGCCGGTTACTTGGCAGCCCCAACTTCTGGGGTGTTCGCCGTGTGGAAAACAAACTTTGCATAGGCTGCAGGTCTACTACATTTTTTTCCTGACACATAAATCATGATGGGAACGGCTCTCAAATATATGTTTGCATTATAAATATATATACAAATATATGTATACACATATATTTATGTGTCGATGTGTCTGTACATGTATATGTCTATGCGTGAACACAAATACATGTATGTGTACGCTCATCTCGTTATACGTATATTTTAGGAGAATATGCGTGCCCACACCCATGCCCCCCCATCCTCCCGCACTGCTGCTCCAGCAGTGTCCAGCCCCCAGCAGCGATCTGGCTTCTGTGGGAAAGGGGGGAGCGGCCACTGCTGGGGGGGACAGACACGGGGGACGGCCGGCAGCCAGGTGGCCCAGCCCCACGGCACCTGGCTGGGAGTGGTGGGCACGGGGGCGGGGGCGTGTTTGGGGTGGGGGTGTACGTGTGCTTGTAGATGTGTGTACATCTGTGTGTATGTGTGCACATCTGTGTGTATCTGTGCATGTATGGGTCTACCTGTCTGTGTATGTCTGTGCATGTATATATGTGTATGGGTATGTATGTATGTATCTATGTGCATGTACGATTGTGTATGCACATATGTAGGTATGTTTACATGTGTATTTATACCTGTATGTGTATATGTGCATGTGTGTGTATATATGCGTGTCTGTAGGCAAGTGTGTATGTATGTAGGCAGCTGTATGTGCTTACATGTATGTGTGTATATATATGTGTAGGTAAGTGCTTGTGCATGCATATATGTGTCTATTTACATATGTATATATGTGTTTGTATGTATGTTTGTATGTATGTTTGTATGTATAGCACCCCAGTCTATGTGAGTGTGCACATGTGTATGTGTGTGCATATATAAATGTGTACGTATATACGCGTGTGTGGATCCGTGTGTAGGGGGGGTGTGTATGTGTATGTGTACGCAGCCGTTTGTCCCTGTGTCTGCACGGGCGCGCTCCGGCGGCCCCGCGGCGCATGACGTCATGCCGGCGGGGCTGGGCGCGCCCGTGCTGGCGCGCCGCCAGGTGACGTCTTCGCAGGCGCCCACGTGACGCGGCCCCATTGAGAAAACGCCGGCGCGGCCCTATATAAGGCGGGCGCGGGCGTGCGGGGCCGGACTGGTTTGTGCGGTGCTGCGCCTCCGCGGGACACCGGCACCTCCGACACCGACCGCGCCTTCCTCTCTCTTCCCCCGGCCGGAGCCGCCATGGTGAACCTGCGGGTGTGCGCGCTGGAGTGCGAGGCGCTGCGGGGGCTGCTGCAGGAGCGCGCCGCGCAGTGCCTGGTCCTCGACTGCCGCTCCTTCTTCTCCTTCAACGCCGCGCACATTCGCGGCTCCTGCAATGTCCGCCTCAGCACCATTGTCCGCCGCCGCGCCAAGGGTGCTCTGGCCCTGGAGCACGTCGTCCCCAACGAGGAGCTCCGCGCCCGCCTGCGCCAGGGGCTGGTCCACACCGTGGTGCTGCTGGACGAGCGCAGCGCCGACCTGGAGCTGCCCAAGCGCGACAGCACGCTGCTGCTGGCCCTCGGCACGCTCTGCAGGGAGGCCCGCGGCGCCCGCATCTGCTTCCTCAAGGGTGAGTGGCCCCGGGACCGCACCGGCCCCCGCCGGAGGGGACGGCGGGGCGCAGCCGGCCCGGCCGCGCTGCCCGCGGGGCTGCGCTCGCCCCCCGGCCGCGCAGCGCTCACCCGGCGCCTCTCTCTTCCCTCTGCCCCCGCAGGAGGTTACGAAGCTTTCTCGTCCGCCTGCTCCGAGCTCTGCACCAAGCCGGCCGCCCCCACCGGCCTCAGCCTGCCGCTGAGCGCCAGCAGCGCGCCCGGCAGCGCCGACTCGGGGTGCAGCTCCTGCGGCACCCCTCTCTACGACCAGGTGAGCGGGGGCGGAGGGGCAGCTCCGCGGGAGGTGGGCGAGACCCGGGAGCAAGCAGGCGCTGCCCTGGGACGGGGCGGTGTGCCGCTTTCGTGCGACGAGAGGAGGGGAGGCTGTTTGAAAACTACCCAGCGAAGTTAACCGGTTGTCTGTCCTTTCTGTTTTAGGGTGGGCCGGTGGAAATCCTGCCGTTCCTCTACTTGGGCAGCGCTTACCATGCCTCCCGAAAAGACATGCTGGATGCTTTGGGGATCACGGCGTTAATCAATGTCTCGGCGAACTGTCCCAACCACTTTGAAGGGCACTACCAGTATAAAAGTATCCCCGTGGAGGACAACCACAAGGCAGATATCAGCTCCTGGTTTAACGAGGCGATTGACTTCATAGGTAAATGAGCTCTCTTTACAGTCTGTTCTTCTTCTGGGAAGTGTACCCTGGGAAGTGATTTTTTGGGCAATGTTTTCCCCAGTAAAACCTACATTTGAGATTGGGGAATTTCATTCCATTGGGGAGATATATACGGGGAACATTTCCATTAATTTTATTCTACTCGGAGGAATAATCTTAGCTTTACAAAGCTATTTGAAATCTTGAATCAAGAGGCATTGGTCTTGCAGAAAAGAGCTAGTGAATTTAAGCGGATCAGTATTAAAGTAATCTTGCAAGACTGCTAAAGTGACCTGGAGGAGCTATTAGTATAATTGGAATTGGAGCCCAGAATGAAAATAGCTAGATTGCTGGTTCCCTCAGGACAAAGGCTCTCTTTGTCTCAAAAGCACTGGGCGCACCTATTAGGCTGAGGAAGGGATGGATTAAAGAAATGTAAACCAGCAGCCTGTGCTTTCCCACCTCTGGAAGCAGTGGGACTTGTTTGCTAACTGTGTATTTTAATTCTTTCAGACTCTGTTAAGAATGATGGAGGAAGGGTATTTGTGCACTGCCAGGCTGGCATCTCCCGGTCAGCAACCATCTGCCTTGCTTACCTCATGAGGACCAACAGAGTCAAACTGGATGAAGCCTTTGAGTTTGTGAAGCAGAGAAGAAGCATCATCTCCCCAAACTTCAGCTTCATGGGGCAGCTGCTTCAGTTTGAGTCGCAGGTCCTGGCCCCCAACTGCTCAGCAGAAGCTGGCAGCCCTGCTATGTCAGTATTGGACAGAGGAGCATCGACCACCACGGTCTTTAACTTCCCAGTCTCCATCCCTGTTCACACCTCATCCAGTGCTTTAAGCTATCTTCAGAGCCCCATCACCACTTCCCCGAGCTGCTGAAAAGCGGGTGAAAATATGGTCAGAACTCAGACTTACTGTCTCAGAAGTGCAATAACTACAGGGACAGTGTCATCAGTCACTCGTGTTTTGTGGAGAACCATCCATGCATCCCAGAACAGTGTCGTAAACGGAGAGGAGCCCACCCCATGCCAGAGAACTAGGTGTTACTGACTTTTCTGCTGACTTTTAAAGCCAGTATCTGGATGTCTACACAGAGATCAAAGGACACTGTCTCTTCCTGAGCTGTTCCTCCTTGTCTTCTGTCCGTCCTAAGCCTGCTCCATGTTTAGTGGCATGCTCACCAGTATTCCCATTCCTGGACACTTTGAGCAACACTGATGCTGTCCCCTTTTATATGACAGTCCTATTTATTTATTTTTACATTAGTGCATTGGTTTTTTTGCCTTCACAAACCTAAAGTTTCATTTCTAGAGAAACCAAATACCTCAGTATTTTTTGGTACTGTAATCCTGTGTGTGTATATATCTGTCAGCTCTTCTTGTTTCCCAAGCACTGACGTGAAAGCACCAGGCGAGTGCTTTTTTGAGTTGCCAAGGGTTGTATGTTTGATTTATTTATGATGTGAAATAATATATTTCTTCTTATGAAGACATAGTTTTGTTACATGATTATAACTTTTTTATACAAACAGAATAAATTATGATATTTCTATTGAGCTGGATGATACATTCTTTAAAGTCTTGCATTTTACAGTCCCAAAACTCCTGTGGAAGTTCCTAGATAAAGAGCTGAGCTGTAAGAGAAATCTGCTGACCTCAGGTCTTGACTGAACTAGATAGAAAAATGGGTTTAAACAACATAATTGACTACTGCTGCTTCTTAACCTGAGGTTTTCTTTGTACCCATATAATTATATGCAGTGGCAGAGAGCCAAGGCTGGCTTCTCGGCTCTGAGGTGGATTTGGCTGCAGTGATGGCCACAGAGCTGTAATAGTTTAAATCAGCTGTTCTGGGCACAGGGCTACAGTGAATTTAAAGTAGTCCTCCTCCTAGGAAGGAGGAAGAAGCTTCCTTACTGCTTGTTTACTTTAATGCTTCAAAGGTTAAGTCTAAAAATTAACCTGTTGGTAACAGATCTCTAATGCTTGTGAGTTTGTGCCAAGGTGTTTTCTTCTTCTGTCCCACCTCCTTGATGCCTTTTTGCAACTCAAACTGCCTCTGATGCCTGAAGTGAAGTATTTGGCTTGCCGGGCTCTCTCTGTAAATAAATCGGGGCATAACAAGAGATCAGGTAACCAACAAGTCACTTATTTTCTTACCCAGACCCCAATAAATTCTTTCCTGCTGCAGATTCTCACTGGAGTGACTTTTATCTGGCGTTTCAGTTGAGGCCATGAAAAGAGTTTTATGTGGCATATCAAAAGCCAGGCAGGGTTGCTCTAACAGACCAGCACTCCCGGCAGCTCACAGGCAGGAGCTGCTTGAGGGTGACGGGCAGCAAACGGTGCAGGGTTAATGCTGTGTGGTGTGACAGAACTGCACATCTCCGTGGGGCAGGGTGCGTACGGGGGGAGCACCATTGCTGTGACATACCCTTACCAGGGGAAGCTGACGTGGAAGAGATGCAGCTGGAAGCTTGCTTTCCTAGGCAGGGTGGTGATACTGGTGAGAGGGAGATAGATGCTGGGGGAGCACTAGGGCATCGGGTGTCCTACATCCACTCCAGAAGGGAGCCACCAGTCCTTGCACCTCTGATGTTCAAGGAGTCAGAGCCTACTTTTGCCCCATCAAAAGTGATTTTGCTTGGGCAGATACAGCAGGTTATGACTATCTGTGTAAAGTCAAGGCATTTTAACAGTTATGATCCTAAGCTTATGGATGAGGGTTTTTTTAAGCATAAAGCAGCTGTGCTCTTGTCATGTAACTGGAGGTAAGCAAAGCACCACAAACTCCTACTGAAATCCTGCAAGTTACCTGGAGTATTAATGATGCTAAAATCCAGGACTCTTCTCCTGGGAGAAGGTGCCCTTGAAAGATGGGATGACGTACTGCTGCCTCCGAAATTCTTCCACGTGAGCTCTCCGTCTGATGCAGCTCTGTCATCAGCACTACGCGTCAGCCATTGCCAGGCTTCAACCTGACACCAAGGGATAAAAAAAATGGAGCAGCTAAAAGGAGGAGAGATCCCTGGGCACTAAGAAACCAAGTTAGAAACCCTTATTTTCCTAAAGTGTGCATGAACCTGAAAGTGAATATTCCTCCCCAAAGTCTGTTCCATGCTGCAAATCCTGCAAAACCCCTTCATCCGTGGAAAGTTCCTTGGCAGGTTGTGCTGCTCCGTAGGATTGCACCTACCACTGCTCTCCCTGTAAAGCATGCAAGGCTGTTTCTGAATACATGAACCTTTTTACACCTGCACTAAACAGTGGAACAAACTTTCACCTTCAAAGCAAAGCAGAGCTTGTTCAGTGGAAAAATACAACCTTGGCAGCCCTGGCCATGCAACTGATAAAAAAAAAATCCTGCCTGTTAATCGCAATTCAAACAGAAATCCGCTCCCCGTCAGCTGGGGGAGCTTGTTTATGTGTTTCTTGGAACAATAAAACTCATTACCTGGCAGCCGATCAGCTTTTATAACCTAAGCAGGCACCTGACAGAGGGGCGCAAAAGAGAGCTGCTTCAGCACAAAGCCCGTGGCGGAAAAGCCAGCCAGCGGCAGCAGGGCTTCGGTCCCAGCGAGGCACCGACACGCACTTCCAGCTCAGTGGACATGCGACGTCCTTTTCCAAGTCTTTATCGTGATCCTGCTGCTGTCGCCCGTAATCAGAGTCTCATGGTGCCCGGAGCCCACAGACTCCTGGAAACTCTCTGTGGACAGGATGGCACCCCGTCCAAACAAGGGGAGGATAAGGGGGCAAGAACAACAGTGAAAAGGAAGCGAGATCAGAGTGAGACCTGCAAACGTCACCTCAGTGCCGCAGTTCTGGGGGGACGGACGGGCTCAGCTGGGGGGTTCGCTGGGAGCAGGGGGGGAAGGAGCGGGGCAGCCGGTGAGGTGGGGGGCAGAGGAGGAGGTATGAGCCGGGCAAGGAGGCACGAGGGGCTGAGGTGGGCAGTGGCAGAGCCCGTGTGTGGCGGAGCTGGAGGACGCCTTGATGACACAGCCGAGCTGAACTTTGCCCGCTGTGGATGTGTTAGGGAGGCATTTTCCCTTCTCGTCCCTCATTTATTCTCCCTGCTTTGTTTGTTTGGGATATCAAGGCACACAGTTCAGCCTGTTTTACAGCTTTGAACTCCCATTTCCCCCAGCTCCCACACGAGCTGGCTGTTCCCCCACACTAGCGGGGCTCGACCAAGACCCTGCCCCTTGTATCCGATCCAGGACCCCTAGAAACCCGGCACGCAGCAGGTGTGCGTAGGGCTTTCAGCTTATATAAACCTGTAGTTCTACAGTTGCATACATCCCCATGGAAACCACGAGGAGTTTCCCCTTGGTGAGGACGGCAGTAACATCACTTCCTGCTGCTGACAAACCAATTTGTCACAAAGTGATAAAAAGGCATGTTTTGTGTCTGCAGGAACTGGCTCCGGGCTTTGTTCCTCCCAAGCCAGAGGCTGCTCACCCGCCTCGAAGGCAAACAACGGCCATTGTGCGCTGCGCAGAGCAGGGATGGGGAGACGCGGACAAGCCCTTCGGGCCCCCAAAATGCCAGAGCATGGACCACCAACACCCCAAAGGTTACAAAGCGTAGAGAGAAAATGCAAGTCATGGTAATGTGTAACCAAATGCAGCATGTGGGGCTCCATACAGCACCCACAGACGGGTCCCCACAGCTGAGGGGTGTATGTAGCCAACCCACCGAGGACACAGCACACGAGCCGCGTGTAATATCCCCGGCAAGATGCAATACCCAGGGGATACAGTATACCCAGTTATCACATGACAGACACAGAGCTCCAGATTAGATGCGTCTCGGGTAATCCCCTTGTCTCAAAGTTTTTGCCTTTCTTTTGTAACCGGCGCTTCGGAAGGCGCTGGGTGTACTCAAGCTTAGGGACTATCCTGCATTAGTCACCCCCAGTATCAGACCAGCAGGGCTACAAGGATGTGTTATGCCATTACATTCAAAAAACATTACATTCAGATCATACACAGGCAAATCTAGTTTGCCCAGTTACCACCTGGGTTTTTTCCTCTGTCTGGCTCCAGGGCAGCAGAAAGGGCACTGAGAGTCATTTGGAAATGGTGTCTAAGTGCCGTCCCGGAGAGCCCACTCCCCAGCTCTGCAGAGTCGCAGCGCAATAGGGAAGGAGAAAAGGTCGTGGTGTGTGACTGACTGGTGTGGTTAGAAGTCATTATGCCTCAAACCTCATCTAAACCTGTTTCTTATCCTTTCCCTTGTCCAGCAGCGATGTCCATGACAGAACCCTACACCCAGTGTAGCCAATGAGACTCCACCCAGGGCTTTGGCTTCCCCAAATCTGCTCCGATCCAAGGGAGGTTGGGAAAACAGCTAAAACCCAGGCTCAAACCTGCTCATGCTGAAAGAACAAATTAGCCCTGAGGTTTGGGCTGTGTGTGGCCTTCCTGCTACATGCTATTTACTACTGTGCGGAGCCAGCGGCCACGGCTGATGGGGGGCTGGCAGCCCTGCCGAGAGACATGGCCAAGGCGCCTGGCCAGGTGGGTCCAGTTAGCACCCATCAGGGGCATAAAAGGTTAAGTGGGACTAAGGTATTAAAGGAGGCAAAGCAGCCCTGAAGGGAGAGACCTGAGAGCTTGGAGGGAAGCAGGACCTGCTGATTTAATTGGCATTGCGGTGAGGACTTCAGCCTGGCCAGCTGGCCCTGGTGGGGACCTGGCTTGGGGTCTGGCTCAGGTCTTTGTGTCCTGCTTTTTCTCAGGCTGAGGGCAACCTCCAAGGGATGAATCCTGGTACCTGAGAGGTAGCAGCTGCTGGGGTGGGTAAAGGATTCCTGGTTTTGAGAGCTATTTCCCGTTTTGGAAGTGCAGTTCTACAAACCTGTGCCTGTCTGGAGAGCAGTGCCAAGGTCCTACGTAGAACTGACACTGTTAGTCTGGCACAGAGGAAGTTGGCTCCATCATCGTAAGGCTACTGGCCAAAACCAGGGGAAAAGGCAGGTTTGTTCTTTGTCCTTACATGGTGTGGGACAGCCTGTTCTTCAGGTGTGGGTTTGGTTTTTTTTCCCTCCCCCTGGGAGTTTCCAGTTCCAGGGTTTTCCAGCTGCTGCGTGTGGCTGCGCAGCCCTCCTGCAGTGCCAGGCTGTGTGAGCCCTTAGTGCCGAGCCTCACCAGCACCCGCGGCAGGGCTGAGGGCTGGCTGAGGTCCCCGGGAGGCTGCTGGGCCGGGGGTTTCCTGAGCGGTGCTCTCAAGTTCTTGCATTTGCATGCGTTTCCTGCTAGACGCAGAAATGACTTGGTCCGGGCTTCCCCTCCTCCGTGCCGCTGGCAGGCAGGGGAGTGGGTGAGATGAGACACCCGGCACAGCCCGTGGGCAGCTTCCAGCTCACCTTCCAGCTGGCCGTGGGTGGATGTGTCCTCCAGGTGGGTGCTCTGCAGTGATGTGCTGCTGGTTTGGAGTCTGGAGGGTCGAAGGTGTTTAGCAGGGAGAGCAAGAAGATGCTCGTGAACATGCTTGGTGTACGGGAATGGGGATGAAGCACAGCTAATAACAGTGGACATTAGTAACCCCGTTGTTACATCTTACCTAGGTCCTGTCTGGTGTTCAGGCTGGGTGAGTCAGGGCTGTGGGAACAGTAATTTCATCAGCCAATTCAGTCTAAAATCTGTATTGTATAGACCGTGTAGGGACTATCATGAATGCCACAGAAAATGCTTCATTTCTCATAAAAAGGTTATGTATGACACCAATCCCTCTCATTTCAATACCTTTTGGTTCCCAAACTATAGGCCATGTTTAAAAATAAACTCCCAGAGGACTCTAATATGACGTAGTTGCCTTCTAACTCGGTAACCAGTTAGCTACAAATTAACAGGTTCTCATTACAAAATATTTTTTAAAAAATTATAGTCTTTGACTTAGAGCCAAATGTAGGTCCCACCTGTACTAAAATAATAAACTACAGTGTGATTTTTAGACTTTCTGCTATAATTTAATTTTATTTGAAAGGGTTTTTTTTTGTTCCCCAGCAATTGTGGTGGAGATGTCTAAAAATGGCTTTTTCAGGTCTTTTACATACTAGAAAGAGGTGGTTGCTTTTCAGTGTCTTCCCTAAATTCTTGTCGAGATATCATCTATGGTAAACTTGTTCCATATGAGTATCTTGTTCTTTCAAATCTTGTTAAGGTTTTGTTAATTGGCAACTGGGTCATAGCACTATGTGGTTTTGATGGCAGGTTTTTCTAATTTATGGAGGATATAAACTGCAGATGTTCATTAACTCTAATAGTCTTTCCTGATACTCTGTGATACTTGCAGATCAACTAGTAACTTCTTTCCTTATTGTCTTCTGCAATGAAATCTTGATGATTGCAGATATATATTTCAGGGGCTTTTGCACAATGAGCATTTTAAAAATTATATCTGTCTGATTGTTTTCAAATCCTGTACGCATGTACAATCCTTCTTACATATAAAATATGCAACAGAAAGGTGTGAACTTTCTGCTTTTCTGTGGTTTAAAGTGCCCAGTGCGTGTTCCCATTAGCCAGGCAACGGGGACACTGTCGATATAAACAAATGGCATAAACCACATAACCATGTCTGGTGGGTCTTTTTTAATCACGTAAATGCTGGTTTAAATATTACATTACAGGATGTTTTCTTGGTCTTTATTGTTAAAACAAAAAGTCAGCAGTCCTACACGTGTCGGCTGCGATAGCATCAGTTGTGAACTCGGTCTGTGTCTGGGCACATGTGGCATTTCCCCCGCATCCCTGGGCTTTGCTGCTGGGAGATCAAAGCTCCTGGCTGATGGTTCGGGTGCCAGCCTGGCTCTTCTGCAGCCTGGTGGGATCCCGTAACCATGTCTGTGCGATGGCCGCTTCTCCCACTCCCAGGCGGATCACACCTGGCACCTCGGGGGAGGAGATGACCTCTGGAAGCATCTTTATGCCTCATTGGCAGCCGAGTATGAGGAATCCAGCTGCTCAGGGCTTTTCAAGGTGCACTAATGCAACCTGCAGCATCTGCTGAGATTAGCACAGGTGGAGCGGGATGGTTGAAGCTGGTCAAACACTGAAACCCTGTCGGCTGCTGCAGCTTGGCTGGAACCACTGTTGTGTCAGCGGGACGCTTTGAGCCGAAGGATTTCTGGCTGCCCCGGGAGCCGAGCGAGGAGCCAGCTGAACAGCAGACTGCACAGTGTCGGACAATAGTTCCCACCCTTTCCTACTGACTGGGAGGAACAGAAAGGAACAAAGTCATTTGCAAGGAGAAAAAAATCCTTTCGCTCTTTGTCTTTCACTCTTTCCACTCCCTTAGGAGAGTTTCCTCCCTCCTGGAGCCAGCAGACGTCTCAGCACTGAGCAACCCCCAAATTTCAGCACCTTCCCTTGTTCCTCTTTGTTCTTTAAACGCTTGTCCCCGGGCGCCAACGACGATGGTCATTTATAACTGCCTTTTGTTCCTCTGTTTACAGCTTCCCTTCCAGACTCCGGGGACAGCTGACGTCAGGGTGCTACATTTGGGCTCTTCGTACTTTTATCTGGTGTTAATGCCTTCCATGAGCGGCAGGAATGTGGCCCGCAAGGCGAGCTGCCGGGGCGGCGCGCGGAGAGGGGGCCCGGGGAGGGCAGGCAGGGCCGAGTCGGGGCATAGCGCGATGGTGCCCACCCTGCTCTCCCTGCCAGGCACCAATTGGTTTGCTGGAGAGCACCATGGTCATTTATGGCCTTGCGCGGGGAGGGCCTGCCCACTGGCACCCTGTCCGTCTGTCCAGGCAGCTGGCAGAGCCGTACGTGGCACCACGAGCTACGCGCTGAGCTATTTTTAAGATGCCTGGGCTGCATCCCAAGTATAGCGTGCTCTATTTCTGGTGCAAAACGATCTTCTTGGGTGGGGGATGCAGAGATTTTTTTCGTATGAAACACATGGGTTTGGGTTCGGAGGCAGTGAGAGGAGGAAACAGCTGGGCACGACTGGAAGAGAGGCACAAAAAAAAAGCAGAGAGAGCTGGTGGCCATGAAGGTCTTGCCCAGAGGGAGAGCTCTGTGCTCGCTGCTGCTGTCGAATGCTCGTTGCCAATGGTTTGCTCATAGATCAGGAATCAAAAAGGCCTGGGTTTGGTTTACAGCTGGGGCTTATTGAGGACACTGGAGGGCTTTGCATTTGTTTGAAATAGCCTGCTGGGAGAGTTTGAGATTCCAAAACATTTAACAAGGCAGAAAGGGATGAACAGGGATGCTAAATGCAGAGCTGTAAACTTGCTGGTTGCTTTCACTGATTTTGGACCCACCTCTCACTCCAGATTGACTAGATCTCAAGGGCAGCAGAGTGCCATTTGTTCACCAGGGCTTAAGGAAATTCCTAAAAAGAATTAACCAAAAGGAGTTGTTTGTTTACTACATGCCTTGTAGTGATACCAAGAGGCCTTGAATAGTGCTGCAGGCTCCATTGCCGTGGGGATGTCACATTCACAAGGTAGCAAAAGGAAAGCTCTGCTCCTGCCTCCAGGTGCTGGAGCAGATAGACCAGGCCATCACCCATGCCCTGCCAGGCTGCTCACTGTACGAACCTATTTTACAGGTAGAAAGGGATGTGCAGGGCCATGGACTGACTCCCCGTGGCTGTGGGTTTTGCCAGTGCAATCTTCATACCTACATCTGAAACTGGAGGTTTGAAGTGTTTCATCTTCTCACACACAGGTGGGCTGGTGATGACATAAAGGCTTCTGAGAAGATAGAAAAGGATGTAAAAGAGTTTTTTTTAAAGCTTAAGAAGAATTTGCCATTCTTAATTTTTCAGCTACCTTCTAAGGACCCACTCCTCAACTGCAGGTGGCACAAAAAAATGTCATGACTGTGACACTAATCATGGTGCTAATCAAAGTCGTCTTCTCTGAAACCTCCTGCTCTGTTACCTCCACTCACCTGTGCACCGGGAAAAGCTTTTTTTCAATCATAAATTCAAAGTGGAAATACTTGATATTTCCAAAGCCCAGTGAAAGACTGACAGCTTTTCCTTTGAGATGTTCTTTTGGAGGAATATTTAGGTTTTTTTGAGGCTGGATGAAAATTTACCACTTTCTGATTTCCAGTCAGGGCTGATTTAATACTATCTCTGTATAAAAAAGTTGGCTCCCAGGGATAGGACACAAAATACTTCCACCTACTACCAAAACACAGAAGAAAGGAGTGAGTAATAACATTCAGAATGAGAACTAGGTCTGTTTGCAGATAGAGACAACCAGATCCAGCAGACTGGGCTTGAGGTGATGTTTCTCATCAACTTTTTCTGGTTACCAAGGGTAGCAGATGTAAAGATACAAACCGATTTCTAAGGCCAGAACAGACTATTTTGATTATTTTATGCACTTTGCAGGACTTTATGCACTTCAACTGCATAAAGTCCTGCATAATGTAAGCCAAACTTCTCATTGAAAAAAGCCTATTCTTTAGAAGGACACTGTCCTGATGAATGATTTCAAATGATGGAGATGTAATTTTTGTAGAAGAATTTTTGGGTAGTGTTTTAGTGGAAAGAGCAGATGACAGTGTCAGGAATCATTGATTCTCAAAATGGTTCTGTGTTACTTTCACCAAGCCACCTCTTGTTTTTCTACCTCAGTTTACTTTTCTCTAGAATGAAGACTGTGATGTCATGCCTTGATATTATCAGATTTAATTAGGCTGTTCACCAGGTGACAGACAGAAGCAGCTCACTGGTGAGAGCACACATCCATCAGGCTTTTTCTGGTGGAGTACGTTGAGCATTTTTAGGGTGCAATGGTCATGAGATCTCACCATTAATGTCAACACGTGTTTTGCCAAATATTTGTGCTTAGAGGAGCTGTTCTCTCCCCCCAGGGGAGCTGGGATGATGGGCTTGCAGGGAGGGTACAGGTGGCTGTGCTAAAGGCCTGGCCAGCTCAGGGACATGGCTCCTGAGCTTGGCTTGGAAGTGGCCTTGGCAAGAGCGGGTCCAGCTGAGCACAAGGTTGGAAGCAGGATGGGGAACAGTCTGGGGTGGATCTGGAGCAGGAAAAGCCCAGATAGAGATTGCAACTGGTGTGGAGTGATGAGTGGAGTCAGGGGTGGTGTTTTTCAGGGTGAGGGAGAAGGAACATGTGTTTGCCTTGTGGGGGAAAGAACCAGGAGCTGAGCAGAAACGGGGAGGCGTAAGGGGGATGCGGATGGGAGCAAGGGAGCTGCGGGGACGTGTGAGGTGACTGGGGAAATGGGGGAGGCAAGGGGGTCAGTGACTTCTGTGTTTGTGGCAAGAGAGGAGACAGAGGGAATTACTGGAGAAGAAGCAAAGGCAAACTGAAGGGGAAGGAAAGTTGCTTCATATTTGTAGTGGTTTTCTCTTGCACGGTGAGGTAAGGTCCTGGGTGGAGAGAGATGTGGAGGCTGGCAGCAGAAAAGGAGACTTGGATGGGCAAACAAGGACGGTTTGTGAAGCAAGATGGCAAAAAGGCAGATGCTGGAGGCCATCAATCCATTTGGTGAGGAAGAAGGTAGAGCTGATACAGGAGAGACCCAATCTGCAATGGGGGAAATAGTTCCTGGATGCCAGAGACGCTCCACAATGTGAAGAAGGAAATGGATGCTGAGAGTGAGCTAAACCTGGAGATCATCAGGCAGAGCTCCATGATGGGAGAAAGGACAAAAAATCAGAGGGGGAAGAAAATGGAGCATGAAAAAATCAAACATATTTGTAATAAAGGCAAGGAAAATGAAGCAGAAAGGATGGGGCTGAGAGCAGGCAGATCGCTGGGAAGTCACTGAGCGATCAAGTGTGATGGACGGAGGTCCCTCTACCCTGTTCAGACCAGGTTGGAGAGGGGACACTGAGTGACAGGAGAAAGTCAGACTATTTGCCCATATTTTAAAGAAATGTCATCCCCATTGTGCAGATGGGAAAAAACTGACTCCTCAGTTTATAAGGAGGATTGTGGCTTATCTCAATCAGGACAGAAAGGGTGAGAGCTGAGCACTCAAGTCATGATGGGGTCCTTCAGGGAGAAAGCTCTCGTTTCTAAGGACTATTTCTCAGGGAGGTCTCCATTCACAACAAGCTGGTCCATGCTGAGCTGTGCACTGCTACAGCTGGGTTTCTGCTCTCTTCCAACCAGCTGGGGCACTTCTCTTCCATAGGCAGGTGCTGCATGTGGTCCCACAGAACTTCCAGCCTTCGAGACCTTGTTCATTCCTTCTGTAAGTGGGAGGCACAGAAACGCAGAGGGAAGATGCAGTTGAGTGCGGGTGAAGCTGCAGAGCCGTGTGCTTTATGTTGGTGATTTAAGGATCCTATTGACTGTTTGCACTGGAGAGCCTGAAATTTGTCACAGTGCTTGCCCAAGCCTCTCACCCACTGTTGCAGCTTTGGCTGGCTTGTTGCTCCATTTCCCCCTTCCACTGCACAAGCCAGTTTCCCTTCTGAAAGACAGTTTAAACCCTAGAGAAGAGGGGCTGATTCTCCCTTGTTTTGCTCTTCCCACCACGATGTAAGTCGGTATAAGATATCACCACGTCAGAAGTTGCTCCAGGCTGTTCCCCTTACAACCCGACTTTCCACCAAATTGTCAGCCCTGGATCTGGCCAGAGATCTCCATTTTCCCACCCTCCTCCTCCCCGTCAAGCCAGTAATGGGTCTCCGAAAGGCAGCTAAAGGAATGATAAATGGCTTTGCAAGAAGGAGGCTGCCTGTGGAACCATGGTGGCCGGCTGAGCAGCCACTTGTCATGGCCGAAGGCGCTGGGCCATGTTTGCAGATGTACCGCACTGTTTGCCCCGTTGCCTGGTGGCTGCTGTGATGTGTTTATCCTTTTCCTGAGCTGTGTGAACTGCTGTTCCCTCGTGCTGCAAAGTTCAGACAAGGTGCTGGAGCTCACTGGCTATAAAAAGTGATGGCCCAGCTGGTGTGCCAACTGCTCTGTGGGAGCGGTTTGTGCAACTGGGGGTGCAGAGCCCGTGCAGGGAGCAAGGGGTGCGTGGGTGCTGCAGGGTCAGCTCTCCAGCTGAGCAGCAAGCTCCTCCTGTGCAGTGTCCATGCCAGCATCACTGCCTGCACAGGAGCGTGTTGCTGGCACGTTCCTCACTGAGCTGTCCCTGCACATGGGTGACGTGTGCGCACGGGGCGTGCGGTGACCCCTGAACTGTATGCACTTTGGCGGTGAGGGCAGGGAATGGCCTCCTCCTGCTGAGCATGTAGTGGAGTTGGCCATACTGGACCAGTGGCCACCCAGCCCGTCTCCAAGGATGCAGAGGGTGGGAGAGGAACCAGCCGGGTGTGCTGGATTTCTCCTCTCACATGAAAGCGGAGCAGCTGCTCAGCAGCAGCCATGCCCACCCTTGGAGGTGTTGGCTGTGCAGGGAACCCCCTATGTGACCCTCGGGGGTCTCACGCGAGAGAGGGCTTTGTGAGACCACTGGCCTTTCCCCATGCCACCAGAAGTGTGCATCCCCCCGGCCCCGCTTAGCTCATGATCAGCCATGGGGAGCAGCCGGCCGCATAGGTCCATGCGTTTCCCTCTTCTCTCCCAGCCCCACAAGAGAGGGGCTGTTTGTGCAGAGGCCGCGCATGCAGGATCCGTGCCGGTGGAGGCCGGGAGCAGAGGGGCTGTGTGAGCCTTCCTGCCTGGCTCCTGCACCGCACAGTGACGTTGGCGCCGCAGGAAGGAACAGCAAGTTCCTGAGGGGACATTCCTCCCATAGCTGCGCGGGGCCACCGCGGCCCCCTCCCCGCTGCGGCCCCCTCCGGCGCACAAGCCCGTCTCCAGCGGCTATTATTGAAACCCATTTCCATGGCATCTTTCCAGACCCGTATTTCTTTTCACACGCCAGGGTGGAAGCAAACCCCCCCTCCCCACCCCGAAGCCTTCATCCAGAGACTTCTCGCAGGGGCTGTACTTTTCCAGCGTGCGCAGAGCATCGCTGCGTCTGCCGGGCAGGAGGGAGCCCTGCGGCTTCGTTGGGGACTCCTGGAAAGCAGGCGGGAGAGATGCACGGGCTGGTGCTTCAACTCAGGTTCCCTGCGAGTAAAAGCGTCCATGTCCTTGTGCCCTTCACCCCTCTTTCTGCTCCTTATTTGCTGATTAAGGTCTAACTAGCGTCCAGAGATAGCTTTTAGAATAGAAGTTACTTAAAAGGTTTGTGGCTCGCTGCGTTTTGCTCACTTTTCTGCTTGCAAACGTTCTCCTTTTTGCAGCATTTCTTTCATCTGCCTTACAAGAACGCAAATGATTTTTTGGCCAGCAGTACTTCAGCAGCTGTAGGAGAGTTACAGAGATGGGAGCGTGTGGTTGTCCCTGCCCCATCTGCCTTCTGGGGCCGGGCTCCGTCCTGCCAGCTCAGCGCAGCACCGGCGGTGCTGAGGCTGATCTCTGTATATGGATATTTCTGCCCTAGATAGCCGCAGCGCTGAGCTGTCTCAGGGTTTTTTACCCACACAACAGGCCCCAGGTCCCTCTGAAATGTAGTGCTTGAGGCTGAAACTGAAAGTTCGGAGAGAATTAGTCACTCCTGTACCCTAGTAACGTTGGCGAAAACCAGCCTCAAACACAGCGCAGGCGAGTGTTTTGCAATCCCAGCAGCAGCCCCGCGCTTCTCCTGACGCAGAGGGAGCTGGCGGGGGGAGCGCCGAGCTGAGATGCACCCCAGCCCCTTCCTCCTGCCCCGTGCGCCCCACAACGGGCCCAGCCCCGGGGGTGGGAGTGGGGTGTTGAGGGTCTGGTGGAGACGGCACAGCACCCTCCTTTGCTTCAGTCCCGATCGGTATGGGGGTTCGGATTGTGCATCTGACTTGGGAAACAGCAAACGCAGCCCTGCACGCTTTGGGTGACGTCCCCACGGGGTGTCAGACCCAGGGACCCACCCTGGGAACGCTCTTCATCCGTGGTGCTGCCCGCATCCTCATCCCAACCTCAGCTTGGAGGGTCCAAAAATTCACCATCCTCAGGAAGGTTTCGAGCTGAGCTCCAGCTCTTTTGGGCCCGTCGTCGGCCACAGCCTTCCCTGAAAAGTTTGAAGCTCTTTGCAATGTGGAGCTATCGCTGTGCTTCTCCTCTCCTGGCCTCTCTGCGAGGGTGCTGGGGGTGCGAGGAGGGTGCTGCGGGGCAGGGGCGGCTGCCACGCTCTCCCTGCGGCGCTGCGGGGCCGGTTTAACTCGTTCCAGATTCGCAGGGTTCACGTCAGCGCCTGAAATGAGAACCGCGCCGTGCTTAACCACCGCAAAACATAGCAACGGCACAGCAGCGCTGGCACCCGCGCAAAGAGAAAAAAATAATAAAAAATCAACGTGAAACAAAACCAAACTGGTTTTTCAGGCTTGCCTGGGCTTCGCGGCGCAGAAAAAGGCAAAGCTTCCAGGAAATGGATGTGGGCCCATGGAGGGACTATTATGGATGCTCTGAAAACTTTCAACAGGGAGTGTTTTAGGCAGTGCTGCTCTGTCAGGGGACCTCCCTGGCCCTGCTGTCCCCTGAAACCGGCTGTGCAGGCAGGCTCGGGCAGGGCAGGCAGTGGGCAGGAGCCTTAGTGCTGCCTGTTCTGCGCTGCCTCCCGCACGCCTGCGCAGCACTGACCTCCCGTTCATCATCTGGGCACGGCTTGGAGCCTCTGGTCACCGGGTTGCTGCATGTTCAAGGCATCTGCTTGCTCCTCAAGCCATCAGAGGATCAGGGGGAGTAGTAAGGGTTAGTTATTTCCCCAGGAGAAGGTCCTGCTTGGATCTTGGATCTAGAGGGTTCCTGAGTCCTGGGATCCACTTCAGGAAAGGCGCGCAAAGTCGCAGGGAGCTCGAGGGAAATGTGAACCCACACCTGCGTCACATCTGCCGCCTGTCTCCATAGTGGGCCCAACCAGTCTTCTGTGTCTGACCATCCTGAACTGAGGGAGCTCAGAAGGGGGGCTCCAGACCCACATCTAAGATAGAAAGACAAGTCCTTGTGCAAGGTCCTAGATGACCTCCCTCCTAACCCCCCACCCTTAAACCTGCAGCCTTCCTGGGTAGGACATTGCCTTGCACCTCATGCCAGTGCCTGCCACCCCAGAGATACCAGTGCTCCTTCCAGTGCATGGAAACTGGGATCAGGGCTGCAAGAGAGGTCCCTGACTCCGTGCAAACTTGGCACAGGGAAGCTGGTCATCCTCTGCACAACGTGCTTCTGGGAGGAACCAGGGCAGCATTTTGGGTGGCAGAGAAAACTGGGAGATGAGAGAGTGGGTGCAAATGGGCAGGTCAGGAAAGGCAGCCCTCTCTCTGGATCATGTCCTCTGCTCAGATCAGTGTCCTGCCTCTGACGTGGATGGAAACAACATGGCCAACGTGGCCAGCTCTAGTGGTGCTGGGCAGGGAGGGAGGTAGAGGGAGTCCTGATGGACCAGCTGATGCCCTGAGGTTAATGCTATCATAACTTCAAATGCTATTAGTAGTTAGAAAAAAACAGACAGTCCTTTAAAAATCCGCTTGCACTATTCGGCTCTCTTGACCCTTCTGGCCATATATTCTTGGGCTTGCTAAGTGCTGCAGTGTGTCCTTTTATTGCTCCTCAGCTGACGGGCCATTTATAGCCTCCACCTCTGACTGCTGGGTCTCGTATTTTGAAGCGGCGCAAAGGAGGAGGACGGATCAGCTTTCCTTCTCTGCCTCCTCCCACATACCTTGGTCATGCTACCTCCAGCACTTCCCCTTCCCACACTAAATAAGCTCTCTTGGCAGGGTAAGCGCAGCCCACAGTGCTAATTTTATTCGCTGCTTGATCTTTTTTCTGGACTTTACTGGCATTTGCTGGGTAAAGCAAGGCCCTTCCCTGCATGTGCTCTCAGCCCGGGGAGAGGTTTGTCCCAGCTGTGCTGTTGCTGTGTCACTTGTGTCACCGAAGAGCTCTGCACTGTGTGGTCTTAGAGCTGCGTGTTCCCAGCACACCGGGAAACGTATGCTGGACAACTCAAGGCTTTCACAGTGGAACCCTAGAAGGGAATCCAGACTGCAGAGGGAACTAGGGAGGAGAAAAGCAGGTTGTGGCTCACTGACCTGCACCCCCAGAGCCATGATGGGACGTTAACAGGCCACCTGGAGCCTGTTAATGAAGCAAAAAAAAACCGGCAGGTGCCTCTCTTCAACCAAAATTCTGCAACCTGGGGAGGAAACCTCTGCTCTGCCCATGTAAACGGCCTCTCTCTGGGAGGCAGGTCCCCAACCCAATAGTGTCAACCCAGAAGGGCACTGCTGAGCGACCAGTGAATGTACCTGATTTCTCAGTAAACACTTTGCCACTCTGTTAGACATTGCATCAGCACAGTGACCACCACAGAGGTATGACGGGTTTCAGTGACCTCAAGCTCTTATTCAGACAGTAGTCACATCAACTGTAGAACCTGACTTACTTTATCAAGGAGGTGAGTCTCCATCATCTTTACACAGAAGAAAGGTGACTGAGTCATGAAGTAACTTGTTAAAAATCATCCAAAAGGTCGATGAAGGAGAGCGAGGGAGACAGAGAGAAATGGGGCTTAGGTCTCTTGAGTATCTTTGCCAGGTCCCAGGCACCGACTGCCAGTGCTTTTATCAGCTTCCACTCACTTTGAAATACTCCTCAGCACATTTTCCACCATCTCCTTCCATTTGAAAGGAGAGGCCATTTAATCCTATGACTTACGGGAGTGATGGAGTGACTCATACTAAGCCAAAGCAGAAGTTGTTGTCAGACACTTTACACATCTGGACTTCCAGCCCCATGTCAAACTGTTGCTGACGCTTCTCGGAGTTGCTCTGAAACCTGCAACACTACCCCGCTATTACATGGCATTGAGAGATGTATCAGCAGTAGTAAACAACGTCTCTTCAAAGTGTGACGAGAAAATGTCATACCCTGATTTTCAGTCTGGTAGAAAGGTATGTGAGAACCCTAATAAATGTGATTTGACTTGTGGTTTTTCATGTCCTGCCTTAGACTGTTGTAGGGTACTGCTGTCACTGTCAAACCGCTGTTCATCTCAGAGAGGTGGGCGTAAGGCAGCGCACCCACAGAAGACACAATCCCACCTTCAGAGATATTTATCTTGCCCAGCTTTGCTGTCACATCAGCCGAGAGGGTTTTTTTTAGTTTGCTTCTCATATGACAACCTCTAAAATAGCTACGGCAAAACGAATAAATAAATAACAGCCAGGGGTTTAAATAAGGCTACCTTGCTCATCGTATTCTCTAGAAGTATCTTCTTTCCTACATAGAAATCTTTTTCCAGGCTGAATTGAAGGATCTGGGACATTCATCCGCGATTCCTGGATATCGTGAGGCCAGAACAGTGTTTACCCGAGCGGGCTGTGGGCAGTTGGGAGCTGCCAAAGAGAGGTTTGCTGTGGATGAGGGGACAGGACGAAAGTGTCCAAGGAGCGGCTCTCACTGTGGACAGGCTGCACAGAGTGCACATGAGTCCTCAGGGCAGTGCTTGTACGCTTGTCTGTGTCCACTGAACATAAAAAACATTTATTTGACAGTGTATATACATCAGGCCAGAAATGGGCATGTCCAGCCTTGAAATATCTCTAGGGCGAAAAGTGCCATAGAAATATCATCCCGTCATGCTCAGCCCAATAAAACTTGGAGCTGTGATTGGGAGGTATCAGGTACCGCTCTACGAGTAATAACCGTGTCTGTAATTAACAGTGTTCCTCTCCATCGCTGTATGTCTTTCTGCCATCTGCTGGGCTTTGAGGCACAAGATTGATGGCTCCCTGTGGCGGGCAGGCGCTGGCTTGGCTGGTCTCTGGGGGACAAAGCCCTGGGATCGGGGTGGGGAACTGCCACTGACTTCATTTCACGTGGCATGCAGCCATGTGGGTGGGTTTTTTTTTTCAGGTTTTCCATGCTCCTATCAGATGACATTTAGGCGCGTGTTGATGCATGACCTGCCAGAGATGTCTGAAAAATCTGCTGTGGCTTCAGCAAGGACATCTCCTTCCTTCCTGCCCACTCCTGTCCTAGGGAAGATTGTTTGCAGAAGGCAGCAGTGGAAGGTGAAGGGATGTCTGTGTGACAGCATCTCCCCTCCCTCCTCCTGTGGGGTCTGTGGTTACTCCAGAGAGCTACCCCATCCTGAAATCTTTCCCGGAGTTTTTGACATCTTGCAAACCACTGTAACAACATGAAAGTGTTCAGCTTTGTCTGGGGAAGACCCTGGACTTGCTCACTGGAAGGATGTCATCCTTCTTCAGCTGTTGCTGGCTGTCTTGACATCCTTTTTGTGCATCCAGGGTGCCAATGTTTACTTCCAGAGGTGAATGGTGAAGTACCAGCAGAGCCGCGGGTGTGCACGCATCCACCAGCAGACGCAACGAGCCCATTCCCAAGTGGCACAAGCTAAACGAGAGAGAAACATTTCCACTCGACCGAGAGCGCTGGCCGGGAGCGTTTTCGGTGCAAACCTATCCCTGCAAATCCCTCTCCCCGTTTTTCCTGCTGCATCAGCTGGATGAGTTTGTAGGCAAAAGCTCCCCTCTAGTGGGTGATCCCAGCAGTGCCAGGCACCGAGCGCAGCCCGGGCCGGAGGAGGAACCCCACTCAAAAATTCAAAGCAGAAGCATTAACTGCATATCGATGCAAAACCAGCACAAGAGGGTCCATAACTGATTATATTGTCTGTGATGAGAACAACCGTAATGATGTAATTGAGCTATCCAGTTTTTGTAACTGTGTTTTCAGAGCATTTTTTATTTTCTGAACAATAAGTGGCTGTCTAATTCCCACAGCATCCCGAGGAGAGAATTCCATATTGTTGTTATCTGCTTTTTACAGAGGGAGAAAATGCTGGAAAAATAGGGGAAGGACCTTGCCTTGTGAAATCATCCGAGGTCAGGATTCAAGTGACGCTGGAGAGAGCATCGCTTGAATCAGCTGTGCTGATCTGTCACACCACTCAGCTGTTCTTCACAGAAAGAACAAAGTTTGGTCATTTTGCAAGTGGCCCTTAACAGAGTTGTAAGCTGAAAAATGTAAAGTGACTAAATGTAAACTCTTTGCTCTTCAAGAGCATCTTCAATGCGGAGGGAACTCAGAGGTGTCCAAGTTTTGAGCAACAGCATGCCCTAACGCAGGATACAAAACCAGTCTGAGTATTGGGAAATGTGGGGGTCACACCAGGACTGCCACTGGGTGACCGCGATGAAAACATTATTCCTCCTCTTCCCTGGGGATGGGGTTCTCTTCAGCTTGGGGACCAAGGTTTGTGGAGTGCTTTGAGATCTGCTGATAAAATTGTTACAAAAGCAGCTAAGCATTGTTACTATTACTGCAATTATCAGAGTTTCAGAAAGGAAAATACGGTTTTTCCAGGATCACACTGTGACAGAACCAAAAATATCGCTGTGTTAGCGAGGGCCTGATCCCTGCCACTACACACTACTTGAGCCAGGGTGTCTTCTGCACCCGTGTGTCTGCACCTTTCCCAGCTGCTGTGCAAGCATCTCTCTGGCTGTGCAGGGGGACAGGGAATCTCAAGGCTTCTCCATAACCGCCTGCCAGTGCACAGGCACTTGAGGACTGGCAACACAACTGCACTGTATGCAACTGCAGGGACCAGGCTGAGCCCAGATGTGCCCTGGGCAATAGCTCCAGTGCTCTGCTTGTGTAAGGGCTGCTCTCATTTCTGTTCGTTTGGCATATTGAGTTATTCTTCCAGTGCTTCCAGAACAAGGGCTTATGGGGAGAGGAGAGGAATGCAAAGGGCATGTTTTTTTACTCACTGAAGTAATTCACTGCCCTGTTGCTGAGGGGATGTGGCCTCACGTAACCTCTCTCTGATGTCTGTGCCTAGAGCAGTGCTTAGCTTTTGGGTTAAGGATGACATCCTCCTATATGCTTCTGCAGCAGTGAAGCCAAGGCTGACCCAGCCCTGGCTGGACCTACCTCTGCAGAAATGATTAAGGGTGTGTGCATGGGGCTGAACTCCAAAGCAGTGTCTTCCTCCTCGCTTCTTGCTGGGAAAGCTGTGGGCTGCACCGTGCAGCTGTGCCGGCCGGCCGACGCGCGGTGCAGATGCTGTGTCCCTAGAGCTGAGGTGTAAGAGTTTATGGGAGCTAAAGCTTTCTTTGCTGAGGCTTTTGGTTCCAGTCCAATAACACATGCTGAGGGTTAGCGCTGCCTGACAGCTGCTTGGTGGTCTCGGCATGAAATGAGCTGGTGAACCTCAGCTTGGTTCCCAGTGGAGACAGATGTTCGTGCTTTAAAAAAATCATTACCACGGTCATTGCTAACCAGACTGCTTCTTGGCAACAGGAGAAGATTCATAACTTGAATAAGCATGGAAGAATAAAAAAAGCCTTTCTTCAGGCCAGGATCGATGCATTTTGGCTCCAAATCTGCTTGGGAAATCTGTGCTTTTCGTGATACTGGAACTGTGGAAAAAACGTTATGAAAATTTAGCCTAATCAGGCCTTTATCCAGAGCACAACACTGACACAGGAACAGTACACGATTATGCAGGGGCTATTTTTGGGCAATGTGATGCTAGATAGCCCTTTGCCTGGTTGAGACACTGTTGAACATTACAGATCAGTTTTAAACACCAACCCTGCAACCCCCCCCGGGCAGTGTTATCCCTCCTTTATGCGGGGAAGCTGCATGGAGGGATTAAAGCAATTTGACATCAGCTGCCCAAGAAAACAGACAACCTCTGTCAGATCATCTTCCGAACCTCGGCTCTGTGCCATGAGCAGCAGGCGCAATGCTTCCCGAGAGCCCTGTCCCCGAGGGGCCGGGCAGCGATCCGTGGGAGCTA
This sequence comes from Calonectris borealis, assembly GCF_964195595.1. Taxonomy (NCBI): domain Eukaryota; kingdom Metazoa; phylum Chordata; class Aves; order Procellariiformes; family Procellariidae; genus Calonectris; species Calonectris borealis. Next base: position 16,031,571 of record NC_134326.1, read on the forward strand.
AATGGGAAGGAGCCACACAACCTCCCTGTGTCCTCCTCTCAGGGTTTCTATCTATCTCTGCCCCTCGGAGCCTCCCTTCAGCCTCCTCTGAGTGCCAGCGAGTGTCCGGCTGAGTGACACGGTGTGACCTGCCCGGGGTTCCTCCTCCTCCTGGGGACAGCCCAGCGGCTGCTGGAGCAGGGGTGAGAGAAGATTGTAGATAAAAGGAGGCTGCTCTTATCGGTTGGGAAATTCTTGCTGGGACGGCAGGGGCTGTGATCCTGGCCCAACTGCAGAAAACGAGATGGTTGAGTACTGCTGTGTGCGCAGCGTGCCAGCCGCCTGGCTGCGGGGCCCCTTTCCCTGGCGCTGGGGTGACCACCTGGCAATTCTGCACACGCTGCCTCTGCAGTCAGGTTCCCATTGCACCTGCTCAGGTGGAAGCAACTTCCCTGTTATTAGAGGGCTGGGAAAGCTGCTCCGTGTGCTACTCGCCCTCCTCAGGAATGAGAGTATGTGTAAGTGTTTTCTGGGAACAAACAGAGCAAGACGTCTCCGCCCTTTTGCTTTAAGAAAGTCTGAGAAATCAGTGCCCTTTTGTTGTAACGGCTGACCGAGGGCTGCAGCTCGCGTCCTGCCACCAGTCCCGACTTGCGCAGGATCTACTGTGAACACTCAGCAGTTCTTCTGCATTGTGCTGCTGTTATTATTGTTGTTACAAGGGTTATTAATAGAAACTCAAGCCACACTAATGACCTCAAACCTGGTGATGAGGTGACTATAAGCTGCTGTGTGTGAGGATAGCACCATCGGCTCAGGAGGCTGCTTTGAAGGTTGCTCAAGTACTAGAGACCTTGCCGTATTGCTCTCACCTAACGGAGAAGATAAAAAGTGCATTAGCAGCTAGATAAGGAGTATCCGCATGTCACAGTCACTCCCCGGCTCACACTCAAGCAAGACATCCCTTCCTCAGCCGGGCTCTCAGCGCATAACCATGGTGTCTGATAAGGGGCACTGGGATGGTGGGGAGGAGGGAAGGCAGCAGCGCTCCTGCGAAGGCATCGCTGTTGCTTTTCTCCCAGACTCGGCCCGTTCCCAGGCTCGAAGCAGCAACACACTTGTGTGCACATCATGTTCCCATTATTTTGTCTATGGTTTTCTGGGCAGGATCTCTTAATCTGCATCTAAGCAATTCAAAGCTGCTGGCACCCAGTAATGATGTTCTGGATGCAGCTGTGGAAGAGGAAATCGGCACTGGGATAAATGGTGGCCTCCCTACTGTTGTTTTCCTTCATTCTCTGTTATTCCCAGGGGTGGCTGGGCTCCTGTGACAGTAGAAACACTCAGGAATCTCAGGCCTTCTGTTTTGCTCTTTTACTTCCTCCGAAGTCCACATCAGTCCTGTGCAAAATGTAACAGCAAATGAGATAATGGGGAACAGAGCGTCCCGGGGCAGTGGGACTCATCTCTGTTATAAATCTCCCAGCTTTGTAGCACAAGAGGCCCACACGCTGGCTGAGATGGGGAAGAAATCTTCATCCTGTTACGTGGCAGTGGCCTTTTCCTGCTCTTGGCCCTTTCCTAGAAGCAGCCATGCCTCAGAGCACAGCTGTGCACTGGTGAAGGCTGCTGCAAGTGGACCACTAGTCTGCACTAGTACTGTGCTTTACTTTTTTAAAAGTCTTTTCAGAAAAGGAAGCAATTCTAGTACATTACTTTTATCACCACTTGTGCAGGGACCATGGAGAAGCCCTTCCTGTTGCCTCGTGCCCGTAGTCTGTTAATTCAAAACGTCAAGGCATGTGAGACTGCCATTGGGCTGGCGTGGGTGCAGACAATGAGTCTGTATAGATTGGTGTAAGTATAGATATGAAAACAACCGCCTTTATAGGTTGGCACGGGGGCATGGCCACGGACACCCGGGCTTTACCGACTGGCAGGAGTGCATGGTGAAGTACGTCCCTTGGCAGGCTGACATGGGTGCAGGCACCTCCCTTTGCAGGCTGCCATGGGTGCAGGCACCTCTCTGCAGGCTGACATGGGTGCAGGCACCTCCCTTCAGAGCTGACATGGGTGCAGGCACCTCTCTGCAGGCTGACATGGGTGCAGGCACCTCTCTGCAGGCTGCCATGGGTGCAGGCACCTCCCTTTGCAGGCTGCCATGGGTGCAGGCACCTCTCTGCAGGCTGACATGGGTGCAGGCACCTCCCTTTGCAGGCTGCCATGGGTGCAGGCACCTCTCTGCAGGCTGCCATGGGTGCAGGCACCTCTCTGCAGGCTGCCATGGGTGCAGGCACCTCCCTTCAGAGCTGACATGGGCGCCCGGGTGCAGACACCTCTCGTTGGGGGCGGACAGGGCGCAGTGGGGTGCAGACACCGCCTCTCTTTCGGGAGCGGAGCGGAGCGGAGCGGAGCGGAGCGGAGCGGAGCCGAGCCGAGCCGAGCCGAGCCGAGCCGAGCCGAGCCGAGCCGAGCCGAGCCGAGCCGAGCCGAGCCGCCCCGCCCCGCCCCGCCCCGCCCCGCCCCGCCCCGCCCGTGCGGCCCCGCCCGCGGCCGGTGGTTGGCGGTGGCGGCGCTGGGCGGGGCGGGCGGCAGCTTCGAATCGGCGGCGCGGCGGGAGCGCGGTGCTGCCCGGCCGCCTCCCACCGCCGCGCTCCGCGTCCCGCTCCGCACCCGGCTCCGCTCCGCCCGGCCATGGGGAACGTCGAGTCCGTCCTGCGCGGCGCTGCCGGCATCGGTAAGTGCGGGGCGGCGCGTCCCTTCTCCCCGTGCCCCTCCGGGACGGGACAGACCCGGCTCGGCCGCTCCCGCAGCGCTGTAGCTGCCGCATGCGGGGAGCGCATCGCTGTGCTGTGGGCTTGACAGAAAATCAAAGGGGCCGCCCTGCGGTGTCCCTCAGGGTGGGGAGGATGTGACAGTGGCATCGGTGACACGCGAAGCGACGTGCCCGGAGGTGGCAGGTAAATGCTAGTGCTTGGACCGGGTGAGCTACGGTCGCGCTGCAGAGGGGACAGGTACCCGGTGGTCTGAGCCCCTGCGTTCATCTGTGCTCGTTACCGAGCTCCAGAGATCGCAGCGTGTGGGTTTTCTTTTCCTCTCCCTTCCAAGCAAGAACTGTGGCAATAAATGTACTTTCATCCTTTGTGGTTACTGCCCGGGCAGCAGTCCTGCCAAATCCACCCGCTGGAATTCAAAGTCCTTCGCTCCAAAATTGCCTGCCAATCCCAGCTCACAGGCTGGGAAAACAGACCTTGGAAAACAAATGGCTTTGCGCTGGCCGTGCAGCCGGGTGTCAGGTTCTTGTTGCCTTTTATGTGTCTTGTACGTGTCCAAAAAGTCCAACAGTCGGCAGCCTGGTTGGCTGGATTTGAAGGGAGCCGATAACTGAACTCAGCCAACCGGTACGAGGTGCCAGCGCTCCAGAATATAAATAATCCTGGGTGGGAATAAGAGAAGTCTTGGGTAACACCTAAACTAGCGTGAAGCATCATCATTGTTACTAGTATTGCTATATAGTAGTGAGTTTCAACAAGACTGAACTTGTTTCTTGTTCATCTCTCCTTGGCTTCAGGACTTTGGGATCTGCATACTGTTTTTCAGATGCATGTGACCTGCTACAGTTTCATTTTTAAATAAAATGTCATTCTTCACACCTGGTTCTTAATGGCAATGTTAGAAATTTGATCAATTTTTCAGGCATTAATAGCTTGATCTGATTTAGTGGCTTTCAAAAAGCTTTAAGTACTTAGTTTTGTTTTCTATTCCTATGGGGAAACCCAAAATATTTTGCTACTGGAAGTATGACAATGTTGTCATTTACTTAATGTTTAAGTTCAGTAGAGTGATGTGCCGCAGGGTAATCTGTGAAGCTGCCCTGCTAGGTGCTGTTGTCTGAGCCTGTGTACAGGTGTGTGTGGTATGGAGGGGAGGGAAAGGTCACTCTGGGGCTGTGCCAGGAACCTTTGGAGCACGAGGTTGCGTTGCCCTCCTCTCCTGAATGGCAAATGCATTTGCAGAGATGCAGTTGTCCCATGTCGAGCAGGTTCACACTGATGCCAAGTGCCACCTACTGCAGAAGAAAAAGGGATATAGGGCTATGCGAAGTAGGACTTCGGTGTTTAAATCTGCAGTAAATACTTCTCACTTCAGGAAAAAGTTGTTTGCAGGCAGAGGGCAGAAAAAGAAACAAATCAAATGACTTTTGAGCCTTGTTTCCTACTGGCTATTGCTCTCAGGTGTGTGGGGCAATATTGGGTTCAGGAGTGTATGTACATTAAGGGAGGGCCTCTGCTATTCTGTGGGGTGTTGCTAGCCCCAGTGGATTAAGGGCTGATTGTGTTCCTAATGAATGAATGCTTTGGGTGCAGGTAATGTTCTGCTGTAGTGAGTTCTCATGTTTCTTTTATTTCTTTCTCCTGGGAGCTGCTAATGCTGTGTTTGGTTTTGGGGTAGTCAGTCACCCTCAGATTTACATATTTGCTATGTAATGGAAGATTATTTCTAACTGATGTGTAACTGTGCTCCTTAATGTTGGTTTTTGTTTTGAAATCCAAACATCAAGTCTTTGATTATAAAGCCAGTTCTGCAAAACAGTACCTGAGATAACATTTTTAAAGTTAATGCACTATCAGACAAGTCAGACCTCAATAATACGTTATGTCAACGGTTACTGCTGCACTCCTGTTTGTTCAACAGAGAAGGTAAATAAATGCATTTGGTAATACTTCCAGTATTGGATACAAGGATTTGAACCAAGATGGAATTAATTGTCAAGGACTGAGAAAGAATATATATAAATCTTAGCCTGCTCTGAATGTGAAGTAATTTCTCCATTTGCACAGTACAGTCATCAGAAATCAGAGAAATCACTTTCCAAAGCCAGTAGCACTATCTGTGTCCCAATTCCAAAAACTTAAGCTGATGTCTATACATTTCCTATTGCTGAAGTTTCAGCTCTGCCCCCTTCCCATGCTCAAGCCACCCACCTTCTCTGACACAGCTTCCATGGGGCTGCATGCTGCAGCCTCTGCAGCTTGATCTCTGTTTGGGACAGGGAGATTTCAGGGATTACCCAATGTGAACAAATCCAAGGTGCTGAGCACCCCTTCTGCTGGGATCCTGTGCTGCTGGCACCAGTCTCAATCTGGACTGAAGTGTCCGAAGAGATGCTCTGGCCAACAGCTCACGTGTGCTCCAGCTGCAGTAGGACTTGGAGTTTGGTGGGTTGGTGGCAATACCCGATTTGCTGTATTTCTGATGTAGAGTAATCCCCACTGGAAGGGCTAATCTCTCTGGGATGAGAAAGGGAATATATAATCTCTCTAATAGCAAGCGTGTTACTGCTGTGGCTAAGAACTTTGCTCATCTGTAGCCTTCACTGAAGTGACTTGGATAAAGTATTCTTACTCCAGGGCCAAAGCCACATTGGTCCTAGGATATTTATAAAACCTGGAAAATGTTGGGGAAACATTTAACTACTTGACTTCTACCCACTGCTGTGAACTTCTGCTTCCGCTGGAGCAGGGGACCAAGAGCTTTTTTTCCTCTTAGCTATGTTTGAGATACAAGTGTTTAGGCAGAAAGCAGGAATGTGGGATTAAAAAAAAAAATCAATAAATCCTTTAAAGCTGGAGCTGCCACTGCGGTACAGGGGTTCGCAATTTAGAAATATTGCTTTGTATGTCTTTTATACAGAGCAGTAGAGCTGGGGCTTGGGCTCAGACTCTGCAGCAAGGTCAGCTGTGCGGGATGCGGCTGTCCCCAGGTGCCCTGGTCCTGGCCAGGAGAGCCCTGGGTGGGCAGTAAGGCACCAGGGATGGGCATCTGTCACTAGAGGGCAGCCGGGACTAAAAGAAGTCAGTGCTGCTACTCCATAACTGCACGCAAAAAAAAAAAAAAGCTGAATAAATGCCAGGAAAAGGACACTGTGAAGCAGGTTGCTTAAGGGATTGAACCTGGTCAAAAGAAGAGCAAATAACCATGCAGCAGCTGGTCCCCAGAAAAGCAAATCTCTCCTGGTAGCTGAGGAGGACACAGCGGAGAGTTCTTACCTCCTTCGAGGGTTCTTACTCCTTGAATGTCCACAGGTGCGTGTGCCCCTGCGGAAGGGGGAAGGCGAGATCTGGTGCAGGCTGATGGCTTGTGATGCTTTAGCTGTGCTCGTAGCGTGAGCACTTGTTATATCTGGATGGATGATGTTCTGCTCAGAGTGCAGGTGCCTTCCTTGGCATCGTGATGGGCTGATGCTTGCCAGGGATGGTTTCAGGTGGACGTGGCTGGGAGCTGATGCCTGAATGAGATGTTTTAGTTGACTGTTTGCTGAGATCTGTACATGTTGGCTGGAAATCCCAAGGTCCGTTTTAGCTTCTGAAAAAGTTTGCAATGTACAGGCAAGTTTCCAAGGAGTAATTATCTTTTGATCCAAATAAGTTCTCATTTCAGTGAGAGTCCAAGGAGAGCTTCTGGCTCCACTATATCACCTTTCTTTTTTTTATTCCTTTTTTTTTTTCCTAAATCTTCCTTAGAACAACTGACCGAATGCAGTCCCCTCCGGGAGCATTGTGCCTCTTTCCGAACAGCGGGAGGTCTCTCTGTGTGGCAGGAGCTTTGAATTACTTACATCTTGTGCAGCTCAACAAGGTCAAAAGTCGCTGAAAGTTTTCTTTGCATACTACAAGTTCGCTTATGTCTGTATTGGACAATCATTCCCTGACTGAACTCTGTTAATGGTCTTTGACTGTAAAACCAAATTGCAATGCTAGGGAGCATTACAGGTCAGCACAGAGTACAGAGGCCTCTGTGCTGAGTTACTTTTTGGCTATTGGTCTGAAAACTCCAATTAGGCATCAGTCGGGCTGGAGTGCTGGATGTGTTGCTTGTATTCTTGTATTTATGGGCAGATCACAAAAGTGATTGCAAATGTTGACAGGCGTGTACAACCCTCTTGTCATGCTTAGTCTGTCTCCACTTGGTCAGCAGCTCCTCCACAGCAGCAGTGTCTGATGAATGCAGCTTCCTTCCCCATCCTTCAATTAGGAGCTCCCTCTAACCCTGCATCTCCATGCTTCTGTCTCTCCAGGTTTTGAGTGTTGTCCTGTCCACTGTAGTATTTGTTGGCAGTGCATGTGGTCTGCCAGTGAGTAACTCCAAGACAGTACCTTGCTAAACCTGACCTGGTGGCTCATCAGGTCTTTGAGACTTGTTTTGGAGCCCCATGACCATCTTGCAAAGGCTTTTGGGGGCACCAGTTGCCCATCCTGAGTTGTCTTCCTGCAACTTTGGGACAGTTGAACTTCCAATTTGTGAAAATCTTTCCTGGGCCCAGTTTTCAACTGGATAGCGATGAGCAAATATTCAAGAATTCCCTGATATGTGGCAAGAGAGTTCTTGGGATCTGGGCAGTTAAAGGAAAAGCCCCTACAACCTTTCTGAAGTCCCCCAGCTCTTTGGTGGGTCTGACCTTACTTCAGTGCTTGGGTTTCTCCAAAAGTGTCTTTCCTGGCCTTTTGTCTGCTCTTAGCTCCCAGATTTCTTCTCCTGTAGAAGCAAGGGGATTTTGTTATCGAAAGGCTCTGAAATGAAGCAGGAAGGATGAATGAGACCATTTCGGGGCTTAGGTGGCGCCAAATCCTTAAGAAAGCCCCGTCCTGGGCTTTGCACCGCCCTGGGCGGCTGCTCCACCCCGGAGCTGGAGCTTAGCACCCTGCCTGCTGCTCACCTCAGCCTGCGGAGCCGCAGGTCTGGGCTCAGCCCGGCCCTTCCTATGTGGCTTATGCAGAAGTTGAGCAGAAGCGAAGCTGGCTCTGTTTTGTGGATTTAAGTGGAAGGTTTGGCTGGTATCTTGCGATTCACACAGCTGGGAACTTACTCAGGCATATTTTGTCCTTACCCCTGTTCTTACTCGGAGTCATTGTACCCAGCTGCCAAAATATTCCGTATCACATAAATTCCCACATGAGCTGTGTTTGCATGCGTTGCCTGTCATGCATGGATTAACAGTAGTTATATTTCCAAGTTAACCTGCACACATTAAGCTCCAGGCAGGCTCAGTTAGCTGCAGGGAAAATAGCGCATTCTCTTCGTGTTAAGCATGGTTTACTCAGACACTTTCATTTTGCAGCGTAGAGTCTGTTTTCTCATTAACAAATCGCTTCTGCAGAACTGCAGTTTAGCACTCTACAAAATGCTGTAGACTGTGCCAAGTTCAGCTCGCTTAGTGTCTTGGGACTGTACTGTACACAAGAGCCTTAGGTGGATTTTTTTACTGATAAATGAAGAATGTTTATGTGGGTTTATCACAAAGGTAATGATAGAGAGTACGTGTTGTGTTTCCCCTTCAGTGCTTCAGATCAGCTCAGAAGTTCGGGCATGTGGGATTCCCTGCGGCCCCGTCTCCTGCAGCTGCACTGAGCTGCGTGACTCCTGCCCTGTGAGTTCAGGACAAGCTGATGCCAAGTAGTGCTGTCTTTTTGCAGATCTAGATTAATTCCGGTTCTGATGTTTGCTGGCAGGTGCCTTTGCATTGCTGTGGGACAAAGATGAAGTGCCCACAGGGCTGGTCACTCTGTAACTGACCTTCACTGGGCAGGGGACTGTCCCGAGGAATGGGACACACAGCACCTTCTGTAGCTCACCTGTGGCTTAGCAGCCTGATGAACAAAGGTGAGTGAGAGGTTTTTCCCTTTAGAGTGAAAAACTTGAGAGACCGATGCACTTGTTATTTCTCCATGGCTCTGAAATGCAGGTTACGGGGGTTGTTCATAAGGCTTTTTCCTTCTGCTTGCTTTTTCTCTCCTTGCACACTGTAACATGGCTCAGCCTCTGTTACAGCCTTTTTCTCCCAGCATCGCTCTGGCTGCAAACCCACCATGTAGGCTGTATCCTTGGGTTAAATACCTGAAATTTTCCCCCTCTGCAGATTGCCCTGACTTCTCCTGCAGCTGCTTTTTGGGGAAATTAGAAAATGAAAGGAACCTAAAATCTATTTGCTTTACAAAACATGGACAAGTGTGTTAGGGCCCAGATGAGGTGACTAATTACAGCCCCGAGAAGGGATGGGAATCCCCTTGTGGGTGTGTTCCCATTATGTCACCCTGTTACACCCCTATTTGGGGCTCTTCACTGGGGGCAAACATCTTATCTTCTCTGCAGGCTGCTACACATACCTAAAAAGGAGCATCAATATGCCCTGACTAGAACGGACTCCAGTTTTCAAGGAGTTTGGCATTTAAATAGCACAGTCATAAATGCCTGCTCCTGCCTTGAACTAGAACATAAATGTTTATCGCTTCTCTTACTCTCTTGATAGTTCTCCCATTAATTTAGCGTTCAGAAACCCTTCCATTTCTGACTTCATTTGGGTACCAGCCTGGAAGTCTGTTAAAGTTGGAGACTTTTTCCCCATCAAGGACAGTAGCTTTGGTTTTACAATCCTGCTCTCCATTTGCGGAGGTGAGGTTTCTCACACGTGTACCACCTTCTGTGGGCACCTCTTCCCTTTTCAGCAGAGATCACTCCTGTGGGTCTGAGAGCCCAGCAAGGAGTGTGTACTGGTGGCTGTGGGATGCAGGTACAAATCCTGCAATGGAGGGCGAGACAGGGCAAGGGTGGAAAGGAATGAGAAACTTTAGGTCCTAAAATGATGCTAAAATTCACCCAGCCCTCTATTGTCTCTATTTCTGGGTCTCTGATAAAACTAAAAGTCAATTCTAAATAATGTGCAATATTTCAGCAAGGAAAAGCAAGACAAAGAGGCTATTTAAAGCTACCGTCTTTCCAGGGCTTGGCTCACAGACTCTGCTTCTTTTGTGTCATTGTGTCTATGGAAAACATATACAAGAGGCTAGCGAAATACAATGTGCACTTCTAAGTACAAATTTAGAATGCATGCAAAGGTCAGATGCTTGGGTTTGGGGAGATGGAGGCTTTGGGCTGATGCAAGTTAACTTGGATTTCTGTAATGCAAAGAGGAATGGTATAAATGGACAATGGAAGAGTACTTAGCTGCAGTTTACGCAATATACTACAGCCTATAAAATAGAATAACCTGTACAGCCTGTTCCTGGGTGCTCTTTTTGGGTCTGAAGTTGAGGCATTATCTTCTTCTCATGGCTCTTCTCTGTCTTGCTGTTTGAATCTTGGATGAGTCTTTTACGCTGGCAGTACCCTTCAGTGTCCTTGGTTGTATAATGAGGCTGGGAGTATATACGTAAAACGTTTTGAGATCCATAAATATAAATGCGAAGTGTCACAACATGTGCCCGGCTTGAAAGCAGCTACAAAACTATAACAGAGGCTGCTAACCTGGAACGTCTTTGTTCTGGCAATAGGATGAATACAATAAAAGGACTTTCTAAAGGCTGTGCTGAAGGGAATTGGTTGTCGCAGGTTGTTAGAGAGGATGGGGCATGGGAGGGAGGCTGGAAGTTCCCCAGGAGGAAAGGAGAGCACAGGGGGATGTGTTGGAGATTACAGCTAGCAGGGTTGTGCTGCGCTGGTGAGAGGGGGAACCTGTCTGAATACCAGACCTGCACAAGCTGGAGAGCCCCTGTTGCAAGGTGAAGGGACAGCCTGAAAATTGAGCAAGATTTTGGGATCTTGAAGGGGTCCATAAAAAAAAAAAAACCTGAAGAGCTTTGCTGAGAAGATGGGGCAGAGTATTTTTTGGGTTTTTTTTTTGGGCGGGTACAGGTACGTGTGCTCCTGTGCTTTTCTAATAGTAAAGTGTGTGTGTGTGTATTTAAGAAGTTACAAGACAACCTCAATGCTATGAAAAGTAGCTCTTGTGTGTCCCTCAAGGATGAAACCCTAGACCAACAAATCCAAGAAGGCAGAGCCTAACAAAGGAGCGTTGCTTAGTTATTGGGGAGAGGTCCATGGTGTTTGGGTGTGGGGCCATGGGGCTGTATTCCTAGTAAGAAGGGATGCCAGAGAGAGGATCTAAAACCCAACGCTGAGCTCAGGAAAGCTGGAGATGGGAATGATGTCCGCTACACCCCAGATCACCGTGGCTGCTTCAAACATTACGTCTTCAGGGCACAACACTCATCCCAAACACTCATCGAAACATTAGTGTTGCATTACATGACAAGATCTTAAGAAAATCCGCAATGGTGGGGTTGTCCTACTGTCTTGATTATCTGAAAGGGAAATTAAGGCATGAGATGATACAACTTACCTGTAGCAGTTTACAGTACCTGTTGTGGATAGAGGACCTCTATTCTCCTGGCTGCAGCAAGGCTTCAGGAGGCTTCAGGAGTCCTGGCTAGGATCCCTGCTGTCATCCCTGAACTGTGCTGCCTTCCCAATGCCTAGGGGTATAAAAACATCACATATATTTTGAAGCCTTATCTGTGCCTCCTTTCTTCAGCATTGTGATGGATTTTTGGCCTTGTTAAAGTAATCTTCTGCAAGGATTTATCTATTTTTTGTGTGTCAAAGATAATTTTTTTTTTTTAGAAATTCTTCATGCTGAATTAATTTGTTCTGTCAAACCTGTTTTGTTTTTTTTGCTTGAGCCTTACGAGTGGGAGAATCCAACTCCCAGAAATGTGTGTGTGTCTTTCCTCCTGCATGTGGCACTCCCGTGCCAATAAATTCAAACCTTCAGCCTGCAAAACCCTCTGAAGAAACGCAGCCCTCCGCGTCTCGGAGGCACCCAGCAGGGATGGCTCTGGACCCCAGCTCAGAGACCCCCCTGTGTGATGCACAGTTCCCCATTCGAGCCATACGTGATCTTGACAATGAGCGTGAGGAAAGGCATGGCCTCAACACCTTCCATTTGGGCAGGAAAAAACACTTTTCTTTTGGGAGATACGGAGCCCTCCCTTCTCTCTGCTTGTGCCTGGCGGAGGGAAGCCGAAGGCAGCTGTAGGGACAGGAGCTGTTTCTTACCTTCCCCAGACCGGGATAACGTGATTTGTCTCTTGGGAAGTGAAAGTCTGTACTGCAAACTGGCAAAGCAGGTTGGTCGGAGGCTGTGAGCTGCTATTCTTCTTCTTTATAATTTTTTGTTCTTCATTTGTAATTTGCTGAATGCTAACGGGGCTGAGACAAACAACACTCTTACATGCAACACGGTAACAATAACCCGAGTATTTCCTGCCATGGGCCGTGACCGGGGGTGCTGCCCGGTCCCTGTCCCTCGGGAAGGGCTTGGATTGTCGCAGCCACCCCTGGCCTCGTCAAAAATTGGACTGAGCTGTCGCAGCCCCTCGGGTTTGGAGGGTGCTGGGGGGGGGGTGGTGGTGCTGAGCACAACTCGCCAGGGATTAACTGGACCTCATTCTGGCTGTGGATTAGGTAGCTGGATGCTGTTGGTCTCTCCATTATGAACAGTGCATTCAACAGTGATTTTCAGATGCTTCAGGGCTCCTGCTGATACCAGGGATGCGAACTCCAGGTTTACTTCATGTCCATACCTCTGTGCGCACAGAACAAGAGGGGGAAAAGCATCTGTGCCATAAACCGAGGCAGGATCAGGCCAGGACCTGTGCCATGCAGCTGAAGTTTGCACGTGGCAGGAGGAGTGTGGGCAGGGGGAGCAGCCTGGAAAAGGCTGGAGAGTGCGAGGAGGAGGAGGGAGGATCTCTCCCTTCTCTCGTTTCCCTCACACTGATGTGGAGAAACAAATACAAACCGAGCTGTCCTGGCCGTGCTGCTGGGCCATGCGGTGACAAGTGCCCTGTGGGGCTTTTCCCCTTCCCCAGCTGCGTGTTTTTGCAGGCGCTGGGTGCTCCTTGCTGGGTCTGTCATGCCGACAGCGTGACAGCATCGGGCAGGAGCGGGAAGGTCCCCGGGCACTAGGTGTGGAGAGCACCTGGGTGGGAGCTCAGGGCAAACGGGGTTTGCAAGAGGATGGGAGAGGAGGTGCAGAATAAGAGAAACAAGAAGCAGTTGTTTTGTTGAGCTGCCTCATTCTCTCTATTTCTGTAGCTAACCTTTTGCTTCTTGAAGCAATAAAAAAAAAACCCTTTCAAAAAATATTGCAGGGTGTTTCTTTGTGTGCTTTGACTAAGCTGTTCCTCATAAACCAGTGGCTTTTGCGTAAACAGAGCCACAGCAGGCAGAATTATCTGCTTTTTTGTAGCTGTCAAGTACCTTCGCTCCCTGGGTAATGTATAAAAGGGGAGAGCGAGGCTGGGAGAGGCAAGTCCCGACAGAGCCCAGGCTGCCCTCCTCTGCCAGCAACCTCCCGCGTCCCTCCCCGCTCCCAGCCCCTCCGAGGGGAGAGGACTGCGTGGGCCCCGAGCCAGCGTGTCGTGGATGCCTGGGGCTGGGTGGTCATCAGATCTGACCATGGGAAACATCGGATCGGCTCCAGGGAGTCCCAGGCTGAGCATTAAGCTGGCCAAGGATAGGAGAGAGGGAGGGAGGCACGCGGGGACCCCCCCTGGGTCGCATCTTTGGGGAAAGCACGTTCTCAGGACTAGAAATGTGCAGCTAGAGATGGGTATTGCCGGATTCCCTCTACACTTTTAATTGCTAGCCAGTGCTTGAGTCTCCCAGCAGAGCTCGGAGTGGCAGCAGAAGCTGTTTGGTTGCTCATTGCTGTGTCTCTGACCGCTCGTTGCCTCCAGTCAAAGCTGACACGCTAAAGCCAGGATCTGCTGGAGATAAGGGGGACCTCCCTTCCACCCCTGTGGGCTGGGACTGTGGGCTTCAGTGACTTTTTTTTTTCCTAGATAAAATGAACAAAAATTCTGTGTCCTGTGATGGCTCTGATAAGCTGGAGGCTCCAGCCATGGCACAGCACAGACTACCCATTATAGGCCTTTGTTTATTTTTTAAAAAAAAAAAAGCCTAGCCTCACTATCTTGATTACGGAAAAAAATTATGTAAACGTGCCAGAAGCATAATTGGTGCCAGTGGAAACCAAAAATGACCCTTTGCTTTCCCCCTCCACCCACCTTTTCCAAAGTATAGTAGTTTGCTGGGAGGGAGCTTTTCTCAGGCACTGGTGGACTGCTGCAGGGATCCTTTCTCATGGACCAGTAGAGCCCTCCAAAACATTACTGGTCTCACATGCTTCAGGGGATGGTGAAAGGAACCCTAGTAAAATTCCAGGTGGAATAATGCACCACTGACTCTCAAACTGTCATTCAAATTCTTTCGAGACTATCTTAAGGGCAGTAGTAACATGCCCTAGAAGTACTTATGAAAATCTGGTTATCAGCATCTTTTATAATGCCAGATCATCCCGCTATTTAGATAATTATGCAGTCTGTTCTCTTTGAGTCTGCCTGGCTGATTGCTGGCCGTGGGGAATGATACCGTGTTATCAGCTTTGCCTGGCTCTTCAGATGTGCCGAAGGACCTGTTGTGCCTGGGCTGATGGTGAGAACAGATGGTCCCTGGGTGCCTTTTCTGCCCCATTTGGGGCTGGTGGCACCCGCATCTCAGCTCCTGGGGCACTGTGTGGCTCCCCAACCCTGGGAAGGGAAGGGGGGAGAAGAGCCATCCAAGATACCTTTTTTCTTCTGCAAGACCTTCTTCTGAGCTGGTGGCTCTCTCCTGCTACCGGCTAATGCACGTTTAGCTCCGCCAGCCCTCTTGATGAAGATGTGACCGCAACTGGTGCCACGCCATGGTCTGAGCGAGCTTTCCTGTCACTCTCTGGGGGTGAGCTGGTTGCATGGGATCTGTGTTAAACCAAGCGGCCCTCAACGCCATCGTGAGCGAGGTGAAAGCTGGCACTGGGATGACTGTGCAGGCTGGGCTGGGCCTTTGTGGTTTTCATGGGAGTGCTTTTTGTGGGTGATGGTGCATTGAGTGATGTATTTCATGGGAAGATTATTGCAATGAAACACAATGTACTTTTGTGCAATGAGATGGTGTCTTTTAAATCATTTCCTCTAACAAATCTGTCCACACCCAAACAAAAATAAACATTTTTGAAAGGCTGCAAAGATAAACACACAAAGGTTACCCTTAAATGCATCCTTTCTCCCCTTCCTTACAGACACCTGCTCCATTCCCTGGACAGGATGAGCATCCAAGAAGGCTGAATTAAGATTACCAGCATAAACTTTAGCAATTATTGACTGTCAGATCCTTCATTTCATGGCCTTAGTGTACTTTTTAATCAGTGACTTTCTTGGAGACAAGAAAGGGGGAGCTAAGACTCATTCTGCCACCTGCTTGCTCTGCGTTTTTAAGGTGAATGCTTTCCTTTCATCCCTTTCAGGCTGGTGTCTCTGGGGATAGACGGGGCTCGCAAGCCTTATTGCACATGGAGCACATCACTAAATTGTTTTATTTCCAGGTTGCTCTCACCTATTTTTGGGCATGGGTTGTCCTTGAGCTTCCCAGACCCCTTCCTGTGTGGGTGCTGACCATGCTGGTGGGTGAACAAATGTGATTTTTTTTCCACTTTTGTCAGCTTGGCAGTAGCCACCGCTACCCAGAAGCTGCTGTTGTCTTGCTCCTCTGAAGTTTTCCCAGCTTTCCTTTGGGAATAATTTGGGGGAGAGAGAGGGGATTTTAACCCCTCTTCACTCAGCCTGTTTTCTAGGCTGATAAACCAGTGATCGGCATGGGGAGCTGTTTTTTTTTAAGGTGAGGAAATTGCCCTAATGAAACTGCCTGCTTAGTGCTCCTCCTTATCCCCTCCCTAACTCATTTGCTGCTTTGCCATTTCCCATGACTACGCCGTTTCTCTAACAGCCTCTTGTGAAAGGTCTCATCAAAGACGGCATGAAAATCTAACTGCGTCGTCAATCCGCGCTCTTGCATTGCCTCCTTTACTCACCCATCCCCTTTCCCTGGTGGGACTTGTTCTGAGTATAGCCCGTCTCTGCTGTGAAACCCAGATGGGAAAGTGCTCTGCTTTTAATTAGCATCCTAATTAGTTTACCGGGTGTCGGCACCATGCTAACTGACTTGTCGTTCCTGGATGCACTTTTCAGTAGAGATGATGTTCTTGCTATTGTGTAGTGCTTCAGTTTTTTTAGTTATCACAAAGTGCATCTTTTTACTGGTTCAGGAAGATATTCGTCTGAAATCCAGTGTTTGTTAGCTGAGTTGGGTGATGCGTCTTTTTTTCCAAATAACCAAATCACTTCAGCTTTTCTTCTTCTTATGGCCAGTTCCAGATAGTGCCTGATCATTGATCCCAGAAATGCGCTATGGTAGGAAAGGTGTAGCCCTGTGACAGATCAGCTTGACTGACATAAATAACTTAGTTCCTCTGTACCCTCCTTTTCTTTCTTAACTGCTGGAGATCGAGGTGACCCACAGCATCATCTGAAATTCTCCTGCAAATGATCTCCTGGTTTGACTTTGTTTTCAGCTATTTGTCAGCTATAATTTATGGCCATGCTCCACTAGTTTCAGTAAGATTATATTCCATATTTTTACATCATTTTCCTGCTACACTAAGTAAAGAAAAAATACAGGTATTTTGTCTATTTACTTTTTTGTGTGATCCAAGCTCTGAATATGGGATTTTCCCCCACCCCTTTCCTGATTTTGTCTTCCCTGAATCATCTTTATCTTTCTTATGATGGACTCCCTCTGCAATCTTTATAATCTGGCTTTTTGCTGAGAAATTGCATTTCAGCTGTTGCCATTGATTTACTCTTGGTTAGCCAGGCTTTTTCTTCTTTGATGGCAGTGTTGCCTGGGGTTTTGTTCTGGAATTACTGTGACCCTCGGGACTATTAAATAGGAATGGAGCTGGAACAGGAACAGCAGTTCTCTTTCCCATGGCCTACCCACAGCTCTAGGGATGCTGTGCCTTGGTGACCAATAAATAATTTGACCACGAGAGGGGACTGATAAAGTGACGCTTAGGGCTGAGGTAACCTACGAGCAAAGTTTGCTTTTCATCAGCGTTTGCAGCCTGTGTGGCCGCAGCATGGACCCTGCTGCACTGGTTGCACTGGGAGCTCAGGTGCTGAGGGTCTCCGTGGCACTGGCCGCTTTGCTGTTGACTCTGGTGCTGAAACTGCTGGATGGTCCATGTCTGTCTGGCATGGTACCAGGTTCTTCTCATAAGGTCCTGAATATCCTGAAGGATGTTCTTTCTCCTTCCCAGAGGTTCTCCCAGGCAGCTTTGCACCCAGGGGGCTGCAAACATGGGTTAGATCCTGGAAGTGGCTCCATCAAAGGAAATACAAGGAGGTGAGGGAGCTCCAGGGAGCCCATCTTCTGGTGGTCCCATACTGCTCGCCAGTATAACCTCACCAGTCTCTTGGCTACATGAGAGCTTACGCCGGAAAACCCTCCCTCGTTGTATTCGGGCCCATGTTTTGCCCTTGGGAGGTTCACCCGCCTCCGCCTGACCTGTTGGTAGGCAAAAAAACTGAGTCCGTGTGACCAGCCCTTCCTCGCCAGCTCTCCTAACTCAAGGGAGAGCAACATGAATTATTCCCAGTGCACAAGCTAGCCCGGCCCCTGAGCAGAGCCGAACCAGCCAGGCAGATGCGGTGTGTCAGCGTGGCGTTAACGTATTTCTGGCCGAGGTTTGTGTTATCTAAGGGGTGCTGGATTTACAGCCTGTGGGAATCAAACTGCTGCACATGCTTTGAACATTGGGGGGGGGGGGGAAGCTATATTGGCTTTTTGCTTGTGATTTTACTGGCAATCCAGGAAGTTTGCAACTGATAGAGAATGTCTTGGCTGCTGACGCTGGAGTGGGGTGGCGGGGGTTCAAGTAGAGCTTTCTTATTTCATCTTTGTTAGTGGCTTGTTTGACACTTGACTTCATTCTTTAATTGTGATGTTTTAACATGAATCTTTGCAGATGGAGAGCTGACGCTAATAGAGCAAGGTCATTTTGCTCAATTGGTGTGAAGAGATCTAACCCAGGGTTTGATAGTCCTTAGTCTGTGCCAGCCCTTCCCCAACTTCAGATCTGATCCTATTCCCAGTGAAAGCAATGAATGCCTCATGGGAGGGCATTTCTGGTTATCGCATTCTCTCTAGATCAAGGTGCACAGCATGCCTGCTGTTGATCTTCTCTACTTGAAGAGGACATCCTTCTAGCACTGGCTAAAGCTGGGGCTGTGCTTGGCGTAACGCCTGGCGTGTGTCCTCCAGGTGGAGGCGGCTGAGAGCATCCAGCGGCCTCGCTGGAGTACGCGACCTCAAACGAGGTTGTCTGCATTTTTCTGTCTCCACGTTTTCCAGCTATTAATGGGGATACCGTTGACATTGCCAGCGTTTTCTAAAGCATATTGAAAGTGCTCTGAGATCTGCTGAGAAATAACGTATGCAGGTATATTTGTGGTATTTTGGTTCAGAGGGACTGTTAGCACTCAGCCTGGCCTCTGGCTTGATGCAAGCCGTAGTTTCACACAGCTTTTCCTATGTGGCTTCCATGTTATGCAGTGTTTCTTCTTGACTCAAAGTTTTGGTAGGAAGAGAGGATTCTGTGGGGTGAGAAGGATACCACAGACATTTTTCTAAGGTCCTGAGCTGTCTGAAAGATAGGTTAGACAAAAAGGTGGTGTTGCAAAACTAGCATTGGGCATTTTTTGCATTTAAATGGCTTTAAAAAATTATCTCTATAGGGCTAGCATCCTCACTGCTGTCACTAAATCTACTGAGTGCAGGACTGGGCCCAACATCTGATTCAATTTCTGATGAATCATTATTTCCACTACTTGTTTTTCGTCATTGCTTTTGCTAATCCTCAGCTGCATTTGCATTTGCTTAGTGCTTACCATCCCCTTCATCCATGGGTACAAGTCATGAGGTGTCAACATCCTGCTTGTGTCCCTTGTGATGCTCAGTGGAGCTGTAAACACCGGAGAAGATGATCTTTGGCTGGTGTAAATTATCAAAGCTGTGCTGATACGAGTGAATCTATAGCAATTTACACCAGCTGTGGAAATGCCCACAGGATATTTCATTCCTGGAACAGCAGAAAGCTGTTCCTGCTGGCCTGGAACAGCAGAAAGCTGGTGGGGAAAATGGCCTTATTCAAACATACCTGACATAAGTAAGACACACAGCTGAGCAATTTCCTGCTCCTTTGTTTTGGCCTGTTAAGGTTTAGCAAAAAAAAAGTCTTTTGGGCTTCTATGCTTATTCCTACATAGTCAGGTGTACAAGCTCTGTACATCCACTTGGACACACAGCAGCCTGTTAAACTGGTACCCAAGACAGATGCTCCCTGGCAGCACGTAGGGGCATGCTTCTGATGAAAAGGATTGCCAGGTTAAATAAAGTTTAGCAATTTAAAAGATGAAAAGTTTCCCTGCATATAACCAGAAACAGAGTTCGGCTCTGCAATTCTTACTTATTCCAGCACTGATTCCAGTTGGGTTCCCTGCAGTTGGCTAAGGGATGGGAAGGCAGGGGTTCGTCTGGATTCGGCTGCATTGACTCGGTGGTGCTGTGTCAGAACAGTACATGCTGCAGGAACAAAAAGGCACCCCAGTCAAACCTTGTTGTAATAACGAAAGGAAATGATCCTTTTTGAACTTAAGCTGAATTTGGAAAATGTCCTCACCCCAATGTGTGTTACTGAAATCCTTCAAAATGGGGTCAGTTATAAACAACTTTATTTCATTCAACTCTCCATGGAATAGGAGGAGAATGGGTGCCAGGAAAATTTATTGAATGGAAAAGGACGAGATCTTTTTAAAAAGAAAAAGGAACCTTTTTTTCCTAGCTTCTCAGAAGGAATTGCAAACAATGGAGGTGAATGTAAAACCCAAGATGCAAAATCATCTCCTGTGATTAACTTCGCTGTGTAGGCTGCTGAGCTCCTGCAGCCATCCAGCCTTAGGACCTGCTGCCGGCTAGCACCAGGCACATCATTTCTCCTATGTGCTCTGCGGCTGCATATATATATGTGTGTGTGTGTGTGTTTCTCCCCCCTCTTTCTTTCATTCAGGAGAAATGTTGCCAGTGGGCAAACACTAATCCATCCTGACAGCTCTGCCCATCGTCCTGCTTTGGTCTGGCATCCAGCAAACAGCTTGATTAAGGTCCCCGGGGCTTATTAGTGCAGCTTGTTGCCTGCAAATTAATCAACAAGTTGCATGTGTTTAACTCTTTGCTGGAGCTGGTTGGGAAATGTTCTATGTTGCTGTGGGCATTGAATCAAGCCTTTTGAACTGGCTTTTAAATTCGGTGCAGCAGAAATAGCCCGAAGTGGTGTTACAGTCTTGATTTCTTGGGGCAGGAGGTGGGGTGATCCCGTGGGCTCTGCAGGTGCTGCTAATCTGGCTTCTGATCTCTAATAGCAATTTTAGACTTTCACTTTATTTCTCTTGGCTGTTCACCCACCCCCTGTAAAATATCCATTATTCATGCAGAGGACAGCCAGGTGAAACCTTTACTCTGCTTAATTATCCATAAGAAGTCAGATATCCTCTGGGCTCCTCCAAAGTGGAAGTGCACGCAGGAATGGGACCTCCTTGCTGTTCTGAGGTTTGTTCTGGAGCATGTGCGAAAGTTGCCTGTAAGTTGTATCTTGTAGTGTTATCGTTCAGACTTTGGGCTTGTTCTTTAACTGTTTGGTCTCACCATACTAGGATTAGGAAAAAAAAACTATGTAGTTGCTGTGGTTTACACTTGAACTTTGATAATGAGCAGAAGATTCAGGTGGCTGTACAGATACTAGAGTGGAAATGATTGATGTTGTATGGGTATAATGGCTTGAATATTCTTTTATTTCGAAGATGACAGGATTTCTAGCTTCTCGCTTGCATGTACATGGGGAGACCCAGCTCCTTATCTCCATTTTCCATTTCTGTGCATGACCTCTCATCTCCCAGTTGCTGGTGGCCCAGTCGGTGCATCATGTCCGTGCGCACGCTCATGCCCGTTAGCACTGCGTGTCTCCGATGGACAGGACAGATACCGACCGCGCTCCCACACGGCGCGAGCCCTGGGGGGCCAGCGGCACTCTGCGTGTGGAATTACATTCGATCTGATCTGGACTTCACCCCACAACGAATGATGGCGAGAACAACATGAGCCACGTAGCTCGTATCGATTATTTTAGCAACAATCAAAGATAAAAGAAGAATGTGTCTATACGGCGGCTGTCTCCTGTCTCAGCGGGAGGAGAGCAGCCAGCAGAGGGAGAGCTGCCCAGGCCCGTTGCTCTGTGCGTTCCCCAGGAAGGATGTATTTTCTGCAGTTTGGTCCAGTTGGAGAAGAGCAGTGTGCGGTGGGGAATTTGCCAACCCTCTGTCTTCAGCAGCTGGCCAACATCTGTCTTCTGGGTGATGTAAAAATTCTCACAACTTGAGAATAATTTTCATGCCTATTTTACAGCATCTTAGTCCTCGATTTGACTTTGTTGCATCCAGGTGAGAGCAGTTTTGTTGCTGTGTGCCAGTGAGGGGATGAGAGGCACAGAGAGCAGGTGTGGACTGCCCCAAGGGTCTGTGGGTGGTGGCTATCCCTGTACCTTTGCTGTGAGCTCCTTTCTGACCCCTCCATGAGCTGCTGATGCTCCTGGTGCTGTCTCACAGCTGAGAGCTCTCGCCTGCCCAGGACACAGCCCTTCGCCTGGCGTCACGGATGCTCTGTGCCCTTCCACTGTAGGGCTTTGCCTCCTGCCACCTTCTCTCTTCTTCTCTGACCGACCTTGGGCTCTCTTGCCGGGAGCTGATTGCTCAGTGCAGATGCAGATCCTTCAGCCTGACTTCCATGCTGGTGATGGCAATTCTGTGGTAGCCAGAGGTGACAAAGGTAAAGCTGCTTCCTGGGGCCAAGCTGGGGAGTTGAAGACTTGTGACTTAGTGCTTTGTGCATTTCTGGCCTCCAGACCCATCCATACCCTGTGACTGCAGCAGGGCTTGTAACAGCAGCAGAAAAGCAAAAAGTTAAACACTTCTGTTTTGTTCCTTTGCCCATGGTCTGGCTCTTCACTGCTTGCAATAACCAGTTAAGGTAACCCATGTGGGCTGTGAAGGGCTGTTGATCAAAGAGGCGATGGCTCCTGCCTCAGAGCAATGCAAATGAATTTGCAAAGCCTGGGGACAGGGAGAGTGAGGCTCCAGGTTTGGATCCTCAGCATCTGTGGAGAGCAAGAGGCAAGCTTGTAGATACCTGCACCACCAGTAAGAGCTCCCTGGCAGGGGGCTGAAACACCTGCAGGTGCCACGTGTCTGACCGGGAGCTCACCCATGTTGCTGCCTCAGGACCTTTCCAGGTATCAGCAGAAAAGCACGTGCAGAGAAATTGCTTTCTCTGCCATTTGAAATGCCGTAAGAGTTAACGTGCTCTTATGAGGAGGCATTTCTGAAGGGAGATTTTAAGCCAAATGACTTCTGGGCACTATAGACTTGAGGGAGTCTCGGAAGAGTATCGAGAGCAGGTACCAACAGAGCTGAAAAAAGTTGCCTTGTGCAGGGGTCTCATTAGCACGGTTCAGATGATGTTGCTGAGTCTGGCCTTTGCATCAGAGGCCCATCCGCTGATCCCCACTCTCCCATCAGTAAAGACTTTCCCTATAGGACAAAGGTGAGATTCCACCTCTGTCCATCCCTCGGGATATTCACGTTTCTCTGTTGGTGAAGGCACACAGGCTCAATCTCTTATCTCCATCCCCCTCTGCCAGCAGGGAATAACAAAAAGAAAACTACAAACCTGGAAGCTGTGGGGTTTGGGAGGGGGAAAGGAGGCAACGCATCGGCTCGGTGTCCTGCATCGTGCCAAACCCAGCGCAGCCGGCTGGGGTGCGTCCCTGCATCTCGGGTCTGTCACATCCCCAGCCGCTCCTGTTGTAGAAACTGCTGGCCTTTGCACGGCAGCGTGACAGTGTGGTGGCAGCTGTGACGCATCGATCAGCCGCGCCTGCTGCCGAACGTTCGTTCCCGTTGCCAGGCAAAGAGGGGTGACCTTTTCGGAGAGGAGGAGGAGATGGTGGGGAGAGCGATGGGTGGGTGGGAGGCAGTGGCAGCCCTGGATGGGGCTCCCGGGGCTGCGCTGTGTGGGGGGTTCAGGTCAGGGCTGGGGGTTTGGGTGCACGGAGCGAAGCTGACTGAGTGCCTCCCCACTTTGCTTGATTTCGTGGGTGCAGAAAGCCCCATCCCTGCCTGCCTACTTGGATCGAGATGAAGCTTTCCCCGGGGGGCCTGCCATCTCCGTGGGATGCGATGCCCGAATTACGGGAGGAAGTATCAGGATGGTGCTTGGTAAAATGCTATTTATGGGCTGCTGCAGATCTGATTGTATTGCCTTTGGTGTAGGAAATTTCAGGGCACTGCAGCCTCCCTCCACCCTGCTCAGCCTGCCCTGAGCAGCGGTCACCAGCAGCGGGGCTTTGGGTCTTGTGCCCTGCGCTGCGACGCGTGCGTAAAATTGTCATATCTGCTTTCCTGCGTGGGTTTTCCTGTGACTCTGGGACCTGGGCAGTGCTCTGCTCTGTGTGTGCTGATTCTGGAGTAAAACCTTGGGTGGCTTCTCTGGAAAAGAAAATCTTTTCCAGGTGTTTGAGGTCGGCATGACTGGGGAAACGATTATGAGCCTCTAAGTCTGGATTGGTATGAATGGCACCATCAATCCACTGAGACGGAGCCCCGTGTGAAGGGGTGAGGTGGAACAGTACCAGACATAACCTGAAATGACTTAACAAGCTGCTGAAGTTTTTAAATGCGTGTGTCATTTTTTTTTTCTTTTTTTGTAATTTACATTTCCTCTGACATTTCATAGGCTTCATCACTCAATGTGAAGCCAAGATCCATGTGAGTGTGTGCGGTAGGATTGTTTTTAAATTTTATTTTAAATACAGATGTCTGGAATAACTTTTTTGCACACACTGTAGGAGTGTAAAGGTTTCTAAGCAACATCATTTCATGCTGTTTGCATTAGAGAATGTAAAACAGGGTTCCTTTTTTTAAGTCTCTGCAGTGCAGGCATAATTACAGGATCCCATTATGCAGCATTGTGTCTACGGTGAAAACTGCCCTAATGGAATATTCTGCCTTGTGCTGAAGTCTTACCTGCTTTTTGCCAAGACACTTAAGGACTTAATTAGCATCATTATAGACTACCACCCCCTTCCTCAGCCCCGTGCATGAAGGGATAATGATCTGTCCAAGCTAGTGCGTTCGCTTCCCATGGTTAACAGCACCACATGGAGGGTGGCTCGTAGCTCGCTGCTGCTACCTTGAAGTGAACATGGGGGTGGGGGGGGTGGAAATGAAAGCGTTTCCTAGGAGCAATAAATATACTCTGTGTTTACTTGGCCTGGTCTTAGCCATTGAGCTAGGATGGTGTTTGTCACTGGGGGATCGCCGTGGGGCTCCTCTGCGTAATGCCTCATCACGTGCTGCCCGGGCTACCTCGTCCAGCCGGCCGCGGCACAGAGCAGTGCCAGGCAGCCTTGGCGCTCGATCCCGCCGGCGTGTGCCGCAGGGCACCCGCATGCCCTCCATTCTTTGAGAGAGTCCCCAGGAAGCAGCAGGAGCTACGCGGATGCAGCAAGCCTAGGTCTTGTCCTTCCATGACGTCCGTGTGGATTCACTGCATGTGGGCAGCATCTTCCACTTACCTACGTATACATACGTCCATATGTACACGTGTATGCAGTTCCTGCCTGCTACCCTTGCTGGGTAGTAGGTGTTGGCATTGCGCTGAAAGCAGACGTGTCCGATGGGTCGGAGTGACAGGAGGTGGTGGCCTTGAGGGCACACGGCGCCGGTGCGAGGGAAGCTGGAGAGGATCGTGCTGCTGCTGCATGACTGCAGCTACAGAGCTCCTGTCAGCTGCATGGTTGGTTTTGATCCCTAATGCTTCGATGGTAAACAACATTTGCGCTGAGCTGCCCAACAGAGTTTTATAAACATCTGGGGGCTTTTTGCATTTTATGAGATGAAGAGTGTTGGCTTTTGTACCTGAGACGGGGCCAAAGAAGTTTTTATTGCTGGTTAGGTAACTTCTCTGGCACGTTGCGTTAGGAGCTCTAGACATTATTAATGAGGTGTGTGCGTGCTATGGTGCATGTGTTGTTTCATGTAACGGCTGTTGCTGCTGCGCCCTGTGCGAGGATGAAGCCGTAACTTTTTCCTACAGGTGTACAACTCTCAGCCCTCTTCATCTCTTGTGTCCATCCTGTGCTGTCCTTTCCACCCTACCTGCTTCAGGTTGGTGCTCCCCCAGAAAGTTTTCTCTGGAGTTTTACTGACATCTTGCAGGGAGGAAAATTTACCCGTAACCTCTGCTCTTTGTACTTCTCGGTGTCGGTGGGAAGGGGCACTACCAGAGCGGTTGGGGGCTTGGGAGCTGGTCTTGTGGGACGTGGCCCCCCTGAGCTTGTTGCTCAGGTGCATTCAGAGGAGCTCCTTGAAGGCTTGTGGCCCCACCTCTTGTGGTGTGTAGAGACAAGAAAGAAGGAGCTGTGATGCTGATGGGTTTCCTCTGTTTCCCTTGAGTCAATCAGAGTCCTGAATGTCACCTGCTTGCTCCCTCATCTCAGCATGTGATGTCTGGCCTGGGCTGACGCAAGGAAGTCACCCATGCTGGTGAGCAACCTCCAAAGCCTAGAGGTGCTCCTGGGTCTCATCATCTCCTTTTCTGCTTTGCTTGTCCCGGATGACTCTCCTGCACTGTCCGCTCCTAGCGAGGACTGCTGCAGCGACGCAGTGCCTGTTATTTTTCACAAGAGCCACTTGGCTTTTTCTCGGGCTCTTCCAGCCTCTGCCCTCAAGGAGCTGTGTGTGATCCCTGCTCAGATAGCTGGGGATGCCTCCTCAGGCCTCCCACCCTGCCGCACCCAGCAGTGCTTGACATAGCATGTCCAGCACGGGAAGGCCCCCAGCACAAAGCCCATCCAAGCTACAGCTGTCCTTCATGCTTTCCAGTGAGATGGCCGGAGGTCTTGGGCAGTGCGCGTTCCGTTTTGCTTCATAAACACTGCAAATGGTGCCAGATGGGGCTTTATAGGATCACATCCTCTGCCCTATGCTCTGTGTACTTTAAACAAACCTGGGAGGGGGTCTGGGCTGGATCCTTGTTTGTTCTTGAAGGAATTGATGCGGGCTTCAGAGTCCTCATCCATCCATCTTCCATATGGAGATAAAAAGTTTTGGCTGAACACTGCTAAATGTGCCGTCATCTATCACAGCGGAGGCGGGATTGTGTCAAGGAAAAATAATCCACCATCAGGCTCAAAAGAAGAAAAAAAAAAGAGAAGAAAGAAATAAGATTTCCAGTGAAATGCATTGCTTTTAAAAAATCCAATTCACTCTTTGCCAAGTCATTGTTTGGTTTTAGACTTGTTTCACAGGAAACCAACCTTTAAAGGTTACTTTTATCCCTCTTTAATGAGCTATAGAAATGAGCCTGGTCTGCTACAGGGCAGAGGCCAGAGGATGGGACCGCGTGTGGAGCTGATGCATCCCCTTTGGAGCGGCTGTGTGAGCTGTACCACCAGCTCCCTGGCTGCCCAATTCTGTAGCCAGCAGCTTTCAGCAAGAAAAATGAAAGAGGATCATTGATGTATATCTTTCCCCTTGCTGCGGTGGAAATTATATATGCTGCAGTGTGTGGGGGAGAGAGAATATATGTTGCTCTGTGTATTTTTCTGAAATGTTCTGGATCATGGGGTTGGCATCCTGGGGGCCAGGTTTTCCGAAATCCCTCCTGTGCTGAGTTCTTTGGAGATGTGTCCCTGCGAGAGCTTGGAAACCTGACCCCTGCGGTGAGCGTTTAACCACCTGCAGACCTGGCCCCCATCCTGCCCACGTGAGCAAGGGAGGAGACCCATCCTCCCTCCCCAGGTGAAGCACCAGGCGCTGGAGCCCCTTCTTTCCTCTGCATTGCCCAGATGTGTTTAGGTGACAGCGAGGGTGTCTGAGCACCTCTGCAATCACGGACTGTCCCAGCTCTGAGCAGCAGGACAGTGTCCGACTTGTTACAAGGGCTCTGCTATGGGGCAGCGTGAGGGGGAGGTGGGCAGGGTGGGCATGCGGCAAAGCTGCTTTGCAGCCCACGGGTGGGCTGTGAGAGGCACAAGTGGGGCTCCCTCAGCTCCACGCAGCAACGTGGCTGCATGAGCTAACGGGCTAAACGGGGACTGACAAAGATAGGAGCAGAGTCTCTAAACAAGACTCATCGCCGTGTGGCTGTGGATTGAACGCTTCCCCCTCTCGCCTAACCGCAGGTAATCCCTTCTGCCCAGGCATCGTGCACGAGCGGCTCCAGAGTCCCCCAGCCCAGCTGGGAAACCTCCCAGTCTGCGGCGCAGCCCTTCCAGTCCGAGGGCTGCTGCGTTTTCTCACTCTGCTTCCAACTGCTGTGCTATTAAAACATTTCTCTCATTTTTCTTCTGATGCACGTCATGTTGCTTCAAGCTTTTAGGAGAGACCTGGCTGATGCAGAAAGAGCAGCGGCAGGGGGTAAATAAGTGGTGCCACGTATAGAAAACCCAATGCACTTGTGCTTCGGTGTGTTGGCGTGGATGTGGTGTTCTGGGACGTGCAGCTTTGGATGAGCCACGGCTGCACCGGGGTTGAAGGCAGCTGCGAAGGGCTTGGTGCTGGATGAAGATGCTGTCTGTGCTTTAAGGAGGGTGATTTACATGTCCCCACTGGTTGGGGTGCCAGCAGCAGTTTGCAGTCGGCTCAGAGCTCTGCCTCTGGCCCTTGCCACCCTCCGGACAGATTGTGCACCACGCTGGCTCCTCACGGAGCTGGTGCTGAGGGACTGGGTGGCCTCCCTGAGCCCAGGCAGTGAGTCCATGCAAGGTGGCAGTTATTGTTAGGTGTCTTGATTTCCAGCCCGTGCTCCCTCTGGGACATTTACACCTGCTTGGCGTGGCTTGGGCGAGTTTTGAACATGAGCAGGTAGCTGGATGTGCTGCTGCTGCTTGTGATCACAGTGTTCCCGGGAGCTGAGGGCCTGCTGGGTATCCGGGGAAGCGGAGAGGTCGTTGCCAGCTGCTCAATTCTTGCTCAACAGACTCCTCTGTCCCAAGAGGCTTGAGGCGATGAAGCAGCTGTATGTACGGACATGGTTTCGCCTCTTCTTTTCTGCATGCGCGTTGCTGTCCCTCGGCACGTTCTGGGCTTCCTCTGCTTATATTCAAGTTGTGGATTTTAAAATCCCTCCCTGTGCTGCTTTTGCAGGAGCTGGAATCGGCTGCGGCTGCACGTGCCCTCTCTGCACCTTCTGGTGCCTCCGGCGCTGGGCAGAAGCAGGGGCTGAAGGGTGTTTTTGTCCCTCTGTGTTGGCTGCCCTGAGGTCTTTTGTTGTCTTTTTATTTTTCTCCCACAGTAACTCATGCGCTGTGACTTTGGGGTCTCTGTGGGTGAAATTTGGGAAAATTTAAGCCTTTTTCACACTCCTGATTGCCTGGCAGATTATCTCCATGCTTCGTTAAAAGGAGAGCACTTTGGACAGCGTTTCCTTGGCCAGTGGGTTGCCGCAGGCCAGCAGGGCACACGGGACAAGAGGGTAATTGCGGAAAGCACAAACCGCGGTCATGTTGCATGAAACTCTGTCCCAGAGCAAGGACAGAAAGGGGAGAAGAAACAGGCTGGGGCCAATACAGGCAGTTAATGGCAGAGCTGCTGTGGCCCATGGGTGGTCTTAGCTTCCCTGTGCATTTCCAGATGTGACTTTGCAGAGTCACAGGTCCCCTGGTCCCACGAGCTGGTGCTGGGACAAGGGCCTCCCCATCAGTAGATCTGCCATGGTTTCTGGTTTATTTGTTGTCTTTTCCTCAGGTGGATGAGTCTTGGTGGGACAGGGAAGAATAAAATGTGGTGCAAGATACTAGAGCCTCTCAGCAGAGGGTTTTTGATGTGGTTGCAGTGCCCAAACCGCTGGCCTCAGTGATGCCCTCCTATAGGCATTTTTGCTGAATCCCCTTTCCCAGCAGAAATCATCTCCGTCCTCCTTATCGGACCCGTTTGTAAGAGAGGGGATTGAGGGCTGTGATGAGTTTGCTGTATTTGCTGCAAAGACTGATGGATGCTTCCCCCCGCAGCAGGACCGGTCGCCCAGGGATGCTCTGCACGAGCAGGATGCGGTGGCTTGGAGAGGGGCCGTCTGCCGGCATAGAAGGCGTTCTGGGGAAAATCCCTGTGAACCAGAACGGAGGATGCTGCTGTTTTCTATAGAAGTGTCAGAAGGCCGCTGGAGGCAATAGGCAACGGAGAACAACTTTCCTATGGGAAAGTAAAGGCTTGTTCCATTTTTAACCCTTGCTAATTGAGTCCAGGGTGAAATGTGACCCCAGGTTACATAGTTGTAATGCCTTCTCTGTGCGATGGGCTCTGGGCCCTCAGGAGGGGGAAGGAGCAGTAGTTTGCTGGTTTTGGCCCAGCTCCATGAAGAAGTGAATTTTTTAGTGGCTGTAAATAAAGAAAATCAAGAGGCAGGAAGCGGACATCTCCTTAACAGACATCGGAGCTGACAGCCCTGTGCGTAGCCTCGGGGACGCCCGCCCGGGGCCAGCGTATGTGGCTCGGGCAGAAGAAGGCACGGGAGAGTGGCAGGGGGGTTCGGGGTCCCTGCTGGGGCCACGAGGCGGGAGCACGTCCGCGTGGGAGCCTCCGTCCTGGGAAACGTGTGAACTGGCCCTGGACCGCCGTGGCAGGAAGGAAGACAGCCCAGATAGGCAATCGTTTTTGGCAGGGGTCTCCTCGCCCCGCTCAGCGCAGGTGTAATGAACTTTCCATGCTCGCCACTCTGCAGAGGTTCACGGATGGAGTTGTCCCGCAGAGGCAGGGAAGTAACGCTAATCCTGTGTGATTAGCAGGAGCTGGGCTGGATGCTGGTGCCGTTACAAAACCATCCCTGTGAATTTGGGAGCCCCGTGGGCATTCTCAGTGTCTGGGGAAGGGCTGGAAGTCGCACCCAGCACGGACACCTCGTAGCAGCAGCCTGCGTGGGAGACACGTTATCCTGGGCGACGGGGATCTCCTCCCGCTCCCTCTTGCCTCTTATTTCCAGGAGGCTTTGTAATCAGATGGTTACACTAAGACAACAGAGATAAATAGTTTATTTGAGCCTTGGCATTAAAAATAGATGGCTGTAGCCTAAAGGTGACTTGTGCCTGCTGTTCTGCTTTGTTATGAAACCTGAAAGTTACTGGGTTTTTTTTTAAGTACTGCTGCTTTTTTCCTTCACATTTACTTTTTTCAACCTTACAAATATTAAATATGCCATGTCAGGTTGGTTTTGTTGCAGTCTCTTAGGAAGAGCTGCCCATTGGGAACTTTCTCTGCCTTGAGGATGTCAACGGATCGTGTCTCCTCCACGAGGAAAACAACAGACATGAGAGTAAAATGAGAACTTAAGAAAAAAAAAAAAGCGAAGCAGAGAGTTAGCAACAGTCAGCAGTTGCTCTGGACTGGCTTCTTCAAATATCCTTGTACTAAATTCCCTGTTGTCCACAGAGACTTCGAGGAAAAAGGGCAGGGTAGACAAGACCTGAGTTTTTGATGTTAAATACTTCCAGACCTCCTCAGGCCTCCGTCAGGAGGGAGCAGGCCAGCTGCTGGTAAGGCTCCAGATGTTGCCTTTGGGAATGGATCTCCCATGGGAGCCGGCTGGCTGCGAGCTCTCTAAGGTGCCTTCCCCTTCTGTCTGTGTGGGGCAACTTTTATGAGTTTCGTCCCCCAAAATGGCATGAGATTCATCTCTGGGGCTACCCGGGATGGGGAAGAAGAAATGGCAAGAGGTCGGTGGAAAGCCCAAAGGATCCTCAGCTCTGTGCATGGGTCTCCAGACACAGGACATGTTGCAGGCAGGCAAGGACTGGACAAGAAGCGTGTCGGTTCAGCTGCCATCCCTGATGTCTCTGGGGGCAGCTGGGAAGGTTGGCAGGTTTTTTCTCGGAGGTTTTGTCATTGCTGGAGATCCACACTGGGAAGCTGCAGAGCCTGGATGAGACAGGCTGGTTTTGGTCCCTCCTGGTGGCTCACAGACTTCAGAGCAGCGTGGGCTGCGTGGAGGCATGTTGGCTGCCTCTCAAACTGCCAAGGCTGCTCTGAGATGCAGCACTTCTGAGCTGCAGATCATCAAAACGATGGTGCCAAGAGGGCTGGACAGGGAGGAGGGAGCATGTTGCAGCAGGGTGGCTGGGGCGGTGCAGGGGCAGCGCTGGAGATGGAGAAGACAGGCTGGAAGGGAGCGTGGCAATGGTCCAGGGCACAGCCACGACAAAAGGGGGGTGGTGGTGGGGTGCAACGAGTGGCAGAAGCCCCATCACCTGCGGGCGAGTGCCTGGGAAGCGTCACATCACTGCGTGGTGATGCTGCCAGCATAGGTCATGTCGCAGTGCGCAGAGCTTCCCCGAAAATGGGGAGCCATCCCTTTTGTTCTTGAAGACAAAGGATCTCTCTCTGGATCTCTTCCAGAATGTAATGCTTTGGCATAGAACAAGAAATTCTCTGTTAACCCTACTCCCCTCTCAGCCTGGTAAACAGGAGGCGCCGAGCAATCCACTCGCCTCTTCCGCCTCTCGGAAATCCTGGGAAATAAATGTTTTGCTGCTAGTGCAAAACAATTAGAAATGGGGATTTGTGCTTTCTTGCTGGATGTGCCTTTTCCCACCTCCTTGATTAATCTTGGATGCAGATGCTGGTCGTTAGCTGTGCAGCTCGGGATTTGCTGCATGTTGCCAGGACTTGACCGGTGCGTCTTGTAACAACAAAAGCAGATGAAACATCTGGTCAGGGGAAAAAAAAAAAAAAAAAACCCTGGAGCTTCCCGCCAGCTTGGCTGGGAGGGAGGAAGGGACAGGCGGGTGGAGAGGGTGCAAACAAGATAGTGTTCAGGGTGGAAAAATGTGATCTGGATTCTCCATAACAAACTTGTCTGCTCTCCCGGAGGCTCTCTGAGCCAGCGTGATTGGGATTTTTGCAATGACTGGAAAGTCCAAGCCTCCCAGTCCCTGAGGATGACGAGGGGCAGTTTGTGGAGAGGCATGGGTGGGTGGGAACGTCCTCCTCAGTTTCTCTTGGGAGGTGTTGATGAGGGCCACTGCTGTTAGAGCTGATTGACTGCTGCTGAGCGGGGGAAAAATGGTGATGTCAGACGAAGGCCATCAACCAGGCGGGGGACGGGGGCGTGCGACATTGTGACACCGTGCCACGTTGAGGATATTAATTCTCAATTAACTGTTGTTGCTGAAAAACTGTATTGTTCCTTAGGGAGGGAGAGATGATGATCTATGTCATCCTCGTTATCCCAGCTGGCGGTCCCCCGGCGGTCACTGGGAACGGACCCCGCTGTCGCTGGTGGCGATGGCGCAGCATCCGCCGGGGGTGGCTCCTGGGTGGCCTCGTGGCGGTGGCAGCCCTGTGCTGACCTGGCCTGATGTGTCAGGCAGGCATGGAGCAGCCCGGGCACGGCCGAGCAACCTCCGCTACCAGCCTGCACATGGGTTGAGAGTGTTCGCTTTGTGTCACTTTGGGCTGAGAAGAGCACGTTCAGGGCAATGCGGGGTGATGTGGTTTTTCAGGCAGCATCTGGGCATGGGGGAATTGAAAGGAACGGTCCTAGCGCCCCGCTGGGGAGAGGGATGCTCTAGTAAATGAGCGAGTGGGATCCCTGGGGGCTAATGAAGTGTTGTGGACACCAGTGGATGTGTTTCAGATGGGTCAGCAGGGACAGATATACTGGGGGGTGACAGGAGCCAGGGAGCTGGTGGGACAGTGGTGTGTGCAGGCTTGGGAAAGACTGCCGCAAAAGTGAAGTCCACTTTGTCTAGAAATTCATTTTCAGTCTCTGCCGGATGAAGCCTGTGACCGCCCTTAGCTTCACTGGACACAAAGGGGCGGTTTCTGTAGGACCCTTTTCCTCTCTTCCCAGCAAGGAGCATGGCTGGTTGTCACAGGATGGTTGCAATATTAGCCCATCTTCAGAGTTTGACAAGTCATCTTGCAAAATGTGAAATAAGTTGCTATTTGCAGAAAGGTTTTGTGGAAAAGGCACTTAACCCAGAGGAAGAGGTCTGCTTTCCAGAGCAGTCAGCTTGGAGTGGACAGCACGTACATCTTCATGTGCAAGGGTGGCAAAGTTAAGCTTTTCTGTGTAGACGTCAAAGGTAAACATCATTTAAAGACAGGAAAAAACCAAAACAAAATGGGGAGGTAAGGCCCTTGCCCATGACCACAAGCAAATCAGCGTGGAGCTATAAAAAGGGCAACGGGTTGCTGGCAGGCAGCTTCACGCGCGGGTCCCTCGAGCGTCCTGCCTGCCCCAGGCTGAGTGTCTGGGGAGGGGATGAAAGAGCAGCGAGGAGTCGACTGCTGAAAATTTCCTTCCAGATGCTGGGAAGGACAATCGGTTCTTCCTCGGGGTGAATCACGCTCCGGCGCTAAGCAGCTAATCCTGCCGACTGTGGCTGTCCCCGATAAGCTATCCCGCCAGCTCTGATTAGTTTCCAGCGACTTCATTAGAAAAATAACGTTAGAAGTGATTGGAAGTCAATGATGTTTTATGTGACTAATGTTAATTATTATTACTTTTGTTAGTTTGCCTAATCCACTAAGATTCTCCCATTAATAGATGTTACTAATTTGTGCCTACAGTGCACTGACTTCCACCAGTGCATTTCAGAGCATTTCCCCAAACTGTCCTCTATTTTGTATTTACTGTAGATTAACATTTTAAAGTTAATTATCTTGAGCTGTAAATTTCCATGGTGTCCTATAAACATCAAGCAAGCTTTACAGTCTGGGTTATTTTTACAATGTGTCAGGCAAAGAAACACAGGATAACAGTTTGGGAATGCTGAAAGACATATGATTGAAAATGAAAATTGGCAAATAAGTGAGCTGGAATAGCACACCCCTCTCCGTGAAGGAGGTAAGTATTGTGCTAGGTATAGATGGAGAAAAGAGGGTCAGAGAAAACAAATTACTTGCCCACAGACACAGAGTGACTTCCCCAACTATGTGTAGGGGTCTCTGTGCTCTGGTGTAAGATGGAGCCATAGCTCGGGAGCTGGAGTTTAGGGACCATTAAGACTGTAGGCTGGATGTGGAAGAAAGTCCTTTGATCAAAGCTTTTGTCATGATTCCTTTCCCCGCCCCCCCCCCCGCTTTTTTCCCCTCTACCAGCAATTGCACTGGGGCAATCCAAGAGATCCCCTTGCGCCATGCCGGGCGCGGATCCCCTTGCGGATCCCCAGAGCTGGCAGGGCTCGGAGCGGAGCAGCCGGGCTCCCCGGAGCTGCTGGCTGGCAAACGGGCCTTTTTGGTGTGCAGTTGCTGGAAGTGCCCCTTGCAACACTCGGCGCTGCTGGGCAGGATGGTTTGAATGCAGCCCGCAAAGAGCCTGGCTTAAAAATGGATGAAGGGCTCCAGGCAATCTCTGTAACTTCAACATGTGTGCAGGGAAACTGTGTGCATAATTCACATGGTTAGTTGTGTTAACAAAACTCCTTGCCAGCCAGTGGAGTGTTTGTTTGGAGACGGCATTGTGATCCCTGTATATCTGTGCAAGGATTATTTTCATTCCTAAAAAAGTAACAAACCGCAAAACTATGGAATTTATCATATAGAAGCAGCAGTAGGAGGTCAGGGGTTGTCTAAGCACAGCATCGGGGGCTCTGCTTGTTGTGTTTGGCTTTGAGAGAGATTCCCAGTGTGATTTTTGGGGCAGCAATGGATCCCCATCTGTTCTAGCTTCCTCCTTTGATGGAGTAACAATACGTGTCTGTGCTGCAAAGTAGATCGCTCAGTGGGCCCGGTGCAGGATCGCATTGGGGGGGGTTGCCAACGATAGGGATGGCACAAGAAGTCCCATCTTGTCCAAAATGCTCTGGGGGCACTGGATGCTCAGTAATTTTGTTTTGTTTTGGTGTTGTTTTTTTTTTTTTTACTTTAAGCACCGTTCTATCATTGGGTATTTTATTGATAAAAGCATTGCTTAGTTTTGTGCAGTTGAATTATCTCTGTACGTCTGAGAGCAGACTCACTGCGTCCTTTGCATTGACGCGGATTTACTGCGTGTCTCTGGTCAGGTCACTGAGCTTCCTGCTCTGCTGCAGTTCTCCGCCTCAAATTGGCACAATGTTAATTTATTTCTCAGTTTTAATTTTGAGTGCAACTTTAATGGAAATGTTAATTTACAGTGAGTACTTCATAGAGTTTATTTATTTATGTCTTATTTTTCTTAACGCCTTCCTGTTGAGGATGGGAAGCTGATGGGAAGCTCTTGCAGTGGCCTTTGGGG
Source organism: Calonectris borealis (assembly GCF_964195595.1). NCBI lineage: Eukaryota > Metazoa > Chordata > Aves > Procellariiformes > Procellariidae > Calonectris > Calonectris borealis. Next base: position 16,066,650 of record NC_134326.1, read on the forward strand.
AGCGTGCCTGGCACTGCAGGGAGCAGAGTACCACACATAGGCACCGAGCAAACACCCGGGCAGGTTTTCAGGCAGGGATGTTGACACCTGATCAGCACTTCAGACACATCCCTTGTGCTGTCCTTGCAGTTACCCACTGCTTTGGGAAGCTGTACACCTGGTGCATTGCTTAGGCGTCTCCCTTGCATTTACTCGCCAGCCCTTTTGCAGTGGCAGAGGAAGGATGCTCGCTCCATTACAGGACTGCCCCTTCTCTGCCTCCTGCTTCCAGTGAGAACTTAGATGGATCACTTATTCCCGCTCTCGTTTCCCATCTCAAAAATGAGAATAAAGCAGTTGCCAGCTTTACACACTTAAATTCAGAGATCAGCCCCATAGACATGTCTTAGACAAGGATGAAATGAAGTCTCTCCTCTCTTACCCTGCATCCAACTGGCTCCTCATGAATGGTCTGTCCTAGAGCATGGAGCTGATGTGACAAGGTTTTTGGGAGGTGGTGTGGTGACAACAAGGTGGGATAAGCGTTATGAACTGGTCAGAGTGGCTGGTTATTTTGGAGAGGTAGCCCAACAAGATGCCTCCTGGCCATGTTCCCACCACTGGTGACCAGCATGGGAACACAGGGCAACTCAGCCTTGCCTTTTTTCTTAAGAAGTAAACATTTGCTGGAAAGTGTTGTGTTGGCTGCAGATGTTTTGTATCTCTCATCCATCGAGGTCAGTTGGAGTTCTGCCAACACGAGTGACGTGTGAGTAGAAGAGGCCAAAATCCTCCCGCAGACGAGCGCTGTGGGACTTGTCCACGCACTCTGAAAGACGGTAGCTTGGCTCTTACAGCATCGCAGCACAAATAGGGCCCGAGGCTGAACTGGTGACATTGGTGCAAATTCAGGGTAAGAAGGTTTTGTGTAGCACCACTGGTCCCCATGCCAGGCTGGCCCGGTCTCCGTGAAAAGTTGGAGATGACTCATTTCCCCTGTGAATTCGTGAGTTCCTCGTCTCTCCTCCCTTTGGGCATCTTGCTGCTAGCACTGGTCTTCTGACCCGCCTGCATGATGCTCTTTGCTTGCTAGCTCTATTTATAGGGAATTTAATAAGATATCAATTAAAGAAATGAAAACAAACTGAAGATGTCTGTCAGTGCAAAATCTGGAGTGAGGCAAGGTTATTGGTAGCAGTTGTTTAAAATCTTGTCAGCTCTTTTTATAGACAGTCCCCGTTGCAGTGGGACAGCTGAGCCGGACCCGTGTGCCGGAGCAGCTGGTGGCAGCCCCTGCGCGGGACCCTGCCCCTCTGCTGGGACCACTGTGTTGGGCGGCTCCTGCCTCCCCTGCTCGTTACAAAGGGCAGAGATGCTGATGAGAGAGGTGGACTTGAGGGAGTCCCTCTTTGTAAAGAACACGCTGGATAGGACTGCTAATTAGCTCGCGTGATTTAATGTTTTCCTGTTTGCATCCAGCGTGTTTGGGGGATATGGTATTTATGGTCCTATGGGGAGGATGTGAGCTGGCATGGAGAGAGGAGATTTCTGTTCCTTCAGAGCTTTATGACCCTCTTTCCTCTTGAAAACTCCAGCTGTGGGGAGACCAGGAAATTGGAGATTTGTTTCTGAGTGAGTGAATTAGTGTGTCTCTCTCTAAAATCTGTTTCTCTACAAGTTTTGCTGCACCCTAAGTATTATTTTGGCTTGCTGCCTCGCACCTCTGCAGTGTCAGCGTTGGGAGAGCCTCCCGCTGCAGTAAGAGGCCATCCCAAACAGTCGGCAGTCTCTGAGTCTGGGGTCTCTGGTGTGTTTAGCTGTCCCATGGTTTCAAGAGGGTGGAGGTGAACATGCAGAAATCCTGCGGTCAGGGTCCCTCCAGGCTAGGATCTCCCCTCCTGAACCCATGGGCTCCAGGGTCAGCATGCCAAGCACCTGCCCACATGCTCTTGGCATCCCTGTGCCCTTCTTCCAAAGTTACCTGGAAGCAAATTATTTCTGTTTAAAAGTTTTAGCTGCTTCTGCTCTGTATTCCCAACCTGGTGATGTTATCCCTTGCCTGGTGTTACCCCTGGGGAGATTGTGATGTACAAAGCGAGGACTTAATTGTCTTTGCCTAGATGAAGTCTTAGCCCCACTTGTCCCTACTGTTATTGTCACCTCTTTCTGATCTCTTCTGCTCTTGCTGCTCTGTTCATCAGCTCCTGCTGTGGCCACCTCTGCTCCAGCTGCCTCTTGTTTGTCAGGTACTTCCTCTCTCCTCCACTTCACCCCCCAAAAAGTTACCACACAGAGCAAACCATCTCTTCCAGCCTTATTAAAAACACGGGATATATATGTGTATGGCTCCTGGGCTCTGTTTGATATTGTTTGATCAATTGAGACCAAGAGGAAGGAAAGTGCTGAGTTGAGGGAATTCAATAGGCGCTGTTAAAAAAAGATGTGTCCAAAAACACAAACATGATCTCACGCAACATAGACATTGTCATCTGGGAACTACAAAGGGCTGAGTCTTTTTTGTCTGGGCAAACAAAGGAACAAAAATAGCAACCCAGAAATATTAGTTCATTGTCAAAATGATCCTCACTCCCTGGCCATATGATTTATATGGAGCAGAAACCAGGGCAGCTCTGCTTTGCTGCTTTATGTAAGTCAAGAAGAGTGGAAGACCAGTGTGCTAGGCTTAGCTCTGGATGCTTCTGTAGCATCAGAGAAAAAGCACTGCTGTGGTCTCTAAGTCGCTGGAGTGGCTTCTTCATGGCTACGTTAGAAAATCAGCCTTTAAGTCATGCTGTGGCTGAAATGCATCTGGTGCTAGTGCCGCTTCTAATTTAGGAATGTCACTTGGAGGTTATCAAATAAGCAATACTTTGATCCTGCCTTGGCATTTGCACACCCAGCAGCATCCTGGGGGCTCGCTCTGGGTGTCCTTCTTGCCAGCTGTCTCCCATTACCATTTCTGTCCAGGAAAACCAGCCCAAGATCATCCAAGGAAAAAGAGCCGTGAAGGAGGACCAGGACAAACTGGGTTCACAAAAGGCCCTTGGAGAAAGGGAGCTGGGGGGGAGAAAGGAAGCGTGTTTCAGAGGTTGGTTTCAGTCTGGTTTATTTTCTATTTAGACTGTCCCAGTCTATCCCAATCCCTGTACAACCGCTGGTACACTGCCATCAGTAACCACCTTGGACCTGCCCTGTAATGGGCCCTGGGAAGCCACGGACAGCAAGGGTGAGGAGCTGTTAAAAATGTGTTTTGGGTGCCAGGTAGAACTGGCACTATGCTTGTGGGTCAGCACGAGACCCTGCTCCACTGAAACATCTTCCTTTTGTCTTGCTATTTTCTGTGGAACATCTTTTTTTTTTTTTTTTTCCCCATCAGGATCTTTTTTTTTTCATTTGATGCCTGTGTCTGTGCAGATCAAACAACATACTTCCATTATTACAAGTCAGTGAGTCACAAGAGTCATAATGACTCTGTCTTAAAAATAACCCCAAAGCCCTAGTGCAATTGCTGTGCAGGCTGGGATGTGTTCTTGCATTCCCCAGGGAAAGTCGGAGGCAGACTGAGGAAGAGACCTGGGGAGAGACGGTCATGCTCGTGAATAGGCTTTGATGACTTTTCATATCTGCTTTTTGTCCTCTTTGCAGCTCAGCTTTATGCTCTGATGTGAGCTCTGTGAAATGGATGTTTCCTTTCAACCCTCCTCCACCTCCATTCCTTTTGCCTTTGTCTCCTCTTCTTCCCCCTACCTCCTTTTTTTTGGCAGAGGGAGGTTTAGAAAGATCTCATCTGTTATTAAAACTGCCTGCTCCAGCCACTTTAGCATTAGTGCGAAACAAATAACGTTTCAAACGCTCAGCTCTCTCCTCGGCAATGGGAGGGAGTGGAAGAGGAGAGGCAGGGTTATTTCCTGATGATGCTCTACTGACGATGAGTTTTGCATCAAGCTTGAACCTGATCCATTGATAAATGTGCAAACTACCAGCTGTGAGTGCTTGGGGAAATGCAGTGCTGCCCTGCAGGATGTCGTATTCCCTGGCCCAGCGCAGGGACACCCGAGTCTCTGCCCTAGGCTTCAGTGGAGGAGACGCAGAGCATGCTGAGCAGCTGGGGTGCTCGCCCCACCTGCGGGGCTGGTGCAATTCAAGGGTGCTCCGGACAGTAATAAAACACAGACCCTGGTGCAGCTTGGTCTTGGGGTGACTCCCTTAACCTCTTGTGCCATTGTTCTCCCCATTTGTAAAATGGGGGATAATGCCTCTCCCTTCCTAAAAATTGCTCAGTTGTTTAGTTCTTTTGGATGTCTGGACATGGCACCCTTAGGTCTCCTAACAAAAGAGACTCCAGCGCAGTGGGAGTAGTTTTTCCATAAGTGTCTCTTCCTAAGGTAGGACAGTAAAGCACATTCCTATTTATCCCCGGACTGGGAATGGGTATTGGTGGTGCGGGGGAGAGATGGTGACCCCTGTCCATGGGTGGGGGTGGGCAGTGGTCAGACCTGCAGCGAGTGCCTCTAGTTGGTGTGCCACGCGTCCTTTCACTTAGAGCCTGCTCCTCTCAGAGCTGATAGGGGTTTGTCATCGATTAAATGGGGAGCTGGAGCACCCAGCTGAGCACTTGTGCCCCATTTTTCCTACCTGTAAAATAGCTGCAGTACAACCTCTCTTGAGGCCTAATCCATCAATTATATTCATGACTTGTTTTGAGCTACTGATCTGTCGATGCCCTTTTGCGACCCTAGGAGTGACCCCACTAGGACAAGGACCGTGTGGGGTGAAGTGGCACGTACCATCACCTGCGTATCTCCAGGGACACGCGCTGGTGCCCTCAGCTTTATCTTCTTTGTCAGTGTCATCAGATGAGGTTGGTGTTGGAGAGTGGCTATCCCAGAATAATCCAGCAATAATAAGCTTAAGCATGAGACGAGGCTCACTTAGAGATGCAGGAAAATCCAGACACATTTAATGAGAGACACAGACATAACAGGTCACAAGTAAGGTATTCTTTCATTTTATTTTTTGGTGATATTTAATACATGAAAAATGGGGAATGGAACTGCCTTTGCTCGGCCTTTTCTTGGTTTTCCTGTTTGTTTCTGCTTTTTTACCATTCAGGGCAGAAAGTGCGACTCTTCCAGCTGCTTAGTTTCAAGTTACCTTCTCTGAATATCTCTGTGTCTTCTGCTATATTTCCCACAGCTCTTCATGGTGACTCCCCAAAACCTCACTGCACAGCCATGCAACCGGTGGGTGTTTCTTTCCCTCTGATAAGTGATGATGGGAAAAGCACTTGTTGGAAAGATGTGTTGTATGTAGTTGGAGGATGTTCATACCCTTGGATGTAGCTATATCTTTGAAGGAGAAATCCCAGACCCTCAGTCCAGAGCACCCTCAAAGACTCTGGAAGACTTGATCTCCTTCCAGAAATCTCAATTCTTTTAATTCAAAAGAAAAAGCTGTCTCCCTGAGCTTGGCCAGCGTATCTGCTCTGGCCACGGGCTTTCCACCAGCTCCTCCAGTATGTTGTGATCGTCACCTGCACTCTGTCTGCTCTCAGCTCTGGGCTTTGGCCCAGCAGAACTATACATCATAGTCAGTTGTGTCATATTGTACCGGCTGCTTTTGGGAGGAATGAGACTGCTGAACTTGCTTTGCCTCTGACCTGAGCAGACAGAAACGGAGGTCTCCAGATGGGCAGCCAAAGGGCTGTGCTAAGCACTGGTGCTCCACCTCACTCTGCTCTGCCTTTTCTAGGCAAAAACTTGGATCCCTGAGGCGTGAGTTAGACCTTTGCTCCTTGCCCAGATGCTGTACAAGGCAGTGAGCTCAGCCGGTCTACATCGCAAGTGAAGTTTATCAGCTGGCCACTTCTGCCCGAGGGGTTGGTTGATACTGAGCTGGTGCTGGGGATGCGTGGTCGGAAGTCGCTAATTGTTTAATGCACGATGTTATCGCTGTTCTAGTAATAGCAGTGGCGCAAAACGAAGTGAAAGCTCCAGCTCTTCTTGCTATCGCTTTCCCAGGAACTCCTAACCTCCTCAGTGCTGCGTTGTCCTTTCCATTGCTTTCTCACGGGGAAGCCACTGCACTGACTCCAGCCCCTTACCTGCGTGCATGAGATCCAGACCCTTTCCTTGCTGAGACATTGCTTCCAAGTCTTATCCTTAAGATTCAGAAAAGCAAATTGCCTCTATAAAAGATGCACTGAAAAAGAACTGCTCGTTCTTGCCAAGAACGCCGTTTTCCCCCCTCAACAAAATACTCTTGCTTGAAAATAAATAAGAGAAACTTAATAAATGTTGAGATAATGTTGAGATGTTGAAATAAATGTTGAGAAACTGTGATTCTTAAAGTGGGTCTCTGCGATGGTGTGTTTTGTCCAGCTGGGTCATCAGCCAGCAAGGGCTTTGGGCAGTTGTGCTTCTCAAAATCAATTCTCCTAAGGATACAGGAATTGGGCTTTTTTTCTTTCTTGCATGCAAGTGTTAGGCATGTGATGTCTCTCAAGATAAGTTTCTCTGAGTAGTTATAAATTATTAGCAGCTGTATCTAATTAATCTCGAGGGTTTACTGGTAAGATTCTCTAGCACACATAGAATAAAAGTATTCTTACTTGGCCATTTTTTACAGTTTACAATCTAGATCTGCTAGTTACTTAGTATGTGAATTTGGGCAAGTCATGTCTCCCTTGCAACTGAATTTCTTCCACAGAATGCTAATTCTGGTAGCTCTTACCAGCTTTTGTAGGCTACTTTGAAATTGTATGAGACGAAAAACATAAATAAGTTACTAACTAGCCTTGGTGTAATTCCATAGGTAGTATGTCTATTGATGTGGATATTGCCTACAGATAAAAGTATCGTTCTGTCTTGGTGATATTATTGGAATGAGATTTTAATCCATAATTGTGAAGACACAATGATACGATATTTTTTCCAAGGAATGTATTCTCTTGGATCATTCACTGTGCCTTGGAGCTCTAGATGTTGAAAGTCTGGTTGTGACATGGTTTGTATTTGTTTCTTTAACTGGAGATGAAATGTTGAGAGGAACCAGAATACTGCTCTCAGAAGTGTCTTAGGATAAATGGAGTTCAAGTACCTTAATTACTTAAATTATTATTTTTTTGGGGTACCGTTTTAGTTAAGTTGTATTCTGTTAGTAGCAGGAGAACGTACTGTGATCAGCCTCAGTCAGCCACACTCCCTGTTCTACCTACATACGCTAAATGTATAGAGATCATGTCTTTGCCAGTGGGCGGTTGGCATTCTGGATAAGGACCTGCCTCTGAGTCAGCTCTAATGGATTTAATTCTCCTGCTCAAGCAATAGTGGCTTACAATTCTAAAGTGAAAAGCCCTTCTGCGTTGAGTTGTTCCAGATAAAGTATTACCTGCTGTACAAACCCATAGTATGCTTCATAGACTGATTTAAACACCATGTTACGCTCTCAGCTTTAATGTGCTAAAGAACAGCCAGGACCTTGACAGCTTGCTAAATAGGAGTAGTGATTTGGAACCGTTATTTGCAGAGTGTATGTGTCTGGCTGAACAGCCCAAATTGTAGCCTCTGTGAGAGTAGTTGCAATTAATTACACATTGCTGCGAGATTCTGGCCTGGATTCCTGCCTCAGCCCCGCATAGGAAACAAGCACAAAACTGGCAGGGTGGTATGAAGCAAAACAGAAAATTAAGAGAGGATGAAAAGCCTTGCTGGTGATTAGTTGGGCAGGGTGGAGGGAGAGGGAGAGAGGAGAAGGGAGATGAATATTTGCTAGCGATACCTGGCCTGAGAAAAGCTGCTGGCCCCTGTTGCAAGGCATGGCTTAAGACATGACGGTGTGCGGTCATGCTCTGGGACCAGGAGCTGTCAAGCAGGAACCCAGCTCTTGCCTTGGCTGCGTGAAATGGTGGGATTAGAGCAGAAATGCACACATATTTTTTTTTTTTTCCTTACTTTGGCAGACTGATAGCATTTTAGCTGTGACTTCTCTGTAATTCTCATTATTGAAATAAGCAACATAGAGTTTGACTGTCCTGGACAGTGGTCTGTCGTGGTTTGCTCTAGCATACGCTTTACGGATGTGCTGGAGTGCCACACGCATACAGAAAAGCAAAGCCATTTCTTTCAGTTTGAAGTACTACTCCGAGGAGCAAAAGCTCCAAGACTGCAGCCCCAGTAATCTAGTTATTAATTACGATGCTCATTTCTGGGGACGTGTAGTCTTTTGCCCACTTGAAGCTGAATGGACCCACGCAGCCTTATTTCTGCAGGATGTTCATTTATCAAAGTACATGACCTGACTAGCAAACCGTTGCCAATCTGTAGGACTTTCTTGACCCACTGAAATCAATAGCAGTACCCCCACCGCCGCTCTGAGCAGAGGCTGTAAAGAAGCAGCAGCAGGACCATCACTCCTGGAGTAGGATACGAGGCAGACACTTGCAAGGTTTCTGGAACATTGCAACCACCTCTGGATAAGTTTGTTTTGTGGTTGTTTTTTTTTTTTTTGATGTCTGCCTTATTCACTATGTGCCTATTGCTTTTCCTTTTGAGTTTCTTTGCATTGCTGCTTATCTGCCTGATAAGTATGTCCATGTGAATTAGAGGAAAAATGAGTTATGCTGTTAAGTATCTCAATTAAGTTTGGTTTTTTTAAAAACATATTTTCTCAGAATAATCTTCACAGACATGATAGTAACATCTAAACCTGTTCTTAAAAGCTGATGTCTAAACAATCTTGTGCTTAACAGTTGACATGTAGATGTCTTTCTGAACACATATGGCCTCAGATAATTAATCTTTGCAGCACCACTGAGACCTGTAAAGGCAAGTTAGGTGAACTGTGTCAGGTTAGAGGGAATTGGTGCTGGAGCTGGGATTGGATCCAGTCCTCCTGAGACAGTATGAAGTCTGGTTCTTGAGGAATGCCTCTAAGTACATCTGGAAAGTTGGTTTGTATTAAAACAAAAAAAGCTATTCATAGTACAGCCATTGCAGAAACAGCATCTATTTGTTCAGCGTTAAGAATAAGAAGTTTCTTAATGGCCTGATGGAAAGGCTGCAGAGATTCTTATAGCTGAAACCCTCTAATGGTTATTGCAAACCTCTTCTCTGAGGTGGGTATGTATTTGTACTGGGAAATTGAATTAGAGCTGCTTCTAGACAGCTCCAATGAGACTTGGGTAACCTCAGCTGAAACTCCACTGGGTTACTGCACAGTTGCTGGTGTGAAATGTCTCTGCTCCTCCCTGGTCCCAAAGGCCACCAAAAGCATCTCGCTGGCCTCCTGGCTGATACCCTCAACAAAATAACACAGGACATGGGATGGAAGTCTGGCTGGGATGCTGTCAGTATGAAATTCTGGCGTCCTTATAGCCTTGGGAGGAAAAACGCTGTAAGGAGGAAACCTTCATTTCCAAGGTTGCTGTGTCAGATGTTCTCCTGCACTGAAAAACACCTGCATCTCCTGTTCCCTATTAATTATTAGAGATGTTCAGCTGACACAGCATGGGGATGAATTCTCTCCTGTAGTGATGGTTTCAAGCTGGTTCACTCCAGAACTGCTGCGTGGTTCACAACTTGCTTCTTTATTCCTGCCTACTGACGTGTGCCAAGCCCGTGAGCAGAGCGTGGTCACGGGGGACGACGGTGCTTGCCTCAGATCCTAGCTTCTGTAGGTTTTTTTGTGAATTAGTGGAAGTTGCTTGTGGAAAAAAGATGCCTCCGTTTCCCCACTCGTAAAATGGAAGTTCTGCTTCTCTAAATCTCATAGTACTTGCCAAATGTTTTTAGATAAACAGATGAAAAGGAGCTCAGAGGAGGGATCTCAAGGGATATGAATTAGCTATTGGCAGACCTTCAACTGGAGTTAATGAGATGAAGAATTAATAACCCCATGGGTGGGTCAAGCTACACTGACTATGTACCTGTTTGCATAATTGATGATGCCCCCAGTGCAGAGATCTGCTTGCCAGTCTCCTGGCTTGGGTTGTGAATACTCAGTCACCTGGCGCAGCTGTAATTAATCCCTCTGTGCCCATATGGTAGGCAGGTGCTGTGGCTTTCCATCTGGGATTTGATCCCGTTCTTGCTCCTGGTGTTGGGTTTCCCTGCGGGAGGGTGAGACACAGGGGCCGGAGCGCTGCCTGCTCAGCCCCTGGCAAGGTGTTTGTGTCCAAGAGCTGAAACCAGAGCCAGGACCTGCTGCCGGGGTCTGAACCGCTCCGTGGAGAGTGGGTGCGAGAGCGCCGGGGGATTTCTCGGCTGCTGTGATGGGAGCAGTGCTCTGGCGATGAGCAACTGGGGAAGGGGTCTGGGCATGTACGGCACGATGTCTCTGAGGAACGAAGTAAAGAGAGGGAAGTACAGCAGCTTGCAAGGTAGGAATGCCAAATCTGCCCTAAAACTGCCATAACTAACACATCCAGGTGTTTGGCACAGGGGTTATCTGTTGTGTGGGGAATATGTGCAATCCATGTAAAAGAAGGTACAGAACAGTCAGATAACAATTACAAAAAGGTACTTAGAACCCCTGGCATCTTTTCTCATGGTAGCTGTAAGGCCTTGATGTTCTGGACAGATTATAGTGACTTTTTTTGAGTCTGGCGAGAAAAAGTGTGTAGTTTCTCCTGCTTTTACAGCTTTCTCCATTTGCAGTTGGCCCGTGTGCTGCTAAAGATGCCTTCTGCTCCAGTAGCAACCCCCTTGTGCTGGGGGGTAAAATAATCCTCCCAGAGTGTTAAAATCTTCTGTGACGAAAGGGGCTAGACAGACTCTGCAAGTCACTCTTTATGTTCCAGATAGGATGTGCTGCACCTGAAGCTGAGTAATGAATCTGAATTAAATCCCTCCTAGTAGGCTGATGCACCTCAACTGCCTGCAGTAGAGCTGTCTGGGTTTACATGAGCTGGCGATGTGGCTCTCTTGTTGATTTGGGTTGCTTTATTTCTAGACCCTCCTTTGTAAGTACTATCAGTCCTTGGGGCAAAAACTACACTTTCCCCCACTGGTTGGGCTGGCGAGGTTGGAGCATGCGATTTTTGGCTTCTGCAGAAAGCCTGGGCTGCCTCCGCCTGCTCTCCTCCCCCGGCGCTGCTCGGGGCTCTGGCTGCGCCGCAAGTCGTGGAAAGGTCTAGCTCTGAGCAGGATGCTTTCTGGACCAGGGCCAGATTCTTAAGCTGAGTCTGCTTCCTAGCAAATGAGGTGGTATTTTGTCAGACTGTGGCCTCTGGACCCAGCTACTTGCTCTTCAACTCCTCCAGCATGCTCTGGGCTCCTGCAAGGATCTTGTCTCAGTAAGTACAGTTTAAAAAAAAAAACAAGCCCAGTTTGTCTTTGCAACGTGCCATTACTCCATGCTTTATTAGGGACCAAGAGCGTTTTCCTGTAGTATGTCCTGGTCAGGTCAGATATTTGCATTTCTGAGAGGATCAGGGCCCTCTGGTTTTGCCATGTATCACCCACAACGCATCCGAAGTCGGCAGGCACCCGCTCTAACCGTGCGTCTTGTCGCTTAGGAAGCGGGCACATTGGATTAGGGGTGCAGCCTCCCCATCCCTGGGGACGGAGCAGGGAGTCGAACGCAGGAGGCCACTCGTGTCCCATTTCTTTGCTCTGTTCCTTTACTCCATTTGTGTTTTGTTGAAGGCTGTTTGGAGACACTTGGGAACAAATTGATTGTGATTGATTTCAGCAATTCTCATATCCCTCCCTCCTGATAAGCATCCTGCTGCAGAAGAGCATTATTGGCTTTCAGGTGACAGACACGGTAAGAAACTTGAAGAGAATGCAGCAGGGCCACAGTTCATTAATTAGGGCACTTAATCTTCATGGTTTATACTGAGTTTTGTGTTAAGACATAGCAACTGTAAAAGTGACAAACAAGCGTTGGTCCAGTGCCTTGTCATGTGCTGTGTAAAAGGAGATAGACATGTGTGGGTTCTGAAATCCTCTGCCTTCCAGGCCATTAAAATGTGATTCATAAAGCAGTCGAACTTTTTTCCCCTGCTGTTCCTAGATCAAGAGAAACCACGTGCACTTCTGCTGCGACGGTGAGCGTGTCCTTTCTGGAGCTCTTTTGTAGGCTTCTGTCTGCAGAAGAGCATAAAAGAAATCCCTTCCAAATTTGGGACAGTAAGCTCTGTTAGGAAAGCTCAAATTCTGAAGGAAAAAAAAAATGCTGCTTCCGTCAGCCCCTGAATCGCCAGCAAAGGCGTGTCCTTCAAATTGTTAACAAACTCTTGCACCCGTCTCCATACGCACAACTGTAATTTGCGGGAATTTCCTTCTGACTGCAAGACTGGTGACCTCCTCCAAAAGCTCTCTTCACCTTGGTTGCCTTCCAGGAGTAGCCTAGGTACATCCAATCTCTTTGAAAGCAGAAGTCCTTGTTTTAGGAGCACCTGCCCAAGGACGTGTTTTCCAGAATTAATTCTTGCAGCTTTTCTGTAGCTGACGGTGGTTTCCACTGTGGCGGCAGGGGGGAGAAGGCACAAAGACCGCAGAGGTGTTGGGCATCGTGTGCCAAAGCCCAGGCTGAGGGCACAGCTCCTTCCACTTCATGAGGGTTTGTGATGTGCATGTACGCAGAACCAGCACTTGGGTTTTAGACCGTTGTGCTTACAAAAGCAGCTCTTCTAACGATGCAAGGATACACTTGGAGGCAGGGCAGCCGCCTGCATTTCGGAGGGAGGTTCAAGGCACTCTTCTCACTGCGTACGTCCCACAGCACGCCCAAAGCCTGCAGGCACCCGCTCCAACCGTACGCCTTGTTGTTGTGCGTATGGGCTTAGGTAACAGCACAGCTTCTGCTCCTTTCAGGAAGAAGCAGGGAGATGAATACAGGAGGCCACATGTGTCTAACTTATTCATTCTGTCATCTCCCTGGGTTCCCTTTATTCCCTTCTTGATGCGTTGAAGGCTGTTTGGAGACACTTGGGAACAAATCAGTAAGAGCACAGTACACGCCGTGCACTCGGTGATTAGCTTGGATGCAGGATAAACATAGTATCTCCAACTAAATTTATTTTTTTGGTGAATTCCTTATCTGGTTGCAGGCAGCAGGGGCTGAGACCAGTGAAATGCAACATGCAATGATGCAGGGTAGGCTGTGAATTTAAAACCTTTGCTTGCCCACCCAGGCATCACATTTTTTTCTTTCTTTCCAATGTTTTTTTGTTCTTTTCTGTCCCTAGAATAGTAATCAGCTGGAGATCAGAGTTTTCTACCCTCTGCTTTTCTCAGAGGAGTTGTGTTGGTATAGTGGATGTTGCCTGTGATAACCCCTCCTCCAAAATATGGAGTATTTAAAATAGCCAAATTTGGAGTTTCTTATTCCTTTTGTTTTCCCTCCCAATCTTTATTCAGGAAAAAAGTGAGACGTGGGCACTGTTCGGGCACTCTGAGCGATCCTGCCCCAAGCCGAAGCGGCAGGAGTTGTACAAAGCATCGGCCATTTGGCCTCAAGTCACACGCTTGCCTCGATCGTTTCTTATTTCGGGGGCTTGACCTTTCCGCCTGGAAGGCAGAGGTGTTCACAGCCTCTGCGCCTGTCGCAGGCACTCGGTGTGCTCTGCTTCTGCACAAACCAGCCCTGCTGCGGGAGCACGCGCCGTCCCTCAGCCAGGCAGGTATTGCCTGAGAACTCAGGTGACTTTGCTCAGTGATGCATGTGGGAATTCCCTCCCCGCTTTTAAGGTTTTTAGGGTGGTTTTTTTTGTTTGAGTTTTTTTTTCTGCCTTTATTGACAGTTTCTGACATTTTTGAGAGAAGTCAGTGTTAACACTGTGCAAAGAATTAAAGCACCAACCAAAAAGCATGAGAAAAATCTCAAGGAATCAGAGGAGACTTGTTTTCATTTAAGTTAGCGAAGTCTGTAAAGTATGAACAGGAAAACATGATCTGCCCTGTTGTCATTTCTTTATGAGAAACAGCCGGGGCCCCGTCAGCGGGGGCATGCCGTGGGGCGTGCGTGGGGGATGTGTGTGTTCTGGGGATGCTCAGCACCATGGAGCCGAGTTCCCCGGGTCCGAGGCAGATGGGACCCCGGGAGCAGGCTGAGTCTGGCTCTCATGGTTCATCCCCTGCCCCACCAGCCAACGTGGTCTCCTGCGGTCCATGCACCTCTTAATCTTCTGTTCCAGAAAGCAGGATGGTTTTAGTTGTTTTCCCCCTAATTTTGTTTTAGAAAGAGTGAAATTTCTACTAACCTGCCAACCACAACAAACAGTGGAGTATCCTGTCGCCTGTGAGTCTACCCCTGTCAGCCCTTCTCTGGTCAGGGCTTATCTCTGAGGTTGGAGCCTGGCTTGAGGTTTGGATAACTTCGCATTTACAATTTAGAATACTGTAATAAACAAGCAAATAACAGCCTCTTTCCCAGACACACACACATGCATGTACACATATATATGTGGAGCAATGCTTAATTCTTGCTGTCCGCGGGCCTGGGGGCTGTTTATATACAGCATTGCATGTTTATATATGGAGTTCATCTCCTCAAGTGAAGACAGATTAAGCAGCGGGGTGAATAGACCAGTTATGTGAACTATGGGATTTCCAACCTAGAAATACTGCCAAGACCAAGCCAGACAAATTGGTAGCACAGCAGTGTTTCTCATTAATGTACATGGAAAGTTGTGCCTTGCTGATAATGCACAACAGTATCCTGTTGGGAGGTTTGGGGAGCAGCTATCGAAGCTGTATTCCAGGCTGGGCTGAGTCCTCTTACTTTCCTCTGTGTTTTCTCCTCTGAGAACCTTGCAGGGGAAAAAAAAAAGTGCAGCTCCCCTGCATTGACATCCTGAAGTCTGTGGGAATATTAGTATGTGAGTGGTATGGTTTGCTGAATAGAAATAAGATTATTATAGCCTCCTTTCCCTCCCCGCAGCTGTTCCATGCTGTATGTGGTTTACTGGGTAAGTGGTTGTGGTTTCCCTCTTCCATCCAAGGACAAATTATTTCAAACTTGAAAATAAGATTACCTGCCATAATTGTATGTGGTGGTTTTCTTTGCTGCTGCAAGTGTCGATGCTGATGCACATATTTGTGGGTTGGCTTCTCTTGTATTCTGCACAGAGCGCTCTCCTATGCTCCCCAGTCTCTGCGCTTTTAACACTTCACCTTCTCCCAGAGACAGCAGAGAAGAACGACAGGCTTGTGGTGATGCTGGGCTGACCTGGGACTCAGTTGCTGATTCTGCTGGGAACTTCTAGGGAAACACTGGTCAAAAGAAAAGAACCATGACTCCATGTTCCCACTCCCAACCAATTTTTTTCCTATTTTTTTTTCCAAGATAGGGAGGGGGGGAAAAGTGTATTCTTGGTCCAAATACTTGTTTATGGCAGATTCTGGAGCAAAGGGTGTCTCCCCAATGTCTGGCACAAAAGGTTACAGTCACCACCAACCAAATAACAAGAGAGGCCACTTGGTCTCATTGTTCAGGGACCAGTGTCAGACGGGTAAAGAAAAATCCCAGCAAACCCCAGCAATCCCTGGTGAGCTGGACTGGGAGGTGCCCTTGTATTTTCCCTTGGAAAGTGCTTTGCGTCTTCAAATTGGCACTTAGACTTCAGGCTTGCTCTCCCTTGCTGCTTGCGATGTGTACCTCCAGGATGCCGTGGGTTTTGCCCTTATTTAAAACACAGCTGCTATTTTTGGCAAGTGCGTACATGCGTCTCCATGTATTGGAGTTGTGGGGAAAGCCCCTGATAAGGCACACAATCGTACCGCAGCCGGTACGGCGGGGGGGATTTTGTCTGCAGCTGGCCAGACAGCGTGGCTGGTTCCAGCGGCGTTTGCGTTGGGACCTTCTTGCCTTTCTTTGTGTTGGAGGAGGAAGCTGGCAAAGGGCTCGCATTGTTCAGAGTTGGAGAACAACAACTCCTGGCTTGGGTGGGACCTGGCTGGGGCTTTTGACTTGCTCCATCATGATGCAGTGATAGGAATAGTGCATTAGTCTGTCTTGGGGGATGATTAGAAACCTGCAAACCTCTCCTTCCCTGACACGGGCCGAGTTATGGGTTAGGCATCTCTGCATCAGATGAGCAACCCCTTTCTCTTACCTGGCTGAAAGCACCTGCCCGCTACCTGCACAAGTGGCACAATCGCAGTGTCTTATGAATGCTAATACCAAAAGTTTCTGTGTATTTTGAGCCATTTTGCATCCCATCAACAGCTTTCTCACTGCCCGTTAGCGACTGATCTATTCACAGATTGTCATTAGGATCAACGTGGGTATGCTTCTTGGAGAGCTAAAGAGCTGTAGCTAGCATTATTTTCTCCTTCCCCGACAGCATATCCTGAGGGGGGTTATGTTGCTTCAGGATATGAATAATATGGGTCAGCTTGTCCTAAAATCAGTCTGAATTCCTTCTAGTAACTGTCACGTCTACAGCTGCCACATTGTGCCTGACTGCTGAAATGATGGAGAAGAGATATCTGTGATTCATGGAAGGGAATAAGAAAAGCGATGAAAGTTAAGAGCTTGGACTTGGTGTAGAGATACCACAGAAATGCCCAGGAATGAATAAATATAGTTTTGACCCTGAAATGAGAGTAATCTGCATGGACAGACCTTGCCCTACAGGGTAGATTCAGAACAGTGTCTGGAGATGGATGAGGTGCCCAGTTGCTGCAGATCTTCAGTGGTCCCATTTCCACTGCATAGCAATGACTGTCCAATGTCCATCATTGCTTGTGCAGAATGGCCCAGGATGAGGCCAGGCATGTTGTCCACCTAGTTGGAGTAAATCTGGGGGAATATTTATGTGCCGGTGACTGATTCTCAGCCATGTGGAGAGCTGCACCTCACTGCCATCTCACTATCCACTCTTTGCTTTTTTTTTTTTTTCTTTTAAACACACATATTCCTCTTACCTCTCCCAAATCCCGTTGAGTTACCTCTGGTTCTCATCAGCAGTTGCCTATGAGTCTCTGCGCCAGTCTTTATGGGTTCCCTGAGGGTTTGTAAGGTGAAGGTGCAGTATACAGCGCTCTGCTGTAACCTTGCCTGAAAGCTCTGCAAAACAGGATCACGTGAAGCTGGGAAGCTGCAGGCAGGCTTGGGCAACACAAGCTCCCTGAAAGGGGGAGGCACGACTTAAGTTGTACGTAAAAACTTCATGGTGCTCTATGCAGGCAAGAAGAATTGCATTACCACTGATGGGTAACCTCCCCTACAGGGAAGACAGCTACTTTACTAAGCAAACCCATTAGGGTATAAAAGCATACCACGACCAAAAGCTCTGTCTACTGAACTGTGTCTGGGTATTTTATGTTCCTTGATGTTGAAGTCTGGCTGGGCTAGCAGCTTCCACTCACAACAACAACCCAGAGTGCTTTCAGTAACATCGGTGCAATAGGAACATGTTTTTAGGGTTATGCATCCACGAATGCTGGGCTGCACTGGCTGACGGAGGGTGAGCGGTGCTGACGGCCCTATGCTTGGAGCGGGTTTGTAAAGTGCTCCAGCTTGGCAAGAAAGTCCTCTTGGCCTTTAGTGTTTTTTCCTTTAGAAAGGCACAGTTCTTATCTTGTGAAAATATAGATATTTCTCCATAAAGGCAGAATTTCCCTAGTTAAACATCCTGGCTCATCTACTCCAAGAAACATCCTCCTTTTGTATTTTGGGTTTATTTGCCAGACTTTTATAATTATTAAATAGAACATGTAACAGTGAAAATAACACTTCATGAGATTTGTTCGACTTCAGAAAGATCCTAATTCTGTGAAGGCACCCTTCTGACTTGCCATTCTCTGTCAGGAGTTGCATAGCAACTACCTGCCCTTTTAGGTCCTGTCTTGAACCAAATATATTTTGTGGAGAAGATGAACTTGACTTAAAAATAGATATTTTGCCCCTGTTGAGTCATTTTTCACTGGAAAAATATGTAGTTGGGGTATGGCTAAACTTGTCCATTGTCAGATCAAATTTGTGATATTTCTTGACATTTCTAAAATGTCTTGGTTTAGAACAGTTGGACTAAAACTAAGGCTTGGACCGAGTGATGTTCACATCTCCTCCAGAAGTTTGAGGACTTGCATGGAGGACAATGCATTTTTGCAATTTACTCTTTTGCCCAAAGGATGTTCCCTTGCCCCCTTCCCTTGCCCCCCAAAGTAAAAGCTGCTTTGACAGGGATCCCATGGGAGGGGATTCCGTGAAGGGTTCCGCCTGGTGTAAGGGTTCCGCATGTATGTGTTTGTATGGGACCATCTCTCAGGTGAGGTCTTTAACCACTGGGTTGGGAGATAAGAGGAACTTCTCCAGCTGTTCTGGAGGAGTCTGATCCTTTGGAGTCTAACCCTTTGCTTGCCTTTGCCAAAGTTCCCCGAGTGTTTTGCTCAGGGACAAACAAAACATTGTATCTGAGCCAGATTAATGGTTCACGTTTTTCAGTCCAGCAAGGAGGAGAAAGTAAAATACTTTTGGGTCACTCTGAAATTACACTCCTTAAAAATCGGTTCTCTCCCTGGCCCTGTTTGCAGGAGCCAGAGCAAAGCACTACTGATTTGCACAGCCCTATTTTAAAATACATGGACAGAGTAGGAAAGGCTGGGGGAAAAGAGGCCTCGTGGTCTTGGAGTGCCTTGTGACCAGAGGATGGTTCGGAGTCCTGTTAAACCTCCCTTTGGAGAGTCGCTGCCTCCACTTGGCTTAGCCTCCACCCCCCACCTCTCCTATCTTCCGAATATTGAGGGACACCAGTGGAACAGGCAGCAGGGATGGACAAATTAAGAGGAGGCTGATGAGAATCGTTTGCCTAAATGACAGCTAATGTGGGGGAGATGAAAACTTCTCGCAGATGCTCATGGCAAAGGCTAGCACCTGATGTGAGTTACAGCAGAGTGGTTTTTCTCAATTTTTAAAAGAAGTTTGGCTCTTCTGCCTTTGTGTGACCTCCTCAGTTAGCACCTCAGGTCCCCCAGGGTGGGAAAGAAATAGCTGCAGCGACGGGCTGTGGGTGTAAATACTCAGTCCCCTGCTCTGAAGGAGCTGAGTTGTGGCTGACAGTGACGGCATTTCGCACATCCCTAATTAGTGTGATTACTTGTAGCTTTCAAGCACAGCTGCTGCTCCTCCCAAACCCAAAGGAGCTGCGGTGCTACCAGCAGCATGGTCCTACAGTGCTCCTCTGCCGCTGCCCCAGTCCTGCCAGGAGGAACACGATGCACGTGTGCTTCCATCCTTGCTCTTCTGGATCCATATTGAGGAGAAGAGAATGGGTGTTGAGAACTGCAGTGGGGTAAAATGGGATGAACTTTTCTTGCCACAGGACATCTAAAGTGCTTGCCCTAAGGAAGGTGTTGGGTGTCCCCATGCTTTACACACTTGTGATGAGACCAGGCAAAGTCCCTAGAGAGCAGCCCACTGTTTGTGGAGAAGACATTCCTGCCTCCGAGTTGTGTGAGCAGCGATAAGGAGGGATATCGTCCCCGACTGAGCGCTGCTTCACTCAGCCGACTCTTTCTGCAAAACGTGACGGCTGCTGTTCGCTGGGGCTGTGCAAGACCCAGGGAGTTCATCCCACGGCGGCTCCTCCGTGCCACCCGCAGATAAAGCAGAGGGGTGAAGCCTCTGCCTGGGTTCCTCTCAGGATGGCGTGGCTTTTACTCTCTCAAGACAGCTCAGCCATGGCTTTTATTTTTGTCCATAAGCCTCTCTGCATCTCACGTTCTGCAAACTGTATAAATACCCATTCATAACAGGACCTTCACATTGTTTGTGCAAGTATGTTTATATCTAGTTATGTCTGTTTTCTCTCGTGGGATTTCTCTGTGAAATCCATTTGGTAAATAAGTCTTTCATCCCCTAAGGCCCTGCAAATTTCTTGTGGAACCTCTGTCTTTGTGTTTTGCATTATGCCTTTTTTGTTTTAGGCTAAGCAGATAACCTTGAGACCCAGTGTGATTTTCTTTCTCTGTTAGTCCTTCTACAAGATCATGGGACTCTGTGAAATATGTATTCTTCAGTGGTTATGAAGAAAAATAAAAATTCCAAGTATCCCTGAGGAGGGGAAATAAAGGCAGCAGCAGGGATTTGTTAACATTTAGGCAGAATCAGCCAAGAGGCTGACGCTGTCCAGATGGACAGAGCCACTTCCTGGCTGTAAAGATAACTCACTAAAGGAAACATTAGCTGTGGCTGCATTGGTGATGAGAAACACAACCACTGCCAAGAATTCACCCCAAGCCCAGTGGGAGCTGCCTCTTTTTCCTTCCCTTGTGCTAAGGGTTCAAGTTTACTTAGATGGGAAATATGCCTAGCATTTCCTGAGGAGAAGTGGCCCCGTAGGTAAAGCCCTCATGTGGACTCACAAGAGCCAAGGGTAGTTTCTTGCTGTGCAAGAGACTGTGGATGACCGTAGGGAAGCAGTGTAGGTCTAGCTGAGCATGGGTGCCCGGCTCCCTGCTGGAATTGCTGGTACTGGTCCACCAAGTCCTGTATCGCTCCCTGCATGGGAGCTGCTGGCGGTGCCCAGGATATTGGAGACAATAAGAGCGTGTCATGGAAACCTCTGCACCAGATGTCTGCACAGGGTGCTGGAGCCTGCTCATCCTGAGCAGCTTTTTGGTATCTCGGCTTGGTGACGCCCAAAAGCACAGCAACGTAGGTGTCAGATTTTATAATCCCGTCTCTCTGCAGCAGGTATTTCAGAGCTTCCCTTAGGAGGATGCTGCTTAGCAAGAGGGTGAGGTACATGTGAACAAAGAGCAAAGTTGGTTTAGGTTTGGTTGGGGGGGTTATAGACAACAGAGCTCTTTGCTTGGTTAACCCACTCTGAGCTTACTTCACAGTGGGAATAGCTGAACTGGCTGTGCTAAGGCTTCAGTTGCAGCCAGCGGGCAGAGGATCTGATAAGATTATATTTGTCTGTGTAGTTTTCTTTCCCCGAGGTATTCAATAGCCTTTTAAGCTACAAAATTAACTCAGCAAATTGAATACAAGGCCTTAGATCAAGAATTATTGGCTTCTAATTTAATGTGGAGGTGAACACAAGATGTATTGCAGTGTGTATTTAACTCTCCAAATTTAGACCACCTCACTATGACATCCACGGCACATTAATTCGCTTACTCAAAATGACTGAATTCATCACAGTCCTGATGTTTAGTTCCAGCTAGTGGGTGTGCCTCAGACTGTAGGTGTTTCACAGCTTTTTCTTTGCTGCCATGGCAGGGATAAATACTTTAATGCACTTGGGTTTGGGTGTTTGAGATTTTCCTGGATGTCAAATTGAACATAATGTGTAGGACAAATTTAACCTAATGCGTAGGATAAATTTAAGACCTGTTTGGGTTGTGGGTTGTTTTTTTTGTCAAGTTGGGTGCTTTGTTCCACCTGGAAACCTCCCTTTGTTAACTGGGCATGGCAGTTTTCTCTGACTGAGTCCTAGAAGTTAAATCTTGAAAATATCCTCTATGTGGGATCTATTTTGGTTTGGATTTTTATAGAAGTTTATGAATTTTATTTTTTCTCTCTAACAGATCTGGATTCAAATACTTCTTGATCATCTTGGCTTTACAGGCAAAATGACATAAACTGTGGCACTAAGCATGTAGCTTCTCTGGGAAAACTAAGAGCCTGTGTGAGGGTTTGCAGGGAAATGACGATGGATATATTCTTTTCTTTAGGATGAGGTTTTTGGAATAGTTTGCCTGTTTCTGAACGTTACAAAAGCAATACAAAGAAACAACCTTCTGATGCCACCATGTATCTGAGATGGGATTCCCAACCGCCCTTCTCACCAAAGCGGTGACTGCTCACCACAGAGGGCTTCAGGCAGATGCTCCACACAAGCTTTGGCTTTTCCAGCCTCAGCTGAGGCTGGAGCTGTATCAGAAGGCCAGGGCTATCTTCTTCTATCAAGTCCTTTTTAAGCTACTCCTTGATCCAGACTTCCTCTCTCTTTTGGGCCAGGTCACTCAAAATCTTCTGTCACTTTCTCACAAACTGAAAGCAGTCCAGCCATTCTGCTTTTCTATTTATGAATTTTTCTATTGTCCTGTCAAAGCTGGTTAGGATCTGGCACGTCACGAGTTCACTATTGTCTTCTGGCCCCCTCGTTAAGGGCATAATTTGTCATGTTGAGATCTGGAACGGGTCCAGGTTGCACTTGCTGGTGCTTGGTCACCCTTGTAGCACACAGGGCAGAGCCGGGACAGTCCCGCATGGGAAGAGCGGCTTTACTGTGGGCTGGGGATTTTTTGCTACTTCAGTAATAGATTTTCTCTCTTCTGTGTTTTTTTCCCATCTGACACGCCAGGGAGGTTGTGTAAGTAACTCATAAAGTTGATATTGCCCAGGAAGAACCTGGACTCCCATCAATTTTGAGATCGCAGGGGAAAATAGCATTTGTTTCTTGAAAAGGATACTTCTGCCTGACAGAAATAACTGCCTGATGTGGGTCAGTGCAACATGACTGGCAGTCCTCCTAGGAAGGAATAAACCGAAAAGTGTTACAAGTCAACACAGGTGTTTTGTCCGAGTGCCAGGAAAAAGGAACAGGGGAAAAGCGATGGCAGAGACTCTTTCAGATCAGAACTGAGAAAGAGACGAGAGCTGCTACAGGGACGTGAGTGAGAGGATGGGTAGCTGATGTTTCACCTCAGAGGGAACCTAGTGGGGAGATGGAGGGAGAGGAGTGACACGGTCAAAGCGACAGGCTGAGGACAACGCGGTGATGGTGTTGTGGTTGCACATCAACGGGGCCAGGGACCGGTTTGCCTGGGGTGGGCAGGGGGAGGCCGTGGGGATGGGCTGCTCCTTGGGTGACTGCTCTGCTGGGCTTTACAGGAGAGGCGGAGACATACGTGACTGATTTACAATGCAAAAGCTATACAAACTCAAGTGGCACGTAAAACTGAGGCTGCTCTGGGAGGAGAAAATGTCGAACTTGCTAACAGAAGGCCAGTTTGAGAGGGTTTTGCAGGGCCTTTGTGGGGAGTCCGCAGGGCAGGCGGGTGCTAGGACAGGCTGATGGAGCTGCTGAGGCTTAGTACTGGTCGTGTGTAGTTAGGAAGGATGCTCGTTAGTAAAGAGCAGAGCTGTACCTATTAGATGGGGTTTTGCTGACAGCAGCAAAACATTTATTAACTCTCTTCAGCCACTTTAATTTGCTGTGTTACATAGCTGACCTTCCACAAACAATCCATAGGCATCAAGCACCCTACAAAGAGCATGCGTATGCCTTCAGGGCAGTTCATGCTTGGCTGCAGCCCCAAGAAAGCCTTGCGCTCTGTTTATTGCTAGATTCCCAGTGGTGCTAGCCCTGGGATTTCAGCATCAGGCTGGGATGCAAAGGTCTGCTCCTAGTGCTACCAACTCTGAGATGCCATGGTTACTGGGATATCTGGGAATCTTTTCTGAGGCTGTAGAGGAGTGCACAGGGGCTTACACATCTGTATGTCAGCGCCCCAAAGCTGTAATTCCCAGGTCTGCGCATAAAATGTTTGTGTTTGCAGTGGGCTTCCTGGGGTTGTGCTGGGTTTGATATCAGCTGGAGAGGAGAGGTGGGAGCTGGTCTGCGTGGGGCTGCTCTGTGCCAGTGGGTCCATGTATTCTGCTGTGCCTATGGTGTGTGTGAGAGCACTTGGACACACGCTGCAAGAGGAAGGGCAGCAGCCTGAAAAGGGGGAAAATCGGAGGCTGGGATGGGGGAGAGAGCAGAGGAAGCTGAGGAGGAGGTTCTGGCTGTGGTCCAGAGCCAGGGCTGACTACAGTGTGGCCAGCAAACTCGTGCTCTGGGCAGGGTCATGGCTCTATCTGTGGGCAGATCGGTCTGCTATCGTATCAGTTGTCCCTTGTCCTTGGCTGCTTCAAACCTTGGCTTTTCCCCCTCCACCACATGTAGTCCATTCCATGTATCCTTATCTCCCCTTCTTCTGCCCCTTCAGCCCACTGAAGGCATGTTACTGGGACTGCTTATGAGTAAGGAAGGACTTGTGAGAGTTTCTTGTGCATATGCCTCTATGGCATTAAGATGAGCTTCCATGAGACAACCTGAAAGCCTTTCACCTGCCACTTAAACAGAGGACCTTTGGCACTTCATGCTTGCTTTCAAACATCTGCTCAGCAAAAGACAGGAGGTGGTTCCTTGACAGGAGGTGAAATGACAGTGTTTGCTGGAACCTTTGAGCTGAACAACCCTTGCTGGGGTTTGGAGTGGAGCACATGGACAGCCCCACTGTCTCCCTGTTGCAGCAGATCCATTTTCCAAGAGCATCCAACTTAAGCCAAGGGAGTTTCCCCAACTGCCTGGTCTTCACTGACAGTGCTGCACTCGTGGCTTTCGGGGCTGGGTCTAAGCTTGTGCCAGTTGGCACTTTTCAGCTCCAAACTGCTATGATTTGCTCCAGATGGTGTGTGTGAGCTGCCATGCCCCGAGTTAGCCAGTTGCTCAGCTCAAGATCTTACTCC
The DNA here is from genome assembly GCF_964195595.1 of Calonectris borealis. NCBI lineage: Eukaryota > Metazoa > Chordata > Aves > Procellariiformes > Procellariidae > Calonectris > Calonectris borealis. The sequence goes on from NC_134326.1 coordinate 16,091,046, forward strand.
TGGGGTTGCATGTGCAACCATTCACAAAGTTGCCTATGGAAGATGAGAGATGGAGATAATGGGCTTCCAACATCTGTGTACTCCAAAAAGTCTGTGTTCCTGCCCACTTCAGATTTTAATCACTTCCCAAAGCATGCATCAAGGGCAGAATAAAAAAGAGGTTTTTGCCCCAAAGAGTTTGCAGCTGAAATGGAAGCATTCAGCTGAAAGGGTGGAGGCTGGAAAGACTAATAGTAAAGTGTCAGTGATCTCAAGTTCAGATCGCAATGCCCTGTTTTTTGTTTAGACTTGGTTTCTCTGCTTTCCCTCATTTTTTCCTAATGCCTTCTGAAGGGGAGAAGGATGTTTATGAGGAATGTTCAGAGGAAAGAGCTGGGAGAAGTTGGAGGAGCAACATGCAACGCCAGGCAAGGGAATGAGAAACATGGCCTGGATGCAAGGAGCTGGTAGATGAAACCAGAGAAAGAAGCGGAAAGGTAAAAAACACTTTGAGGAAGGGAGCTGCCTCTGGTGACTCCCTGCCATGGCTGTGCTTCTGCAGTGTCCAGCTGTACGTGCTCTGTGTAATCTCTTCTGTTCATCTCCCACCTCCTCCTCACCATCGCTCTTGGTAGAACCATTGGGTCCCTCTCAACATGAAGCTCCTCTTAGGAGCACTTAATAATCTCTTAAGGTTAGAAGCTGTCGTTGCAGCAGAGAAATAGTCCGTTGGTAAATGCTTGGCTTGCAGTGAACTGTGGGATCCCAATGGTTCAACTGGGCCTGAGAAGGTGACACGGGAAATGGGTGATATACCGTGTACCATGTATGCAGAAAGTCAGGACGAGCTGTCAGCAGGGAGGAAGAGATGGGCAATAATTTGTTACTCAAGGAGTCAAAAATAAGTAGCCTTGCCTTCATGCTTGGATCTGAGGATAGTAAATGCCTCTAGAAACAGTGCACACGCACGAATGCTCTTGGATATTTAAGCTTTCCAGGCTTCCCATGCTGCCAAGGAAAATGGATGCATCAAGTAGATAAAATTTCTCAGGAAGTGAAGTTAGCCCTTGGGGTCTTACCAGCACTGTCCTTTGCAAAGCTAATCACGTGCTAGTGGATATATTAGTGCTTTTGCTGGACTTGGAGAGATCGGTCCTTCCTCCCTGGGTCCTACAGCTTGTGGTTTGCATGGCTTGTGGCTTGTGTTGTGCCTCCCTCTGTGGAAGCAGCCGGGAGGTCCAGGTTTCACGGTGGGCTGGTGCGGGTCCTACAGAAGAGCTCCTTCGGGGTGTGGGTGATGCATTGCGCTTTGTCTCATTTTGTTTATGTGCTGATAAGCTCAGTGTAAGTAGCGGATGAAGACGCATAATCTATTTATGGTTTCAACCGAGATCTTCCCATGCCTGAAAGGCAATCTGCCTGACTTAGCATTCCCAAGATGCTGCCAAGCACAGCAAAGCACAGAGGAAGTGCCTCCTGCCTGCATAAACAGAAGGCCGGCAGAAAAGAAAGCCAGGCTAATGCTTTACGAGGCATTTCAGTGCTGAGGCTCTAGTTGTGTTTGGCCTAGAAGCAATGTTACAGTCCCATAAATCAGTTGTTTTCCTCTAGTGAATGCAAGAGTTGGGATTGAACCCTACAGCGAGCTGCGTGCTTCATGTTGAAGGTGACTGGGGAAAGAGTAGAGGCACTGACCCTTGTGCCCTTCTTCGCAGTGTATAAAGGAAGTCTGAAAATGTGCGTGTTTTTTAAAGCTTTTCTTCCCTGTTTGCTTTTCCTCAGTAGGGAAGACAAACCAGTGTGGTTGTACTCCCGATCCTCTGCACTCTGACGAGGAGAATGTCAGAAGCGAACCAGAACATTTTCATTGAAAAGTGCAAAGAAAAAGATTGAATATGAAATCTCTTCAGCCTGTCTGTCTGTCTTGAAGTTAAGCAAGTGAGGAAAGCATCCCCTGCTCTCTTCCATCTTCCTTCTGTCCGTGTGTGTGTGTGTGTGTTAAGGGTGCTTTCTCCTCATTGCTGAGTCTCCTGTTGTTCATCTCATCCCCATCTATTCTTTCGGGACCTCCAAGAAATTTTCTGGCAACACTGAGGAGATGAGACACGACAGCCGAAGGGAAGGTCCCCGACCTCTCCCTCGTGCCGATACACCGCACAGGTAGCATGGTGTCAGCGGTGTGGTCAGGCCTGCGACATCCCTCCCCTTTGCAGCTCGTGTTTCAAGGATGTGAACTCACAGCCACACAGAAGATTTGCAGACACGCAAGTCTCTAAGGGGAAAACACAGTGGGCGGATTTTTGAAAAGGGCTAGGATTAATCTGACAACCTCTGCAGCTATAGATAGAGAGATGTCTGATAAAGCTGCTTGTTGTGGGGCGTAGGCAGAGGAGAAGGGATTTTCACCCCCAAGTGTATCATAAAAGATGCAGTAAAGGCTCTCGTGCCTTTCTGGAAGGACTTTGTTGAAAGACTCTCTCCCTCCGGTGGGGAGCACGTGTTCATTAGTATACGTAAGTAATTGAGTATGTGCTGGGCTATACAGGCACAGCCAGAACTGTGATGAAGACAATTTCTTGCGTACTAGGAAGGGATTTCTTGCTCACCTTTATCTCATCTGTGTTAGAACAGACTGGCTTCTCAAGTCCTCTTCACGCTTCATCTTATCTGCATTCAAGCAGTGCATGCGCTCCTTTGGCAGCATGTCTGTTAGCTGGCCGACCTCTTGCGAGGCTTCCTCTCCTCCCCTCTAATCCTTGATTTTATGTTCTTTCTGGTCATCTTGGCCATCTGTGTTTCCTGTTGTAATTCTTCTCCTTGTTGAAACATCGCGACTCAAGGGCTAAGTTTTTACACACAGTCCTTCATTTCTGTAGGTGCAACCTGTAAGAGGATGGGGGTTTTATGCCCATGATGTGCACCAACAGTTCAGGCATCTTGAGGGGGGGGTGTGTGGCCTGCGGTTCGTTAGGTTTGAAAAGGAGGACAGGATTTCTTAAATAGCTTGATCTAAAATTGATACCAATCTGTCTCTTTGTGGCAGCAGGCTAAAATAATAACATTTCCAGGCAGGTGAGGAAAGCTGCCTGATGTGGAATTTGAATGTGATCATGACTGACATGGATTTTGGGGCTGTTCCAAGGAGAAGACATGTATGAGTAAATCCTCTGGCAGCTCAGCAGCAAAGTGGCTTAGTGCCTGGGTAAAAGATTGCAAGAGGGCGAGATCTCAAGAATAATAAAGCACCACAAAGACTCTGTAGCAAGGAGATGCATCTGTGGAATATGTGTCAGGCTCCAAAAATCAGCCCCCCACGTGTAACCAAGCCCAGGGCTGAGAGTGCGCTGAGCAGTTGGCCCAATAAGTGGAGCATGCCCCAAAACAAGCTGTGCAAACCATCCACGTGGCTTTCTGGTGCCAGTACCCCCCAAACGGGAGGGACATCGTGGCCATGCAGTATGTTTAGAAGTCGCAGCATCCCTGGGAAGAGGGGGAGGACGCCCAGGAGGCACGACCCATTTTGCAATCAAGCCGTGAAGCCTGCGGTCTTCTCTGCTTTTACTCAACAATTATTCAAAATCTCAGCTGGTAAATAGAGAGGCACCTGATTCAAATGGTTGATTGTCTTTTTCTGAACAGTTTTGCTTCCGCACTGGTAGTTTTACAGGCAGAATAAGAATGTAAAGAGGAAATTACTGTCAAACAGACCTTTTTAAATTGCTGTCAGTGAGTGGCAGGAGATGAGCCAAGAGATTCTGTTCTTGTCAGCCTCATTCAAGTAACGTGCTGTCCTCATTCAAGGAGAGCCCTTGGTTTTTTTTTAGCTGTGTGTAGGTTGAACCCAATAGTAAGTCGTGTAAATGATTGATTTGCTTTCCTGCAAATGATTGAAATGTGGCAAAGTAGCAGGAAAAGTAGCGTGCACAGGTTGAAATGGATGAATAATGAATGGGGAAATAGTTTGTGAATTGTAACCCCTGATTTTCAGCTCAAGTTCCCGGTCTCCATCACACGCTGGCCTGGCTTTGTAACGCACAGGAGAGGAGATGAGCACAGCCACGAAGCCTGCGCACAGGCAGCGTCAGTGATGCACGCGTCGTGCTGGCTGATTGATCACCTCTCCTCGCTGTACCTTTTGCTGCACGTTTGCACATGCGCTGATACGCATGCACAACTGCAGCAGCTATGGATGTAAGCAGCTTTGCAGCTGGGACTGCAGCCTGATTAAACACCACGGCAGGAGGCTGTCGATTAACAAAGTGGGAGTGAACAAGGTTTCGGTCTTTCATCTTTTCTTACACCAAGGTTTCGGTGTAATTTTCCTGGGGCTGATGGGCTCACTTTCCTTTTTTTTCCCCAAACAAATGTTGTTCTCGCATCTCTCCATTTCTTGCTGTCAGTCCAGTATTAGAAGCAAAATAATAGCCAGCCTGCATCCTCAGAATGGTGAATGACTGGGCTGCTGGCCTCCCATCCCAGCAGCAGGGACAGGACCACAACGAAGGATGGGATCTCAGGACTGAGGAGCACTGGCCCAGATTCAGATGCCCTAATTTCCACCTTTGTCTCTGTCTGATGTTTGCTATTGGCAGATGCTGCTGAAAGCTGTGGGTTTTCCCACGGACCACACTAGACTGGGAAATTAGGCAGAATTTAGGTCGGCTGAACCTGGGCCAAATTGTGTCTAGCTACTCATTTGATACGGTTCATCCCTTTGAGGACGCATCTTCCTGCTTAGAATGTGGCGTCTGCGTCCCGGTGGGGGTAAGAGAACAGGCACTTCTTGGTTAGCAAATTTTCTCCATCTGGATGGAAAAACGGTCTCTGTCCTGGCCTAGGGGACACAAAGGCACAAATTGGGACTAGCGGGTCAAGAGATGTGTATGGGCACAAAGAGAATTAGGTGAGATGGTGTATCAGCAATGATCTCTGCTTATGCCCAAGTGGCAGTCTCTCAGTCTTTTCTGTCCTCAACTTTTTCAATGGTAATTATACTTCAGAAAAATAATCCTTAGACATTTCCTCACACTTTCCTTTGGGGTATGTAAGATGCTTTGTGAAGATGGGGATCATTATCTCCATTTGCAGGTGGCAAAACTAAGGCCTTAAACTCTTACAGTTCAACCAGGCAACATCGATGCTGCCACAGATTCCTGCCCCACAGAGATGGTTCTTGTACACTTGCCCAGGTCCATCCACAGCTCACCTTTCTGGGCTGGAAACAGTTAAATTGCAAAGCTTCTGAAGAGAAAAATACATGCCTGAGGTCTGCAAACCTCATTGGAAAAAGTTTGGTTTAATTTTAGCACAGTGTGCTGCAGGCAGGTCCTGAGGTTATGATCCAGGATTTCCAGGGATTAAGTAAAGTAGGGCACAAATTACCTGGGTCGTGGAAGGTCACCTATTGCTATAGACTTGTTTCACGGCCGTCTGTGCTCCGCTCCCATCAGAGCTGGTGCCCCGAAGTTGTGGGAACATAGGACACTCTGCGTCAGCCCACCACCCAGGACAGAAACCCATTTCCCCAAAATAGTTTGGAAAAGTAAAAAAAAAAAGACTTTTTTCATTTTTTCATTAAGCTTCACTGAAACAGTGGAGGAGGAATTTGGGAAGGGCATCCGTTGTGGTGCTGGCTCTTGGTTTGAACTTGCTGTATCCAACCATGTCTGCTGAGAAGGCCAAGCTGTTTCAAGAATCATAGAATAGTTTGGATTGGAAGGGACCTTTAAAGGTCATCTAGTCCAACCGCCCTACAACGAGCAGGGACATTTTCAACTAGATCAGGTTGCTCAGAGCCCCGTCCAACCTGACCTTGAATGTTTCCAGGGATGGGGCATCTACCACCTCTCTGGGCAACCTGTTCCAGTGTTTCACCACCTTCACAAAAAACTTCTGCATTGTATGTAGTCTGAATCCACTCTCTTTTAGTTTAAAACCATTACCGCTTGTCCTGTCGTGACAGGCCCGACAAAAAAGTCTGTCCTCATCTTTCTTATAAGCTCCCTTTGAGTATCAAGGGCAGTTTTCTGGCTGGCACAGAGAAGCAAGTCCATATTCCTTGATCACTGGATGCTTATGTCAACAAAGGGTTCATGAAGCTCTTCTGTTGAATGCAACTTCTTGCTGCTGCAGCGTTCATCACCGCTCAGCAGAGAGGAGATGACATCCACCCTTCAGGTGGCTGCTCACATGGAAGCGACTTTGTGTCCAGCTCTGGTTCTCAGCAACGACCTCCCTTGTCTCAGAGCTCACCCTTGACGGAGGCTTGTTTGCGTCCCTCAGCTCTCACCCAGCCTTCAGCCCCTTTAGGAAGATGCTCCCAAAACACTGTGGCTCAATCGGTTAAATGCGTTTTTGTATTCTGCAGAGCCTGGATCTGACATGGGGCCAGAAACTCACGTTGTAGGGTCTTGTCCACGTTGCAGTATGGACAAGTAGCTGTGCTGCTAGCAATATAGCAGCAGCAGGCAGCTCGTGGCATGATGCCTGCGTGAATATTTATTCAGTTTCTTGGCCAGATTTTGGACTGAGCTCCAACCTGCCACAGCTCCACTCTTATCAATACCCTCTCCACCAGTATAAAGCTGGCTCAGGCATGGCTCCATGAGCTGCAGTTGTGCTGCTGGCTGACTGCTCTGCAGCCATCCCTGCGAGTGCCTGGAGTGCTTGGAAGGAGTTCCCCGGACACTTAAACAAATGGGGACATCGTTAGCGCAGAGCAGCAGACAAGGAGGGGACGTAGGACAGGCCAGCTGGAGCGTGTGAAGGCAAATGGAGTAGATGGGAGGGAAGGGAGGCCTGGAAGGTGGCTACGTTTGTCTAGACGGTGTCTGTAATTTTTTTTAATTCTTTTTTTCTCCCAAAGCCTAGCCCATATTGGACATCACAAATTGAAGTGCGTTCTCTGGGTTGTCGGTGCAGCCTTGGCTCCCGCCCTGATCTCGCAGGGCGCTCCTGGGGAGAGAGCGGGTGAGGCAGCACTGAGACTTCTCCCTGCTCCTCCTCGCCTTTGGTGGGGCTGAAGAGGAGAGGGTTTGGGCTGAGTCCTGCTTGAGGCTAAAGGGCTGTCACCCCTAAAGCCAAGATACACAGTCGCTTGTAGTTCAGCTGTGGAGACAAAGTGCTTTCACAGCTTTTCTTTCTCTCCTTGGTTTCTGTCCTTTCTTTGGACGCTTTCCCTGCCCTTGTGGCTCTGTCCTGCAGGAACGTGTCATCTGAATCCAGCCTGTGTCTTTCAGTGGTGGGTCCTGAGTGCCATCAGGGACCTGGGCGAACAGCCCCCCGTGCTCTGGGGCAGGAGGGCAGGGGGCTCTGGAGCAGCCCGGCCGGGACCAGCAGCCCCTCCTGGGGCTGGACCGAGCACCGCGGCCAGGCAGGGCTGCAGCCTCCGTAGAGCTGGTACGTGTCAGAGACAGCAGCCCAGCGGGTAGGGAGACTGTTTTCAAGACAAAAATAATTATGCGCCTTTCATGGGATGTGGAATTTTTTTCACTTCAGCTGCCTCGCAAAGCTGACACTGGGCTGTGTTGTCTTGACAGCTGTCAGTCATAGTGGCTTGATGTGCCAATTAGCAAGTTTCATCAAAGGTTTTGAGATTGGTTGTGAGGACTGTGTTGGCAAAAGCAACCCTGTTTAGTTGCCGAAAACTCAACCTCCTCCTGTCCATGCCAGATTGGGGCAGCACCCCCCACTAACAGCCCAGCAGCCTGAAATACTTGGGTGTGTGCTTCTGCTTGGCCCCTCTTCTGCAGCTCAGGAAGCTTGTCTGTCTCTCATTTTTTGTCTGTATCATTTTCTTTTGTTTTTCCACTGTCTTTTGCGCTTGCAGAGAGCACAATTCAGTGCTTTTCATAAGGAAAAAAAAAATCCCATTTCTGAGATGCGATGTTTCTTGACCCACCAGTCAGCAAAACCTCTCCAGAATTGTCCAAAGCCTTGCTGTACTCTTGTCTGGGATGGCTTTTAGCTCAACAAGAGAGCATTCCTCATAATTGAATCACTTTAATGCTTAATTAGAAAAATTCTATGTTTCCTTGGGGAAGAGTAAAACGTACTGTAACTGAGGGCAGGCAGGCACGCTGTGCTTCATCAGCCCGGCATGGCATCCCCGTGGAAATGCAGCACAGGAGAGCAGAACTCTCTGGAGATGCAGGCTGTTTCTTGCTTTTTTTGCCCTCTGTTCTCTGGGGCAGGACAGGAGACTGGGAGCTTATGCTGAATTTGGGTACCTCTGGGGTGGCGGCTGGATTGCAGTCAGACGCCTTGCAGCCCACGAGATCTCCTTCCTTGGTTGTCCTGGTTTGAGCAAGAGGTAGATTTTCATTTTAGAAAATAGTTTTTATGATGTCAGGCTCATGAGAAAGCTCCTTACGCTAAGTGTGTGTAAAATAATTGAGGACTGAATAAAGAACAATAAAAATTAATTTCCTTGGTTAACATACTTGCTGAGCCCTAGAGCAGACAAACTAAATGCTAGTCACTATGGTACTTTCGGGTCCTTTCCACAAGTAACAGCTCAGGCCAGCATGTATAGTGTCCTTTTTTCCAAAAAACCACACACCTTATAGGAATAATTATGCTGCAAACTTGCGCTGATTCATTTTCTTTTTCCTGAGTTACCAGCTCTGCTGTAACCTTGCAAGGTTCTTCCAAACCCTCCAAAGTGATGTCTTTGAGATTGAAAGTCCGTCTCAGTCTGTTGCTCCCAGCCCAGCAGAAATGCTCTCCTGCCTTTCCCCCTGGACAGCTATGGCCATGAGAAGTCTCTCTCTGGCCATTTCTGTAGCTCAGAGCCAGGCCCAGAAATCCAGCACTTGATCTTTGTCCGGAGTCAGCACCAGGGAAACTCAGCCTCTGCGATACTCCAGTAGCAAGTGCTGGATGTTGGGACAGTTACTACAGGACCTGAACACACCGGTTGCGAACACAAACTATTGTGTTTCATCCAATTATGTGGGTAATGCTCTATAATACTCCTCAGTCAGGGGATTTCTTCTTACCTGGAAATCCCAGGCAGCTCAGTGACGTACCTCTGTCTCAGCTGCCAGGCTGAAAGTGAAAGCTACCTTTTTGACCTTAGTCCAGACTAATTCCTATTAAGTTCCAGCCACTAGAGTATGCCTTTAAAGCTCAAATCTTTGTCCAAGCCTGAAAATGTAATACTTTTCAAATGGCCTCCACCACTTAAAAAAGTTCTGAGTACTTAAAACAATGGAAAAAACCCACCATGACACTAAACCCAAGCATAAACCTGCAGCAAGAGCTGTGGGGTGCTGGTGTAACATCACTGCAGCCCTGTGCATCTGCAGCCTCCCCCAGAAGCCCCTACCTGGCCTGGGCTAACAGGGAGACAATGCAAATTTCTTCTTATGCACAGCCCTGGTGACCTGGGGAAATCAAGGAAAGTCAAGGGTGAATACCAGGAGGCCCGGTCTTTCTCCAGTGGTTTCCAACCAGAGAGTTTGCAGTGCTTGCCAAACACGGATGAGGTCTGGTCTGCCTCCTGCTACGCTGAGATTGGAGACCAGGAGCCAGGCTGAGGAATGACACCCAAAGGCAGGGGCTCACAGGTAGTGATCCCTGTCTTCCAGAGCAGGAGCATCCTTAAACTCTCTGGGTCCTGCTGAAGTTTTCTTTATCATGGGATTTTGCATAACTCAGTGTCAGGTAGATGCCGAAATAGAGTCAGAAAGGCTGATATTATCATGCTGGTAGGGAGCCTGGGGGAGGGATGCCAAATCCAGAGGTGGCAGGTGCTGAGGATTTCAAATGGTGGCGACAGCAGCTCCGCTGGCTGCCACTCAGCTGGGGCATCGCAGGTCTTTCTGCTTTTCGTTGTCACAGTCTGAAAATAGCTCCCGGATAACACGCTTCCAATACGAAGCGACGCGCGGGGCTGAGTACTGCGAGCCGGTGTCGAGAGCCATGCGGAAGCCAGTGTGGGAGCAGACCAAACCACCTATTCTGACTCCATTCCCAGTCTAATATTAGCTCACCTGCAGGTATGACAGCCCTCTTGGCAGGCAGCTACAAGGCCTTTTTTTTTCCTCTTTCCCAGCTCGTACAGTTCCCTTATGGCAGCGACAGCCCAATTATCCGAACTTTTCCCATCTTCTCTGCTCCTGTTGACTTGGCTTGTGCTGAACCGTTCTTGGTGAAAGATCAGTGTGTTTTAGCAGATGGACGAAGGCTGAAGAGCAAATTGTTTTAATCAACCTCCCCCTTTTTTGGGGACACTGAATACTTACTGAAGTGGTAAAACAGCATCCGTAATTTCACAAGGCAGCAGGCTTGTCTCTAAGGAGCTTCTGTGGTTTTTTTGGATGCTGTGGATATAGGCAATTAACTCGCAACACAAATTTGGCCTTTCCACAAGGGCATTTGTACTTGCTGCCTGTTCCAGAATATGCGGGGGATCCACAGATTGCATAAGCCAGTGGGCAAAAAAGGACTGACTTCTCCAGTCCTTCTGGGCATTGTGCTCCTCTGGCCGAGATGCCAGGGACAATCAGGTTGTTTAGTGGTGTTGGGCACTATGAGTGGTGGTCCCATCCTGCTAGCTAGCAAGGTGGCCATTTGAATGCAGTGATGTAGGTGGTGTGACAAACATTGCGGGGAAAATAAAGGTGGAAAATTTGCTTCCTGCCCCAGCTGGCTGATGTGGCCATTTCCAGGAGCGGTTCCCTGCTCTTCCGAGCAGGCCTCCATGGTAAGCCTCATTTGGTATGGGCTCAGGAGCGAGCAGCACTAAGTCTTCTCGAGATGAGAACAAACAGAGGTTGCTTTCCAAGGATGTGATGGCTCACTTGATGGGCGTTTAAAACCTGGTTTAGTCTGTGTATTCTTAAAAACATTGCTAGTGGAAGTATTCCCTTTAGTGGATCCTGCTAAATATGTAAGCTGCTGTATAGTAGGTGATTTTCTCTTTTTTATTCTGTGGATAGGTGGGGATCCATGGGCCATGAAAAAAAGCACTGGCTGGCAGTACAAGGAGGCAGGCAGGCAGCTAGGAGGATGGGAAGCCCGATGCACCACTGTCTCTAGCAGCTGTTTCCATAAAGGACGTTATTACACTGCTCAGAGGCAGCCTGGGAACCATCCTATCTGCTCCCAGCCTGAAGGGCAGTCCAGAGTCGCCTCCTTTTGCAAGTGACAGTGTAAGAAAATACTTATGTGATAAATTAAGGTATGTCAAGACCTATAGAAAGGGGAAGATTCCATTCCCTTTTTTTGACTTGACTGACAGATATCCAGTGAACACAGCACACCTCCAAGAAGGGCAGTGCCGCAGATGTCAGCCAGTGCCTTGTACCCCTGTGCTTTCGGCTGCCCAAGGCAGCCCAGCCAGGTCCTGCTGGGACAAGCAGGTGTCTTGAAGCGATCAGGATGTTTTTGGGGCATGCACAGACACCCACTGCTCCTGGTAGTGTTAGCAGAGTCTCAGCAGCATGGTGGCAATTAGCACGTGGGCTAATTCTTGTGGTCCCTGACAGGGATGAAATAATTTTGTCAACCCACTTGCCTTTTCTCCCATCCCTTCTTATTGCCACCCTGCTTGTGGGAAGATTCCTCAAGTCAGGAAACTAAGGCTTGAGGGCTTTTACTGGTCATATCCCAGCCGGACTACTCCTACTCTATTCCCATAGCTGGACACTTGAGCTATTTGCCTTGGTTCCTGTGGGTATGCATGGCTGGGGGGAGCTAAAACCCATGAAAAGCTGCTTGCAATTCAGTGGCAATATGATTGGTAAAGCACCAATGGTTTTTCTTTGCATGAAAGAAACTGCATGCAAGGGAAGTTGTTAATTATCACTGCACACATTTTTATTGCTAATGGTTTGGGTTGTTCTAAGTGGCAATAGGAACTGTCTGTGGGTGTGTGGGTGGATAACAGATACTTAGGAGATGTTATAATTTGTATTCCTGCTTTTGCTTGGCCAAGACTGTCATGGATCTGCTATGTTTGTCGCTGGCTCCTGTAACAGCTAAGCAAGGCTGTCATTTGTGCTGCGCTGGGTTTTGTAGAAGAAGAAAGAGAATTTCCAAACTTGCCTAAGGAATTGGTCACCCGGTGACAGCCATAGGGATTGGTGTCATGGAAGATGAAAAGCTGTAGAAGAGCTGAAAAGCTGTATCTCTTTGGCCTTCTGTATCTGCAGTGTCAAAGATATTGTACTTGATCCCACTGTTCCCCCTCTCCTAGGCAGCATACCTGGGCACTTCATCAGCGTGGGCATTTTTTCCCCATGGCCCCGGTGCTGGGGAAGATGCTCTGCACCTTTTCTTTCACTCTGCACCCTCCTGTGCCTAGGAGCTGCCTTCACCCCCCTCCTGCCACAAATGCCTGCAGCCAATGTGATGGAGAAGCACCCCTCTGAACACAGCCCGTCTATAACAGCCATCACTCAGCCCCGATGCTGCTGCCAGGGCACACTGCAGCAAAAAAGACACGTGGTTCCTCTCTTCTCTCCTGTATGTTTGTAGAATGCATCAAGACTGAAAGGAGCTGCAAGAACACCTTGAAAATGTCCTCTGTGGGCTGGGTGTCTGGCCCCACTGTCACAGGGGACTGCAGCTCACCAGGGCTTTGAGCCCCCACTGAAGGGACACCAACAAAGGAGCCTCATGGGGGAAAAAAAGGGGCTTTCCTACCTGACGCCCTCCCCTTTTGACTTTACTTGTAGGCATGGTTGGTTTGTGTATATGCAGTTAAACAGTTGTCAGGGTGTGCTGCTGCATCACCGGGAGGAAAGGAAAAAGCGGTGGAGGGGGTGAAATGCAGCCCTCCACCCCAGCTCCATGTTGGGTTGCTACTGTTAAAGTATGACTAATGCTAAAAATAATTCTGGTGTTGCTATAGAAACTTGCACTGTTGCTATGTGTGAACCTGGAGAGAATTGTACCCTCCTCGGTACCTTGTTTTTCTCTTCCCCTCAGCCATGCTCACCCCCAAGCAGGACGAGCAAAGGCACACCAGACCTTGCCTGTTCCTTTGCACAGGCTTGCTGGGTTGCTGTGGCTTTTTGGTTGTGCTGGGGAATGGGATGGGAGGTCACTATTTAACCTATCCTCTATCTATCCACTTCTCTTTCTTCCAGCTCCCTCTGACATAGTTTTCGAGTCCGTGGCTATCTGGTTTGTTGGCCTCCTGCTGCTCCTTTGGGCAGCGCACGCAGGGGGCGAGAGGAATGGGTCCCCTTCTTGCTCTTCCAGCGCCTTGCTTGGCCCTCCTCAATGCACTGCCAGGTTCTCCTTGCTTTCCATCTGTAGTGGAGGAAGGGAATCTGTTGTAAACTTCCTTCAGGTCTGGAGATGAAAAGGGCTTTTGTATTTGTTAACTTTTTAACGGTGCCCCAAGCTGCCATCCCTGTCTTCCTGTCCCTCCCAGTTTTGGTAGCTAATTTGCGGGAAGCTGAAGTCTTCCAAGCTTTTTAAAAGGAACCAACCAAGGGATCAATTTACATTTTCCAAGCTGGAATGACAAATGCTGGAAACTTCCATTCAATTTGAAAAAGAAGCCGGGATTAACCCAGAGACTGAAAGATCACAGCTCCCGAAGGCCACTCTGGCTCCTATACAAATTACCCTCTGAGGCAAGGTGAAGTTTTCCCCTCAATCCGCCACAGCTTATTCTTAGCGTCATTGATCACCGTGGCTGGGTATTTAGGAAAGATTTACAGCTTGTCCCAAACATGAGGTGGAGCAGAGCACGGACTGTGCCAGCCCTCGTGGTCAAATTCACTGTCACGCCCGTATCTCACAGTGGTGACCTGGGAACGATGCAGAGGAAAGCAAGAGAGAGAAGAATTTTTGTTTCCCAGAAAAAAAAAAAAAATCTTCTTTTAAAATCCCTTTCAAGTCTGTTGCTTTGAAAGCCTCTTTCTTGCCCTGGGAATTTTAAATGGGTTTTAGGATTTTTTTACCTCAGACCTGAGAGTTTGCATCCCTCTCGCACTGATGCAAGTCAGTACCTGGAGGTGATTCACAGCAGTAGAGGGTCACCAAGTTTGGCAGATGTCTGGAGACCTTCAAGTCCTACCTCTGCTCAAAACCAGGTCAGCAAAAGCTGTGCTTGTGGGATAAAAGCTGCCCCAAGCCAGGGGACAGAGGAACAAGCGTGATGAGAAATGGGATCCATGCTGCCAGAATGACTTTTTGGATATGGACACATTTAATCAGACCTTTAGATATCTACAGACGGTAGTTGTGACCAGGGGATGGATATACCTTCACACACAAGGTTTCTTACTTCTCTGGGCACAGTTTAACATCTTCCATTTAACAGCCCTGCACTGGATTAGATGAAGCACGGAGCCAGGGCACCTTCCTTTGGTTTTGTAAATATTTATCTGAGTCTTTCCATTCTCTGAAACACCGTGTTGGTCTTTGCGATGTATGAGATAGCTTGCGGAGCTGGGGACCGGCAACTTGGAGCATTAGCTGGGTGATGGAGGGGAGAGAGCTTCTCCTAGCTCTGGCCGAGCTGAGGACTCTGCTCTGAAAGCACTTGTGACTTGTTTACATCCATAGCCCATTTCTCTATAAACAAGGCTTTTGGGGCCGGTCCACATGGCGTCATACTGGGAAAACCATTTTGGCTATCGCCCTTCCGGTGCTGGAGAGACAAAAAGGGCCTGCTCGCTGCCAGGCTGGGGAGGACTGGTTTTGCTGAATTGTTTTTCTGCAGAGCAGCTTCTCTACCAATACCCAGACTTGCGAGGGTGCCAGAGAAGGGTTAAGAATAGAAAGAGAGATGAGGCAAGCTTCTGGGAACTTCCCCTTCCACCGAGACACAGGAACATGTGTTATTCTCTGCCCCTTTGGCAAACACGGACAACATGACTCTCCCCACCTACGCATGCTTGCCAGCTGGTTGTCTTTCTGTCTGTCTTTCAGCATCAAGCTGGTTGAACCTGCCCCACAGCCACTCCACCAAATCCTTCTCCTGGCTTGGTGCCACCTCGTTCCCCACCTTTCGGTAGGGGAGAGGGTCATTCTCTCCGCAGGGAAAGATCCCACGAGCTTGATGCTGCAGTGCAAAAAGCTGCACGGTGAGGAACAGGTTGTGTCCCACCCCATCTCTGCGTTAGATGGGTTGTACACAGCGCTCTTTTGTTTAAAACTTGGCAGCTTGGCATTGCTTGCAATCAGAGGAGCTTTGCTGTTGAACCATCAAATAGTTTGGTTAAATATCAAACTGTGATTCGGCTTGTCCAAACATCGTTGAAGCTGGATGGAGTCTCATTTAGGATGTGGCTTGATGAACCAGAATGCAAAGATCTAACATGTTTTGTGGTTTTCAATGGGACTATTGGGCTTGATCTTCCTTCTTTTGAAGCCAGTGAAAGGAGGATCCAGTCCTTTTGCCATGCTTAGGGCAAGCAGATCTGGATAAAGCAGGAACCAGCCCAGACCTATGAATCAGTCTTGACCTGAATCTCTTGAGAAGTCTGAATCAAAAAAAAATAAACTAGGTTGGCTTTTCTTTAAGTTGTTTCCATTTTCATAACCATCTGCAATTTCTGATGTCAAGCCCCTGACAGACACTGTCCTGTGGGAATTCCCGTCTGACTGGAAGTAGGAGCTAAATCGCAAGGAATTTGTTCACAAGATTTATGGCCAGTGGTACTGATGCCAAGGATTTCATCACAGTAGTATCAAACACTTACGTGCCTAGCATTTTGAGTATGCATAGTAATTAATATACAAACATAAGTAGGGTAGGGACTGAACAGCCGAGCGTGAGTCTGAACTCCTTTCCTTGGCTGAAGTTACAATACACAGGTTCTGACTTAGTCTTTTAAGTACATAACTGGGACATTTTCATCTGGATGGAGTATTGGGAACTGGAGTTGTAACTTGAGCTCTCCCTGTTTCTCCTGCTGATTGCTGGAGGAAACCCAAAAGGTACAGAGTTGGATTTCCTTCAAAGGACTTTGGACCATTGGACAGTCTGAACGTCCTAAATGTAGGATGGAAAACTCCATGAGAACCAGCGTTCTCGTGGTATCCCAGTGTTTGGTGTCATTGTCCCATGTAAGTATAAATAAGCCCTTCCAGAAGGCTTGATTCAAGTTCAATTCCAAAAGTGGCCCCAGGCCAGCATTTCTGTTGGGACAATTTCTACTGTATTTCTGGCAAAACTTTCCCAGCCTAAGGACTTACCAGATACCAGTTTCACCGATCAGTAATCCTGGACTCCTCAAATTTGTTGGCCTGCATTACAACGCAGGTAATTCGTTTGGCACGGAGGACATCGCTAATGTGTCATTCTAGCGCAGAGTTTCAAAGAGAGGAAGGAATGTTTTGATCTGAAGGAACGGGGCTGGCTCTCCTACAGAACTTCATGCGCTCTCTGTATTTCATGTAGGTAATATATATGTATGCTCTCTTTGCCTCAATTTTCCATTTGTAGTTTGGATGTACTAACACATTGCTTCTATCATACTTCATCAGTCTTCTTTAATTAGATCATCAGGGTAAGAACATTTAGCACATAAGGCAGCTCCAGTACATTTAATGAATAATAACAAATGCAGTTTCCCAATTTTTTTTTTTTTTTTTTTTTTTTTTGCATCCTCTCTTACAAAAGGATGTGCTTTAGCTTCTTCAGCAACCGGCCCTACGCACTGCCCCGGGGACGGGGGTCCCGACTGGGCTTAGCCCCTGCAGCCTGCGTCGCAGGCTTCGGATAGACTCTCTAGCAGTACGGGAGTGCTTGTGTGGGCTAACACCACTTCTCTGTGGACATGAAAAGGGTGTGTTCTTCTCACCGGTGCATGCATTCAAACTTTGACCTGTGGTGTTTCCAGATTTTATGTGCTATTATCCTGCCTGCATCCTACTGTATGGAAACCGAGAAGTGCTCTTGTGTACTGTAGGCAGCTCAATGTAATAGTTACAAGTCAAGGCTGGGATATCTCAGCTGGATCCCTTGTGTCTCCTGGCATTGGGTTGTTCATTTTGCTTGGGCTGCCCTATTTCACTGTGTATCAATTATCACACAGAGAAAAGGGCTCAGGGATGCTCAGCTTCCCTTGCAGAATGCTTTGAGATCAATGAAAGAAAGCTGCCATGTCTTAGGAAGTAGTTGCATTGAAGTGGTAATTCTTGGTGTTTAAACAGGATCTGATGACAGATGGGATTAAATGCAAAGCAGCTTGTTACGAGGTTTTAATAACTGTGACAGACCTGGGGAAAGTGATGTGGGGTGTGTAAGCGATCCAGCGAAGGCAGAAGCACATGATGCTGGATGACAGCTGATAGCATTGCCCAGGAGGGAGATAAGATTATTTTGCAAGAAATTGTGTGAGTGTTTTAGGGAGAAGGGAAAAGGAAAAAAAAAAATCCAACCCAAACAGAGGAGAACTTGACATACCCACTGTTCTGTCATCTAACAGAGCTACTCCTGACAGCACACGTGCCAGATAATGTGGCCACTAAATACAGGAGGGGAAAATATGTCAGTGTTATTGTCAGGCTGGGAACTAAGGGAACGAGAAACTTTCCTTCCTGTTAGACCTGGGGATCGCAGAATTTGCAGGTTGAAAACCAACAACGTTGTCGTCTCCTTCATGTGTTTTCCCTAGTCCTCACTCTTTCTCGTGGCATCTCCCTGGGGGCGAGGAGGAGATGTCCCTCGGAGCTGAAAAAACTGGCTTCGTGCTCCGTGGAGAGCAGTGGCGGGGCCGTGCACTTGCAAAGACGCTGCCGTGCGGTGCAGAGGCATGCGGGGATGCACCTGCTGGTGTTGCTGAGGAAGAGACTCGTGGGGGTGGAGGTGTTGGCTTGCTTGCTTGGAGGGATCCCCTCTCAGCTCCACGATTTCTGCTGTCAGAGAGGGAGGAACGACAGCAGCTCACGCAGGCAATAGGATCTATGTGTGTCTGGAGCAGTCGCACCCGAGTGATAAATGCAGAGAAAGGTTATCCACGAAGCTTAGAGATGGGTGAGGGAGAAAAAGAGCCCTCTGCTCGTGATGAAATAGAGTTCGGAGGGATAGGGTTGTGTTGGAGAAGAAAGGACCAGCATTTCTGAAGGCCAGAGCTGATAAAGAAATGTCTCAGGTGATTGCACGGCTCCTTTCTCTACCCCTCTGCCTGCCCTTGCTGTTGACAGTAGCACTCCGATAAGGCTGCAGAAAAGCACCATTGTCTCACTAAATCTTGTGTCGATGAACTAAATGTCATCAGTAGCCCTTGTTTGGACCCAGTGCCATTAATAACCATAGAAGAACTTGATATAGTCTTCCACTGGGCTTGTGAATAGCACAGTTTTGGCTCCATCATAACAGTTTGGACTTAAAGGAGCTGGGACTTGCAGTGACCAACAAAACAGCAGGCATCATTGAAAATGAGTCTGTGACTGGGTGTGTTTTGACCTATTAATGTTTTGGCCTTTTGCAGCTGCCTCAGGATGCAGGCTGGTGACTATGCTGTCCCAGACCTGAAACATGTCCATGATCTGAGCTAGGGACACCCCAAACCCGTGTGAGGCAGGGCTGCATCAGCCAGCTTACGAGGGGCCTTACGAGGTTGCTCCTATGATACAGAGTAAAGACAGCTGCCTCTGCTTTTAATGTGAAATTGAGTTTCGCCTAAGCAACGGATCCCATTTTGTAGAGTGCATCCTTTATGTAGGAACATCCAAGATGGAGCCCGTGGTTTCCATGAGCTACTCTTGTGTGCCAAGAGAAGAGGCGGCTCTTCAGCTGAGGTCCCAGATGCATTCTGCTTCTTCAGAAAATAGGTTTTAGTTAAAATGTTGATCTGGAGCTACCCAATTTTAGCAAGTCTGGAGTCCTGAGTGCTGGGGAGCTTCGATGACTGAGCACAGCAGGAAGTGAATTGGCTCTGAGCCTTAAAGGCTGCAGGGATCTGTCCTTATATATAGCCTCTCTCTATGTGTATATATATGTGTGTATATATATTTTATATGCATATAGACTTATATATCTTTTTAGGTCATTTGAGATACTTCCTAGTCTATGGCAATTCCTAAAAAGAAGTTGTACAGCCTTCAGCCTGCTGTTAAGGAGCAGATGATCATCTGCCGTCAGGGTCTTCTCTTCCCTAGCCAGCTTGCTTTCATCTTCTGTGTTTCTTGCATGGGGAATTTTTTTCCCTCTCATGCTATATTCTGCTGAAGACAGCTACACGGAACTGGAGTCTCAGTTGATCTTTTTGCTCATTTCCACCCACAGAAGTCTGTCTTTTTTAACATCCTAAATACCTTGGTAACAAGATCATGGGTCTTGATTTGAAATGAATCTTTAAAAGAAGATCTTTTTTTCCTCCCTTTCCTTTTCTGGATCTGAACACCATCACAGAGGTAAAGACATGCACCTTCACCCAAAAGACTGAGAGAGTTTCAGAACCCGTGTTTCCTTTGGTCTCTTTCCTAACAGGGAATTTAATCAGGTTTCTTCTTCCCCTCGGACAAAGTCTGGTAATTCAAAGCACTGGAGTGAAGGAGAAGACCTGCCTTTTGCTCTCATTCAAAGCACAGTGAAGTCAGTGTAAAGCCTGGCATTAACTTGAAGGTGCGTTAGCTCAGACCTCTGGTCTGCAGCTGTGCAAGTTTTATCCCACTACGAGCCCTGGGCCTCTGATGGGGCCGTCTGAGAGCAGCTCCTTCTGCCCAGCTGCGTCGGGGGTAGCTGTCCCTGCTGCTCGGTCCCAGATGCCACCTATCAGCCCAGAACCTCCTTCCCAACAGGCAGGTCTTTACACCCTGCAGCGGCACGGCAGCCAGAGTGGTGGCCAGCACAACCTTAGTCCTTTGTGCCATGCTGGAGCTCATGAGCATTCGCCAGTCTCCACGCTTTCTGAAGTCCTGGCAGGGGATTAGGGATAAATATGTGCAGAAGTGGGGTTTCTTTTGATGGATGCAGATCTCTCTTTACTAGAAAGCAAGTAAAAATAACACAGAGAATAGTCTGCAATCTGCAAACTGCTCTCTGAATTTAGGTCTGGATTTTTAGACCCTCAACAGAGTCTAAAAGGTATGTCAACTTTGCACGGCTGTGTGATTCTGACAAATGCCTGTGTATGTTAAATGCAAGTTAATTGTATTCATGGGCCTCAGTGGTTTCATTGCTATTAGTTTGCTTTTGAGAGAGAATAGTTTTCTTTCCATGTGATTAGTGCTTTAAGGTGATTTGAAGTGGGTTTCCTGACCATAGCTTCTTGTTTAGTGGTTTCCAACCCAAACCTGGCTTGAACACCTTGAAAGTTGCAGTGCAGAATCAAATACGGGGCAGGCTGGAGTGTAGCGATATGGGAAATATCTCAATTACAGGCTAACATTGTGAGGTGCATACAGCAAGATATATAGAGGGCCAGAAGTTTATGGTGTACCATGCAGAGAGGGGCATAAAAATACCAGGATCCCTGAGATCTAGACCCACTCGCAAATAATAGAAAATATCCCTGTGCAACAACAGATGAGCTAGGCTTGCAACTGGATGTACAGGTGTTTGCAGGGCTAAAATCTGAACATCATTGCTCCAGGTGTTGCTGGATGGTAACATGGTAGGGTGCGTGATGCAATTACGTAGTTTCAAGCAAACTTTCCTGACGGCTTTGCACAATTGTATAGGTCCATGAACTGAACCAGGAATTCTTGTGTTACAATAAAGTGACTAAGGCTCATGAAAAGAGAAGGTAGGGTCAGCCGTTCATGGGGCTGCACGGCTGTTCAAACATCCTGTACAAGGGGATGAGTCAGGGAATATCAGTAACATCGCAAAAAGATTTAGTGAAGAAATCAGGCATGGTCTGAGATCATCTAGCACTAGCTCTCATTGCCTTGTAAAATCCTATGGTTCATAAGCAGTGTGAGATGTGACGAAGGCAGCAAGGTGATTAGTATCTCTGCCTAGTGTCCCACGGGTAACCCCATGCTTTTGGAAATTGTCAGCAAAATCTGACTTAATGAGCACAAAGTCCTTTTGGATGAGGGTGTGGGGGGAAGATTTCTTGCTTTTCCAGATTCTTCCTTCTCTGTCACAACAGCTGTGAGCTTTCTTTGCCTTAATACTTACTGACTGTGCTATCAGACCAAGGAAGGGCCCAGTCTGCTACCCTCCAGCGTAGCTAGCAGATATCCAAATGGGAGGTCAGATCCCGGAGGCAGCCAGCTTTGTAAATTAAACCTTCCCTTCCAATCCTACCCTGCAGATTGCATCTGTGAGTGCTGTGGTATTCTTGAATCCCACATCCATGAACTAACCTCTAACAGCATCCAGGAAAATAATGGAAATTCACTGACATTGGTCCCGCTTTTCATTTTTCCTTCTGTTTTTTTTTTAAAAAAAAAAAAAACCGCAATTCCAGTGACCAGAATAGCTCTCGGGGTTAATCCTGATGGAATGGGAGCAGGATGTGGGCTCCAACATCCTCAGGAACTGTGAGACTTTGGCAATTGAAACTTCGGCCTTTCTATCTTTGTTCCACTGGCATCCTCATCTCCCAAAGACTTTATGTAGAGGAAGATGAAGTTTTTTATGGCCATGAGGCAAACAAACTCTAGTAAAAGTAAAGAGCCATGCAAGTTGATGGCAGTTGTCAATATGCCTTGGAGTCATGAGCCTTTTACCTCTCCATCCATATTTCTAGCCAGCATATAGTGTAGCCAGATGCATGGTGTGTGTAGGCACCCTGGAGTCAATGGGACAACTTATTTCTCTGAATGTAACGGTGAGTTCTCTTTCGAGGAAGAATATTTTAGCTGGGGGGGGAAAATATTTCAGCTGGGTTGGGACAAACCCCAACCAGTTCAGTATTGTTCAACATTGCCCACCAGAAAGCTGAAAGGCAATGGCTAATAAAATACATTTTCAGTTAAGGAAACAGAATTGACGGTTATCCTGCAAAACCTGAATTAAATAAGATAAGGGGCACCCTAGAAAAGAATGACTGATCTCACCTGGAGAAGGTGGTCTGAGCCCCAAGGGACAGGTACGTCTCATATACGGAGAACATGAATACACCTGAGGAAGCTGATGTAAAAGTTAGAAAGGAAAAAAGAAAGTGAAACTCTCTTCTGAAATATATTCCACAAATTAGGATTTTATGATTTGTAAATCCACACTGTGTTACTATCTCCAAAGTTGCACAGATGTAGCTGAGGCCAGATTTTGCCTCAAGAGCAGCATTGCAGTTGTGGTAGCTAAAATACCTTTCCAAAAACGGATGCTTGAGGTCATCAGCTAATTACACAGCGGGGTGGTGGTAGCTGCCATCTCCCCTGAGATGGGATGGGGACACTGAACAATTAGTCGGTGGCAACTTTCTTCTGAAGCATCTGGGGAAGAAACTGGGTCCCTGCTAAGGAGCTCCTGCTCTCTGTTCCCTTTTCTCAAGCAGTTGCACCCCAAACACCATTTGCTGTCCAGTGAGGCTGGCGCGGGGCCGTGCTGCCTCACCTGTACCCATGTGCTTTGCCGTAGTGAGGGGCAGGAGAGTGAGTGACACCGGACAAACCTGAGCGCAAAATCCACCTGCTGCCCCAGGCATGACTACGGCTGCTGCGAAGCAGGAGCATAAGATAAACGTCTCTGATGACTACCCATAACCAAAATGTAAGTGAGAAAGAAATTTGTTTTTTGAAGGCGTTTATGAAGGAGAGAGATGTTAAGGTAGAAAAGTGTTCTCATGGGGGTATTTGTGTGAGAGACGCCAGCAACCAGGGAGCGACAATCACTTAGAGCAGAGTAATAAAGAGCCTGGAGGAAACTGCGCACGGAAGATGTGGCAACTGTTAAGAAAATGACTGTAAAAACGACTGCTTTGTTACTCCATAGCTCCCCTCCTTTCTTCTGGGTTGACACATTGCATGTGCGAACTACAAAAATTGTCAGCTGGATTTCGTATCACCTTATGCCTCCACAACAGCTAAGTCCCAATCACTGACTCTCTATTCCAGGGGACGATTCAAGATGCAGGAAAAATAGGACTGGGTGATTTCAGCAGTTCATAGGATCTGTAATTAGAACAGGCAAGGAGAGCATCCTGACCTGGCGCGCTCTCTCCTGACCATCACAGCAGTCCAAAAAGGTGTCGCTGGGACCCTGTGTGATTCGTGCTCTCCTCTGTGAGCAGAGCATGCCTTGCTAATTAAGAAGTCATGTTTCCAGGGTGTCGTTAGCATTGATGCTGCTCTTGGAAAAGGAGATGAACAAGGCAGAGCTGTTCTGGCACGTGGCCCCTAAGAAAGAGGGGAAGTTGCACAAGCTGATATTTTTCAAGTGGAAAAGGATGAATTCAATGGGGAAAAGAGTAATTGTTCCTAGTTCAGAAGAGCACGTTCCAGACGGTGGGGAGGAAAACCCATTTTCCGAGAGGAGTGTGGCTGGGCATTTTTCACCTTAAGGATCCTGAAAGTAGACATAATTGATTATGTCCACTTGGAGTTGAAACCTAAGATAACCATGCTAAAAAAATCATACTCGCAATATTTTTTTTTTCCTTATCTGATCCCCACCTGCAGCTGGGAGTTGGCTTGTTTTTATTGTGTTGAAAGATGTAGTTTGCCTGAGATCCTTCCAGTAATGCTTGCAGCAAGGTTTCCTTCCAGATTGTTGTCATTAGTTTTCAGATACAGCTGGATCTGTGTGAAAATTCAGCTTTCTACCACAGGCATTCTCAGTGACCAAAATATAGCATTGCTTGAAATTTCTAGGGATGAAACAAAGTAAACCAGATTTCTACCAGTCAGCATGATAGCTAGCCTTGCCATAATGCAGGCTTTGAAGAGGGCGTGCATGTCAGAGATCATTTATAGCCCACAGGGAGGTCAGAGACTTCCAAATGCTAAGATGAGGTTGAAAAGGGAAGAAGCAGAGAATGTTTTTCAGATTTAATTTGGGACCAGCCCAAAGGATATCCATGAGAGGGGTAGGGGGAAGGAAATGTCAAAACACAGCTTTCCAGCAATGCTGAGTCTTTTGTATTTTCTAGATAATGGTTAAGAGAACATCTTTATTTTTATGGTACATCAGATATGTGCTTTGTGCTCACAGACAAAACTTAAATGCCATGTCCTTGCCCAAAGGAGCCTTGTATTGAACCAAGTCCCTTTATTTTAGAGAGACATACATCTGGTGATAAACAAATTGCACTTAGTTTTTCTTTCCACTCATGCAAGCAATTATTGTACATGACATGAAACTGGGCCAATTGGTTGCATTGTCAGGTTCTCAGACTCTTTCATCTCTGCAGATGCTGCCCACAGGGCTGTTCCCCAGAGCACATCTTGGTCCTGGGCATCTCCTGGGAAGTATTAACATCAAGCTTTAGTAGGGGAGTTTAATCCCCACCATCTCTGAAGCCTTTGCATAAAGAGCTCCAGGTGGCTACAAAGATTCATCCATATAACTTCTTAAACTGACCCAGAGTTTCACCTGTAAGTGGAGTTAAACTGTGGTTGCAATGTCCTTTAGAGAGGGAAGCAGTAAGACACAGAGCAATGGCCCGCAGCAGTCTGTGGCAAAGGAGAGGGGAGGGATGTCAGGAGGACCGGGGCAGGGAGGGCTGGGGAAGAGGCTGGGGCAGCAGCAGATGTCTCGGCAGGCTGGCAGGGAGATCTTCCAGGTGTGGGGAGGATGCGATGGAGGGTAAGAAGCCGAGCCCATGAGCAGCAGGGAGGTGCTGGTTTTTCTCCCTGATGTATATCCATCATTCTGCAGCGGCAGTGAGCTCTGGTGGAATTGAACTGGTGGCAAAGTGGTCCTCATTGATGGGCAAGTGGCATGGCACTGCAGTGGAGGAAGGCAGCTCCGTGGGGAGCCTTTGCTCACTCTTCCCCGTTTCAACCCTTGCGTAAAGCAGTCTGTGTAGGCACCATTTCTATGGGGTGGTTTCAGACCTTGTCAGTTGTGGAACCACATCAGGTGTGCTCTGGTTATTGGTGATATTACTTTTATTTAACATTCGAATTGTAGCCACAAGGAAAATTTAGCAAGATATGTGTACCCAGGAGTGGGCTTCTCCTAAAGACTCCAAAATCCTGATGTGAAGGATGTTTAGAGAATATGAAAAGAAATGAGACACCAGGTTCAAAAGCATCTGCAGGGTGCCAGGGACAAGCAGGAGCACCCGCCTCTCCAGAAGCTGTTGTACAAACTCACATGCTTGCTTTTCTCGTAGACTGGCTATATTTTATCCAACACTGCTCATGACGTGATACCCTCAATGCCTGCTTCAGACAATCCTTTTTTTCCAGCCTCTGAAGCAGGCGTGGAAAACTTGCTGCTCCCGAGCAGATTTGAGAGCCGAGCTGTGATGGAGAAGGTGGCTGCGTACCTGGCACGGGAGAGTCACTGCTCTCAGTGGCCGTTCGTTATTTTTCTTCCCCAGCCGTGAGCATTTGTGACCATTTAAGGCTGAGAGGTTTGGTTTCCTGGTCATTATTTCTCCTAACACTTGCTCTACCATGCATTGTCATTTCTCTTGGCTTCCTGCTGGATAAGTGGTATATTTTCTATATTAAAACAGGCAATAGCATACATCTTTCTCAGTCAAATATGTTTCTCAATACTGGGTGTATGGGAATGTCATCCTCGTTGGGTGTTTGTCTGCCTTAAGTTTCTATGGCCTTCTTATTCCTGCATCACCTTGGTGTGTTGGGAATAGCCCCTGCAGCAGTGTTTGTAGAGAGCAGGACCCAAAGCTCTGACCTCCTCTTGGAGATTTGGGGGATAGGTGGTTGTGTGCAGCTGCAGATCAATGTTTGCACAAGGAGAGCAATAAATTTCAGACTCTCACGTCATTAAATCATGCAGTTTGGTCTGGGATTCTGTCCTGATCTCAACAACTGTTTGTTAATAGTTAAGAAGGCCTTGACAGATTCTTAGCTGGTTAATAAACAACTTGGGGAAGAGAAGGTTTCTTTTCTAAATTACAGGTTAGTTTGCTTTATTTTTAATGATGTTTCTCGCATCTGCCTTATAAAATTTTTTGAGAGCGTAAGTCAAACAGCAGCAGGCTAGTGGCATTGAAATCACTTGCGCTCTTTCTTCTGTGTTAAGTCAAGGGAACTTTGTTTTAGTCGCTTGCCTCCTATGAAATACGTTATAGGATTAAATACGCTATCGTAATTAAAGATTGAAAAGGCCTATGGAACCTGGTCACAGAGTCTGTCCTCTTGCAAAATCGGATTACAAATTCCAGGTGATGTCATCTCAGGTATGAAATACTTCCAGCCAGAAAAGATCAGCTTATTTTCCTAATAGCATTCCTGAGAACTGCTGCCCGTGAATCTGGGATTCTGCAATTGGTTTTGTTTCTCCATATGTTGAAACGGCGCTAGCAAAGAGTGTTCAGTCTCCCATCCCCCTGGATTATTTGGTGAACGTTTCTTTCATCTTAGATCACAGACAGACAAGCATCAGCTCACGAGGTGTCATGTACCAGCTACTGAATATAGAGCTGTAAGAAGCAGAAAACACAGGCTCTGCTTCTTTAATTAGTTCATGCATCTGCTTTGTTAGCTGATCAGAAGTCCAAGAGCATAAGGAGTATTTGGCCCAAGACACTGATAGCCATGCAGTGAGATCACCAACAATTCTTTCCAAGACTGAAGGTTAAGGAGTCCTCCTCCTAGCTCCCAAAATAGATTTCCTGTTGAAAACCCAGATAGTTACACTATTTCAGTATCACATAGCCACTTCTTGCCGTTATGCGAAGAGTTGCGAACCTTGGTGGAGTTTATACTCTGATGCACATGGCTTCCAGTAGACCCTCACCTATGGCTGAAGTCGAGTGATCTCTGTGCTCCTGCCGTCTCACAGCTGTGCAGACGTGTCCCTTGTAAGCTGCTGCTTCTCGGTTCTCATCGATCTCCCAAAGTGCAAAGATGGTCCAGGCATCCAGAAGACAGTTTTGTTTGCTGGTCGATGCAAAGGCTTGAATAGTATGTGGAAAGGGTAAGATCAAAGATACTTGTATTAGCTTTTAGTGTGCCTTGGAGAAGGTAGGTTGGGGTTTGTTAGGAGTGGCAGATAGAAACTTCTCTGTCCGTGAACAGGAAAAGCAACATGAAACAAAGATTGTGTGGTATGGGATTTTTTGTAGTGAGTTGGTGGCTCTTCTCTAGAGGGAAGACTAAAACTCTGCAGCCAGCATGGATGTTTTTGTAAGCAGGTATGGCCATAGGGAAAACATCTGAGACATTGGGTGCATATTCTTGCCAAATGTGAGGTGTCTTGTTTTCAGAAACGAGAGCAGCTCTCATTTTTTCCACATATTTTAGCTCCATCCATCTTTTGAATGTCTGACTACCTTAACATTGTAGCTTTAGCAAGTCTGAAAAGCAGCTCTGCAAAATCACGAGCCATATGCATAGAAGCACAGTCTCTTCTCCCACCAGGTTGCTCTTGTTGGGCACCAGCCCCACTCAGAGCAGCACTGCCTTTTCTCCCCCAGCACAAACAGGCCCCATCATTTGAGGAACGGCAAATATTCACCACTGTCCTGCTCGGTGTAGGACTTCCCAGGCTGGGATGGGTTGAACTGGCTGAGTGGAGATGGTCTTCTGAATTCCACTAAAAATGGGACGCTTTGGGGTAAACCCCTTTATTGCAGGAATTGTGTTGCTGGCGCTTCACATGAATTCATATTTGTAGCCTGAGAATGTACAATAAATAGGTATGTAAAGTTAACTCTGTTAGCCAACTTAAGTCTCATGCAGATGAGGGCAACGCTGTTTTCTGGAAAGTATCTGACCCCCTAGAAACACCGGCTTCTGCTGCCTGCTACCCACATTAATCTGTCTTTGAGTTAGGGTTACATCCACGCTTAGTGCTCAGAATGAGAGCAGCCAGTCTGCTCAGTTTAGTATTTGGTTAAGAATAGGATAATTACATGTGTTTAGTTCTCGGTATGATAAAATCAAGATCTGGCATGGTTGCTGATCTTGTCTTAACCCTAACAGTATGCACAGACTTAAGTTTAGTACCAAGGACCCATTCTAAGCTCAGCTGCAAAAGGCAACGGAGCTCTGGAAGTGTGTGCCATGAACGCAGACCCCTTTAGGGTGAGGCAATACATCCTCCTCTTTTACCTCCGACTCTCCTGAACCCCAGTGGCAGGCACAGACCTTACCCTACGACAAGGGCCCTTTCTAGGCCTAATTCAAAGGCGAGAGCTTGGCCTTACCCTCAGCTTTCCCACTGAACTTTGTAGGACGTAGCAGTAAATCCTCTTCTAAACCCCAATTCTGCAGTTGGGAGTCGGACAGAAAAGGAGCATGGAGGAAGCGCTGCCTGCTCCCAAGTTTGCAAGCGAGAGCCGCGTGGATGCCTTGGGTTAAGAAGAACAAGGACTGACGATTGCGGGTTATGTCCACATCCTGCCTGCCACAAAAGGATATGTTTAAGGCTTCCTTTTCCAAGCGTGTCCTTTCTATCTTTAGGTTTTGGGTTGGAAATGTCTTTTTCTCGAACTGCCCAGGGACTGTAGTGCAGGTGCTCTGGTCAGGGATTTTTATTTCAAGGGCTGGTGATGCCAGGCGAGGACAGCCTGGGCACAGTGTCTCTCTGGCACTGGGAGCATTTTCTTTAGTCCCTAATCAAATCATGCTCAGCCACTATGAGCTGCCCTGCAGATCATATTTAAAGCAATAGATTTATATCACAAACTGTTTGCTGGAAGCATCATATTATTCCTAGTCCTGTGCCAAGGCTTACTTGACTGCACCTCCACTATGAACTGGAGTAGAGGCTTCTTTTCTGCAAGCTGGACCAGTTTTTCTCTGGATCACAGG
The DNA here is from genome assembly GCF_964195595.1 of Calonectris borealis. Classification (NCBI taxonomy): domain Eukaryota; kingdom Metazoa; phylum Chordata; class Aves; order Procellariiformes; family Procellariidae; genus Calonectris; species Calonectris borealis. The sequence continues at coordinate 16,119,789 of NC_134326.1, forward strand.
ACTCCCAGCACAGTTTTATTGAAACAAGTGGGGAAGGGGGTATGTGCATGTTTTGCAGGGCACGAGGGTGGGAACGAGCAGCAAGGGCTGCAGGCATCTGAATCTTGCACTGCTGCTGAATGCTTTGTATCCCGTGCCCAGGAGCCCAGACGCAGGGGCGAGAGCAGAGAGCTGGAGAGGCAAGCAGCGGCTGGATGATGCCACATACCAGCGCTGCTGTTTGTCTCCAGTCCTCGCATACCAGCCGCATTGTTGTCCCGAAAGGGGCAAACTGGAGCAAAGTTAACCCAGGCCTGGTATGCAGGCAAAAGCACGTGCGCAGACACACCAATGCACACACCATAATTGCCAGGCACGGAGATGCAGATTTGTACTTTGCATGTTGTCCATACAGTACTCGGTCACATAAAGCAAGTATGGCTCAGGGAAAATGGGAAACCTGTCCCAGGCGAGATGTTTTAACTCTCTCCAGCTTTTCCTTATCCTGGGAGGAGACAAGTGGAGCTAAGGGCCCCACCTCATAATTAAAGGCATCAGAGATGAGGAGCATGTAAGACAACTAATTAGTAGCTGCGTGGGTTAAATGCCATCTTAGTTTTCCTTTTTGGTGGCAAGGTGAGCCAACGGCAGAAAGTCCTTGGCTGGGAGAGAGGGAACAGGTTAGTCTGCAGCTTTCTCCTTCCCCATTAGGAGAGCCCTTTGATGTCTCTGAGCGGTGACTCTCAGCCCATTAATTCCAAGCAGTTTTCAGTCTGAAGGGCATGGCAGGCACAAAACAACTAGATGTCAAACTTTCTGCCCTTCCCTGGAGTCATGAACAGAGGCTTTAGCACATCTTTCTGGGCCTTTAAATACATATAAATGTTCTGTGTGTTGTTTTGTTTCTCCCCCTCCCATTCTGTGACTTCATCTGCCGGTCTTTGGAGAATAAGGGGACTATACTTGGAAACCGTCCTCGTCCTAGAAATCATAAACCTGGCAGCTACCCTAGCCCGCTCTTCTTGGACGCGACCCTATCTGAAATGCTCATGGCACATCAAAGGAGCCAACACGTGCTCCCAAAGGGTCTGCTCCCTATTGAGGACACAAGTCTCCTGTCCTCACGCATTGCACTACTCGCAGCTTCTGCTCTCGCTGCTCAGTCCCTTTTTACTGCATCCCCATGAGCTGGGAGCTGCCGAAAGCCTTGCATCTTTAAAAGGGAATACTTGAAAAATAAAGTCAGGCTAGGATAAATCGCAGGGAACAACATTAGCATGTGAATAATATAGATAGGAGAAATTAGGTTGTAGAACTAATAGTTCTATGGGTGGGATTTCAAAGACTCCTGCAGCCCAGAGTTCCCATCTATATAAAATGACAGCTGCGCTCTCTCTCTTTCTATTTTTTTTTGTTTATAATGTTAAGAGGAGTCTTTTTGGTTCACCCCCATTAGCATTTCCTTAATAGGGATCCTTTCTCCATGCCAGCCCTTTTAAAGATTAAGAATGAGACAACGGCTGCTAAAGGAGTGACTCACCTCACCGTCTTGTCCCATCTTCTGCACCCAGATGCAAATGGGCAGAGGCAAGAGAGTCCAGGACACCAACCAAAGCCTTGGGTGATGGCTCAAACAAAGGCAGGCTGGTGTCCAAAGTTCCTCTTGGTCCTTGAAGGAAACTAAGTTAAATGGGGGGTATATTAGTCGTTTTAGCTGTGCAGGGTGTGTGGAAGCCCTGGCAGGGAGGCAGGCTGGTCCCCAGCACCCCAGGCACCGTCAGGAGCATGGCCGTGTGAGCACCCACCGGGAACCCGCGTTTGAGCCTCGGCCCCTCGCGCCCTTTGCTAGTGATGGCTGCTGCAAGGCGGATGGCTGCTGTCCTGCAAAAGCAGGTTTTGAAGCTCTGCGGGCAGGGTGGGCTGGGGTAGCCCCAGGCTGTGTCCTGCTCTGACTTATGCCCCTGGAAACCCGGAGAAAGTGCGTAGCCATGGCCTGGAACCTGGCCACGTGCATCACACGCAGGGGCCAGAGGCAAAGGAAGATGGTGGCGCGGTCACTTCAGGGGCATCAGTTTGGGTCTACCTGAGCACATTCACTGGGAATTTGTCCTGTTTGGAGAAAAAAAAAATTGGTTCCTTTTGAAAAATTACTATTTATTTTCACACCATCCAAAACTGTGCAGGGTTTGATCCACACAGAGAAAAAGCAGTGTGATGGAAGTGGTTACTTTTCACTCTCGCACTGCTTGCACTAGATGCCTTTGCTGGCACAGAAAACACCTAAGGGCAGGTTTTTACGCTTTGAGGGGCAAAAGCCACCACTTCCATGGGGAGTCGCAATCTCGCCGATCATCCTGCCCGCCCCCCCCCCCATCACGCCGGCTCCTCCCATGCGTGTAAGTGCATGAACTGATTAGATAAGTGACCTGGGTTACAGCTAACCTGGAGGGAAAGAAAGGTAGGATTAAGAGAACAATGAATTCATTTCACCGGTGGTGTTGGGTTAGGCCGACTATGAACCTTCACGAGAGCTGCAGCCTGCGAGACCTTGGGTCAGCGGCAGTGTTCGCAGCAGGGCTCGTGGGATTGTTAGCTGAGCAATGCACGTACCTGGAGGCTCCGTAATCAAAGGGGTTCGTGTTGTTCTCTCTCTTTGTGGTTTTTTTGAAGTCGTCCTAATTAATTAAACAGCTGATGGAATGGCAGGGCAAGCACATAGTGCAAAAACTCAAAGCTGCACAGATTTTTAGCGTGGACCTGATGAAAAGGCTCTTCGTGTACCCTGGTGTCTCATTAGCATAATTAACTCTGCTCTGAGTCATCTGAAACATCAGCAAGTTGACTGTTTTCAAAGCAGAAGCAATTTTACAACAGCGAAGTTGGTATCAGAGCACGTGAAATGCTGAAGAAAAGCCTTTCCTTTCTGCGATGGTTCTGAGTTTTTGAACAAAAGCTTTGTTGTTGTTGTGGGATGTTTTTTTCTTGTAGCTGAACATTTTGACAGAGAATTCACCTCATTTTCATTAATTTTTTGGCAGGGGAAAAGTCAGCATTTTCTCAGTGAGAACTCACTGAAGCAGAGAAGCAGGGCTAGGTAAAGGAGCGTGGCTAAATCCAGCATAATTATTGAGAAGAAACAAAGTATGTAGTGAGGAAGTGCCTCTTTGGTTTAGTGCTTTAACAAATTATCTATATAAGCCTGAGTTATTTCGCTTCAGTTAGTTTAATTCCACACTGATCCCGGCACAAACTCCGCTGAGGACCTTGCTTGAATAAGGAGAGGAGGGTAGAACAGACTTGGCAGCCCGCTGTTGCAGGCTTTGCTCAGTGAGAAGCATTGATTCGTGTAAGTAATGTCATTCCGGTGAGACTTTGTTAGGGGTTCAGGGCTGTGGATCCAGAGCCTCTGAGCAGCAGATATTGAGTGGGTGGTAGATTTTTGGGATGATGGAGTTTGAAGGATGGGCAGTTCAAATTTGGTACTGGGAAAATCTGCAAAGGAAAGGATGGGAGCTTTGTTCCCATGACATTTTCGTCCTGCAGCAGGGTTTCAGGGGGTCAGGATCTGGGAGGCTGTTATCAAAGCAGACTCCAGAGATATGGGCGCTGTATTCAGGTCAATCACCCAAAGGAAGTCCAAGTTCCTTTCCCAGTCTTTCTTACCCTCCTGCAGCTAACCTGCGACCTGCTGCAGCATCTATAGCACTAGGAACAGCTTTTGTCTGGAACTGTTGGACCTCCTGGAAACCTGGCATTAATGAAGAGGTCACTGTCCCCCATCTATGGGGAAGTTGGTGGGGTGGATCACTCTGATAATGGCCAGTCTCCACAGCACAGAAATGACCCTTTAGCAGTTTGACCCTAGCAGTCAACTGTCAACACGGGTGGGTCAGGGAAGCCCAGGTGTCTTTGGAAACCATCCCTCAAAGCATGATGCTGGGTACATGTAAGCTGTCCTTGAATCCTTTCCTCCTGGAGACATGGGGGGAGAAGGAGGTGCTCCTACATAACCGATGGAGCATGACCCCGACCAGTGCTTTGTCCTCATTCTCCCAATCCACCCCATGGCTCCAATGAGCATGGCAGAGCCGTAAAACTGTTTTCCTCTCTAAAGAAAAAACGTTCGGAAAACATCTTCACGTACGCTGGAAGGCCCCGTGCCAGAGCAGCAGGGAGGGTTTTCTCCCCCGGTGTTTGGCAGGCGTGGTGGCTGCAGTGGCCGCGGCACAGTAAGCTGATAGTGTGCTCATGAGTCACTTCTCAAACACAGAACTGGCAAAACAGGCTGCACGAGGGCTCATCAGTGCTCGGAGATCGTAATGATGATGGCCTAGCTCGCTGAAGGAGGGCGAATGCATGATTATTTATAAGGCAAAGTTAGTGCAGTCATATTCTCCTAGGGAAACCCATGTCCGCTGTCGGGACATGGCCATGGCCTCACTGGGGAAGTGAAGACGAGCCTTTGATGTCCTTGCCTCGTTTGCCCTGGTAACAATTCAGTTCTGCAGGAACATTTGTGGTTGAGGTGCTCTCTTGCTGATTTTCTCCTATCTTTTAATGACTTGCTTCCACTTCAGGAAACCAGTTCTCCCCTCTGCTAAATAAACCCTTGATTTGTGGTAACTGGGAAAATACCAGAAGTTCCACTTTGCTGTAATCACCTTTATTTTATCTTTTTAAGAGTGAGCAATTGTCCCCTGTCTGAGGCACATGGCTTTTTGCACTGGCCCCGAGCAGTTCGGATGTGCTGCCAAGAGTCTCTGCCTGTGCAGTGCCCAAGCCGTCCGTGCTGCTCAAATTCTGGCTCCAGCAAAGGTCTAAGCAGAGTCTTCTAAGCCCGTTATTCAGGTTGGTGCACATTCCTGGGAGCAGCGACTTACCCTTTTATAGCTCTTGCTTCAACTGCAGTCTACTACGGCATTTTCCCCTGTGATTCTCAAGAACAAATCTTTCCTATCGGTAACTACCCGATTAGATTAAAAGATGGTAAAACAATGGGGGCTGAGTTGGGACAAGAGGAAGGTAGAGCCGCACGCATGGTATGAGCCTGTCGAGGGCTCGCCCCGGCCACAGTGACCCCCTGCATGGCCAGGGAACGGTGACTGTTGAGGACAGCAGCCGAGTTGCTGCACCTGAGCGGGTCTGGGTGAATGCACGCAGACACCAGCGTCACGGGCCATCGTGCACACGCGTCAGCTCCCATGGATGTCTGCCGTGTCCTCCAGGGCTAAGCTTGTTTCTGGCAGGTGCTTAGCTGCAACCGGTGGGCCTGCGCTGATTCCCTAGGCAGGGGTGGAGGGCCACGGGGCAGGAGGGGGCTGTGCTGCAGCCCCCGTGTGCTTAGCCAGGGCTGGACGTGCCAGCAGGCATGGTCATCTGCGGCAGCCGGTCTATGGCACCACCCCGTCACGCACCTGCGCTCTCCATGGATTTGACTCTATGGTGGTGTCTCGTTCCCCAGAAAAGAAGGTTTTGAGATGCCTGTTTTCTTCCTAGGTGAGGAAAGATGTGTGGGTAAGATAGGAAGGATTTCTTTGTTCCCTGTGGGGTTTAGAAAAGCATCCTCCACGAAAAAGAGGCCCTTGAGTTTAGATTTACAGCAGCCCAGGCAATTATACAGCTGTATCTAACATTTGCAGCTCTTAAGGAATCTCTTGGTTTCTTACCCTTGCGTGTTGTCTTTTCTGACAGTCACAGGTGTGTGTGCAGGCGTGTGGTTTATTTACTCCTCCTGATTTAGGTGATACTGTCTTTTAAACCAGCGCATCCTCAGGTTGGACTGAATTCCCATTGATTCCCGCTGGATAAGAAGCACGTCCTGCTCAGCATCAGGTGGTTTTTTGAAAGGAGAGGAGGGTCAGCTTGGTGTCTGGGCCAGCCCCTCATTGCCAGAATATCCACATTTAGCTGGTTTTGTGTCTGGAGACCTCTCTAAGTCTGTTTTACATCTGAGGACAGTAATGAACATGAGCTGGGCAAAACTGCAGAGAGAATTAATACCAGAGAGGAGCAGGGTTAGGTTGTGTCCAGTTCCCAGAGCTATGCATGGACCACCCCATCCTCTCCAAGCTTGTGCCTGGCTGCAGTATGTGTCTGAGGAAGGCTGTGCCCTCCTTTGAGTGCCTGGTACGTGATGCCTGGGCTGCATTTACCCTTCCCGAACTCTGCTGGTGGCTCACCAGCCTCGCCGTGGGCTGCTGCGGCATGCAGTCATTCTCTGCAACAGCTCTGTGATATGAGTAGCCACTTCCCAGTCCCCTAATATCTCTCCTACTCATAGAAAGGGAGGGAGAGGGAGCCAAGAAGCATCTTTTTGCCGTGTGAGACAGTACAGCACCGGCACAACAGGGCTGCGGCGCTTGACCCGAGTCCTCAGTGCTGCCGCGCTGCAAAGAGTGACCAATTGCTCCCGAGTGACAAGCCCTGTCTTTCCATTTTAAGCCTATTTGTGAAAGGAGGGCTGTTTTAATTTTTTTTTCTTTCTTCTTCTGATGCCAATCTCTATTGTTTGAGGAAACTTTTGCTAGGAAACCGGGACTGGGGAAAAGGAAACTCAAAGACAGAGCAGCCAAACCCTTTGCAGGAATCTGCTCTCGTCTGAAGGTTAAAGCTTGTCATTTTTTGATTTACTGGAAATGATTGGTGTTTCCTTTGTTCTCCTTTGCGGTGGCTACTCTGATAAGCCCTGAGGGATGCTTTCCTTGGACAGATCTGGAACAATTACAGCAAAAGAAATAAGGAAAGTAAACCCATGTCCTGTTTTTCCTTATTCCATTTCTTGTTAATCAGCGATTTGCCTTGTTTCAGAGAGACTCAGGATTCTGCCTCTCTAATTGCTGGGGACTTTAAACGGCTGCAGACCCAGAAATACCATCCACTACAGGCTGCTGTGATGAGAGTGTTGCTGAACGCACTATGTGGTCTGACCTTTTGGTTTTTGGAGAGCTGGCTTCTGGGACTGACACAGCTCAGAGATGAGAGTCGTTTTGGAGCCAGATGTGAAGCTTGCTGGCAGCCCAGAGCCCTTTCCGTACGCTGTGCAACCCTGAGTCCTTTCCAGGACCGGGGTAGGAGAGTGCTGGAGCTCCAGGCTCCGCAGGGCTGTGTGTGGCCCAGAAATAGGTGGGGAGATGCTGTAGGTCAAAGTCCGCTGATAAAGCCCCACCGATTCTAGGAATAAGTATCTTCTACCAGGCTGGGTGCAGATGGTGAATGGGAAGGGACTTGGCCAGCCCTCTCCTGCCGTGATGCAGAACGCATGTCGTGTGAAGTGGTGCTGCTGTGGGGAGCCAGCTCCAGTCCTGTTCCTTCCTAACGCGGGGTCCTCTCGCACCCCAGGAGAGTTGCTCAACAGGATGCCATTCCCCTGGTTGTGCAACAGCAAGCTTTGCTTATCTGTGCCAGGGCTTCCCTGCCTGGAGAAGGCCAGAGCCCCAACCCACGTTCCCACTGAAGCAGTAGGAGACTTTCCCGGTGCCTTCAGTGGGCTGCGACCAGCTCCGTGATATCTCTGTGCCTTGGTTTCTCAGTGTAGAAATGCAATACAACAGCCGCCACCTCCTCGGAGTGCTCTGAGGCTTGTTTGTATTTTATGAAGCGCTGAGATGCGTGGGAAAAATGTGTCATGACCACCCCTCCTGAGAAGGCAGAGCCTGAGCGCTTGTGACTGCTGTTTCTTTGAGCTGCAGGGACGAGCCTTGCGTATGATGTTACTTGCTGTGGGCAGCTTTGCTTGGAAGCAGGAAGAAGGGGGGACCACTGTCTTGCTATTTGGGTAGAGCTTAGACCAATGTCAACGTGGGGGGACAGTAGCCGAGTGACCCACTTGTCCCGTCCTCCTCCACCCCTCCCTAGGGCTTCGTGGCCCAGGCCTGGCCGTGGTGAGTCGCTCCGTGCTGTGCTGGCTGCTGCAGCACTAACACAACCCACCGAGCCTGAGGGAACATGAGGAGCCAGCAGCTGGTCTAGCTACCACCCTCGTGCCTTCTTCCTCCACCAGCCTTTAAGGCCAGGGTGATGGCAGTGCCCACTGAGCTGCTCCAGATGCCCCAGAAACCTTCCCTGTTGGTTTTTTTTGAGCTGGCACACAGCTGACAGCTAGATAGTGGGAGCAGCTGGAAGGAGATACCCAGCAGCACTGTTCATAAAAGTCCAGATGAAGGATTGAAACACCTGCTAGCACCAGGAAAAATGTTTGCTATGGGACGCTAGGAATTACACCCTGTGGTGCACATGGCTGCTCGCATGCATAATTTCCTCATCATTGCCAGTTAAAAAGGCAGGTGATGGATGGGCTAGTGTAAGCCAAGAGCATAGTGAAGGCAGCAGGCTCAGTCCTTGCCAGGCAGTGGAGATGATGTCTTGCAAACTGTTGTCTTTAATACCTAGAGGTATCACAAGTATTGTGAGACATCGCCTCCTTTTCACTGCACAGAGATATATAATAGATGCTGCTTTCTTTTCTCTTTAAATAAAACCCTTGAGTAACAAAGTGCACTGCAAGAATGGGTCCTTCCGTTTAGAATAGGTGAGGTTTTAAAATACACAGAGTGAATTCATGGCCATAGGAAAATCAATGACAGATTTTCTGTTGATTTAATCTCAAAACTCAGTGCAGTTCTTACCCTGAGCAAACCTAGTCCAGGCCAAAGGATCCTCCCAGTGAGATGAGCTAGAATAGGTGCATGATGAAGAAAGCTACCTGCCACAACCAAGGGACTTGGAGCCATATATCTGCTTGCCAGTGTGAGGCTGGTCCAAGGGGAAAAGAGCCGGGCTGGCTGGAAGACACAGGGACTGAATGCCTCTCCCATGCTGTGCCCATCAACACAGCTTCCCTCCAAGAAGCTGCTGAAGTTGATAGCTGCAGAGCCTCTACCACAACCTCTGAGATCTCTGAACTGGCCAAGATGGTCCAGACAGCCCCGCACAGCCCTGTGCCAACACGTGGTTCAGTTCACTTGCACGCACGTCCCCATCCCTTAGTACATCCAGGGGCAGCAGCAGCTCTCCTGGATCCATCCTGGCTTATGTGCACACAGCTGAGGTGTCCCAGCATCACCTCACAGGTCAGCCTATGTCCCTTCCTGGCCCATGTCACCAGCCTCCTCAGGGAGCTGTGGCTCACCTCACTGCTCTGGATGTGTTGCCTGGGTACTGAAATGGGATAACCTATAAAAAACCTTACAGCAATGTTTTGTAGCTATTGCTGCTTGGGGAGGCCTCGTTTTTTCTCATAAGTCTGTGTGAGATGCTTTGGAAAGAGCTGTTTTCCAGACATTGCTGAGCCCTTCTCCCGGGAAAGTCAGCTGCCAGGAGCGCACGTCAGCTTGGGCACGCGTTGGTGCTGGCTTCGGTGTGTGCCTCACAAGGCGCGGATGCGCTGCGTGACGTGCCAGTGCGGTCCTCCTTTGTGACCGTGCAAAGCCGGGGATGGGGCTCGGGCTTTTCAAAGGGGAGGGTTGAATGTCAAGCCAAAAGGCTGGTTCTCTGGCACCGCAAAAGAAAGGCTTTAATGTCCTATTAAGTTTTGTAACATCCCCATCATCTGAAATTTCTTTGAGCCCAAACCCAGTCTGGGGGCGTAATGAATTCAGCGTTCTCTCTCTATTAGACAGCTCTGATTTCTGCAGTTTTGTAAACATCCCCAAATCCATGTGGTGCTGTAGTAGTCTTTCGGCTGCCTTTCTCAAAGTGCCTCTCAAAGGAAAAGAGAAATCCTGTATCCTGCTCCAAGTCATAGAGGAAAAGGCATCAAGATTCAGATCTCAGCCTTGTATACAGGAGAAAAACTGACCAGACGCAGGTGTAGGGTCTTAACTGGTGCAAACTCACCGTCTTGAGTGCCTGCTGGGACATAGCCCTCTGAATGAAATGCAGCCTGAGCAGACGGTCCTCCCGACGGTACCCCCGGGGAACCTGGACCAGCAGGCAGGTCCCTTTCTGCAACACCCGCCCAGCTGCGGCTGCAGGCACTGCCATCAGAAACTGGCTCTGGGGATCTTCCTGCTCTCACAGTTGGTCTCAGGCTTGGGTTTCATTACTAGAAATCATAAAAAATATAGGTAAACAGCCATAAATCAGGTCACTGAATTCAAGGGAAAAAACAATTGCCAGGCTTAGTGTACAACTTCTCCAGCATTATTGCTGATCTTTTTTGGAGTGCTGACACAGCTCCTGCTGATTTCTGTGCTATGAGCTGAGCTGGGGCGATGCCCGTGTTGCCAGGTGCCCCGTGCCAGCAGCTGCAATGACCCACGTGGAAGCAGAGCAGAAAGTTGGGTGATGCAGAGGTGTGCGTTGGTTAAAAGGATGGATTTCTGCAGCCGGCTGGTGGAAAAGGGCTTCCCCGTGAACCAAAAAGGACGAGTTTGCCTAGCATATGCAACACAGAGGCAAGATTTAGTAACTGGAGCTATTTATTGGCTTCTCTTTAAAACCGTGTTTCATGGCTGCAGGGCTGTTATCTTCAGTTCGAGTTGTTGACTCGCATGGGGGTGTTTTGGTTTTGTTTAAATAAAATATCCTGTCTCTATTTAATAGCTGAGATAGCAGGTTTAGGCCAGTATCTCCTGGGAAGTCTCTGAAATTGGCAGCTAAAAAAAATCAGTAGATGTTAAGAATTACTGATGCTTTATAGAACATGGATGCGCATTTAATTTGGAGACAATTCTGCAGATGTAGCACATCTTGGCAATTGTTTTCTCGGTTTTTTATTCTGCTAATAAGGATGCGTGGAAACAGGAACGTCATTCATTAGGAATCTTCCTGTTTTATTCCTTTTGCCTGTTCCTTACTTACATCGTCTCCTAACCCTCTCCCAACAGTACACGGAGATCTTCACCTGTGTGTGTTCCTGCAAACCAAGCATGCAAATGCCCAGTGTGGTGAGTCAGCCAGGTCTTCACACTGGTCATTCTGCAGTGGTTCGAGATCACCAGTTACAGTGGAATCGGTGATTCCCTTGGCTTTTATGGTCTCTCCACCCAAGCTCCAACACCTTTTCCCCATAATGGGGATGCAGAGGAAAGGCTTGGCTGGACAGTTGCTGGGGCCGTCACTGCCATGGGTGGCATCAGAGGACAGGGAAGAATTGAAACTTGCCCTGTTGCCCATTTGTCCTTTCTGCCAGCTCTGCCAGGATAGTAATGCTTAGACTCGAATGTGTGTAGAAACTTTGATCCTGGTGTCACCCACGTTATGTCCAAGTTTGAAGTCCTTATGAGAGGTGAATCAGATGTTTCTCGGAAGGGTTATTACTGTTACTATGCTTATGGGCAAGTGCGCAATAGCCCCAGCCACGTACTGGGAATCCCTGTTGTGTTTGGTGCTGGACTGCAGAGAATAAGACAGGCCATGCCCCAGAGAGCTACCTGCCCTTTAGGTTGCTGTCAAGGTATAATTTGCTTTTCATCACACACAAGCACTGGATAAACTTCTACAAATTTCTGCACTGAGTCTTTTTGACAAAAGGTCTAACCTGAAGTCTGTTGCAGAATTTTTTTGAATTAAAACAGCTACTGTGATTTTTTTCATGGTGAGGGAAGTGGCAACTCTCTAGGCTACCTGCTACAGAAGAAAAACCAGGCACCATATGCAACGTAACTATTGCTCTCTCTCTATGTCAAAAATGCCGAACTATGGGAGAGAATTCGTCCCACCAAACGCCCACTAAGCACATTTTTTAAATCTGGTTTCTCAGTCTTTCAGGAAAGGAGAAGCAAAATCTAGCTATGTTCTTCTTGCCTGCTGGAACTGGGCCCTGTTTCATGAAATTAAATGGCTAAGGAGGAAAAAAAAAATATATCCAAGGCAAAGATGCTATTCTCAACAAAGGGAACAGTATATGCAACAGCTTCTGCAGCATTCCTACAACATGATGTCTTTCCCTGCAAACTCTCAGTTAGGGATTGATTGTCTAAGCAGAGAATTGCCCGATTCAGAAAGGCTTAAGGCACACTTCATGAACTGTTTGCTAAGAGGATGAATAGATGGGCATGTGTGTATATAAATCTATAAATCATGTCTTGTTCTGCCTTGAAGAGGACAGCTGAGATTGGATTCTTTGTCATTTGATTTCGTGTTCTCGGGGCTAGGGATAAAGGCAGCAGTGTTTCACACATGGGGTCGGGATTCGATGCCGCAGCTCCGGAAGGACAATCTGTGGAAAACAGGAGATAACATTTATTGTGAGTGCTAGAGCTAGAGCTCACAAAGGGAATAACAACAGTCACGCTGCTCTGATGTGTTCACAGTTAAGAGAAAGGCTGGTGAGTTTCTCTCATTTGGGTTCTCCTCTGTACCAATGGGCTTTTTAATACGAGCAATGCATGGGTTCTGGTTTAAAACCATGGGGTGTCTGGTGGCCACGCTGCCGTAAGCTATTGCTGTCCATCCCGGTCCTTGCCCCACCGTGGCCATTGCTGCCTCTTCCTGCCCTTCTGCTCAGAGATGCTCTGCTGTGTTTGTGCTGATTTGGCTGGACTTTTTGACAGACTTTGCTCCACTTTGGCACTGGTGGGTTTTGGGGCAGGGGTGTTGATGGTTCCTTCCAAGGAATTGGCACCAACCTTGGGGCCAAAACAGAAGGCCCCTGCAAGCGCAGGGAGCACCTGTGTCATGCCCAGGTCATGCTCCATGCTCTGGGAGATGCTCTGAGCAGGCAGGGGAGGCTGAAGCCCTAAGAGGGAGGATTCAGTAGCTGGCTGTCCTGGGGCTACCATGTTTGTCCTCCAGAGAGCTTTCCCGCTGCCCAAGCCAGTGGCCTTTGTGCAGCACTGGGGTACCAGCAGGAATGGTGCTCTGCATGGCCCCCTCCTCAGGGCGAGCTAGGAGGAGGAGCCCACAGGAGCAGCAAACCTGAATCCTTCAGCCAAAGACATGTTTTCGCTAGGTGAGGCTGCTGCCTGGAGGTCTTCTCCTCGAGGAAAGCCCCCAGAGAAGAGCTGTTAGACCCCACGGCAATCCTTACGGTGCCCGTGTGAGCGAATGTGAATCCCGGGCCAAGAGCAGCGCTGTGGCTGTGGGACATCCTGAGCCTGCTCTCACGTTGGTGCGAGTTCTCTCCAGAAATCCCCATGGGGGGCTCCGCAATCCCAGACAAACATCGCGGTGACTCCATCCGCCCGGCAGCTCCGGGTGAAGCAGGCACGGGCGGTGGGATGCGGGCTTCTTTGCTGAGCATGGCGCGCAGGCGGCACGGCGCGGAGCCGCGGCGGCGAGGCAGGCGCGGATCTCACCGTAACCGAGAGCACCGCGGCTGAGCCCTCGGAGAGGCGCGTCCGGCGTGAGAGCCTCATCTCTCGCCTCGCCTGTGCTGGGTGCGCTGAATGAAACGCAGGAGGTGTGCAGAACAAAAGGCTTTGCTCGTTTCTACGTCGATACTCTATCCGCCTCGCTGGCCCCTGCGTGTGTTTTTCCTCCGTGATGACGTGGACGGCCACGCGCAGTCCCTGTGTGGCCCTGGCAGGGCAGCTCCAGCCGAGCAGAGGTGCAGGGTTTCGGTGGGCTGTGCTCTGCCTCTGGCCCGTGCGGAGCTCTCCCGCAGCTCATCAGGCAACGGCTTTGTGTCTGGATAGCTGGCACGGCAGCGTGAGCATCCCCTGGGCATAGAGCTTCCCGCTTATAAATTAACTACGAGCCATCAAGGGTCAACTCCCTTTTGCTACAATATGCATGAAAAGATTGGGAAGGTCGAGGAAGAAGTGAAAGATGGTTTTTTCCTTGATAGTTTTCTGTGCTATTCAGTATTCCTCTGCTCCTTTTCCCCCTCTTCCTATTTCATTTCAAGAGAATAACTCCCAAATAGAGACTTAAGAAGTTGGTCCCACGTTTAGAAGGTGTTAGAGATAGTATATATGGGGGTTTGGTTTTGTTTTGTTTTGTTTCATGAGCTCCTAAGATGTAAAATACTGTCAGCTACTGCATTTAAAAGTGGCCGTGCAGTCATTGCCCTGTCTGGGGAAATGAGTAACAGGTGAGAGAGCTCAAAGCATGGGCAGACGTCCTATGTTTGTGTTTCTCGCTTGTCATCCCTTCCCCAAAGAGCTCCCGGAGGCCACCCATTGCTGTCTGCCTGCTTCGTCTGCCACAGCGACCTCTCTTCCTTTACTGGGAAAAAGTTGGTCTTTAGTCAGCCCCAGAAAGGCCAGTTACCTACCCCAGATGCGTCCCAATTCTGACAGATTCGCCTTGGCAGCAGCGTGGTGCTTTTCAAAGAGCTCAGAAGAAACCCTCCTGCCAGCAAATGGAGATCGTGGTTTTTTCATTTCTTGTGGATGGGTTTCTTTTTCTCTCTGGGGAGGATTTCTCAGTCTCCCAAAATTCTTCACATGGTATTTGTGTCTTATAAAGTGCATCCTCCTTGCCTGTAGAAATACTGCTCCCTGCTAATGCCAGACCAGGGACTGCGTGAACGGTGCAGACAAAGCCAGACTTCATGGACTCAGAAGGCAGCTAGCCGAAGGGAACGGGATAGCTTTGGAAATGGATCCCCGCTCTCCTCCCTGCCTAGTCACCCTTTGCTAAATATGGGCCGCTTTATATTTACCAAAAGCAGAGGGAATGGAAAGCTTAGGGGGGTCAGGAGTAACAGTTGCAGATGTTAGGCTCTGGGATTGTTTGTTTGGATCTCCCGAGCACACTCTGATCCCAAACTTTTCTGCTCTGACCAGTGGGATTGTGTAAATGGGCTCTGCTACTTTTAGTCCAGTCTGATGTGCCTGAATGTCCACAGCTCCTGATTCACATGCGCTTCCATTTCCTCCAGGGTGGCTGCTCATCATCCTCATCGCTCATCACCCTGCCTGCCAAACTCAGCTCCTGGCCCTGGAGGTGGCAGGTCCTCCTTCAGCTGCCCCTGCCTGGGTTCCCCCACCAGCAAATGATAGCTGATCTCAGTTCCAGGGCTGTTGACCCAACGTTGCTTATCAAGACTACATTACTATGCAATATTTGGGGGATGGGAGGGGGGTTTCCTCAAGGGTTCTTACTTATCTTCTACATATCAATGTTTATCAGAAATTATGCTCATTTTCTGAAGAGTCCCAGTTTGCAAATCTCTAGGTTTCCTGTTAGCACTTCCTATTCCTCGTCTTTCTGAAAATCATTCATTATTTCCAATTAGCTTGTGACTGGTATACGGCACCCAGAGACTATGTCCTGGTAGTTCTGACAGTACTTCCCAAGATCAGCCTGTTGCATCCAAAACAAAGTCCTTCTGCTTTTCTTCCCTTATTAAAATAATAATTTGCACTTATGTAATGTTCTTCGGATCTCCTGGGTGAACATTAGCTAACCCTGCTGTAAGACACAGGCGTGTTTCTGCTTTGCAGATGAAGAAAGTAAGGCAGAAGGAGGGTAACTAATTTGCAAAGGTCACACAGCAAAGCAGGAGCAGAGCTAGGACGGTAATTCAGACAACCTGCTCCTTCCCTCCCGCTCCAGTGCTGCACAGCACTAACAGTCCAAATTAAGAGATTATAATGCATAATCCATACTGGTATGCCAAGAATTCTCTAAATCGTATTACACTGTCACATAAAATGATGACTCATTTGATAACACAGCCCACAACCAGTTCCTTTATGTTAAAATTAGGTGGACAAGACAGGATTTAAACAAGAAAAAGGAGAGCTTGTTATGTGTGTAGTGAATGCTGAGTTATAGATGCTTTCATGGATTTTATTTTGGCTGATGCTGAAGGAGCATTTGTGAGCCTGTTTGTTAACAGTGGTGCTTGGGACCAGAGATGCTGACATTCCACTAACAATAATAGGAACTGCCTCTGTTTGTTTCTAAATTGGAAATTCTTCCTTACATGGGCCCAACCCACCCTCCGCCCCCGCCGAAGGAAAGGGCATTCGTCTGGGACTTGCAGATGGAGCATCTCCCAGCAGTGCTGGTGCCTCTGGGGCTGCAGGGTCAGACCTGTGTTCGGTCATTGCCCCTCTTCTCCCCAGGCCCTATGGAAAGGGTGGGGAACGACCCCACGGTGGTGCTTTTGGGTTCTCTGGAGAGAAAGCGCTGTTTATGTAAAGCAATTAATAACACGGCAGAACAATCGGCCCAACCGCACTCTTCCCAGAAAAAGATGCTTTCACGAGTCTCCCCGTTGATGCCTCCTCTCTGCTGGCTCCGCTCTCCTTGCTCCTCTCCGCAGCCTTGCTGTCCTCGCTGCAACCCCGGCTTCTGCCCTTCGTGACTGCCTCTGCTGCCGTTTGGGGACTGCGTTATTATACTTACCAAAGCCATTTGGGATGTGGCTTGTGCGAATAACACCGAACTGCGTTTTGCCGCACTGTGGTTTCACCGTTTCCTTTTCCTCTTTCTGCCTGGGCTGTAATTGCTGCAGCTGAGGAATCCATCACGGAGTCCTTTTTGCCAGGAATGCCCACACGTTCTCTGGCTGAGGGTTGCTCTGGCATCTCATCAGAGATTACTTTTCCATACACTGCATGGCTGGCACATGTCATAGCCACTTGCTGCACTTTGAATATAGAACTGTGGTCGGGGCAGATGGTCACTGCTTCTTTTGAAGCCACAAAGGTCTTGCTTGACCATGGGACCGGTCCATCTCTGCGGGTTGCATTTCCCTGTCTGCATCAGATCTCGCGGGTCGCCTCTGGCCCAACACCATTCCACCCTTTCTCTCAGAAAATGTGGTTTAATCTCCCCAGCTTTGGGTAAATAAGCCTCATGACAGCCAAATCTCCAGCAGGCAGTCAGGACTCGGATCAGGAAACAGCTTCAGTTGCTGTGCAGTCAAGGCCAGTTCAAGAAACCCTTTGGAAGATTTTCCTACTGTTGCGCTGGAAGCTCCTGCTTCCCTTGATTTCTTACAGGAAAAGAAAAAGAAAGTAAAAGCCAGTTTCTGTGCGTGACCTGTGGAGACCCGGCGCATCCTCTGCTAGTGCTGAGAGCAGGGGAGGAAAGTAATTGCTTTCAGCAGTTGGAAGGCGTGGGTGGCAGGATGGCTTTGCGCGGTGCCGGAGGACGCTCCGTACATGCATCCCTCCTAAACAAATAAGTCTTTAAATGTGTGTTATGGGAATTCAGGGAACATCTTTTTTTTTTTTTTTTGTTCCTCTCCAAGTAAGAGCGAGGTTTATTAGTACTCTCCTTCCATCAGCGAGGTGCGGAGGCTGGGAAGTTGTGAGAAGAGTAACATTTGCTTTTATCAGTTAAATCTGCTCTCTCCTGGACAGTCACTTGAGCGAGAGGGATGAGGAAAGGAAATACAAGGTGCTGGCGGGAGCGTGGCTTCTATAGGGGGGAAGCACGTAACACCATGCAGCACAGCTACAGAAATGAGCTTTTTGCTGTGCATGTGTCAACAGGAAGGAATTATTTCCATGATACTGCTTGGTGCATCCATGCTGGATATGTACTTGTTGAAGAAGATGTGTTATATGTCACTGATGCGCATGTCAGAGTAACTGTACTCTTTTAGACATGGTGGTATTTGCATGCTGGAAGAGCATTGTAGGCTCGTGCAGTCGACTCACGTATTTTTCCAGGGTATCTTTCGTCTGCAGTCTCTGAGAATTCCCAGGGAGCTCCTGCTAAGTAGGGGAGGGAAAGGGAGGTTTCAAGGTGAGATGTGATGGAAGTGGAAGCGGTTTGGACAGTCTCAGAGCTCCAGACAGATGGGGCTGAAAGAGAAACGCATGCATCTACTCAGATTTGGAGTCACAGGAAAAAGAAAAAGAGAACAACGGAAGGTGCAGAGGTGTGAAACTGGAGCGAGAGCTGACAGCCCCCAGGCTGCGGAGCGGGGTTATACACAGCTCTGGAGGGAAACGTCTGCAAGCAGCAACCTGGCCTTTGCTAAAAGACGGAGATTTAGGGAGGTCCACAGGTTTTTAGTGGAGCTCAGCTGTGAACAAGACAGAACTGGCCAGTTTGAGAGTGGAAGAGTAAAACTGGTGCTTGCTGGGAAGCAGCCAGCAGCAGGGGTGACCGCAGCCCTGCTCTGCGGGCCAGGGAAGGTGCACCCCGCGCTGCAGCTGCAATCGGGGATGGGGGGAGATTGCTCTGCTCAAGCGCAGGAGGGCTTGCTGCCCTGAAGGGGAAAGACAGACAGATTTTTCAGTGTTTTATCTCTCTGTTGCTGAAAGAGATGAGTCTGTCATTATTTACTGCCATCTGTTAGATAGACAAGAATGGCAGCTGCTAATGGTGATACCTTACATCTCGTAACGTCTTTCATCCCCCAAAACTCGAGCCCCCAAGGGATTTACAAAGACAATGCAACCAATTTGATGCCATAAGAAGAGTTACACCTCAGGCTGGTATCAATCAGTGGAAATTTAGCTGTTCTTTGTAAGCTATTTGCATCTCCGGAACCATTACATTTATACGAGTGCATTTATGTGGCTGCTAACGGTCAGTGCAGCCCATACCCTCCCGTGAGAGGTCTGGCCTGTGTATGTGCGTGTAGAGAGTTTGTCTGTGACAAATCTTAGGTGGAATTCATCACATTTTTGATTCAGAAAGAAATTTGCCTGTCTTTTCTTTTTTGTCCCATATTTTAAAGGCCTGGGTACACATCCACGCACAGTAAGATTTAGAGGTGATTCCAGTGAGCTGGGAAGCAGATGCCTGACACCAGTGTAGCACAGAACGCCTTTCAGAGACTTTTTCCCTTGCATGGTATTACCCTGATCTTACTCCACTGATCCCACCGAGATGAATTCGTTACGGGGGGGACCACAGAAAATGCAGAGGGAGAAGCAGCAGTACAGTGTGCACGGCTAAAAGTGTCCGGTCCTGTGAGCTGGATCCAACACAGTACGTGTTTTGTGGCTCCTCTGCTCCCGAGTCTGCTGATGGCCGAGGGGGTGACCTTGTTCTTGTCTCCTGGGTTCCCTGTACCTCGGTTTCATCACCTATAAAATAAGGATAATGTCCCTCACCTTGTCTGCAAAATGGTTTAAGATCTAGTAATAAAAAATACTAGGAAGGAGCTTAGGTGATGTTACTATTTTATAGCTATAAGTGAAAATGCAGATACCAAAGCAAATGCAGGTCATCCTGTCCCTTGATCAAAATCAGGGTGAGAGAGGAAAGGGGATTTCTTCAGAGGAGCTGCCATCTGTCAGGCTTACAGAAGAAATTACTGAAGTGTGTTATCAATAGTTATCAAAACTTGCTGGAGCAGAAAGGATTTTAACATGCTAATGAGCTTTCATTTGTGGTTCCTTGCTCGGGACAGTTGGTTTCCTTTCTGCATTTCTCTAGGCGGAGCCGTGACTTTGCATTGCCTTTCAGTCCCCGCTCAGCGTCGTTTTCTGGTTCTCTTGTACTTTCTCAGTGTGGTTTCTGGGGAGGGTGAAGTCATCCTCACTGAACTATTTCTCATGCTTATTGTTTTGCATTGTGTGAAGTGGGTTATTTTAACAAACTCTACATTTCTACAATGCCAAGAAGTAGGAGCGTTGATTGCGTTCCTGGAGGCTGCCTCCGTGTCCTAAGGATGTGCATGTCCATTTTATTGTCTTCTATTTTTACCTCGTTTTTGGGGAGGAGGAAGGGCTGGAACACCCTTGGGACAGGCAGCGACCGTCTCTGGGCTGGTGTGATCGGGGTGTGGAAGGAGGGACACGGCACGTCTCCCGGGCAGCCCCCGGGGAGGTGGCACGCAGCCCACACATGGCACGCACATGAGCTGCCCTCGCAGCCCCCAGGCAGCCGCAGAGACCCAGCTGCGGAGAACCCCTCTGCCGCCTCTGGCTTTTTAAGGCTCATTTAAGCCCTAAAATAACAACTACCACTCCCTGCTGAGGGAAACCGGCCGGGATTAGCCAAAGCCTCCCATTCCCCACTGTCTAGTGAAACAAGGACTTTCCCCTCTGTGCAAACAGGATGACTTTGCCCCCCTCCCCTTCTCCCTGAAGGGCAGCACTCTGCTTCAGCACGCTCGCTCCTGCCCTCTGACAGCTCCTGCCCGTGGTTTACAGCTCAGGGCACCAAAGACAGTGGGAGACATATGCTAACCTAAGAAGACAGCAGATGGGTGCAAGCGCTTTTAAGAACAGCTGCTGGTGTCTCATTCGATAATCCCATTTTTAACAAATCCATATGATGGCAAAATATACTGGAAATTAGGTTTTTCTGTCCCTTCTCATCTCCTGAGCCATACTTGACCTGTTCAACATGATCTAGGGATTAAAAGCTTGTTATTTTAGCTTCCCTACAATAGATCAGAGCCTGATCTCTGCCAAGCCATTGAGCACTGGTGCTTGGCTCTCCCCCTCTTTGCACTTTTTTTGTGACCCAGGACCTGTGATAGTCCACAGATGGGCCTTCTGCTAAGGGACACCGTGGATTTTCCCAAACGCTATGCACCACGGCATCAGCCCAATGTGTTGGTTGCAGCACGTTTTGTAGCTCTGATCCTCCCATTTCTCCATTCTTAAAACTAAGAAAAGAGCCTCAGAGAAGAAAGGCTCGGCAGCATCACCCCTCAGCAACACAAGTGTGACCAGGAACAAAAAGGAAGCCCTTACTCTCCTCTAATGGAGCTATAAACATGCTTTTACATCTGAGATCGGAAGAGAGAGAAATTGTGAGGCAAATCTCGTCAATACTGCACTTCAGGCTGCCGGCTGAGGTGTCCTTCGTCACCATGGTATCGGTGTGCTTCAAACTAATAACGAATTTGCCAACACAACACTCCTGCTAATACCCTCAATTCCCAGATGGGGAAGCCGTGTCACTGAGATGCAAAGTGGCTTATCCAAGGTCACCTCGTAAGTAAATGCCACGGAGGGGAAAAGAGCTTGGGTTTATTGACTCCCAGCGTTTCCCAATGCAGCTTGTACCCTCTGGGAAGGTTTTGCTGATGGAAAGGGCTGTCCTGAGGACAAAGCTGGAATTGCCAGCCATGCCCTCCTGCTCTCCAAACCATTTTTTTTTCCTAAGGGAGAAAGAAGATTTTTTTTTTCTTCTAAGGGAGAGAGGCAAAAAGTAGTTTCCTGGGGTCGGCGGACCCTCTCGGAAAGAGCCGGGCCCGTGTTCACCCAAAGCCCCGGCTGGCAGCTCCTGCCACAGACGCCAGCCGCTTTTCGCCGTAGCTTCTCACCCCCGTTACGACCCCGCGCAGGGCGGAGCGCGGCCGGTGCCGGGGCGGGCTGGGCGGCCCCGCAGCCCCAGAGGTCCCGGAGAGTCACCGGGGAGGGGAGGTGGGGCGGGCAGCGGCGTCCCGGGCTCGGCGGCGGCTCCGCCGGGGGCGGGCGAGGCCGGGCTGCGGGGCGGGCCGGGGCGGGGCGCGGGGGGCGGCGCGGCTGGGCGCGGAGCGCGGCAGCGGGAGGCGGGCGCTGTCCATGGCCCTGCGGAGCGCCGGGCCGCCCCGGGCTCCGCCGCGCCGCCGAGCGGAGCGATGGGCAACACGGTGCACAAGACCCTGGCAGGTACCGGCGGGGGAAGCGGGGCGGCGGCGGGGGGCTGCGCTGCCCCGCGGGGGGCTGCGGGGCGGGGGGCGCGTCCTGTCCCGGGAGATGCGGGGGGCGAGCGGGGCGCGGCGCAGGGAGCGACCCGTGCCGCCCCCGGGTCCGAGCCCCGCGCCGCTGCGGAGCGGCCCGGGATAAGCCGAATGTTTCAAAAAAAATTTTTATTATCGTTGTTTTTAATGGTCCCCGCCGCGACCGGCACCGAGGCGGGGATGCTTAAGCGGCGGGGTGCAGCTTCGCCCATGTGAGAGCGACAAAAGCGCATGAAGCGGGGCTGTTCTCGCAGCTGAAGCAGCGATCCCCAGCCTTTCAGTCGAATCCTTTTAGGGGCTTTCTTTTTCATTTCCTCTTCTTTTTTAAAAAAATGCAACTTTTTAATGTGGGGAGAGGTTAGTTGTTCAGCGTCACCAGAGGAAAACTATTTGAAAGCAGGTCTGAAATGTTTGGTAGACTGGTTTTAAACTGCCTTTTTAGTGAATTCTGCTCTTACCCAAGAGATGTACAGATTCTTTTCCTTTGCAAATTCATAACTGTGGGGCTTTTTCCTTGTCTGAGAATCGGTGCATAATAAAAGCAGTTGGTCTCTATAGAATCAATAGTATTGAATTACTGAGCCCTTGCCAGTCCGTATCTTCAGCTAGTTTCCTTTTCGTTTCTTTTCTGCTCTTGTAGAGCTCCTGTGCTACATCCTTTGTACTTTGGGCTCCCATAAATAAAAAGGGTATTATTAAACTTATTTAAAGAAGCAGGAGGACCTATTGAACACACACACATGCCTCCCTGTAATCAGCCAGGGAGCTGAATATAGAAATAAAGAGAGGAATAGATTTGCATTTGGATGTGCCATATATTGTCTTTGCAAAGAGAGGGTGCTTGGGACCTTCAAGGCACAAAAGAAAGCTGCTAGGCTTGTGGTTTAACTATGAACCTGTGATTAGATTTCTAGTTGCATCTCCTCTCTTTCTCTATTACATTTAAATGGTAAATTAGCTCCTTTCACAATAAGGAAGTTTTCATTTTTTTAAAATACCTCACCAACTGGCAAATAAAGGCATTGTAAGGAGTGCATGACCTTGGCGAAAATTCATTTTGTGGATCGGCTTTTCAGCTAGAGGCAACATCAAGGGGCACATGCAAAAAAAATGGGAGAGCCAGGGAAATATCCTTGGGTCAGGGCAGGTTACCTTGGTAAGGCTGGAACTTCCCAAAGAAAAAATATCTGTACCTGCTGGGACGTGGGATCTAGCTGTGAGCTCTGTTCCAGAAGGCTGAGAGTTGTATCAGGCGTTCTGCCTATTGCTAGAACAGTCTCTCCTGAGCAGCCTTCATACGCGCAACCTTACACACGTGAATTTAAAAAAAGGGATGACATCAGTTGTACCGCAGTTCTGTGATTAAAGAGTTCCTAGCAGTGCTTTTAAAAGAAGTCGTTAAGAAAGAGGAAAAGTTTGATGGAAAAAACTGAAGGCTTGATTTATGTAGACCTCCCAACTTTAACATTGTTCTGGTGGCCTAGAAAAGCTGTGTCCTGTCCTGCCAGGTGGAGACCGTCTGTAAGGATTGCTTTGCTGGGGATAGGCCATTTGCAAACATTTGTCAAATTGCGCAAGGCAAAAACACGCAGGACACTTGAACAACGTTAGCTAATATGCTGGAAGATGCTGAAAATGTATCTTTTCTCCAAATTCAGTTGTGTTCAGTGTTTACAGAGTAATGATGGTCAAAAGAAGCTGTTGACCTGTGGCTGCAGAAGAGATTTTGGATGTTTGTAATTCGGAAGTTTATAAACTTATTTTGTCAAGTTGGACACAATTCAGCAGTTTTTCATATTGATGTGCTCGGATGCATTGTTTGTCTTTCATTATCCAAACAGCATTATGGTGGGAAGCAGGTTTGGAACTGTTCTTGGAACAGTCCTTTTGAAAATCATAAAGTTTTTCCAGAAGACTGCATCGTTGGATGAAATCCTATTTATAAATGCTATGACTGTTTAGAATTACTTAAAGATAATCAATCAGAATTAAGTCTTTTCCTTGTCCAAAATGCACCTCTTTCTTCACCCTGGCAGACTGAGCAATGCACTTCCACTCTCGTTTTAACTAACAGAGGAACCGCTCTCCCCTGTCTATGGGTTGAAGTAGTTTATTTAGTTAAAAAAAAAAACAAAGCCAGAACACCCCCAAACTAAAATTTGCCTACCTGTTGTGTTAAATCGATTAACTGTAGAAGCCCACAGACGTTGTTCCCCTTTTGTTGTTTCATTCACCATCAGTAGCTGAAGGTGGAAAATGTCTTTCCATTCTGATCAAATGTAGAGGAAATGTGGAGGGACCTTCATCATTTGGCTCCTGGAAAAGCCGAACAATCAACAATTCAGGTTTTATGTAGAAATGGAAATACTCTTCTCAAATAGTGGAATTCAATTTTAAATCCCACTGAACGCAGTTCAACTCATTTTTATACCTAAATTTGTTTGAATGTTTTCTGTGCTTGTTGCATCTTTAAATCCTTGTACAGCCTCACTCTTTCTCTCCACGTTTCCATGCAATGATACAAGAGCACACGCTATCGGTGCCGGCGAAATTTGTATCGGGAGCTTGGGAGATGTGTTTGCCAAGTATCTGATGGTTAACACACAATGGATGAAGGCTTTGTCAAATTAACAGCGAGGTTTCTAACCACAGTGGTATTGAAATGAGTAATAGGCTAGGGCTAATGAAAGGCAGCTTCTATATTTGAACTGGTTGAGGAGGCATTTGAATGGAAAAGAGCTGAGATGTGTCAGATACGCTTAACAACGGTCCTGAGGTGGTGGTGGAAATCGCTCTTATCTGACGACAGCTAAATGATACACGACACATTCCTCCAGCAGGACGGTTGCCTCCTGCGGCTGGCCTGACCTCGGAGGGGTGAGCGGGACCTCCTCACCTTCGGGCTCCTCCGTGGTGCCGGCTGCTGCCGCTCGGCGCTAGCCCGTTGCCGACCCTTCCTGCATCTCCAGTGGGAGAATCTCCCACTGCATCTCCAGTGCGGTGTGGGAATTTGTGCTTGGAGGTCGATATTTTCTTGCCTCCCTCCCCTTACCACTGCCCATTGTTCGAGACAATTTGCAGGCAGGTGGTTAGGCAAGAGTGAATTCTTTATCATTGAGGCACGTCGTTTTTCTGTCTCCTACAGGTGATAAACTAGGTGTGCGGCATTGCAGCCGATGGGCGGAACTTGTCCTGACCTGCAGAGTGGGCTGGGAGGCCGCGCGGATGGTGGTGGTGGTGGTGGTGGTGGTGGTGGTGGTGGATGGGTCGCATACCGACATCGGGCTTTGTGGCTGCTCTTACCTGCCGTGCTCCGCAGAGGAGTTGCTCTCTTGAGTTAACTCACCGGTGAGCGAGGCAGCAAGCAATGCACGTCCGCACCTCAGTGTCGTGGATAGTGCTAATTTCTCCGTGCTAATTGCTTTCCTTGGCAGACACTTTGAATAGGACTCAGAAAATGGTTAATAGCCAGGTGGGGGCATGAAGCCTCCCCTGAAAACGCAGGGAGCCCAGCGGTAGTTGAGGACTGGCGGGCTGGGAGAGGTTAAAATTACTCTGACCCGGCAAAGCCCTTACATGGAGCTGCAAGGTGCAGGAAATAGCGAGGAACGACATCTAGGAGAGTCGGGCAGGCAGCAAGTGTCCTTGCAGCGCACGGTGGCTCGTCGTGGTGGGGTGAGCGTGGGCAGCAGCTGCCGCGGGCGGGCAGGGTGGGCAGGAGGCACTCGCTGGCCGAAGCACGAGTAAAGGACTTTCCAGTTGGGATCCAGTTGTTGATCCTGGCCCAAATAGGGTCATTGGTATTTAACAAAGGAGCAAAATTCCCTTTTAAGAATCCGGCTGGGATCTGATTGCAGCGCTTCTCCCACAGCCTTCCTCACAACTGCGAGGAATACCAAGTATGAGTGGCATTCGCGTCTGGTAAACACAAGGGAGAATGGGGCTTGTTCTGGCAGAAGTGACTTCAATTTCTTACTTTCAAGAAATTATTTTGTATTCTTAAGAAAAATGCTTTTAATAATTAACCCTTTCTCAGCAAGCCAGAAGACCCAAGTTTAGACCTTCACTGGGCTGATGCTCCCATCTGCCAGTCTTCTGCAAAACGGTGATGGTCGGTTACATAGGGCAGCAGGAATTTATAGCTTGTGGGTAAAAGATGATGTTCCTGTGTATCTTTTTAAAAATACTGATGCCTGTTATCATAATATACACACTTCTTTTGTAGGAAATGAGTAGCAAAAACCATGTAGTGGGAAAAGATCTCTCTGCCTTTTCCAAGGGCTAAAATCTCAGCTTCAAGGAGCATTTTTGTGTAGATTCGTGCTCTGGTCCCTCCTCCCCCTTTAGTTGCTAGTGATGTACTGTAGGAGGAGTTCTCGGTATCGTGGGCAGGGAATTAGTTCAGTAAATTGTTTCGTTGGGTTCCAGTCTGACTTCAACAGAACTACAGAATAACACTTCAGGTTGTTCTGGTTTGAGTGAAAAAGGTACCTGTTCAGACCAGTTTTTGGTTTGGGTTTGGTTCAACTCTGTGATTACAGATGTTAATCCTGCCTCAATAACAGCTCTATTTTGCCTGTTTTCCTGCCTCTTTTAGTCCCGGAGTTGAAGTTTCTAGAGTCCATCATTGATTTTGCTGCTGACTCCCTGTGTGACCTTTGAGCAAGTGGCTTTATCATTGTCTTGCTTTGCATGTAAGGGAGGTAGAAAACACTGTTTGGCTTACACGGGTATACGAGAGTTAATTAATTAACATGCAGGCACGAAGCGTTTCCAGGAAGAAGGTCATAGAAGTGCAAAAAAATAGATTAATTCGCTGCTTCTTTTGTAGCTTTCTGCTTTTCCACTCTTCAAACTGTGAAACTGCTCAGCCTTCACTGTGATTTAGAGCTGGAACAGGTTGATCGTATACCGAGGACTATCTTTAACCAGCCTCACACAGTACATACCCAAAAATGTGCTGCAGCCAACTGGCATGATTAATTCAGCGCTGCCATTGGCATCTCGGCTGTTGAGACTGGAGAAACAACTGTACTTGAATCCGGGAAGGCATCGCCTATCAAGACGGTGCTAAGTGGAGCTGGTGTCGTGCCCCATGGCCGCTGCGCTGTCAGACGCACGCAGCACATTGCCAAGTGTGTCATTAAAGCGAGAGCTTCTCCTTGCTCTCCACTCTCACGCTGGATAGTGCTGGGCAGGTGTCCCCTCTTCTATTTCATTGTTTATGCTCTAGAGGGGAATTGCTTTACTAAGAGGTAGGATATCTGGCAAACAGCACTTTTTCCCTTTTATTTCTCTGGATAATTGCCGCAGGTCGGAAGGACCTGTGTGTCACCATCTGCCCCTACTGTAGATGCTTAAAATCACACCCCGAAGTCCCTGTGTGTAGGCAAAACTCTCAGAGAGCCCTCACCGCAGGCAAAGGAAATTGCTGCTTCCTGGCACATTATAATTTGACAACCTATGGAGGTGCTTAAGTATGTTTAAGGTGTTTAACTTTAGGCAGTCAAGTTTGAATGTGCGGGCATTAATGTTTACTTGACGTGAAAAGGATGAGTCACCTTGAAGCTTATGCCGTGCTTCTCTTCCCATTCTAGTAAGGATCATCCCTGCGCATCACGTTCAATGGCTTTTCAATTAGGAATGCAAATAAGCACCTTGGTCCTCGTTAGCTCCAGTGGATTTAGCATTCAAGCTCATTAAGTTTCAGAGTTGCACTTTTGGACAGTCGGTGTCCTGCTGCACGGTTTGCCTTGAAAGGAAACATTTTCTTTCTCATCATCATCCCACTGTTTACAGAGCCTATCTGTGCGGGTTTGTAGCTAAAATAAGAGCAGGCTTTCCTAAGGTGGAGCGTGCGTGTCACCGTGATGGATGTGGTGGGTTCAGGAGAGAAGCAGGGAAGCAAATCTGCTGATCCAGGCAGGGGGAGAGCTAGCGAGAACCCAGGAGCAGGGGCTCGCTTGCTGGGGTGGCTTCACGAGCTGCAAGATGGGATGAGGCCAGGTGTGATCTCCTGAAACACGTGTCAGGTCCCATCTGAGTTTCCCTATGGAGAAGGTGTGTGCAGTCTCCTCCATCTCTTCTCTTTGTATTTCCATCTGTCTTATCTCCTTTGTTTGTCTCCTTTCTCATGCCCGGAGCATTTTGGCATCCCGTGCCTGCTGCTGCTTCTTGCCACGGCAGCCAAACCGCACGGCTGACTCACGACGTGCACCTTCCCTGCTCCTAACGAGCTCCTCGGCCACACGCTCGTTTGGGGCTTCCTGGTATCAAAATAGAGCTTGGCTGGTGAACCATTCTCCAGCCTTTACCCAGAGGGCAGATGTGGGCTCGCTTACCAACAAGCGCAGAAAGAGGTGGGAGCCCAAAGGGCTGTTGGAAGGGACCTGGCTCCATGTCACATCTTGGGGAGGCTTTTCTGTCTGTGGCAGCTGGAGGAAGTTTTGCTATAGAGGCATTTCCATACTTTGTTCTGTCTTCTCATTTAGGCAGCTTCTCCACCCTTGCCCTTGGTGTCACTAACGTGCTGTGTCCTGGAGGGGACTGACCCTGCGTCAGTGGTCCATATGTCTATTTGATGGCCCTAGTGCCCTTAGGTGGTGAGGTCCTACCATGTCCCTGAAGATCTCCCCATCGCACCTTTTTGCCTGCTGCAAATAGAGCAGGACTGCCCAGAGGCATTAGCTGGGGCAGCCCCTTCCCGACGGAACCTTGGATAAGATGTGTGCCCGTGGGAGGACATGCTTGGTGGGAAGGAGATGCTGTTTACTCTGGGTTGTTCCATATCTTGTTGATGGCTGTATTTTTTTTTCCCTCTATATGTTAAAAAGCATGAATCACTGGCACCGAGACGTCTGGTTGAAAGCTGTATCTCAGCATACCTGTGCCAGCTTTTCCCTTCAGACCTGGATACCCCGTTGTCTCAATTACTGAGTGCTGGAACATTAAATTCCTGGTGTGAACAGTTGAAGCAGGGCTTTGGGGAGGAGGGAGGGAGGGGAAAGTGATTTCTTGCTTGTTAATTTGTTTTTCCCTCTGTGTCCGGGGAGATACCTTCCTCTGCTTTGTGTAAGCAGGCTTGCCTTCCACCCAGGAGTTTTTTCTCTCTCAGTTCTTTCAGACCTCTGGCAGTGGAGCAGTGCACAGATCTGCTACTGAGATGATCAGGCCCCATCCCCTTCCCTGCTCCAGCAAAACCATGTCTTTTTTTCCTTTCTACACCAACAGGACTGGTGTAGAGAAACCAAATCAGAAGATAAGAAATGACTTCTGGCTTGCTGCTAGAATTACACAGGAAGATTCTTTAAAGAAAAACAATTTAACTGCATTTCAAAGCTTTTCAGTGTAGCAGGGAAATCACATTTAGGATTTTTTTTAAGAGCTACTGATGCTTTGAAGGGAGAAAAATGGATGGAGTTGTGTTTGTAAGAGGTGTTGGCTAGATAGTTGCATATAACAGGTTTCATTTTCTAGTTTTCTTGTTTCACTGTGGATATTTACATAATAATGAGACTTTTGTACTTTAGGAATTCTATTTTAACCATCCATTTGTCTGTGGCTCCAGGTTTCTTGTGATTGCACTCCTGATGGCATAATGTCTTATGGCTATGTGGGAGAAATAAATAGACCACATAAAAGCAAAGCTCTATTTTTCATTGCCCGTGTAGCAACACAGGGAAGATAGTCAGTCAAGAGAGAATTTCCCTGAGCGAAAGTTTTCCATCAGGTTTCCAAATGTCAGGGAAAAAAGTTGTTTGATTTTTGCCCTCCTCCATAACTCGAATGTTAAATCTGCCAAGCCCTGCCTTGGCAAGCCAAAGATAAAAGATAGAATATCCTATTTGGCAGCAGAAATGAAATAATTTCATTCGGGTTTATCTCTCTTTCTTCAGCGATAACTAGCACTGTGGCAACAGCTTTTCTCAGCCTGTTATCTGTTTTGGTCTCATTGGGGCACCAGCTTCTCAGCTTAACGTGTTCTGTAATTTACAGAGCGGAGTTCAAAAGTTATCTCCTCGGTGTAATGCTAAGGTTGGAAGCATAATTCCTAATGAGGGGAAATTGCTATTTCTTGAGGTCTTGAACTTGACATAGTTGGATAGAGCTTTTTTTTTGTAACAGAAGACACTTGGCGCTTGAGATCTGTCTGGTCTAGTGTCCTGATGGTGGCCAAAATTGCTGCTAAGAGGGGTAGCTAAGAAGCTGCAGTGAATTACAGGATTTTTGGAAGGAGACAGGACCAGGACCTCTGAGCACGTGCTCTCCAGAAGGCAGCCGGGCAGGTTAACACCGAAGCCTTGGTAGAGTGCAGTAAATTGGAATATCTATATCACAGCAGGTCTTAAAAACAAGTTTGCTATTCATCAGCTAGGAATGGCATTGGTAGAGCTGGTCCCATCAGAGGGACCAGCTAGGTAATCCCTGCAGGCTCCTGCTGAAGAGGAGCTCCCAGGAAACGTCTCT
Organism: Calonectris borealis; assembly: GCF_964195595.1. Lineage (NCBI taxonomy): Eukaryota > Metazoa > Chordata > Aves > Procellariiformes > Procellariidae > Calonectris > Calonectris borealis. The sequence continues at coordinate 16,149,715 of NC_134326.1, forward strand.
TTAAGGGGCTGTTCTTTGGCGGTGCTTTCCTTGGGATGTCGTCAAAAACTCTTGATTACTTTGTCCTGCAAAGTGAAAGGGTTTCCAAGTATGAAAACAGAAATCATTTACTAACTGGCTGTTGCTTCACCTTTGGTGATAAAGAGCATTAGCTGTATATTGTGGGGTGGCCATTGTGCTGGCTTATAAAACAGAGATAACTTTCATATGATGGTTCATGGGGACAAACTACACAATGGAAAGAGTGTTTAAGTGGCCCAACTTTTATCTGATGACCAGTGTTGGATTTGCTCTGGAGCACGGTGCCCCTTGGGGCTCCGCGGCTGGCTGGTGAACGGAGCCCTGTGCAGGGCGAGCTGGGGACGAGCCTGCGGGGACACGGGGACACGGCATGGGGTCTTCCCGAGAACCTTGTTGGCAGAGAGGGCTGAAAAATCAAAGTTGAACATCGAGACCATGTGTGCAGGGAGGGAAAGCTTGATGCCAGCGGAGCTTCCCTGCACTTGCATGGAAGAAGGCTTGCAGATATTTTAGTATGCCAGGCATTTTGGTTGATCTCTCCTGGAAAGGAGATGTCCTCTGAAGAGTACGAGGCAGATCTTCACACTGGCATCTGATTTGTGAGTCTTAAATAGCAATTACTGGGTGATTTGCCAGCAGCAGAACAGCACTGCTTGTGCTGCCGATGTGATCAAAGGGAGAGGGTGAGAAGGACAGATGCTTCGCAAGTCAGAATTTCAAGGAAATCCATCTCGGTTAAAAGTTTATAAAAACTGATCTTAGCCAACAGACCCTATAGCGTGTCTTTAAATACCACAGCCTTGAACAGCAGTCTGTGCCGAGTTATGCCTGGGGATGGCTGTTATTAGGGGATATTATGAGGGCTAGGAAAAGACAGAGAAAGATACAACCACAGACACGCAGAGAAAAAAAGACAAAATGCTGTTAAGTATCCAAAATCAATCTTCTGAGTCTGGGTGTTGTTTCCAAATGTGTCTGAGTGGCTCAGGGCAGACTTAGTCTGATTGCAGTTTGTTTTGCCCATCAGCAGCGGCAGTTGTGCTGCGCTGCGGATGCCGGCCCCGTATGGACTGGCTTGGCAGCTGCCTCCCTATGTGGGAAAACTTCTCTCTCGCTTCACCTTGTAGGTTCAGAGATCTGGCAGCCAGTGCTTTTATGTAAGACCTTTTGTATACATGGAATTGTGCAGGAAGAGAGATTTCTTCTGAAATAAGAATGCCTTCTTCCAAATTAGCTTAGTCTACTGCTTACGTTATCCGCTTTGAAAAGGCATGCGAGCATGCCAAATACCAGTGTCTGCACATAGATACTGGCAATAATGAATCTGCTGTCCATTTGCACCCTGCCTTGTTCCAAAATAACTTTCATGTCTAGACAAAGGATGCAGCTCACCTGCAAGGCTCGGCTATCCCCTCTGTTTGTTTTGCTATTGCATAGTAATTAAGGTATTAATTTATTTTAAAGGGTTCCAAGAAATGCCTCTGCAACCCCAATGTTTATGTAAGAGAGAAAGAGAAATTAATAATTTATTGAATTTGTGTGTGTTCTGCTGGGATTATTCATTGGAGGAACGTACTAAGTGATTTTTTGTATCCTAGTAACCAACTGTGGTTGCTTTTCCATGAATAATCTTTATGGTTTAACTTGACCAGCCAAATCTAGAAGGGAAAACTTAAGTAAATTAAATTTATCAAGGCAAATAATTACAAGGCACAGATAGTTTTTTGCAGGTGAGAGAGAACAATTTTTTTTCTCCCTCATTTAACTACATAATAATCAGATTGACAGACGCTGTCTGGAGAGTCTGATTTCACCGAGCAGAACAATAGCAGAAGTTTGAGTCGTTACAAACTAAACTTCAAAACTTGATTTGTTTAATATTCATAATTAATAAATTAGTTAAAACAGTCCTTTCCTCCCTCAAACAAGCAACATCATGGTTTCCAGCGCTTCCTAATAGCAGTGCAGATTATTTCCCTTCTATGGGTGCCAGGGTGGGGAGCCCAGGGTGGGGGTCCCCTGCAGCTCGGAGTTCCCGGCTCTGCTGCCGGCTCATCTACTTCACGAAGACACTGTGAGGCTTGGTTAGTAACATGCTTCGCCAAGCCCTTTCTCCCTGAAATGCCGGCCCCACGTGGCACAGCCGGAATTTATCACTTAATAGAAGTGTTTGCATTTTTCTCCTTTAAAATTTATTTTGATTAAAAATCAGCCCGTTTTCAAAATGGAGTTGTGAGGGATCGTGTTTCTTTTGAAATGCCTCTTGCTCTTAGAAATATCAAAAGCTAGTTTTAGAAGCAAAACAAAACTAAAAATTTGCTTCCCAGCTCACCGAGCGTGTTTACTATTTCTCCCACCCTCTTCAAGCATTCAGCTGACCATCTCTAAGCAGAGGGCAGGGGTACATTCCTCCCAGAGAGGTCAAAACCGCTTCTCATTTTAAAACAAACTATTTTCAAACCATCTTTTTGTATGCATTCCTATTTAGTAAATGCAAAAAACTCCTGTAAATACTGAAATCTATGGGCACGCCAGTAGAATCAATCACCAAACCACGTCAAGCACCTCTTAGTTAGTTGCTCAGATTTTCCTTTGAGATGAGATTAATGTTACAACCTCATGAGACAGTCCCAGAAGGGACGGGGAGAAGCTTTCCTGTGTGCCTCTGGATCTTGACCCTATTTTCCCCCTCTCCGATTTGCTCCCTGCCTTTTGTATCTTGAACGCAGCCCTGCATCACGTTCTTGTTTCCTCCTTTCCAATGGACTAAAGGTGATGGGCAGAAACGTTAGGTAGGTCAGGGCTGAGGACCCTCCTGTGCTTATATTCCTGTATTTTCCCTTTCTGTGCCTATATTTCTATACTGAGCCAGGGCATCACTTTGGAGTGGTTGCTGTTGTGCATCTCCAGCCGTCATTCATCACCGCAGACTCATCACCTCGGGTCTCTGCCCTACCGAGTCAATGCTCTTCCAAAGCTCTCCCTGTCTTTTTCGTAATCTTTTTCCCCCGGGGCTAGCAGCGGTGCTGGGAGCGCTAGTTGTGACTTGTCTCTCTCTGTGGCAGCGAAAGAGTAGCTGAAGGGAGCGATGCTGCCTTACAGCTCACCACTCTGCTGCCTTGGAGGGGGTGTGGGTTTGGGGACCTGAAATGCTTTTTCTCTGGGGAAGGGACTGTTTCCCCAAAGAGGTGTTCAGGCAAGGCATGGTGGGTGGCAAAGGGGGTGTTTGGGGTGTAGACACAGCACTGCGTGGGATCCACTGCTGGGGAGCAACCCTGGGTCTATAGTGGTGGGGGATGACTGAGGCAGACATGCCAGCTGAGCTCCATCCTTCTGGTGGCCCCGTGCAACCCTGGGTGCATGTGCTGCACCGGGGCTTTGCCCGATGTGGGCATTTAAGTCCAATGAAGAGGAGGAAGAAACCTCCCTGTCCAAAACGCCGTGGGCCTGCCCTGCTGTCACAGAACTGGGAGCTGCAGAAAAAAATTCAAATTCAGCAGTTAGTGCTATGAGAAATGAGGCATCAACGTGAGGCAGATGGGAAAGATGGGAGCAATGGGCAGGGCATTTAGGCACAGACCTATGCCTTGTGCAATACTCGGGGAATACCGTTCCCGTGCCGGGGGAGGCTCTTGGTGCTGCCTCTCTGGCTTGGGGAGGTTCAGGGCTTGGCTGGGTCTGCTCTGGGGAGGGTCTGCTGGTATTGCCCCACCAGCAGCTCCTCCTTATTAGGTGCCACCTCAAACTAATAAGACGCCGTTTTGCAGCATCTTGTGTTCTCCGAGCGAAGGAAGCATTGCAGTTAGAGAGCTTTTAAATGCCATGAATACATGACCATATGGCACTGCTTGTGTGCAGGTGAGGGCTCCTGGTGGTTTAGCAACGGCGTGAAACGGTTCTGCTATTGATCCTACTTGACCAGGATGACCTAGAAAAACCTAAAGGGGCACAGGAGGACATGCTGCTGTCTCACCAAGCTCTGCGCGTGTAGGAAGCTGAGCTGGAAAGCATCCCTGAATTTGCTGTGGTCAGGCAGGCACCTGCTCTGCCTCGGGGCTGTCGATGGGCAGAAGGTTTGCTGGTCCCATGTCCCAGGCTCTGTCTGAAAAAAGCCGCTGTGGTGCTAATGAGGGGGCTTTCTCATTGGGAACCAGTGGTTTTAAGCATATCAGCATGCACAAAAGCATGGAAATGGAGAGGGTACGGAGGGCTAGATCGGGGCAGAAGTTTGTGCATGGTGTACATCCCAGGGTGATGCTGAGGACAGGCTGTGCCGCATCCCGGCCCCTTTCCCTCCTAGTATCTGCCATGAGCAGCTCTTGCAAGCAGAAGGCTGGTTTCTCCAGCAAAGGGTAATGAGTTTGTCTTTGGTGGGTGCTCTGGTCTGCCTGTCCATCAGGAAAAGCTCAGACATATACCAAAGTGCAAGCACACCTTGCTGTGGCACACGCAGCACGTCGGTGCTGGAGGTCCTCCGTGGACCTGAGCCGACGGCGCTGTGCCAGGGTGGACATTGGCCACCGCCGTTCCGATGATTTTCAGCGTTATTTTTAGGCATCTTGAGTGCAATTCGCTTCAGCTGAAGCCAATTCCTCGATTTGCTGGCAGATGAGGTGTTGGGCGGACGGGAGCGTGCCTGCTCCGGGGGAACGTGCCTTCCTGTAGGGTGCGAGGAGGTTTTGGGGAAGCCGAGCCTCTCCCCTCCTGCCAGCAGCAGATCGCTGCAATGAATGAGTCGCTTAGGAGAGGGCTCTCCTGCAGCTCTTCAAGTGACCGCTCAATTTGGTATTTCAAGAAGGCACTCGGTAAGCGGTGGCACCAGTAAAGCCCAGCATCCTGTGGATTTGGGGCCACACCTGTGTGGTCCGTTTTGCTGAATTCAGGCTTTCTGTACATTTGGCATCCCTTTTTCAGCGTGTTTCCAGCTCAAAAGTCCCTGGGCGATGATGCGAGTGGCACACGCAGCATGGGAGACACTTGGTACCATCTATTTTGAAGAAGCGGCGGGACAGCGTGTAGTCGTGCCGCTGCCTGTGTTGTATTGTGGCCAGAACCACCAGAGGCTCTAAGCTGTCAACATGTAATTGTACATTTTTCATCTGGTAATAAAATTTTCTTCTACCAAAAAAGAGGAAAAAAGAAAGAAACAAAAGAACCACCCAAAGAGAAACAAATTCTTTCTTTCCACAGTTTTTCATATGTCATTTATAGGTGTGTTTTTCCAAGTAAATCCAAACAAGGCCAGTGAGTGACTCTGAATTAAAGTTTGATTCAGTTAATTGAAACAAGAGCCATCTGGGTGGAAACGGGAGGTTGTAGACAGCCGTTTATATTGTTTCATGTGGGATTTCTAAAATTTCCAATTCCATAGTTACTAAGGAGTGTGCTGTTTGACCATACAGTGGGGGGTTTTATAGATGTAAATGATCTATGAAGAATACAAAAAACCCCACCCTACAGCTATAAAAATAGCAGCAGCTTGCAGCTCTGCAGTAAACTGTTTTGAAGGTATTGACCAAGTGTGCTCTGCTGAACGATGGTCCAAGCTCCACCTTAAAAAGGTGGGAAAACGTGATGAAAACCAGTACTTTGTATTGCCTGGACCTCCCCTGGCAGGCAGGCGCCCACGGGCAATCACGGCTGAGGTTGCGGTGCCGTCTGTTTGCTGTATAATTCACACATTTGCCCCATCTCTTGGGAGCGATTCCTTCCTCTGGAGGAGGGAGCAGAAAAAGGCCTTTTTCTGGCCAAAAAAAGCTAGCATTTATCTTCAACAATGCAAGGAATTGTCTCTCATTTCCAGATTTCTTCGGTTCACCTGCCTGTATCGTCTCTTGGCTCTGGTACCGCAAAGGGAGAGTAAAGGGAGAAAAATGTTGGTGTTGAGTTAGGTGTGCTGGGATCAAATCCCTGGTGTTAAGAAGATTGACATGGAGGCTTAAAAATAAACCTCTCTTGCTCAAATCCTTTTTGTGTTGAAACAATTGAAGACATTTAAGATGAAAAAAGGGGCTGAGGTCATTGTGTGTCCAGTAATGGTATGACTGTATTTACTTTTGTTTGGACAGTTTAATGTCTTGAAGTGGCTCTTGTTTCCTCTTATTAATTCCTGTAAATATCATGGAAAAGGATCTCACAGCTCAGCCATGCAGCAGCCAAGTGTTGCACAACCACCTGCCTCTCGGGCTGGCTTCATAGCTTAGCAGAAAACTATGCATTTAAAAAAATTTCAACCAAGGAAAAAAAGATGCATCTTTTTTTTAGTGGAACATTTTCCTCTGTTTCTGGACCAGCAAAGAACTCTCCTCTTCTTTTTTTTTTCTTTCTTTTTTTTTTTCTTTTAAAGATTTTTGGCTTTATTTCTGAAGATGTACTGTATTTAGAAAAAGCTATAGCTTATTTGTCTGAACATTAACTAAAACAGCCAACAAAATATGTGATACTATTGTACTGGTTGGACTGTACATGAGTTGAGTGAAGTCACCAGCCCTTCAGATCACTTGGAATGAGAGTTTGGCTAGTATTACATTTATTTAAAATCTCCCTGCTGGGAGAGTGTTGGCCTCAGGCACCAGCCCACCCAGCACCGTCTGGACTCAGCCCCTGGGCAGGTACCTATATCCCATCGGAGTTCCCACCACCACCAATCCCTTTGTGCTTTGCGATGCCTCCAGGGAAACTAGCCTGGCAGAGTGGAAGAGCTGTGCTTTCTCCCCCCCCCGATTTAATTATAACCAGTTATTCCCATCCCTTTGCCCTGTTTTGGATTCTTTACATATTGTTTCGGAAAAGCTTAGTGGAATCGCAGCCTTTGTATATATAAAATATAGGATGATTGAAGACCTGGCCACTTCTTTATTTAGCTTCCTCAGTCATGCGTTCCTCCCAAAGCATTTTCCCCTCTCGCTGCCAGATCACTGTTTAAACTGTGTGTAAATATAAAAGGAACTGTGGACAACATTTAAAAATGCTGCCCCATGTTGGGAGCAGGGCTTGCTGGAAAGAACATCTTCCTAGAGGCCTTTTTTCCCCTTTTCCTGTGGTTTTGCGGCTCCCTTAGGACAGATCAAACGCCCTGTATGGGTGCCACCGTTCAGTCTAATGGCTCTCTGGTTATCCGTCCCTGTTTGGACTGAAATAGCTCCACCGTTTTTTCTTTTAAACTGAATTCTTTCCTGTCCTCTGAGCATAGAGAAGTTGTAATTAGGAGGGAAAAAAAAGAGACCCTTAGAACCACTATGAAGAGAGGAGATAAAGACGAAAGAGGCTTCTGTAACAAATTTGAGGCAAAGAAAAATAGCAGGTTTGTTCCTTTTATCATAAGGTTTTCTTGGAAAAAGTTGAAGGCGGAATTGAATGGCCAGGCTCTCCTTTCTGCCCCTGCAGCATCGCTCTGAGAGCTGCTCTCGCCCTTCATCTGCTGGTTTTCTTCCTCTGCAGCCCCGTTGCTGGACAATTCCCGTGCTTACGGGAAAGTTTTCTTGTGTTTTTACTGAACGTGGAAAACACTCTCAGCTCGTAACGCTTCTCGGCTCGAGCATCGTGCACCCCACCTGAGCCGCCCGCGGCACCGCTGGGCAGTGGTGTGGTACGGTGTGGTACCGGGGAGGGCGGGGAGCACAGCTCAGGTACTGGCCTTTCTCCAAACGTGCTTTTTGGAGGTGGGAAGGGCATGGGTATAAACTGTATACAGTCCGAATTCAGAGGGATGAAGGCAAGGTAAACCCTGGCTTTTAGGGTGTTTTCAGAGAACAATGCATCGAAAGCGAGGCTAAATTACCACTATTACTTTTCAAATCTTTTTTTCTCCCTGTTTCACAAGCTGCCCTCCTGGTGCGGTGCCGTGACGCTGCCTGTCTGTAGGGGATGGGTGGGTTTCCTGCATCAGGGAGACAACAAAATTCTTTCCCTCTTTTTGTTCCTGTCTGTGCTGGAAGCGACACATTGACGGGCTGATGGGAAGGATGTGCCAAGCTCCAGCACTCTTTCCAAAAGCCCTGTATTGAAACCATGTGATGGAATAAAATTTCTGCTCTGAGGATATTAAAAGGGAGTGCATTTCATTCTCCAGTTTCATTAAAAGCCATTAACATTGGAATGACATGGTCACTATTTATAAATCCCCAGTGCAGATGACTTGGTACAGCTGGTCAGAAGAAAAGAGGTTCAATGGAAACAGGGCGTCTATTTGCATTAATGGTCGTTACGTGCTCCTCTGGCGGCGAGGGGAGACGGTGAGGGCATGGACCGTTTCAATGTCAGTGATTACGCGACTCACGTGTTCTTGTAACTCTTCAACAAATCACAGTCATGACTGGAAAAGGAAAACACTGGTTCAGAACGATGCCTTTTAAACATAAAGCATTACTCTGAAAAACAGTTCTGAGCTGTTTATACTGTCTGTAGGGGAAAAGTTGTCTTGGAAATGAAGAATTAATGAATGGAGAGGAATTGGGGGCAAGAAGACAAACCCAGATTTGTTTTTTAATCTGTGAAAAATAGTCTTAACTCGGATCTTTTCTGTGCGGTGTGATTAATTAGGAGCATACGGCGGGTCTCCCGCAGACACAACAACGGGTCCCTCCCCGCCTCCAACGGGTCCCTCCACGTGGTGGCTTCAAGCCTCGAGACACCGGCAGCGCTCCCTAATACAGCAGGTTTTTGGGTCTCCTGGGTTGCTCTTAGGCTGTCCCTGTGGTCTCTGCTGCAGCAGTGAACGCTGCTGGCCTGGAGCAGGGAGGAAGGGGAAGGGATCTCTGAGACAGACCCCAGTGGCACAATATCCTATAAAATTAAGACTATCTCTGTGTCTGTCTTGATACCGTGAAAATCCATATTTGAGCCATGCTGTAGAGCAGTGAAACCACTGAAGACAATGTCCTTCTCCTCTAATGACTGTAGGAGCAGTCATTAGAGAAAAACACACCCTGACACACATGCCGTGGGACTATCCTCGAGTCAGGCTGTGGAAAAAGGGAATGCACAAGGAAAATGGTGCTTGACATAACAGCAAAACCACTGTTGAAATGGGATCCTTGGATGTTGGCCTTCTAAGCTGGGTTTGACTTGCAGTGAGCAGAATGCACATGATTTAACACAATTGGTGCATCATAAGGTGGGAGTGGGCTTCAGACCTGCCCGAAGTAACAGCCACTGAAAAAAACAATAGTTTAGTATTGTAAACGCCATTTCTGTATGAATTTAGTAAATCAAAGCAGAACCCCACTGCCCCAGAGAACATGAGGTTTTTCCTCCACATCTCTGCTCCTCTCCTCCCATCTTTGGGTCTCCAGCTGAGTTCATTCCTCCAGGCCAGTCTTCCCAGCCTGAAGTGTTACATCTTTTAGTGCTCTCTGCTTTATGGTGCACTTTATCACCTGTTTCTAGAAAACAATGGAAATAATAAATCACAAAAATACATATTTTAATCACTGGCTGACAAGCTGAGCATTTAGATTTAGAAAATATTTAGTCTTCCAACCTAGCAGTCCTCAGAAACCATTTGTGAAGTTGCTTAAACAGACGTCAACTGCTCCCTTCTCATTGCTTTTGATCACCTCCCAAAACTGTGCTATGGACTCAGAGTTTAGGACTAGAAGATGAAGTGAGCTGAGCAGCCCTCTGCTCTCCCCAGGTTAAACTTAACTTTCTAAAGAAGGTAACAATTTTGCAAAAACATAATACATCAAGTAAGAGGCTCAGGTTTGCTCTCCTGGTGTATGAAATCACACACATTGCATATGCGGCATATTAGTGAGAACATAGTCCAAAAATTCCTGATAAGAGCTATAGCAAGAGTGGCTGGCTGATTATTTTTGACAAGATGTTTTTATCTTTAGCCAGTAGCCAAAAGTTTCATCTAGTTTTGCATCCCATATTTTATGATTTCAAATCCCTGACGTCTTTCAAAGCTCTTTGGCTCGTGAGCATGGCCTTCTGACTGACACGAGCCAGTGGACTTGGGTGTCGAGGCCATATAACGGATTACAATAAGCTGTGCCATTTCCAAGGCTCCTCATCTATCATGCAGCTGCTTTCATCGCTCGCACCGAAAGACTTAAGCAGGGATTATGGCATGAACCCTGCCTTTTCTCCATCCCTCTCCCGCGCGCTCTTGCTCTGTCTCTCATTAACCAAGTCTAAGAATTTGTTACTAGAGTTGCAGACTCATTGACCCAGATTCGCTAATAATATGGGGGAGAGGAGATTTTTTCCGTGCTTAATCGCTGGCTTCTGTGTATTCTTAGTGCTATTTATATGCAGGAGAACTAAAAACCTGTAATAAAAATGGGGCCGACTTTGCAGCAAAATTCATGGATGCACACAGTGAGAGGCACAGCAGGAGAGAGATGGGGAAGAGGGAGACGGAGGTGAGCGTTAGGTGGACTTACCTATACTTGCAGACCCAGCAGTAGATTTTTTGATAGCAGATCCTGCTTCTACAGCCTGATCCACAAGACCATGTTGGTTTAGCTCAGGGCTCCCCACTTTACTCTGAAGATGCCACACCATCAAAGTCATGCGCTAACTTTCTTTGTGTCGAGTTTGATTTCCTTTACCACCAAAAAGCAAAGTCAAGCAGAAGGTCTGGAAGTGGGTTGGGAGAGTATTCCTGCCTGACCTGGGAGAGCACTGGCTCTCCCCAGTCTTTGGGGCTCTGTGATCATGTATAGGTCGTGGAAGATTTGCTATCGGCACTTTTCATCCTTGGAGCAGGCCTTCTGTCATGGTTTATTTTCTGCTTGCAGGCAGCTGGTGGATCTTGGAGATTCAACTGCACTTGCTGTCTTTTGGCTCCGATGCCGGTGTCATGATGTGATGTTCGGTTAACCAGGAGAGCTAAGCCCTGGCGTTGGCTTTCCTGTCAAGGCAACCGTTCTTTTAAATGATGTGCTTGAACTTCGCGTTCGTATGAGCTCCCCACTGCAAGGAAAGGGCTTAATTTGAAAGGAGCAAGGATGCAGGAGCTCGTTTCCTGAGGACATGGTGGGAGACAGGGTGGAGCAGCCTGGAACATATTGCAAGGTTCTGCTGGAATTGCCCGTGTTTGCTGGATTGAGAAGGATCAGAGCAAAAGGATTTTACCTAATGCGGTTGGCAAATACCTCTCTGCTTTCATGGAGGAATGCCTAGAAGACCAGAATAAATGTGTCATTAGCCTCTGCCTAGAAAACAGTTTTAGCATTTTTTAAAAAAAATTCCCCACAAAATGTTTGGTTTCAAGCATTAGCCACAGAAGCAAGAGGGTTTTCTCGCTTGAAAATCCTCGTGGAGACAGGCGCAACCTGATTTTGCGAGTTAAAGTCAATCCCTGTTCTCTGGGATTTTTCTGGACTGTTCTGCAATGAAAAATGTTGTATGTCCATTAGATACTTGCTTTGAGAGTTACCTCAGTGACACAACACACCTTCTTTCAATGAAAAAACAACTTCTGTCTTTCCTCCTCCCCTCCTTCCCAAATTAGTCTCTTCAAAAATGTCACATTTCCTCTCTTCAATCTCCCTTCAATGCCTCAATTTCTGTATCACTCTATTGCAAGTGAACCATGTGGGGTTTTTTAACTCCCTGGAAATTTGTCTCAGGTTAGAGGACCAGGCAGGGAGACCTTTACATCAAAGCGGGGCTCTGGTCTGGTCATGCAAACCACAGAAATTTAAATGGGGGCTATTCATTAATTGTCAAGTTGAGTTTTCCAGTGTTTGAGCCAGCAGGACGTTCGGAGATGAGACCGATTTTTTGTAGCAGCCTTATCGTGGATTTGGTAGCCTAACTTTACAAATTCACACTGGTGAGCGTGGAATAGGCGACACCAGTGCTTCCCGCAGAGCTCCCCGACACATTTTCTGTATTTAAAAAAAAAAAAAAGTCTAGGCAGCGCACTAAATTTATATGTGAACAGATTTTTATCTCTCGTTCTCAGACGATAAGATCGCATCGGAGCAGAATCCTGTTTCATGTTACTGTTACTGGTTGTTATCTGCAGTAGCAGCCTAGCCTGCTTCTTCCAGCCTCCGGCAAGGCTCCAGCCCACGCGCCCGCAGGCGGCTGCATCGTCTCCAGCAGTAAAGATGCACGGCAAGGACCGTGCTTTTACTGGACCGTGCTGTGATTGACTCCCAGTCCGCGAGGGCTGTTTCTACAAGCTCGCAACCGTGCGGTAAACTTGACCACGCTGTCCCCACCTGTTGGGATTTTCCTGTTTCAAAGCAAAAGCCACCTGCCCCCTCTCTCCAGACACTTTGTTTAATGTTCAACAGGGTTGTTGCAGCCGCAGCGACCTAACTATCTACTGTAATAGGAAAAAGTTCTAATGTTACTGATAAAGCAGCGGCCATAAAGATAAGATGCGGGCGTGTTAGGTGGATTCCCATTCGCCTGTGCAGTGAGCGTTAATGGATGGATTTCAGGCTGCTACCTTTCAGCCTTTTCTCTGAACAACACGGGGAGACCACACTCCGGCTGCATGCTGATGAGCTGTTCTCCTGTGAGCTGTTCACCACGGGGTGGTGGTCCCAGTAATTTCTGTTCCCTTGCTTTATCCAGTATGCATCCCTGTTGGGCACCTGGCTGCCCTGTGGTTTGCTTGCCTTGTGATCCTGCGCATCTTTTGTCATGGATTTACTTGGAGGGGGTCCTCAGGAAAGGGATGCGGGAGCCAGGGAATGTCTTTTGAGGCAGTGGTTGTAGAGTTAATACAGACGGAGAATTTACCCGATGCGCATCGGGAAGGCAGTGCCTTCCTCCTCCAACTGTCAGGCTGCCCTCGTCATAGCTCTCTGCTGTAGCTCTGGTTTCCTTGAACGTTATTCTCTTCTCCCTCATTTTAGGGCTGTCTGTATTATTATTCCTGCCCGGTTTGTCAGGGCAAGTGAAGACAGGATCAGTCTGGCTTAAGGTCAACTCCCCAGCTAAGCAGCCTCCTCCGTCCCGCGCCCCAGAGAGCAGCAGCCTCGGGGAGAGCTCTTGTTCTGAATTTTGTTTGCTGCTGTCAGTGGGATTACAGTGCCACAGCAAATGCGATGCTGTAAAATGGGTGAAAAAAATGTTTATTTTTAGAACTGGAACCATGATAAATATGTGGAATTTGTCCAGGGTCTGCCTGCTGTACCTTTTTGAAATGCAAAATGCATGTTTGTTAAAATACCTCTCAAAAGGTCAGCATAACCTAAGAAGTAAATGTGCTGGCCTTTTGGAAAGGAGGTGAAGTTTCAGATGTGCGATAGCTGCTCACGGTTGACAGCATGGGTCCCCATAACCCAAATCTATTTTGGTGCAGCCCGTGTGGATGGAAATGCTGCCTTCCAGCCAGGTTTCTTTTGCAGGTTTCAGTGAGGAGCCCTACACCATTCCTAATCCTTCAGTTCAGCTTTTTCTTCCATTTTCCTGGCTTACTTCATATTTGCTGAAGCCCTGCTCGTGCGTTTCAGGGACTCATGCAGCGAGCATCATGTTTGCAGTTGGTGAGAGTAGGGATGAAAAATGGAAAACTCCAGAATGAAAAGAAGCAAAATGCTGGATGGGACCTCAAAACATCACCCAGGGGGACCCAGTGGGTTCGTGTCCCATTTGATGATCTAGCCACTCTGCTGACATGCTTACAGGGCTCAAGGATTGAAGTATTTGAGAACCTTACATTTTTCAATCCTTTTAGCTTCCTGCGAGGTGGAGGAATACTATTGCTTTCTGTTAGACAGGGAAGTGAGGCATAAAGAGAAGAAATTACTTGCTCAAAGCATTGTAGGAGTCTCATAGCTGCAAAAAAGAGTTGGTGTAGCTCTTAGCTGCCTGTCACGGCATCAGGCACCCTTGGGTAGGGTGGCATTTCTGCCACGAGCTTGGCTGTCATTATCCCACTGAGGGGCTTTTGGGTGGGAAAGCACAGACAGGAGGGGGGGCGGGTTTGGAGAAATAGCAGAGGGGCTGAAATGTGATCCAAACTATGGAAGCTGAGCTGCAAATTAGGCAATTCAAAGGCACAAACATCCTGTTGAGCTTGCCTAGTCCCCTTGAGTACACAATGAGTAAAGCACATGCCCAGGCTTAGCTTCAGGCGTGTTTCAGTGGGAAAGCTCTGCCCCCCCGCCTTGGGTTATGTCAGGCTTTATTCCTGGTGGCAACCGGCAGGTGTTCATGCGAGGGGGGAACGGCATTATAAATAAATTATCCATTCATTTCCTTCTGGAGACTTTCCTATTGTTTAGCCACAATATGCTTTCCTGTTTTTAAAAAAAAACAAAACAAAACAAAAAAGCCAAACCCTGGCCCCAAGTTCCTCTCTGGCAGGGTGGACCCAAAGCTGCGTTTGAAGTGGGTGCCCATCGCTCTTCCGTCCGTCGCGCTGCTGTCACTGTCACTCCCGCCTCGGTCCTCCGCGCGTTCCGAACGCGGCGTGAGAAGTACCTGCCCGGGAGCCGTGCGGGAGGGCATCGCCTCCTGCCGCGCTCGGGCTTTACGCGTGTCTTTTCTCTGGCAGGTCGATGTGGGAGGAAGGCTGGTGCTGCGCAGGGGGTGGGAAGCAGGGGATTCTCGTGATAGCGCAGAGGACGGGGGAACAAAAGCTGGCTTCCCTCCTTCCTCCTCCTGGCTGACGCAGGGACATTCAGGCCAGGGCACTTGCTTTCACAGGGGAATTATTTTTAACTGTTTTAGAAAAAAATGCAGCTCAGTGGGTTATAAAACGAGGATTTCTCTACAAGGGGAGGCTGTTGCCCAGCAAGGTGGGGTGAGATGTGAGAGAGCAGCACTGAGCCCACCGGGTCCCGCAGGAGCCCCTCGGAGTCTGTCCCGGCAGCACCCGCCGGTGGCTTGGCTTAACGGCGCAAAGGCTCTGTGAATCCAGATGAAAAACGCGGAGCCGGTGTGGGAGAGCGTGGCCAGGAGAGGATTCACCCCTCGTTGCTCGGGGCCGCTTGCCCAGCGTTACGTGCTGGCTGGGTTCGTGCCACCATGCTAAGGAAACCCCAAACCGTATTTCCTCTGCGGCAGCATCATTTGTCGGGAACATTTGCAGGCGGACACATGGAGCAGCACCCACATGAGCAGCGGGTGGGTCTGTGCTGAGAGCAGCCATCTTCTGCATTTTAGCTCTTCGGCAGGCAAGAAATGAGATTTCTCCTGGGAATACCCAAGAGAAATACCTATACATCTTGCGAGCATGGCCAGGGCTGACCCCGCAGACCCAGGGAACCCCCTCCTGCACTGGGAGAGCCCGGGGGCAAGCCTGGCCCGCGGCACTGCTGCGAGGAGAGATGCTGTGCCAGGCGGTGGGACTCCCCCAGGAGGATTTAACACCCGGGGGGGCTTTTCTCCTCCCTGTCTCCCCCAGGACTCTGCCTTCGTGGCCCTGGCACGAAATGGCAAACCCCCCACTGGTGTAAGGGCAAGGATGTATTTATTTACATTAGTGCACGACAGGATTAACCATTACCTTGTGCTACGCGGCGATTGTCACATGCAGTACGAACGAAGAGATACAAAAGACCTTTTATTTAGCCACTGCGTTTGCCTGTCATAATGTAGGACTGACCTTTTTTCTTGATGTGAACAGGAGCTTTTTGCCTTTGCAGCTCTTTGACTCCTGTTGCAGATGCCTGATTCTAATCCTGTGTTCAGGTCTTGCCTGCGACCCCCTTTCTCTTGCGTTTGCAAAGGCAGCGGTTGCTTAGAGCCTCTCTTAGTTCAGACATGAATGCAAGTCCCAGGGTTTTGCTTGCAAAAAAGGTGTCACAACTGCAGCTCTCCTGCCAGCTTTCCCAGCTGAGCTCCCGGCGTCTTCTGAGGAAAGCGTCAGAAAATCCTTCCCTTGTCATGAAGCAAAGCCAGGGGTTACACACAGGGAGGAAGCAGCTTGAAGGAAGGGCCAGGCAGGCGGCTTCTAAAGCTTCAAACGTGGCAAAATACTTCAAAATAAATGCGTGCATGTGATGCAGTTTTATATTTAACAGGATGACTTTGAGCACCCGGGACGCCTTCTTTCTTTGCTTTAAAAATCTACAAAGCCAGGTGCAAAGAGGGGGAGAGTGGGATGGGTGGGAAATGGGGAGATCAAAGTGCCTGTAACTCTGCGGTGGTGGTGGTGGTCCTGGGACCCCTGATCCCGGAGCAGGACCCCATGTATTCAGGGATATGCAAAAGAGATTGTCCCCGCCTCAGGGAACCTATAGCTAAGGCTTAAGATTAAAAGTTGGGCTTTTTTCATTTCTGCTTCACGCTTGTGTGAACTTCACTTTAGGCCTCAAATCTGCTTTTCTTGAAATTGGTCTCGAAATTGCTATTGACTTTAAATGCTGCAAGATCTCACCCATAAATTCTCCTTCTCCCATCTGTAAAATGAGGATGGCAGGATTTCTGTGCCATCTGTGGTGCTGTGAAGCTGAAAACAATCATCATTTATAAAGTGCTTTGAGCTCAAATGGGAGGTTCTGTGTAAAGGCGAGGCTTTGCGGGATGAAATGTTCCTTAATGTGCCAGTTGCATCTGATATCTGAACCAGGGGCTGGGTTGAAAGTTTTGGAAGAACATTCTGGTGATGCAGAGGTAGTGCTCCAGCTGCTAAATGTCTTGGTTTAGTTGTGTTGTTCAAAAGCTCCTGTTCATCGTTATAAAATTAAGGGACAGAGAAACCAATGGCTGCAGGTCCCCAAAAAATCAGTAGCCTACATCCGCGTTCACCTTGAGCACCTCTGATCTTAACAGCCACGATTCTCAGAGGTGGTGTGACTCTGGCCACCGGCGGGTGATTTAGAATCATAGAATCATAGAATCATAGAATCATACAGGTTGGAAAAGACCTCTAAGATCATCGTGTCCAACCGTCAACCCAACACACCATGCCCACTACACCATGTCCCTAAGGGCCTCATCTACACCTCCAGGGATGGTGACTCCACCACTTCCCTGGGCAGCCTGTTCCAAGGCCTGACCACTCTTTCAGTAAAGAAATTTCTCCTAATGTTCAATCTAAACCTCCCCTGGTGCAACTTGAGGCCATTTCCTCTTGTCCTATCGCTAGTTACTTGGTAGAAGAGACCAACACCCACCTCGCTACAACCTCCTTTCAGGTAGTTGTAGAGCGCGATGAGGTCTCCCCTCAGCCTCCTCTTCTCCAGGCTAAACAACCCCAGTTCCCTCAGCCGCTCCCCATCAGACTTGTGCTCCAGGCCCTTCACCAGCTTCGTTGCCCTCCTCTGGACACGCTCCAGCACCTCAACGTCCTTCTTGTAGTGAGGGGCCCAGAACTGAACACAGGATTCGAGGTGCGGCCTCACCAGTGCCATGCTGTTGTAAATAGGAATGCACAGCACATGCGTTGTAAATAGGAAACTGGGAGCCTCAGCCGCAAGCGTTAGGCCTTTCCGAGTGCAATAGGATGCATCTGATGGGAACAAAAGGATGTTCGTTTTCAGCCAGCTTTGCAGGGCGTAGAAGGGAAGCTGCCTAACCTTTGCCCCAAGAGCCACATTTGCCTTATATTTGTATAAAGCTGAGGGCCGAATCGGTGCAACAAAGAGCAGATTGTGGCCAAGCACAGCATTTTAAGATTAAATAGTGTGGTTCCCGGCGAGTAATGCAAAGCACGTGTGGCAAGTCGGTTGCAGTTGCTCGGGCTGAGCTAAGGCATGGCTCAGGTCAAGCACCGCTGACAGAGCCACTGGTTTCTCCTTTTGCAGACACAAGCCACCAGACCCGCTCCGTCTCCAGCCGCCCCTATTACAGTTTGCCCAACAGCAGCCATGAGAGACGCTCGGTCCTCGCTATCACGGAGCCGCCGCGTTTCCACTCCCAAGCCAAAGGCAAGAACGTGCGTCTGGACGCTCACTCCCGCAAGGCCACGCGGAGGAACAGTTTCTGCAACGGGGTCACCTTCACCAACCGGCCCATCCACCTCTACGAGAAAGTCAGGCTGAAGCTGGTGGCTGTGCACCACGGCTGGAGCGGGGCCCTACGCTTCGGCTTCACCGTTCACGACCCATCGCAGATGAGCTCTGACGAGATACCAAAGTACGCCTGCCCGGACCTAGTGACCCGACCCGGATACTGGGCCAAAGCTTTGCCAGAGAGGTTTGCTGTGAGAGACAATATCTTGGCCTTCTGGGTTGACCGTCATGGGAGAGTCTTCTACAGTATTAATGACGAGGAGCCAATATTGTTTCACTGTGGTATTAAAGTTTCCGGTCCTCTCTGGGCACTCATAGACGTCTATGGAATTACCCATGAAGTGCAAATACTAGGTAAGTGTGTATTTTGGCCCATGGTTTGCTCTTCTGGTTGCTCTTTCCCCAAAGGCATGATAATGGAGAAAAGACGCATGATCTATCTGGCTGATTATTTCTATGGGACACTTAAAAAAACTAATTTACTGTTGGTTTTGTACTTCAAATTAACCCTTTTTCTTTTGCCAGCAGTGGGGATCCAGAAAGCAATATATGTCAGAGAAGTCAGCGATGGAAAGTCCTAAGGCTGTGCATTATAGCAGCCATGTGAGGGGCTAGATGGAAATCTTTACGTGTAACTTTACCCAGCTTTTTCTGAGCTAGATGTGCTGCTATGGCATGGAAAAACATGGTGCAAGGTCTCAGGGACTGAGGAGACAAAGGCGACCAGCTCTGGCTTCCCCTTTTCTTTGCCAGCTACCAGTTGCTGCCAGTCCACTGGAAAACTACGACCCATTCCCTAAGAGTTTCCTGGCCAGTTTCCCAGCCCCTCTCTCAACTCTTGGCCGTGGTCCCCACCTAGACAGGCAGTTCAACCGGCTGTGTTTGCAGATGTAACCCCACTTACCCTTCCCTTATACGTGGGCATCACTGTATGTCTGCAAAGCACCGGCTGCCGCACAGGATGCAGCCCGCCAGCTGAAGAGTGATGGGAAAACGTAGCAGGAGCTCCCGTGTGCTTCGGGATCCTCGCCACCGCATGCCTCATCTCCCCTCACCCCTAAGCAGATCGCTGCATTCAGGTGGTGCCTGGCTGATTTACAAGCATCGTCCTTGGGGAGGGCTGCAAGAGGGGAAGAATTGGTTCCCGTTAGCAAACGGAGCCGATTGCCATGGAATGACTTTCCTTTTGTGACTTTTATGGCATTGAAATTTCAAATGAATTCAGTGTTAGATGGAGTGATTTGAACTGGTCTACACCACGGGGAATCCTTTTAAAATAGAAGAGTGTTGCCCTTTCCCGGAGGCTCCTAGGAGCTGATTTAGTTTTAACAGCCAAGCTAAGCTGCACCTGCTCGAGGGGATGGTGCCTCCCTCCTCACACTGAACAGACACCAGCGATAAGCTGGTTAGTCCAGTGGGCAGGCAGCTCCATCACATATTCTTCTGAGTGGTACCAATTATTTTACAGCCGAGAAGGCTACACATAAACAACACTTTGCCCTGCCTGCTCTGCCTCAAATGTGTAATTAAACCTTACCAGTAGCTTATCCTGTAATTGCAATTGCGATGCACTCCAGCCTCTGGTGCTCATCACAGAGGTGAAGGAGCGTTTGCTGTTTTGGACAGTGCAGCTGCTTCACCAGAGCAGTCCTTCTTCCTCATTAGATTATAGTTAGAAAAGTAAAATGCAGCTGATTTCTGCCCCCAGGCCCCAGTCCTGCCCGCGGCATCCAAGTGTGCAGAGTGAAAGTCTCAGCTGAGGCCACCTGTACTCCGATTATTTTTAAATCAAAGTACCAAGCCCCACAAACTGCCCCAGGAATCAGGGCGATGCTCAGCCATCTGGGGCACCGGGGGACCCAGCCTCCTTGCTACAGATGTGGTGGTGTCAAAGCGGACATGTTTGTCTCTCTGTCTCTTCCTCCCAAAATTTTGCAAAGCTGTGAAATATAGCCCAAACACAGATGCACAAAATGCATCTTTCAGCATCATGAAGCTTGGATGTGCCTTACTCTTCTGTGGCAGCATTTCTTGCCAGATACCCTGTGCTTGCTAGAAGCAGCTGCTTCAGCCCTCAGCCTACACCAGTGGCCTCTCCTGCATGGGCTTCTGAGCGAAGGCAGCCTCTGCTTCGCAGCTGCTGGATGGATTTGGGTGTTTTTCCTTCTTTGGTAAAAGCCTGGTGATTTTCTCCTCCAAGGAGCAGGCAGTGTTGGTGCTGGGATGCTTCTCCCCTCTCCATCTTTGGGAAGACCAGGAGTCTGCCTCATTCATGCTCACTTTTAACTTCCATGTGCTTCGACTTTGCTCAGCTGGTTAATGCCTTACCTTTGGAGTAAAGTGTCCAAGCCACCCTGGGCAGTGCTGGAGGTAGAAGGAAGGGCATTCCTGAACCTCCCCACACCTTTAAATCCCTGCCCTGCCATGGACGAGGTGGAAATCTGGGAGATGAATTAAGAATCAGCATCCTGACTTTCCCTTTGCTGTGAAAGGGGAGAACAACTCTCTAACTGTAAAAATTTTCTTTGTAACACCTGCAGCAAGTAGCTGTTGTGACAAGCTCTCAATTCAAAATCTCTGCGGTGGTGTGAACACCCCTGAGATACGAGGCTTGAAATCTTCTTGTAAAATGACCTCTCTTGGACACACCTGTGCTAGAGACCTCACAGCTGTAAGGCAATGACAAGCAGTGTGGAAGGAACATCTATTCGTGCTTGTGCTCCTTTGCCCATCACTGTGTTGCAGATTTGGCTTGCACAAGACCTTTGGACAACAAAATATTGAGATGTCTCCTTCTTTTACGGAGCACCCTCAAAGCTATTAGTCCCCTCTACTGAGAAAGCTGTAGGACCACACTGGTTTATAGCTTTTCCCAGTTCACCAGTGCAAGGAGCTCCCAGATTACATCGGTACTTCATAACACTTGTTTTTCCTCAGCTAGTGCCAAGATACACCCCTTTCTCTGCCTGCTCCACATGAGACTCTCCACTGATAGCTTTTCATTAGTGTTGACCTCTGGCTAATTTTTCCATTGTTTTTCCATTCAGAGGAACAGAATTCAGATAATCTGTAGGCTGAAATAATAACAATTGTAACTGTAAAAGTAGGCAATTGTATCTTGACTCTAATGTCCCTTATCACTGGGTTTATCTCACAGATAGCATGTTTGCAGAGACCATGACCACTGCCCGTCTCAGCACTGCCCGTCTCAGCACCTGCCTTCCGCAGAGCAACCATGATTCAGCCAACTTCAATAACAACGAACTGGAGAATAACCAAGTGGTGGCCAAAATTGCAAACCTAAACCTAAGTCGGGTTCCAGGAATTGCGACAGACAACCACATCATCCCCTGTTGCCCAAACCGACGGCAGCGTGCCCAGGGGGTCCCAGCCTTCCTGGACACAGACCTGCGATTCCACCCCACCCGTGGACCTGACATTACCTTTTCTCAGGACCGGATGGTTGCATGCACCAACTGGCAAGAAAGCAATAGGACTTTAGTGTTTTCTGACCGGCCTTTGCACATCGGTGAAAGCCTCTTTGTGGAAGTAGGACATCTTGGGTTGCCATACTATGGGGCCCTTTCATTTGGCATCACTTCTTGTGATCCGAGTACTTTACGGACAAATGAGCTTCCCGCAGATCCAGACTTTCTCTTGGACCGCAAGGAGTACTGGGTGGTTTACCGAGCGTTCCCGGTCCTCAACAGCGGCGACATTCTCAGTTTCATGGTCTTGCCAAACGGAGAGGTGCACCATGGGGTGAATGGAGCCAGCCGAGGAATGCTAATGTGCGTGGACACCTCGCAGTCTCTCTGGGTGTTTTTTACAATCCACGGTGTAATCAACCAGCTCAAAATACTGGGTGAGTGCAGCCAAAAGAAATGATAATGGGGAGCACCTGGTTGGTGAAGTTTCCTGGGCTGGAACAGGAGCTACAGGTTTGCATTCGCAGTGTTGTGTTGCCTTTAGCAGGCGCTCACCGAAGTGAGGAAGCAGCTCCTGATCTCACCTTGTGGTTGCAAACAAGAGTGAGCGAGACATGGTAGCTATGACATAGATGTATGCAGCCTCTATAAGTCTCCCAGAAAAGGATGAGACTTGAGAGAGAAAATAAGCAGCAGGTAGGGAGGCAGGGATGGCTGTGGGGGGGACGGCTGGTTTTCAGAGGGTTTGTTTGTAAAAGGGATTTTTTATAAACCCACTATTCCAGCCAACAGGTATTAAACTCCTGCCTTGGTAAGGGTGATGATTTTTGTGAGCACAGCTCTGGTTTAAGCACGTGTGTTGCTGATGGACGGTGATCGCTCCCCAGGCACTGCCACAGCTCGGGTATCAGATGTCGCTTTTGATCTATTGCTGGTGACCAGTTACAGGGCTTCTCCTTTCCTCTTCTTACGGATTCTGTCAGAAAAGCAGATGTTGATGACTTTGTAAAGCAGGTTTTTCTCATTTAAAGCAATGCCCTTTCCCAGCTGCCCCTGATCTGGCAGTTAGACAGTGATAGCTTGAGGCCGCTGCTGCTGGAGAGATCGGGACCACAGGGAAGTGACTTTACACCCCAAATGATGGCTGTCAGATAACCGGGTGCTCGCCTCGCTGAAGCACTGAACAGAAATTTAAAATGGCATAGCGAGGTCCAGGCCCTGGAGGTCACATCCAAAATCATGCACCTGTATTGTTATTAAGGGGCAACACTTAACTCAGCAGCTGGACTTTCTCCTAAAGCACCCTGCGCACGTGGGGTGGGGCTGAGGGGCGTTCAGCTGGGGTTTGGGTGTCCGGCGGCCCCGCGGCGGGCTCAGCTCTCTCCTGTGTTTGCAGGCACTGTGCAGTCCAGCCCAGTGACCGTCTCTCCCTCAGGATCCCCCGGCGGCTCGCAGTACGACAGCGACTCGGACATGGCCTTCAGCGTCAACAGGTCGTCGTCTGCTTCAGAGTCATCGCTCGGTAAGGAGAGCCCAGCCCTCGGCACCCGGCTGCGCCGAGACAGGAATCCGGGCTGGTAGACGATGCTGGGGCTACGCAAGACAGCAGGGCAAGGTTTCGGGGGAGGTGTTACATCTCCTGCGAGGCCAACAGAAATAATTGGAAGAAGACACGAAGCGGTGGGAAGATTTTTACAGCCTGAAGGCTGCGTGTTGCTTCCCACTTTGTCAGTCTGTCTAATGACAGTGGTCCCTGCGGGGCTGCCCTGGCTGCAGCAGCAGTGCTGCAGTAGTGGGGGGTGCGGTATCGTGTCTGGGGGTCTTACACCACCCAGACCAGTGCGTTCTGCACTGCCAGGGCTCCACTGCCGGTGGGATGCCCACATAACTGCTCACGTGCTGGTGTTTGGGTCTCAGGCAGACGGTCCTGAGTGCCCTGCCCAGTACTGTCCCCTGCACGTGCTGTTGTGCAGTGCCGCAGCCGCCTGGCACAGCCGGCGAGATGCAGGAGCACCCTGCATGGAGCACGGCTCCTTCGGGGAGAGCAGGGCTCTGCACACCCACACCATGAAATGGGTGTGCAAAATCACAGCCCTGCTTGGGGAAGCCCAGGCGAGCCGTGCTTGCCCCATCTGTAGAAAAGGGATGGCAGGCTCTGCCCGGAGCTGTACCTGGGCTACCAATTAGAATACGCTGGGGCTCGTTTGGCCAAACGAACCAGGCAATGACTAAGGAAGGAAGAGCCTTACAAATTGACTTGAGTGTGTGTGTGTTGTACCGTGTCAGGTTTGCACCATCCTGGTGCCTAAATGATCTCATTCCTTCCTCCTCTTTTGCAGTGACTGCTCCCAGCTCCCCTCTGAGCCCTCCCATCTCTCCCGTCTTCCCCCCTCCGGAGCCATCAAGCAGCAAGAACGGGGAATGCACCGTCTGCTTTGACAGCGAGGTGGACACGGTGATCTACACCTGCGGACACATGTGCCTCTGCAACACCTGCGGTCTTAAGCTGAAGAAGCAGCTCAACGCCTGCTGCCCAATCTGCCGACGGGTCATCAAAGATGTTATTAAAATATACCGCCCTTAGCGCCCGGCTCGGGCTGTAGGAAGGGGGAACGCCGCTAGCAGTAACCATGCCTTTCCGTCCCTGCTTATGGGTTATCGTGCTGGTCAGTTGTTATCAAGTGGCTCGTTATCTGTGTTTCCTTATTTGACTGGTAGGGCACAATTCAGGGATAAAATTGAGCTGAGGATCATGCGGGGCCCAAAGGCACGGCTGCCGTGCCAGCCAGGCTGTGTGCCCACGGGCGAATCCGGGGAATCGCGGTCTGGACACAACCCAGCTGCAAATGAGAAATTTCCCGTGCAAAGGCTCTTTTTTTCCTCTTCCTCCGGAGGAGGAGGCTCGCTGTGGTGCGGATCGGGAAGGGGAGGTTGCCACTTGGTCAGTGCCGGGTGCCACTGGACTTCCCAACCCCGAAACCCCAACAGCTCTGGGCTGCTGCCGGGTGCTTGCGCTTTGGTGGAATAAAATTAGGACGAGGCCCAGTGAGAGGGTTCAAAGTGGACAAAACTGATCTGGAAATGTCATGTTCATCCCTGTAAGGGGGACTAGCTAAGGCCAAACTAGTAGCCCAGCCAGATTCTCACTTGTTTGGGTTTCGCCCCCCTGAACAGGCTCTGGGGCACATGGAGAAGCTGGTCTGGACTTAGATAAAGCAGCTTTTGCTTTCTGTGGCAGAGCAGGGACTTTTGGCCAGGGAGAGACCCGGGGAGCAGCCACGGAGTAGCAGTGCGGAGCACGAGCCCGCTGAGAGCCCCAGCCAACCCCAACTGCTGCAGCAGCAGCGCTGGAGCAGCGGGCAGCAGCGCTGGGCTGGGCAGGCAGTGCCCGTACGTCTGGCTGCTGAAGCCATAAATTGCAGCCTGCGGGCGAGAGGGGCATTTGGATGGGCACACTGCAGTCCTGGCTTAGAAAAAGCGCAGGGCTACGGCCGTCTGCAGTGGAGGCCGTCACCTCCAGGCACACACGCCTGCGTTTTGCTCGGCTCCTCTTCGCAGGCGGCATAGCTGCCGTCTCACGCCGTCCTGCCTGGCTCGCCTCCCCTAGCCCTTCCCCTGCGGCCAGCGCCGCGGCAGGGCTCAGCCTTCCTCCTGCCCCACCACAGGGACTTTTTTGGAGCCTGTGGTGGGAAATTCATTTCTGACGCAGTCCCAGCAGGCTCACCTTTTTTCTGGGGACTGTGTATGTGCTGATTTTACCTGCTCTTTCTCCTGCCTTTTCAGGTTTCCCAGCACAGCTCCCAGCTGCCCAGACACTGGGTCCCTACAGTAGATGAGAACTTGTTGAGATGAACTGGGATCTATCTCACTTGGCTTTACTTGGCAGGAGGAAAGAAAAAGGCTCTGGGGCTACTATTAGATGTTGGGACTTAAAAGGTAAATGGGTTTCAGCTGTGATGTTAGCCAGCTACAAGCAGCAGCAACCTGGATGAGCTGGGCAGCATCTGAGCACGCAGCAATTGGGGCTGGTGCGAGGAGCTCGGTGTCCTCCTCCCTGCTGCTCCCGCAGGAGCTGCCCTCCATTCTCCATCCTCCGCCCTCTGCCCACTTGCACAGCTCCTGTCCAGTCCTTCACCCTGAGCCTGGCTGGTTTCCAGCTGGTCTGGGTTCGTAAGGAGGGGAAGAGAGAGGATGCAAATGGGAGGATGAGAGGGGCTGGTGTCATTCTAGCTCGGTGACCATGTGCCACCAAGTGCATAAGAACGGCTTTCTTCAGAAAGGTGCAATTATCATATTTTAGTCCAAAAAAAAAAAAAGAATAGCAACCCCTGTACATTTCAGGGTTTCTGGGCACAGAGGGGCAGCCTGACGTTGTCGGTGTCTGTCACCTCACCTCGCCGCTCACTCTCTCCTCCGAGGCCCCGGTAGCCGTGGGTGCACTGCCACCTTTCGCGGCACCGCTGCCATGGTGGTGGTTTGGCGGTGCCGCGCTTGGTTACCAACCGGCCCCGTCCCAGCCCCGCTCTGCCATCAGGGAGAGCACACCCCGGGGAGCAGCTCGTCCTCCTCCCGCAGCGGGCTGTGGCTGCCAGCTCACAGGGCATGGAGAAAACCTTTTTTTTTTTTTTCCTTGAAGATCTAATTAACATTTTAATTAAGTGTATAAATGAGAGGCTGCTGTAGAGTGAGATCTCTCACCCATTGCCCTGCTGCATCGGCACGAGAGCCTGCTGGCTTTGCAGAGCCCCTTTTTGGAAACTCAGCTGATGCCACTGGCTGTGCCGCCGCCGAGCGTGCTCAGCCCTCAGCAGAGCCACCGGCACTGCGACTGTGGCACGAGTTCACTTACACCTTTGCAAAAGGAGCAAAGCGAGGGCAGCTTTCCAGCAGCTGGAGCCTTGCCCAGACCTCCGGGCTGCCCTCCGCCCCGGGACCGCAGATGTGGCCTTTGCAGAGACCTCCCCGGTCCCGCGTTTGCAGATCAGGGTCCGGCTGCGGTCAGTGGGCACAGCACGAAGAGCACGATGATGGCAAAGTACGTGAGCATGGGATGAAGGGCCAGGGGGGTTAGTGCCTGCCTGGTAAACGGGCTGCAGTGGGAAGCCTTTGCATGATGAGGAATTCAAGGAAAGTTGTCCGAATCCACAGCAAGCAATGTTAGCTTGGATCAGGTCTGGGCTAGCAAACACCAGCAGCCCTCCCTGGGGCTGCTGCCCTGGTTTCAGGGGTGCCCGGTCCCTTTCGGTGGCTGCACACAGCCACACGCGTGGGCAGAGCGGAGCCTTTGCTTGGCTGACACCTCGGGTCCTCAATGAGCGGGGCTAATTGCGTACCTGGGGTGGGTTTGTTTTTGGTGTAGCTCTTCTTTTTTTTTTTATTTCCAAGCCAGCAAGGAGAAATACCAAATCCACCCCAGGCTGTTTTGAGCTGTTCAGGACACGTTGCACAGGCTGAATTTTTGCTGTAGCAGCCGAGACCGGTTTCCAGAAGCGCAGCACCCAGCAGGGCCAGCAAGGGAGCCAGCTCAGTCAGGGCAGTGACAGGAGTCGTGCAGCGAGCGGGACGTGAGAGCAGTGGCCGTGTCGCCCTGCCTATCCGAGAGCAACAGGAATTTTCCAAAATAGGCCTCTTATAAAAGATTTCCAGGAAAAGGTAGCCTCTTACAGATTTAATTGTTAGTATTCGTATTGCTATTTTTTTTAAACAGTCCGATGATATATGATTTGTACAGAAGATCTGTTTGTGCCTTATAAGGGTGTCTGTGCACTTTTTATCCTTTTTAAAGCAACTTTTAAAAAGAAAAAAAAAACGGGGAGAAAACAACACAGATCAATGGTAGTTTTATAGAATTTTGTGTTCACTGAGAACCCTGCTTTTTTTTATATATATTGGAGTGAAAAAGTTTATTTCCATGGATTTCCCCCCCCTCTCCTCCTAACCTATTTGTTTAAAAATTAAAAAAAGGAAGAAAGAAAGAAAAAGAAGAGATGGGGGAACTCTTTTACCTTCCCCCCGTTCCAAGACAGTTACTCTCTTATCGTTACCTTTATGATTCAGTACTGTGACCTGTACATCATGTTTAAGCTGAATCAGATTTTGGACCTCTGTATTAGGCTTTTCAAGCAAATCATTTGGGGGACGGGGAGGGGGGGAGGGCATCGCACGAGGGAGGGAACTGCACTTCTACATGTCAGTGCTCTATAGCGTTGTGTTCAGTGCTGTGTGTTTTACTTTTGTCCATTTACCTGTTTTACATTAATATAATTTTACTTGTTTATGAAACAAATAAAACTTTGGCTTGTAAAGAGTGCTCCTGGACGTTTAAAAGCGTTTGACCTGGAGGGTGAGCAAATTCTTTATTTCCAAAGCGTGGCAATGCTAATACATAGAGGCAGGGCACCTCTGTTCAGCTCAGGCACCTCTGCTTTAAAAAAAAATGTTCGGTACTTTAAATACCTTGCATGAGCTTTGCTTTGCTCCTGGGAGGTCACTGCACAGTGATGGGCAGGGGAGGGTAGGGGGGATTCCTGGTCCATTTAACCTTGCAAACCCTTGAAAGTTTGGCCGGCCACTGCAGTAAAAGCAGGGTGTATTTTAGGCTACCGAGGTGGGGGGGTCCTGTGGCAGATGCCCTCTCCAAGTGCCCCAAATTCCTCATCCAACCTGCACTGTCTCAAGCAAGGCAGCTGCCAGCCTGGCCCCACTCCTGTGCCCGCGGTGAGGCTGGGGCAGCCTGGGGACCACGCCGGCTGGCCCGGGCAGGGGGGGATGCAGACACAGGCAGGAGGGCTGTCTTGTCTTTTTGTTTTTCTTTTTTTTTTTTTCTTTTTTCCTTTTTTTTGTTTTTTTTTTTGTTTGTTTTTTTTTGTTTGTTTGGGGTTTTTTTGGTTTTTTTTTTGGTTTTGTAGCAATGCCTGGTTCTTTATTTCACAACAGAAGGCTGTTCTGTAAACTGTTTATATCCCGAAATGTGGCCTGCTGAAGCCAAACACCAGTCAAGCAGCCTCAGATGTGGTTTAAAGCGGAGTGGAAGAATTCATTCATAACTCTGCCCTGGCAAGAACACAGCTATAGTTAAGCACTTGCACAAAAACCCTTGCGAACTGCAGGTGGCGAAGGAGCCCGACAATGGCTATTTATGCCAAAATGCCTTTTTATAAACTCTGCTGCCCCACTTTATCCAGAGAGCTGATCCTTGTGAGCTGCCAACAGACTAATGCTGCTGGTCTCAGGCCACGGAGCGACTTTGCACCACACTTGGCATTAGTGTGATGCACCCGCTCCAGCCGCTGCCAGCCCGAGCCCTGGGGAGAGCGTGGAGGACCACTGCCCGCTCCCATCACCTGCGCCCGCAGCCCCCCCGCCGCTCTCCTCCCCGCTGCCAGCCTGGGTGCCGTGACGCACGTACCAGCCCAAACTGAGCCTCCCATGGCTGAAGCCCAACTCTCATTAGCGCTCTGCCAGCTCCGCTCGCAACGCGGCCACGCAAGCGCTGGGGATTTGGGCAGCAGCCGGCATCGCTCAGCGCCAGGAGCAGCGTGCCCACGGGGACGCGGCGTGGCACCGTGCCGGCTGCAAGGGGCTCCCTGAGGTGGGATGGGCCACGCTGGTGCAATACTCCAGGTTATGTCACAGGCCCCGAATTTCTCCCCAGCGCACTCATCTGCTGCTGGGTGGCAAGTGGCAGCCTCAGGGTGGGTGCGGGGTGCTGGGCTGCTGATGTGCAATCCCTGCACCGAGCGCGGGTGGGCAGGCGCTCGCTCCTGGCACGGGGCACGTGCTGCAGGCAGGTGAGCAAACACCGGCTGTCAGGGAGAAGCAAGACGGGCCCCGATGCTACGTGCTGCCACCAGCTTGCTACCTGCTGCCGGCACAGCCCTGCGTACGGTCCTTGCCGCCCTGTGCGGGCTGGATGAGTTATGGCCATCTGAAAGCCGAGGGGTGAGTGGGGACAAGGCTTGCAGGTCCCAGGCTGGCAGGCGGTAAGCCGGGCCAGTGGAAGATGCTCTTGCATGTCTTTTTTTTTCCTCCTTCTCGCCTACCCCTTACCAAGCACTGCATGTATGCAATACCACAGCCCTCTGCCAGAAGGTACTTGGGCTCTGGGGTCCAATCCCTACTTTTGCCTGAGCCTTTTCAATTAATGTGGCTCCATACTCCGGCCAGCCTGAACCCCCCAGGATGGGCAGGCTCGCTTGCTCTCTCTTCACTTCCCCAAAATCACCATGCTCAACCTGCTGGCTTGAGCTCAAAGTAACACGATTGCCACACTTGCGCTGCCCCAAGTGGTGCTTTGCTGGGACAGCCATCTGGGCTTGGGCACAAAGGCGAGACCCGAGGTCGGGGTCCCTGGGACCCTCGCCGCTCCCAGGCACTGCTGTGAGGCAGGGAGCACTGCCAAGGCTGCCCGGACAGACGGATGGATGGTACGTCCCAGCGAGGCAGAGCTGGGAGGGTCAGCTGTGCAACGCTCCTCTGTCTACTGGGTCATAGGGATGGGAAGAAAAAGCAAAGCTTTGCTGAGCAGTGTTTGATCTAGCAATGACATTTCTCCTTCTCATGAGCACTGGGGTACACACAGTGCAAAGTGGGGACCAGGCTAAAATCCCACATGGGGAGTGTTGGTACGGCAGCAGCCCCCCCCAGCCACAGCTGCACAGGAGAAACATCTCCCCGTGCCAGAGCAGAGCACGGACACTACACACGTACCCACACCTGAACCCTGCCCCTCCAGTGCCTCCAGCACCCATGAGGTGACTGGGGCACAGCAGCGGTGGAGGAGCTGGGCTATTCATGGCCAGGAACTGTAAGTCAAATGTCCGAGTGCTGTGACCTGCCCCAGCCCCGTTGCAAGGGCTGTCACAGCCAGAAGCCCTTGCCGCAAGCCCCCACGAAGCCAGGCGACAGCACCACCCTGCTCATCTCCCGGCAGAAAAAAGCACCCGAGACAGAGAAATGCTTCACCTGGGGACGGCTCCTCCGCAGCACGAGGGAGTGCAGCTCGATGGCTCCTTGCCGGTACCACCATTGCAGCGACAGATGGCACGTGCCAGAGCCCGAACCAGCTCCCCGGGCAGAGCTGCCATCGCTCTGGACAGGAGGGCAGCACACCAGACATATGCCAGCTAGACACGGGTTCACAAGGGTGCTTGAAACCAGTCAAGCAGTTTCTTTTTATTTCTTAAAAAAAAGAAAACAAACAAAAAAAAAACCACCCCACCAAAAAACCCCACTGAATAAAAATCAATCCCCTAATGGTGAAAGTATAGATACGGCATTTACACAGCTACATCTATCTTCCGCTGACCCCCCACCCACCCACAGTAATGTAGATTTATACGCGCTTACATAATATAGCGAGACACAGACAGACAAACGGGCTTCGAGAGCCTGCGAGAAGGAGCGGGGCGCAGCGGGGGCCTCCAGCCTGCCAGGGATGTGCCGAGCCGCAGGACCCCCCCCGACACCCGGCTCTTCCTCCCCAAGCCGCAGTGATGCCCCCCCCGTTGCCGCAAGCCCCGGCCTCGGGGCTGGGCTGGTGGTGGGCAAGGAGGGAGGTTGGTCTTTGGCTGATGCGCCTTGCGGCCAAGCTCAGGGAACCGAACCTCCTGGCCGCCCTCCTCTTCCTCACGAGGTAGTCGGGGAGCTTGGCCGCATTTGACGTGCGAGGTACAGAGAGGAGGCGCAGCCTGGCAGAGGGCACGTGCGGCTGCCGAACCGGGGGGCAGGTGTCAGATGGCGGGGGGCAAAGCCCTGCCAGCCCAACGGCTCTCGGCATCTTTCCGACGGGAGCCATTGTCCAGCCTGCGGTCCCTTCGCAGATGGAAGAGCGGTAGGAAGGGGTAAGGCTGCAGGTGTCGGCACCCTACAGAGGGTGACACCCCCCCCCCACCTCCATTGGGCACTCACCCTGCCTTCTTGGAAGCTCTTTGGGAACAAGGGAGCGATCCTGTCACGCGCTCAATGAGCCAAATACAGTACTTGTGTCAGCAAAATGGAGCACTACCAGTTCTGAGGTTCAGTCTGGGAGGAAAGCAGAAATAGCCCTCATTTAGCACGGAGGCAACAGAAATAGCATTGTCCCCTCTGAGGAAAGCCGGGGGCGGTGAGGTCTCTGAGACGGAGAAAGGAGAGACACTTCTGAGATCAAAAGGCCATTCAGCAAAGAGAGAGTGAGGAGACAGTGCCACGGGCAAAGGGCACACAGCCCTTCCACCCCCTGCGTGAAACTGCCAGAGCAGACGGGGGGACACAGGTCCAGCCCCCTCCCCAGATATGATGGGGGCTGGATTTGGCCGCCGGGCAGCTCTGGCTTAACTCATCCTGTCCCCATTCCTTTCCAAAGCAAAAGGGATTTACTGGAGCAAGAGATGCGCAAAGACAAGGCAGCATTGTTCCCCCAACCCACCCTGCAAGTCTCCCGGGAGCACATCAACACCTCGCAATGTGCCACGCAAGGAACCTTGTTATTGGATTGGGTTGCAGATGTATTCCTTATTGCCAGCTCCGGTGAGTCAGCCTGATCAGAGGCTGATGTGCCACTAGAGAAAACCGTAGGTGGGAGGGAGAGGAATCAGCCGGAGACTGGGGCGCATGCATTCCCACAGCTAAAAATGAACCTTGGGCCGGACTGGGATGGTCAGGGCTTCTCTATCAGATCAAACCAGGACTGGGAAAAACTGCCCCATTACCCTCCCAGAATGATTCTGGCCTGAGGTACCACCATTTTCATTCTGTACACAGAGATATCTTCAACTCCATGTTTCCAGGGTAGAAAATACGGGACAGAGAAGGAAGTGAGCGCTTGAGGGGGTGGAGAACACTCCTTCAATTCTGCCAGCCTCAAATTAGAGGGAAAACTACAATTTTTTTCAGCGACAAAACAATGCAGCTGCGGAGCTGCGGCTGCAGCGCTTACGCTTGCAATTAGACTAGAAAGGGCAAAGGGGCTTGGTCAACTAGAAACCCGCAGAAGCACCGGGTTTAAAGCTCTTCCGGCGAGAGAAATGTGGCCCTGAATCTGCAAGTAGCCAAGTACAGAAGGGAAGAAAGCAGCACTGGGGAACAACAGTTTCCACACTCATCCTCCTGCTGGGATAAGCAAGACTGCAGGTAAGATTAGGCTTGGCAGGCAGGAATGTCAGCGCGGAAAAACCCCAGGCTCTGCTTGACCT
The DNA here is from genome assembly GCF_964195595.1 of Calonectris borealis. Classification (NCBI taxonomy): domain Eukaryota; kingdom Metazoa; phylum Chordata; class Aves; order Procellariiformes; family Procellariidae; genus Calonectris; species Calonectris borealis. The sequence goes on from NC_134326.1 coordinate 16,182,214, forward strand.
GAAGCCCCCCAAAGAGCCCGCCATGCAGGATGAAATGAAAGTACCTGGAAGACAGGCAGATGGGGTGACAAACAAGGCAGGGAGCCCCTGAGCACCAGACACGCCTCGCAACTGGTTGTGATGAGGAGCTGAACTCCCACATTCTGGATTGCACTTGATAATATCAGCACCTACTGAAGGACCCACCTCCCGGCTGCTGCCCGCCAGCCCGGGGAAGCTCTGTGGGTCACGGGAACGGGTGGTCCCCTATTAGTCCAACAGGCAGGGCAGTCTGTGTGGGAAAGAAAGCAAAGCATCCTCTTTCCAGGGCTTTTGGGGTCATTTTGGTCCTCTGTGCCTTGCATAGTATTCTTCAGCTACCGAAGCAAAACACCTCTTGTTGTTTGGTTGCAATACTGCAAGGGAGAAGCCTGCATAGCATCCTGGATCAGCACAGAGAGGACCTGTTTTATGTGTGTGTGTTTTTCTATTTTTTTTTTTCCACCAGGAGGATGTTGAAGTTAACACTTGTCGTTGTAGAGCAGGGAAGGACCAAGGGACGGTCCCGTGGCATGCACGGGGAGGGGGAGCAAGGCACAGCCCTTAACCAGAGTGCAAAGCCTGTGCCTGCACGTGCGCGCAGAGCTACAGGGACCCCGTTCTCAGCAATCACTCCTCCTTTTTGCCACGTTCCCTATGGCTCTCCTACACACCTGGACTAAGCAACACGACCTACAACATTTGACCACGACTCTGAGCCTCAGGGAAAGGCAAATCCTTTTGTGTGGCCGGATTTCCTTCGTTGGTACCATTCCACGCTTCACTTCTCTCCCTGGCTACTGCCGTATTTCTTTTTAATTCCCCGTACAGGTGGCAAAAATGTCTATCAAGGTCCATCTCCCCAGCATGGAGAACCATGGTAGCCATTGTATGCCACGAAGCTTGGCCAGAGCAGCTCTGGCTGCAGGGCTGGGCTGCCAGCGCGGCGACGGGAGCGCAGTGCTTGGGGGGACGCAGGAAGGAGGGTGGGTGGGAGCACACGGGTGGGGAGGGGAGGCCGAGCTGCTTCCTCCACGCTGCCGCCAACGGGCACCAGCTGGGATGCGTGGGATCTCAATTATTATCTTTTTTTCTTAAAGCCAGCCTCACGGAAAACTATAAATTAATCTGCTTATTAAATACTCAGGTGAGAGACCAGGGAACCTCCAGCCGTGCAAGCAGAGGAGCGGCTATGGCTTCTTCCGTAGGTAATTGGAAGGGATCCAGCCCTCCCAGCATGGCCCCCCAGTCAGGACCTTGCAAAACCACCAGCCGCTGCTGTTCTTCTCGCGAACTTCAAACAAAGTCCCTTCTTTAAAGCTGTTGGTCTCCTCGTCGCCTTCAAAATCCGCCACTGCCACATAGAGAGCTTCCCTGGAGATGTCCGGTCTGGAGACGGGGGCTGAGGTCCTCTCCTTGGCTTCCCCTCTCTCCACTGGCTTCGATATGACCTTTGGGCTTACGCTGCTTTTCACTTTGGCTTCATCCTGGACGGAGGCAGAGAGGAACGGCTTGGCTTTCGGAGGAACCAGCATGGGCCTCCCCGGCACTGGGGATGACTTGATTTCAGGCGCTTCCCGTGCCGGGCACCTGAGCTCCGCCGCGGGGCCGGAGGGAGGACCCCCCGTTTTCTTCGGGGGGGGTGGTCTGCGGGGTGGCACAACGGGGCGCTGCGGCGGGGGGTCCCTGGCAGCCGGGGTGTTTGCTGGGCCCAGGGGAGGTTTGGGCAGCGCCTCTTTTGCGGCATGGTTGTCCAGCTTGGGCAGGGGTTTGCTCTCCATGCTTGGTCGCTCCGGAAACCTTCCAGAAGCCTCCGAAGAGACCGTGGCGTTACTGAAGGAGTTTTCGCCGGCAGCGGTATCCTGCTCGGAGGGTTTCTCTGGGCACTTTGCAGGTCTAAGCTTGCTCCGCAGGCTGCAAATGTCCAGTTTATCATCAGCTGGAGGTGGGTCAGTCCGGGGGGCCGCAGCAGGTTTTGGCCTGATCTGAGGTCTTGACTTCAAGAATGGATTCTGGGCGATGGGCTCAGGCTTGTCCTCCACAGGCTCAGCTTTTGGCTTGGTTGGCTTGACAATAGGCCGGAGGTTTGGCTTCTTCACCTCCTTGGCTGACACCTTGTGTCCACATTCCAGTCCCATTTCGTTTTTCAGCTGGAAGAGTTTGCCCTTATCTGGTTTCAGCTCAGGTTTCTTGCTGTCCTTCGGGGCCACCGACTGCTTGGGTGGGATCATGGGCAAAATCATGCCCGGGGGCTTGGGGGGAGGCCTCTGCCTCTCCAGTAACTCGCCTTCCGATTTAATGATGGACTCCTTCCTGGGTGGCAGGCTGGGCTTCTCCTCTGTGTCACGGTCCGAGATCTCCTCGTAGCCACCGGCAAAGGCTAGGTCCCCACTCTCAGGAGCCTCCTTCCCCTTCCAGTCTTTGGCCCACTTCCCACCACAGTCCGTACCATTAGGAGGAGCCTCCGGCAGAGGACGGCACGGTCCCGTCACTTCCTCACCGGCGCTGCTGTCGGCCGTGGTGTCGCCGAGCCGGAGCTGGGCCATCTCGTTGGGTAGCGGAGCCAAGAAATTCGGTCTGGATGCGTTACTGGTTTTCTTGTACTTATCGATGAACGTGGCGGGGGCCCAGCCTTCCTTCTCCTCAATCTGAATGTACCACCAGCCGCTCAGGTTCTTCTCAATAACCTGCCGAGGGGAAAGGAAACCTCAGACATCCACGCAGGAGCCCTCTCTGCACAAGAGGGGTGCTGGGTGTCTCTGAAATGATGTCGGGGTGGTATTCGGCCGCGGTGCCTCCCTGTCCCGGTAACCAAAAGCCCTGTAATCACAGGACTGGCAGCCTAACAGGAGGGGAACCTGCTAACAACCTCTGCCAGGGAAGGGGACCTGTGTGCCACGGGACCGAGGAACAACATAGCCATGTCAAGGAGCTGCGGCTGAGCTGTCACCATCCCGCCGGGAGACAGGACCGGGATGCTGGGTTCTGGCGGTGGCCACTGCGCGGCACTGTTGGAGCGATCAACCGGCAGCGATACTGCACGGATCAGCAACTGTCCGGCCTCTGCGTGCTCCAGAAGTGGGGCTGGGACCTGGGAGGAGCTGACTGGGGCAGCCGTAAAGGGAAAAATCCTCTTACAGAGGCACAGCTTGCTTTTTGAAAAGCAAAATCACATCTGCAAGAGGGATTCTGCCAGCAAAAGCGGGTGTGCTAGGAAAGCAGTTCTGGAAGGGCTTTTAACTTTACACCTGGCCTAAATAAGAAAAAAACACCACCCCTACTCCCATTTGTGATGTGGTTTTAACTTCCACTAGCTCAGACAACACAGCACCCACACACTTCGGGGACAGGAGGTCACCAAGAGCACCAGGGACTCCGAAGTCTCATGAGCTCATACAGGTTTCTCTCCCTCTTTAGGAAAGCCCTGGGGTGTTAACAGTCCACAGAGGCAATCACATGCACCACCATGCCCGGTTTCCACTCAGAAGGCCGCAATGAGCAGATCTTCCCTGCCTGGAAAGGGAGCTCCTGCCTGAAACAGGTCCCAGGGTAATGGGAGTCAGGAGCGCCGCACTGACACGAAGATGTGAGAAGGGAAGATGACAGTCTTACCTCTACTTTCATTCCTGCCTGGAAGCTGATGCCGTCAGGGATGGTGGTCTGGAAGTCAGCGATGGTGTAATATTCCTCTTCCACTTGAGGAGGGACAGGAGGTTTAGGCAGGTTCAAACCACGTGGCTATGACAAGAAAAAAGAAAACCCATCAGTGTGTTTCTACAGAAGGTGTGACACAACATCCACACAGACCACCAGCCTGCAGAGACAGGGAGATCAGCCGTGCCCATGCAGCACCCTCACCAACACAAACCAGCAAACCATTGCCAGGCTGAGCAGGAAATTGCTCAGCACCAGAGCTCTTGCTGAGAGCAGAGTCACCTTCCCCAGAGGGAGGGAGCCAGTCTGCAGCCTCCCACTGGCAACCCGGCCTTGTGGGTCAGACTGGCCAAAAGTTCATTTAAAGACCACATGCAAAGAGAAGAGTCTTAAGACAGCAGGGAGGTGGGACGAGTACTGCAGCCTTGACCAAGAGCAGAGGCCATGCTACAGGGGCAAGGTCCCAGGCAAAGAATAACCAGTGACCGGAGCTCCTTTCAGTGCTCCTCTCCGACTCCCTTTGCCATTGCTGCTCTCCTACATCAGCTGGCACTTACTATGGTGAGATCTCGGCGAGGAGGGGGTCTCTGCCTCATCTTTGGTGACTCTGTGGAGGAAGAAGATGCTGTTGAGTTTCTGGCTTTTGGTCACACGTGTGTTCACAAAAGACAAGTGAAAGAGAAAACAGAAAGGCAAGGACCAAGCCTGCCCCATGGGCAAGGAAGCTGAAGGAGGAACCTGTCTGCCCAGCACCCTGAGTGGCATGGGTCACCAGGTTTTGAGAGTATCCCACTGGAAGAGGAACCAGCTTTGCACCATCAGGTGCTGCTGGGAAATGAAGCTGAGGTCACCCATGAAATTGCTTTTTCATTGCAGGCCTGATGCAGAAGACCTGGTCTGCAGAGGGGTTAAAATGCCCCAGCTTCTGAGAGCAGAGCATCTCCAGTCTGGGAGGGGGAGGCTTTTATCCCCATCATATTTGTCCCAGGTCAGCACTCTGCTCGTGCCCCATCTGCCTGTGCAATGTCACCTCCAGACCTTGCTGCAGAGCTCACAGCAGCTGCAAGCCTTCTGCCTCCCTCACACCCCGATATGTCACCCAAAGGCCCGCAGGAAAGGCTGCGCTGACACCCCAGCCACCGCCGGCCTCCTCCCGACCGGTCACTTACTGCGTCGGATGTCAGCATTGGGCAGGGGACGGCTGTCGAGTCTCCCATCCCTTTGGCCAGTGAGCCCATCCTTCTCTCGGCTCGCCACGACCTGCTGCCGGGAGATGCCATCCAGATCCAAGGCACACGAATGAGTGGAGGAGCCTGACCCCAGCTTCTGCGAGAACATCTCTCCATTCCCCTTTTTGAGGTAGGAGGCGGGGGCCCAGCCTTCTTGGCCCTGGTACCTGCGGTGGCAACAACAGCAGCGTCACTGCGCCGAGCCCCCGCGCTGCACCGGGGCCGCGAGCCCTTCCCGGAGGATCGACCCACTGCGCTCGAGCGGTGCTGAGCCATCAGACATCCCCACAGCCAGAGCTCAGGACACACGATGACTGAAGGTACTGCACAATCTGGGCAAAACGAGCTTGCCCGGTGTCATGCTCCATGGCACGTGGGCACCTGGAGAGCTCCAGCCATGGCTAATGCTCCCGTGCAAGCCGCCTGCAGCTAGCGGGCTGAGGGCTGGGAACGGTGCGAAGCCCAATTTCCTTTTCACCTCGGCAATGGCACCGGTTCAGGAAAGAAGCGCACTGGCAGGGGAAGCAGAAGGGAAAACCAGAGCGTTGCTGCTAGGACTGATGTACCTGGTCTTTGGAGAAAGCACAAGCCCTCTGCCTGAGCGCCGGCAGCCTGGATCCCTTCCCTGCTCTAAATCTGCACTGTTTAGGACAGAAACCAGCCCCGCGATTTGATTGAGAAACCACATCCGCCGAGTCTCCCTGCCATGCTGGAGGGTCCCGTGCCAGCGTCAGAGACTCTCCCCGCTGGCTGGGCTGCAGCCACTACGCTCAGATGGCATCAGCTACTGAGCTTGTAATTGCCTTTAGAGCTCTCGTGGCAGCTCTCCTCTGCTAAAAAAAGTCAATGGACGTTTTTCTGGGGCTTTGCTGCTGCCAAGACCAGAGGTTCAATGTAAGGTTAAGAAAATTGCAGCATGTGCTCCCACCCTGCTCAAGTCTGGCCATTTGCTAGACAAGAGAAAATGAGCTTCCAGGAGAAAACAAGTATCAGCTCGGGACGATCTGGAGTCTTTGGCCTCATCACACCCTGCACACAGCAGACCTGGCCCGGACAGCAGCCCTTCTCCGCAGGAACCTCCTGACACAGCCAGAAGATCCAGCCTGCCCTCAGAACACTCACTGGTTTTCCCATCAGCAGCACATGACGTAACACTAATGCTCTCACACCCGTTCCCTTTGCTGGGGCATGTGATGCCGTGACGCAGTGCACCTCCCAGCACAGCAAATCGGGGGATTTTAAAGATGTTTAACCACAGCTATGCTTGGCTGAAGCCCTGAACATCAGTTTGTAGAGAATGGATGGAGAGAAATGAGTTCTGGTACTCTGCTCTTCCCAATACCCGGGACTTGCCTTTGGACTGTACATCCCACGCGCACCAGGTCTCTGCTTTGCACAGCCCCAGCTGCAGTGCCAGGGAAGAGGAAGAGGTAGGGATGGTACCTGATTTTCCACCAGCCCTCCAGGTTCTTCTGGATCACCTCCACCACAGCCCCTTTGTCCAGGTTCATTTCATCCTGGTCTCTCGCGGTATATGGGTAAATAACGGTGTACTTCTCCTCTGTTGGAAAGAAAGTGCAGTTTCACAGAGAGATTGTTTTACGGAAACCCGGACTCAGTCGAACAACGGTTAAGTGCTTTATATAATGATAATTCCTGTTGTAATACAGGTGCAAACACACAGAGATACACAACCATTCATAAAAGAAATGCCAGTGAAATGTATTTCAAAACAAATCCAGCTGCATTTTGAAATGTAAGCTTTGGTGAGCTAGTCTGGTCCAAGGAGAAATTGTCTAAAACAGCTCCTCCTCTCCCTTAGAACTAAAGACTATCTTTTACATGACAGCTTTCCTTTCACCTGCTCTTCACAGAAGTCCTTCCACGCATCCATTTCAGTTCAAATTTCTTCCTCAGAGCCTTTAAAGAAGAACTGTCCTCTACAGAGGGAAAGAAATCCCATAGACATCAGGGAGTAACCCCCCGCACACAGATGTGCTCTCATGCACAGTTCTCAAACCACTTTACAACAGCAGGTCTACCTGAACTTCCCTGTTCAACAGTTGGGTCCCCCAAGACATTGGTCAAAGCCACGTGGTGAGCCTGGAGTAGAGTCTGATGTCTTGTCCAGTAGACCAAACAATGGTAAGCAGGGACAGGGATGCTCTTCCCTTCAAGAGGAAGGGGAAACATCCTAACAGCCACGTGGACAACATGTCAGACAAACAGGTCCAGCCATCCAACCCTCTCGCTCAGCTTGCCCTGTCCTCTCTGGAGAAAACCCAAGAAAGCAATTGTGCTTAAGTAGTGCCACAATAGGGAGAAGGTTATTTTGGGAAAAGTCCATCTCCAAAACCCACACCTCTGGACATTCATATAACCCCACTGTGCATGTTTCCTGGCTTTGTCTTCTTGGAGGAGCACAACCCTCGAAGGGGCTGATTTCCCACCCCCTTCATGCAAATAAGTCAAAGCAGAAATGTTCTGTCACATCCAGTAAAACCAAGCTGGCTCTTCTCCTGACCCCATCCGAGCCACCAACCCCAAGGCCATGGCTCAGAGGAGTTACTCTTACAGGAACTAAGGCAGCAGTTGCAAGAAGTCTGCATACGTGTGTTGGGGGAAAGCAGAAACTCCAGCTCTGTACACAAAACAAGCCTCAAAAAGCTGGAAGAACAGCTGATAGAGGAAAGAGAGGTGGACATGAGTGGGCCTAATGGAAGGCTGAGGAGCATGTACGGCACACATTGAGGACTGACACAAGCAGGGTCCATCACATGCAAAGCAAACAAACATGCAGACAACAAGGCTCCAAGCACAAAACATGGGCAGCCGAACAAGTCTCTATGAAGTCCACCTTGACCCCATCCACTGGTGTACAAGTCCCCAAGAGTCCGACGGCGGCCAACGTGCCTCGGCAGAGACCAGTATCTCCATGGGACTGGGAAGAGCATGTTGGGGAAGCAGGAGAAGGACAAGAGAGGACGTAAGGAGGTGGCACTTCAGGTCCAAGAGGAGACAGGGCTGACACCAGAGAGTGGCACAGAGACTGTATTGCCTGGGGTCCTCCCCGGTCTGAGCCTCCCCTCCCACCTCCATCCCCCCAAGCAAGGGGCTGAGCCAGCTACAGCACTGCTTTGAGCATACCGTGGTCAATGGGAAGGATGCATTCTCCAGGGGCGTTTCAGATTTGCTCTAAGCAAAGGTTGCAACCTTGCTGTTCTCATAACGAGAGCTCATGCATGCTCTTTGTTCTGCATGGGTTTAGAAGACAAGGGAATTGTCCTGGGATCTGAGCTTTGCTCCTCCTCCAGTGCAGGTAAAACAGCTCCCTGGGGCCTAAAGGAGGCATTGGGATGGCAGAACTGGGTGTTCCCTGGAGGTGGCACCTTCAGCTCCTCTGTGAGGGAGCAGAAAGGCCAGCAGTTACACCACCAGTATCCAGCTGTCCCAGTCCTGCTACAGCACTGGAGCAGAGTGATGGGCAGGCAGGACCATTATGGACAGACATGACTGAACAGCACGTGTGGGTTTGTCCTTCCCTGGGCTCTTGCCCTAAGTCAGGGAGGGCTAAGCAGTCCTCGAGCAGCTCAGTGCGGTTCAGCACGAAGAAGCTGGGACAGACGTCTCCAACAGCTTCTTACCTTCATCAGGCTGCATTGAGAACTCATCCTGGACACCATCCTGGGCCTCCAGGCAGGTCGCCGGCACCCAGCCTTGCTCCTCCGACGTGCTCACAAACCACCAGCCTGAGAAGAAAACACAGCAGGCGGCTCAGCCAAGGGCTCCCACGAGCCCAAAACTCCCTCCCTCCCTCCAAACCTTGAGCCTGGGGGGCTTTGCCTCCTCCTTGCTGCCTACACGGGAAGCTGGGGTGACCCCAAAGCAACAGAGCCAAGCGCTATCCGAAAGGGAGCCCAGACAGCAGCATGGGAGAATCGCAGCTGAATGATATCTAAACGTACGGTTCCCTCCCCACGAAAAACAGGAGAGGCTCTGAGAACTGAATGGCTCCAGCCACCGCATTTGCTTTCCTTTTTTTTTTTTTCTTGCATGGTTCATTTTCCCTCAGTCTGGGTCAGCAAGCCCAGGCTAATTAGCAGAGATGAATACACTGTCTGCAAGTCGATAGCTGACTCCTGCTGCGCTCTCGCCTTCTTTACATTTGTGGAAACAGCAAATTTTAAAGGCTAAGAGCAAATGCAGGATTAAAACATGAGCTCTCCCAGCGGAAACCTAGCCAGCTCCTTAGCGGCCACAAGCAATTCTGGGCCACCCTGGGTGTCCAATCAAAATAAACGCGTGCTCCTCAGTTATTAAAAGCACAAGCTATTTGTGTCTTTAGAGGGAAAAAAATAAAGACCGAGCGTTATCCTCAGAAGCAGTGAGTCATTTAGAAAGACAACTAGATTGTCGAGGAGGGAATCAGCAGCCACCTGCATGGAAGGGAAAATCAGGGCTGACATTTGATAAATAAATTATTTGCCATAGCTTTTGAATTGGCTGTGCTAATAGGTTTCACCTGCTTCAGGGCTGCTTTTATTTTCCTCATTCTCAAACATAGCTGCTGGTGCAACTAATCCTCTGGGGACCGGCTTTCCAGAATTTTAAAATCTATTTTCATGATTTATCGTTAAATCCCCACTAAGCAACTTCTGCTAAATTCAGGGAATAAATTCCCACTTTCAACAAACTCCTGAAGCTGGGCCCACAATATGAGTCGATGCCTTTGCAGAGGTTAAGAGCAAGTTTAAGTTTTGAAGCAAGTGAATCGCTTGGCTGCCTGCCCCGCTCTACGGCCGGGTGCTTCATTGTGTTCGGAGGCAGGAATTGCGAATGCACAATGGGGGCTTTCATGGGCACCATGAGTGTGTCCCCCGCTGTCAATAAAACAAGTCTGCCAACTCCGGGAATGGCTTTTGTCTTCAGGACCCATCGGCCAAGTTTTTCAGCATGAAGAAGCATAAAGCAGAGACTGTAAAAGATGGACGGCGCCTGGCGCTCAGCAGACGGGCAATCAGACCCTCCCTTTAGGGACAGCCTCGAAGTCTTGTCCACGCTCACACAGACAGCCTGCAGACTGAAGCTGCTTCCTCCACATCCCACCTCAACCGACCATCCAAGGACATCCCTGTGAAGTGCCTGGAGGCTGTTTTGCTTAAGGTCCTATTAGGAAAACACTGACAATACAGGCTGGCTATTCCTGCCCTTGCTCTGCAACGCAGAGTAGACCTGAAGCCCTCTGCCAAGCCAAACTCTCTGTACCTGATTCGTTCTTCTCAATGATATCCACCAACTGGCCCACGCACAAGCTGATCTCGGAGCTCTCCTGCTTCTGGTAGTCCGCCACCACGACATACTGCTCCAGCACCAAGGGGTCGACCGATGCAGAGTCAGCTCCTGCACAGGGGGGACAAGAACCGACCCGTGTGCTGGGGTCAGCATCAGCTCCTGAGAGCATGGGCCACCGCTCCCGAGCACCTGCTGGCCTGCGAGCAGCTCCAGGACACCCGGGGGACCCCAGCGTGAGAGACGTGAGCCAGAAACTTGGGCAGAGTGAGGAGGAGAGAGACCAAACCAGCAGCCAGGTGAGACGGGTACAGCCAGGTGAGACCTTTCACTCGCTACCCACCTTCCTGCTCACAGACAGAGCCGTCCAAGCAACCCCACCACCGCCATGGACGCGCACAGCAGCCTGGTCCCTGCTGTCGGAGGCCGAGGGGGCTCAGGGCAGTCTCCTGTGCACTGGCATCAGCCGCCCCAACGCATGGACCAGCTCAGATCCCAACTCAATACACACAATCTGCAGCAAGTTTTGCTGGTCCTGCCTAAAGAGCCTGGACACCCAGGCGGAGGGGCGTTTGTAGGACAGAGCAGCATCCCCCTGTCATCATTGCCCTTAGGTATTTCAGTCACCTTCTCACAACGCGCCAGCACAGTTTGCTCTCTCTGCTATTTGCTCCACTAACTCTGCTCAGCTCCTGCTGCTGCTCCTCCTGCTGCAGACCCCAACTGCATGTCAGAAAAGAAAAAAAAAAATACCCCAAGGAGGAGCAAAGGGGCAGGACTCGCCAGGAGCAAGGCTTTCCTTCGGCCAGAAAGGGGCCTGACACCCGGAGGAGAGCCGGGCGCTGCGGCAGTGGCTGCGCAGAGCCCGGGCAGGCTGCAGGTGGCACTGCGGGCTAAGGCCCGGGGACACCCGGGAGCGCCGCCAGCCCCTCCTCTGCCAGGGGACCAGCAGCGAGGCACAGCAGGGCAAGGCTGGCTTGTTATTTTCCAAGCACATTTTCATTTAGGAGAGTGCTCTGGGTATAGATGCAACCCTTTCGCTTGGCGCTGCTTGCTATGGTCGCACTGCAACAGAGGTTCCCACTCGCATCCGTCTCTGCTTTAGAAACATGGCCCCAAGGTTGTCCCTATACATCGAGCAAAGCCACCCTTTTCCCACACGTGCACAGAAGCTTGCTGGGTGCAGGGAGACCACAAAGGGACCCAGGGCTTTGCAGGCCCCCACGAGCAGGCACTGTGTGTGCTCAGGGCCGAGTCCAGCCTATTCAGCCCCACCGAGCAGGGCGTTCGCTCGGGCTCAGCCTCCTGCTAAACCAGCCACAAGGCATTCGGTTACCCACAGCACCCGCAGCACTTGCCCCATCTGCCTCCGAAAGCGTCCAAGAAGCAAAAAGGCGTCAGAAACTCTTGCCCACGACTCCCCTCCACCCTGAGCCCCGGCTCTGGCCTCCAACCCAACACTTTTTGCCTCGCGGCTTCGCAACCTGTCAGATGAGGACACTATTATATTACCCTGTTCTCCCCAGGTGTGGTAAGAATTAATTAATATTTGCCAAGTGCTTTGGAAATAGGATAGTCTTAATTATTATAGCACAAATGATACAGAAGAATCACACACCTGATCATGGGTGTTAAAAGTCAAATTTACAGGGACTGTGCATGTACTCTGAGCAGGGAGCCTCAAGTTTTGGGTCGGGGCAGAAATCACATCTGGCCCAGCCCTCTATGGCACGGCAGATACACGGGACAATTACCTCCCAGTCTCGAAAGGGTGTGAGAAAAAAGTGACAGAGAGAGTGATGGATGGACAGAGAGAGATATAAAGGCAAAATGCAGCAAAGACAAATTCAGGCTACGTATCAGGAAGAAGTTTCTACGGGCAAGCGCACCTACACTGCAACGGTTCCCCCAACACGTGAGAGGTCACAGCCTGACAAAAGATCTTTCCTATGGGGGAACCTATTGCAGGGCACAATCCTGCAATGAGGGGAACAAGAAGAGATGAGTAGAGATGGACAAGATCTAGCAGGTCTTCAGCAATCCTAGGATGCTCTGCTCCCCCACAGGGAAGTTCTCCTGTGCCCAAGCCTCTCAACTGGTTCTGAGAAAGAAAGACCACAACAAAGATTTAAATGAACAATGTATCTTCAGGACAGTCTTATTTAAAGGAAGAGGAGGCAAATTGTCCATGTTATTCTGCTATAAACAGCACTATGCAGAGCTCCAGGTGAGCTGGCCAAGTACAGAGGATCTGTTACCGCTAATGAAAGCTTCCTCCATGCCAAAACCCAGAGGTGGGGCACCAGACAATTAAAAATAGCTCTCTAAAGTGAATGGTGGATGCTAGGACTATCTGTTCTACTAGCTCAATTAAAGGTTTGTGCTTAAAGTGATCAGAGGATCTACCCAGCCCCTGAGAGAAGAATAACAGCTATAGGAAGAGAGAAGTACTCTCTTTTCTGCCTCCCTTGCTATAATTACACCCATTGCTCTGAGGCTATTTGTAGGTTCAGCAGGCAATTCTGGATCCTCCAATGTACCTATTAAACCAGCAACAGAAGTGGTAAACTGAGCTTGGAGGAAGAAGTAGGAGTTAATTTCAGGAGCGTCTTCACCTGGCATAATCGTCCTTAACCGCAAAAATACACACTCAAGTTAACAACAAAACATCCTATTTATGGGCAGACTTAGTCTCTTAAAAATAGCAATGGTGTAAACCTTACCACCTAAGATGAGAGACAGTACTAAAGCTCTGCAGCTGGGGAGGGGAGGAAGCATTAGTAGAGTCCAGAGGCCACAAGAGAGTGAGTTTTGCAGGCAGCCGTAGGCAGGAGCACAGACTGTGTATCCTGAACACCCCTCACCTGAGTGAGACTGTCACAAACGTGGCCTAGAGAAGGGATGTGCATTGAGTCAAGAGACCACTGAGGTCCTTGGACTGGACTTGCAGAACTTGCATGCTGTGGAGAGCTGCCGGGGAGATGCACTCAGCTCTGCAGGCAGGGCCAGGCAGAAGCTGCCTCCAGGCAGTGGACATCCCAGCTACCAACCCAAGGACTGCTCAGCGCAGTGACCTTGCTCTCAAGACACGTCACATACGAGTGATGCGTCAGCCTGTAAATCTTTGCAGGTTTTGTTTGACCAGGAACTTGGCCATTCACCCAAAGTGCTGAGATCTATAAAAGCAGGTAGGAAATCTCACAGATACAGGGTTGCTTGCAACATTTCCAGCCTTTCCAATTTTGGGCTTTGCAGTATCAGTGCCAAAAGTGAGGACTTTCTTATGGGGCTTGGACACTGATGCCTCCAGAGGGAAACAAAGAGTTCAGGACTGAAATAAAAGAGGGGGCCTTGAAGGCTGCCCTTGCTGTACACTCTAGCCCCTGCCTAATGCACCTTCCAAAAATGTCATGCTTTATCCAACTTTGGATGAAGTTTCTCCCTCCTAGTCCTCTGGCCTGTGCTAATCTGTCCCATGCTCTCAGGACAGCCCCTCCTCCCCCAGATCTGATGAGTTTGTGAAGATCAGTACTGCAAAAGTGGGTTTCTTTCTGCTCTCACGTGAAATGGGCACTAGACGTTGCGCTGTGCTCTTTGCAAGCCCTCTCATCTCTCCAGGGATTTTTCCAGAACTGGAAAATAATCACATGGAAATACCATTCACCAGTGGAGTTTTAGAAAGGTCCCCTGCTGTAGAATATGACAGCTGTGTTTTCACTGTCTCTCATTAGACTGAATACCGTGGTTTGGGGTCTCTACGCCATTGCAGGCACATTACATAGCACAGCAAAAGGGATGTGGCCACACAAGAAAGCATCTAAAATAAAACTGGCAGGGGGATATTGGAGCTCTGTGCCAGCCTCCTTGGGCAGCTCCACCCAAATATAAACTCTGGAGACAGTTTCAGGTTCCCCTGCACCAAGTCAGTGCTGCAACGAAGCCATGACTCTCCATCTGTGCTTTCTGTTGAACTGCGAGAGGAGGAGTGAATAGAAACGCTCAAAACAGTCTTGGGAACTGATATGATGACTACTTTTAGATGTACCTAAATCAGTGGCCAAGTCAGTCTTCAGAGCTTGGGGAATAATCCACCCCCCTGCAAGCTGCAGGCTGTACGGAGCCTGGGCCCATGCCTAAAGCTCACAGACATGGGGGATTACAAATACTGGTAAAAAAACTCAGCAGAGGAAGCAGATTTTATTTCCAATGCTCACTTACACCAGGCCCTCCTCGCAACAGCAAATGTCACTTGAGTCTCTTGGTCACCACAGGAGGCTGAGGGCAGGCAGCACTTTAACCCACTTTGCATCCCAGTGTTTGCTTAAATCCCATTTCAAAACAGGGTTTGCCGTGCCAGGAGCTCGGGAGCTCTTTCCAACACTCTCCTGAAGAGCAGCTCACCCCCTCTCTGGCAATGCTGGGAGAAATAAACAATTGGGAAACAATTCTCACTGGTTTTGACTCTGAACAGCTATTGCGTGCCCCCTCCTCAGGGAGATCCCCTATTGAAAGAGCCTTTTTTGTGCCTTGCTGCATATTTGCTACCTCAAAGCAGGCCTGGCCTGAGGAATCGATCAACCATTAGGGACCTCCACAAGGTAGAAGAGGATTCAGGGTGACAGAAGCAGAACCAAACCGTTTCTGCTGCCAGAAAATGCAAGACAGTGCGAGGAGTCTCTGAACACATCTGGCACAAGGCATCGGCCCTTTGTAACCTTACTGCACGCAAACATCTTTCCCCGATGGCTACTGCACATATGCCAGGTGCCATGGGCAAAACATCGCATCCTGCCCTGCCAGGGCAGGCTCTGGCTTGGATGTTACCCAAACTCCCTGTTCCCTCCCTCTCAATGGTGCCAAGCAAACAGCATCCCAAAGAGCATTTTCTCTTTGACCTCAGCAACGTCCCTGTGTCACGTCCAAACCCGCCATGCCAACAGGTCGGCAGAATGAAGCTGCCCATGAACCTGCAGTGGGAAGGCAGGACGAAGCTGTGTACACAAAGAGGAGAAAAACTCCTGCTTCTCCAGCAGTCAGCATCCTTAAATTGAATTCTGCCCTCAAAGAACTGAGTCATGCAGCAGAAATTTTCTTCCTCTTCTCCTCAATGTTGGAGAAGTCTTCTTTTCTCTTGCCTAACATAAGTGGACTGGGTTCAAAGTGATCTAAACACACACTGATCTCACGGGGAAGCACAACACCTTTCCCTTATTCACCAAATCTTCCTGCTGAGCCAGCACACAAGCGAAGTTTTCAAGACGAGGGAAATTGTATCTTTGTTGTACCTCTGTATCCTTATCAGAAGAGAGAAGGAAAAAAATTGCAGCCTGTTTTTTTCCCCACCCACAGCCAGAGACTTCTCTCTGCCTCCAAAGCTAGTTGAAGACCCACCACCTCAGCACAAGAAAGCTAGTACAAAAACTGCAGTCTGTGCTTGCAAATGGCTCATGAGAGCTATAAAATGACCATCCCAAGGTCCAGCTTTGACAGACACACCTTGCAGCAGTCAGAGTTTGAGGAGAAAATGTTGTCTGAAGGTTTTAACTATACTAGTAAACCCATGCTAGTCAATCAGGAGAGCACCCAGTTATGACCCATGAGAACAGAGCAAAACCAGGAGCCACTGTTCAAGCAGACAACATCTGAGCTTTTCATATACATCCTACAACTAGTCTCGGGTAAGAACCTGGTACACCATCAGTTCTTGAAGGAGGGATGCCCTGCAAATCCAGTAGAAAAGAAAGGAAAGTGGAATCAATTCTTTGAGTCTCCCCTGTAGCTTTTCTCTCTCCTCCGAGAGGAACCCACTCATCTACAAGTGAATTTGCTTATGCAGCTTATGGCAGTGCCAACTCTCAAGCCAAAAACTTTTCCACAACGTATTTCAGCAGAATCTCCATCCAGCCAAGACTCAGACCTTCCTTCCCAAAGACCCTCACGCTATTTTTGTACCTTCTGTGGCTCCAGTAGCTGAAAGATGCCCTCCCTAACCCACAGACTGAAGGCTCTTCCCCTCCTGTCTCCTTCTCCTCTTTCTGGGAAGCTCAGATAACTGCTAAAACACACCAACTAGGGGGTCTTTCAGAGATGTTCCCCTCTCTTGAGGAGCAGGGGTAGAGCATCCCAGATCCAACCATCCACCCAAAGGCTCCCAGCTGGTGCAATCACAAAGCAGAACATACTGCTGCATCAGGAGACTTTCAACCTCACGCTGACGACCACACAGTTCAGACCCTCCTTCAGACTTGGGAAATTTTGCGTCCCCATCCTCCTGGCTGCCGACCAAGCCCTGCCCTTCACCCAAGACCTATGACACAGCCCCTGCATGCGGAGCTGTACTGACAGCCAAGTGCCAGTCCCCCGAGCCCACCGTACCTCCTCTTCATTACTGCCCCGTGTCCACCAGCCACCACAGAAAGCTACGGGGGACGTGACAGCTTCTTGCAAGGGGCTTGCCCACCCAGCCCGAGCAGGTGTCCCCCCGGCGAAAGGCAAAGCGAGAGCAAGGGCCAGGTAGCGAGCGGCTGTTACTACCTCTCTGCAGGAAAGAGGCCGTTCTCTGGATAAACCCTGATGGAGGAACAAAATGACGGGAGACAAGGCATGAGGTGGGGAGGGAAATGAACAGGGGGGTAGCAGCAACGGTGGCAACGACTCAACGAGTGAACAGGGAGGCCAGCACAGCGTGGAGAACTGCGGGCGTCCGTCCCACCTTTGGGAGCACCATGGGAGGTACAGGGGGACATGAGACCGGGACTTGGAGGCTGCAGTGAAACCCTGGGTGGATGGAGGGGGCACACCGTGTCAGGAAGCCCCACATCCCACGGGGAAACACAGCCGGGGGTTGGCCTGCCATGAGGCTGGACCCTTGTCCCACTCCAGGAGACCATGGCTATGGGTGAAAGGAGGAGCTGGTGGAACCGGTGGAGAGGAAAGGAGTCCTTACCAGACCTCTTCTTTCCAATGGGCTCCCTGAAAAAGAGAAGGAAGAGCGTCAGCAGAGGGATGGGGTAGTTGTGTTAGTTGTTGGCCAAACGACAAATCCGTGCAGGAAAGCACAGCAGCGCTGGCCCCAGTGGGGCCACTGACCTCCCTCAACCAACTAATGTCCCCACGAGTGACATGGGGCATCACCCGCCTTGCAAAGAGCCCGTCTCTCCCCTCCTCATTTAGTAATTTAATGCTTTCATCTTTCCCAGGGTGAGGCTCGGTTGCTGGCTTGGGCTCCTCGGTGGCTTGGTCTGACAGCCACAACTCCCACCATGTCACTTGGCAAAGGCGGGTGGATTGGGATGATCTGGCAGCAGAGTCAGGAGCTGGGGAAGCCCAAACCCCCAGAACTGCTCCCAGCACGGACCACAGCTCCCACAGAAGTGGGCACCACTTTGAAGACAGACAAAGAGGGAAATACGGAAGTTCCTCCACGTCCCACATCTCTCTCAGGGACAAGGATGGGGAGTGGTTGGGGAAGGGGTAAACATTTATACCCCAAAACAGAACAAATCATTAAAGTATTGTACAAAGGATAAACACCAGGGCTGGGCAGCAGAAAAAGTGCCTCCAGGACAGAGCAAGCAGGAGCTATTGGTGGTTATGAGGAGGCAATGAGGTAGCTTCAGCCCAAGTCCTCTTGCTACAGCCAGCACTGGCCACACCACTGATGAGATGGGTTAGAAACCACAGGTCCTGGGTCCCTTCTCTTAGCTGAATGTTGCCAAGAAACATGGTTGCTGAACAACCTCAAACCCAGGGCACAAGCACAACCCTCTTCAGGCACAATGAAATCTCGGGCATTTCATGATTAAAAAACAAACACAAATCAAAGAAAACATGGGCCCAGAAAAGCCTCAAAAAATCATGGGTAACAAACCAAGACACCCAACCACCCTGAAACCCAAACAAATGCACCAGCTCTGCTCCCAGCCCAACCACAGCGGTCCATGTTGCTACA
Source organism: Calonectris borealis (assembly GCF_964195595.1). Taxonomy (NCBI): domain Eukaryota; kingdom Metazoa; phylum Chordata; class Aves; order Procellariiformes; family Procellariidae; genus Calonectris; species Calonectris borealis. The sequence continues at coordinate 16,200,355 of NC_134326.1, forward strand.
AAAGGGCCCTCAACACTTTCACATAATTCACCGCTGTGGCCTTGAAATGCTGCTGTAGCGTGGGGTGATGGTAACGGCTCCCTGTTCACTTATGGAGGAGACTGCTTTCCCCACTCCTCAGACTCACACGTGTGACAGATCAAGACCATCTGGCCAAGATGAAATATTCTGGTACCAGGAGACATGCATTGATCCCTGTTATTTCCAGGAAGAGTAACAAGCACACAGCAGGCACTAGAGCTTCCAAGGAGGAAAACATTCACCTGGTGGTAAGGGGACCCTCCTGAGGCTTCGAGCTGCCCGACCACTACTTGGAAAGGTGGCTGGACCAGCCCAGATGGACCCCAGGAGGCCCTTCATCTGCTTATCAAGTCCACGAGCAAAACAACCTTTTCCCCTCCCTCCCTTTTGTTTTCAGGCCAAGCAGAGAAACCCCTCCATGCTTAGCAAGAAAGCCAGCCAGAGCTGGGCTATGCTTTGTTCTCCTTCAAGCTTATCTGCATTTTCAGACCATAATTACCGCAGACATTTTATTCCCCTAGAGTGATGAGATGATGCCGGCACTTGGCTTCAAAGACTGCCCATCCACCCTGGCAATGCGTTTTGCTTGCAATGCCTTATTCTCCCGGTCCCCCTTTGCCTTTGCACCTTAAACCTCTGATTCTCATCCATGGAGCTATCAATACAAATAAATGAAATGCAACAAAGATACTAGAAACAAACGGGACATTGTTATCTAGAAACTGGAGACTATCATCTGTTACGTTCAGAGACCACAGAACTGTGCAAACACCTGAATACCATGTCCCAGGTATAGAGACCAATGGAGGAATCTACTGGACAGAGCATCCCAAAGACATTTCTAAACAGAGACCACATTGTAGAGCTAAATCAGAGTTTATCAATAAGCCCCATTAAATTTACCCCAGCTCAGTGGTACGGCAGGGAAGGGAGGTGAAGCGAGGCCAGACGAGCACGCTGGAGACCAGCAGGTGGGCATGGCACCCTTGTGCTGACAGAAGGGCGCTGATGGAAATAACTGTTGTTTTTCCCCTACCATCTGCTAAACCTATTACTGTAACTCATCCCCCTGCTTCCTTTCACCGGCTGCTCCGTCTGAGTGAGGGGGCAAGGAAGGAGCTGCAATTTCACTTTGTTGCTGGGTTGTTCCTGGCACAGATACAAAGAGCTGCAGGTCTGAAGACCAGCAGCCCCAGCCCGCCACCTCAGAGGGGACAAGAGCTCAGACAAGACAGGAAACAGCAATAAACTCCCGGCAGCATCTCCTCCTCCTCCATTCCCCGTGGGCCAGAGAAAGGCATGCAGCAGAGCTTGCATGCACGGCTTCCTGGAAACCAGTGGCTCCAGAAGAAGAGAAGAAGGAAAGGCCACTCTGCCTTCCACTGTGAAACTCATTTAGCTCTCACCCCCACAACAGCCAGGCTATGCAGATGAACCAGGCAGTAATAGATCATAGAATCATAAGGTTGGAAAAGACCTCAAAGATCATCGAGTCCAACCGTCAGCCCAACACCACCATGCCTACTAAACCATGTCCCTAAGCGCCACATCGACGCATCTTTTAAATACTTCCAGGGATGGTGACTCAATCACTTCCCTGGGCAGCCTGTTCCAAGGCTTGACCACTCTTTCAGTAAAGAAATTTTTCCCAACATCCAGTCTAAACCTCCCTTGGCACAACTTGAGGCCATTTCCTCTTGTCTTATCGCTGTTACTTGGCAGAAGAGACCAACACCCACCTCGCTACAACCTCCTTTCAGGTAGTTGTAGAGCGCGATAAGGTCTCCCCTGAGCCTCCTCTTCTCCAGGCTGAACAGTCCCAGTTCCCTCAGCTGCTCCTCATAAGACTTGACCCTTCAAAGACCAGTCACAGCACAATTACACCGATACACAGCTATAACTGTGTGCCACCAACCAGCCCTACAAAGCTGCCCAGGTGGTAAAATCCAGGACCGGTTCTCCAGCTGCTTCCCAGGACTTTCCCAGCTCCTTGTCAGGAACACTGAAGGCAAGGGTTCCTGTGTGACCAGAGTCTCACCTAAAGCACTGAGCCAACAAGACAGTCTCAGGGTGCAGTGGGCTCAGTTCAGTGTCCTTCAGGAACCTAATAATCCCCCAGTGCAAACCTGAAAGGAAACTTTTACACATGGAGAACTCTTAGCACCAATAAATAATCCCCATGCCACTTTTTTTTAGGACAAGAGAGTCGGGTTTCTCAAGCATCTTCTCTAGTGTATCAGACAGCATCCCTCTGGATCCAGTGATGGGAGGGAGTGAGATGGGGAGCACAAGGCTGCGGTGAGGGCACGAGGCAAAGCTAACAGCTTGGGAGGTAGGTTCAGAACAAACAGAAGCTGGCTGTTCTTCAGCAATATGTAGGTGAGCTGTTGAACTCCTTACTGCAGGGTATTGCGGACACTGAAAGTCTTCATGGGCTTACGAGGTCATAACTCAGGAAAGAAATGTTAATTAAAAACCATTAATTATAAAACCAAGAAAACCCTAAAGGCTGGGACGGTGTCTACAGAAGAACTGTTACACGCTTGCTTGACTTTAAACTCTTTCCTAAGGCACTCACACTTTGGCTGCTAAGCTAGGCAGACCGTGATGTGCTGCAGGGAGGTGGCTCTGAGGTTGCCACGCAGAAGAGCCCACCTTGCAGTGGGACTTGCGGGAGGAAGGTGTCCCGACACGCAGCTCGGGGACCTCAGTACCACCCCCGCCCTGACCACAGCCCTGACCACAGCCAGCTCACGGAGCTGGAGAGGGACAGTGCAACACCAATGCAAGGAAGGCAACTCCAGCTGCTGCAAAGCCAACCACACAAGATGAGATGGATCTGAGGTCACCATTCCAAGAAAACATCTCCCGCAGAAAAAAATCTAGCTCTTGTAAAAAAAATCCTCCCGTAATACAGTAATGCCATCAAAACAGCTGTCAGGAGGTAGTTAATCTTGTAAGTATTCAGCAAGGTTGGAGATGTTAGCAAAGTTTATGCAGGCAAGAGAGACTGAGAACTGGGGTACAACAGAGCTCTTGTTTGGGAGAACTGATGTTTAGCAAATGCTCCACCGAGCACTGAATGGAGCCCCTGTCCCCCGCGCTGCAGTGCCCGTGCCATCCCTGTGTTTAACCACTGGAGAGTTGGCCAAGCTGAACCTTCGGGCTCAGAAAGCTGCCCTGTTAGCACAGAAAATCCAGTCCATGCAAGGGGCTTGCACTGGGCACAAAGCATATTTTTGCAGAGTGGATTCAACCCCTCTGATATTTCTGTCCGCTGTCATCTAGGAAAGACAGTTCTCAGCAGAGTAAAGGAGACGACTATTTTGGAGCTGAGATCCAGCCCGAGCTCCTGGTGAATCTGCACGTAGGCACCGGCAGAACTGCAAAACAAACGATTCCTTATACAAGGTGTTATTTGTCTGGATAGCGGGACACAGCTCAAAAGCCACGAGCCAGCAAGCACCCTTATCCAAACCAACATCCATCAACTCAGGGATCTCTAGTTTACCAGCAAAAGTTCCTGGAATGGCTTCCTAGATGGGGCAGCCACTCCATCTTGGAGCAGGGACCTGAGCCTCCCCTTTTTCTATTAAATCCCCTGTCACCTGGCCCAGGAGTTCATGCCCCTATTGCCCCCCAAACACCACACAAGGGTGACAAGGAAAATATTTGCTCCTGGCACAGCTCAACCACAAGGAAAGGTAAGCACACGGAAAGCTACAGGGAAGCAGGAAGAGAGGAGACTTGCTTCTGGAAGGCACTGGCTACGAGTTTGCACTTCCAAAACAAGGAAAGGAATAGGGAAACAGGGGAAGGGAACACATTTGGTCCCTGCTGCAATGATGGAAACACGTTTCTGCCCAGCGTCTGCTTCTGGCGCTTTGGACCAAACTGAAATCTTTTATCCACCGATGGCTGCCAGCACCGTGGCCCTAAGCAGGACCTTTCAATTAGCCCATATGGGAGACAAGCTGGCACAGTCAGATCACATCAGGGCTGATTCTCCTTTTAGCCCAGTTCTCCCTTCTCTGATTTATTGGGGCTGGTGCCTGCCTGGAGTCCCTGTCAGTCTGCGTGCGGGAAGCAATCCATTACTGCGACTGCCAGTGCCACCCCCACCTAACCGCACATCACCAGGGCTTCGGTATAAATAGAATAATGACGGACTGCTGAAGCTGCTGCAGGCATAACCTCGTTAGCAGCATACGCTTCCTCTGGTCAGGTCCCAGCTCATTATCATGCACCTTCCAGCCCAGAGAGCACAGGCAGCCCCCAGCCATCACGGCCCTTTGCTGATTCAGCAGAGCTGGGATTCAGCCCCCACACAGGACCTGGGTCCTGACTGTCCCCCTTCTCCCACCGGTGATGCTTGCCCTGGCGCGCGGCAGGGAAGAGCAGGATTACTCCCTCTGCACTTGGTCTTCCACCCCAGCAAGGAAAACCTCCACAGCAGCAGAGCTGAACTGCCCTTGAAACACTCCAAAATCATCTCCCTTTAGCCAAGGGCTGTTTGGGAGAAATTGCAGGAATGCAAGCTAGGGATGTGAGCTCAGAGAATGCCCGCACGTACATAAAGGAAGGAAGAAAATCATTTTTAAAAGCTGTCCCAGGCTTTGGCTGCCATCAGCGGTCCTGCTGCAAGTGGAGTTTGCCTAGGGTGTGTTTGCCCAGAGGAGCTGCAATGCCGCAGCCGCACGCGGCGGCCAAAGTAACAGCGACATTTTGCTGGTGCCCCAGGGGAGCAAAGAGCTCCAGCATGCCAGGCTTGTGGGAGGAAGGAGAAAAGGAGCCATTCTCCAGTAAGCTGGGAGAAGGAGGGGAGGAGAGGCAGCCCCGCTGCCAGGGGTATGGAAACTGCAGTGACACTTTTGCTCCTGCTGTGTGGTGGCACACGCCAGGTGGGCTCCAGGCCACCGCGGAGGAACCCTGGCCCTGAGCACTGCTCACGCTTCCCAGCAGGCAGGAGCAAAGCACAGACCAGTACCTTGGATCAAAATCCTCAGGGAGGCTTCGTGCCTGCCTACAGCTCAGTGCCAGAGCTGGAAGACATCACTGGAATGAAAATGTAGTTCCTCAGTGCTTCCTCTCTCCATTTTCAACGTCTTTGAGATGTATAACAATAAACTGTAGCAGCAGAACCTGCAGCCCCCATGACCCAGGAGTGCAGGGAAGCTGGGGCAGGGACCCACTGCTGTGAGCGGGACCTGTGTTAGCAGATCAGGGGCAGAGGGACACCTCCCTGCCTGCCTGGGCTGCCTTCCTGCCAGGAGAGGACCAAGCCCCAAAGGCCACCTTCTAAAGCAAAGCACAGCCCCACAGCAATGCCACTGACTGAGACGGCGGCAGGGAAAGCCACCCACTCTCGCTTCACGCCAACCGCTTTGAAGATCAGCTCAACTGGGAAGCAGCAGCCCAAGCGATGTGCACAATGCCTTTCCTGGAGGATGTTTGCTTAGCGGCGGCAGGAGGTTTCTCATCCATCTGCAGAATAGACAAGTCAGACACAGGGTTTCTCTGGTTCCCACCACACCACGGCCCACCCAGCAGGCGGAAAGCACTGCTCCCAGTACACCTATTCGGGTGGTAGCAGCTGGGAAAGCCAAGCAACCTCAGCAAGCAGGGAGGAGCAGCAGCTGAAGTTCACCGGCCAAACCCTCAGCTGGGGTGTCCAAAGACAGGACGGGCACAGATGTAATCCCAGGCGCCGCAGCCTCCGCTAAGACATGGGTTCCACCTCTATCATCTGCTCTTGTAGAGGTCATGAGCCCTTAACAAGCTGTCGTGGTTTAACCCCAGCCAGCAACTAAACACCACACAGCCGCTCGCTCACACACACCCCTCCCCCCCACCCCCTGCTTCCAGTCAATGGGGGAGAGAATCAGGAGGGTAAAAGTGAGAAAACTCGTGGGTTGAGATAAAAACAGTTTAATAATTGAAATAAAACAAAGTAGACCAGTAGTGATAACAACAACAACAATTATAGCATATACAAAGCAGGCGATGCACAATGCAACTGCTCACCATCTGCTGATCGATGCCCCAAGCCGTGAATCCCCCTTCCTGGACCACGCCTCCTAGTTTATATACTGAGCATGACGTCATATGGTATGGAATACCCCATTGGCCAGTTGGGTTAGCTGTCCTGGCTATGTTCCCTCCCAGCTTCTCGTATACCCGGCAGAGCATGGGAAGCTGAAAAGTCCTTGAGCATACAAGCACTATTTAGCAACAATTAAAGCATCAATGTGCCATCAACATTCCTCTCATACCAAACCCAAAACAGAGCACCTCGCCAGCTACCAGAAAGAAAAGTAACTCTATCCCAGCCAAAACCAGGACACAAGCCTTCAGAGAGTCCTGGTGCCAGGACTGCTGCCCACCCCAATCCTGCGCTAAGCCTCCGCATGCTGTCTGGGCAGCCAGGGAGCCCACGCCAGCCTTTCGGCCCTGCCCTCCTTTTGCTTGCCTGACAGACCCAGCACATAAGGATGAAGATGATACTTTAGAGAAGAGGAATTTACACCTTTAAAGACATCAGGACCTCCTGAAGCCAGTAGCTTTCAGACTGTGAATCCACAGCCCTCAGAGGGAGCGAGGAGGGGTGCCTGAGAAGCTCTTTTAAGCATGTTAAGAGATAGTAAATTTGCTCTATAGGTGCCTGTGCCCCCACTGCAAAAAAAAATCGGGTTCATAAGCTAAAAGGTTCAAAACAACAACTTTAAGTGTCTTATATATGATGGGATGCTTAGCTACCAAAAAGAAAACGATGAAAGATGCTTTTAATGGAAGAGGCTTCTCAGGGGCAGGGGTACCTCCCGTGCAGAGGACAGCAGCTCCGCAGCCCCTGGGAAGCAGCACGATGACGGCTCCTTCCCCAGCACACCCCACTTATACACTGTGGACAATTATTAAATAACCACTTAGGATCTTGCTTCACTACGGAGTTAACCTGCGCTCCCGCATGTCGCCGAGCCGAAATTCAGCTGGCGAGGAGAGTTAGCCGCTGAATGCCTTGACTCAGCAGTGGCTTTGTGCCCAGCTGTTCAGACTTCCCCAGCCTTATTCCAGAAACTCTCTGCTGTGGCTAAAAACGGCTTTAAATTGAAAAAGGGTGGATGGGAGGTAAGGGGGGTGCACACAGCAACTTCCCACCTCAGCAGCCGAGCATCCTGCTGCTGGTCAGACCTGCTGAGATATGTGGGGAGCAGGAATTTGATGATTTCTCTCCTTTGAAACTATAGTTTTCATAGGGCTTCCATCCAACACCAGGGAGAAAAATCCCACATCCCCACAGATTGCTAACTTTCCGGAGGATTTCTCTTTCCATTTCTCTTCTCGCTCTGCCCCCCCACCACTGCTCTGTGGAGTCACCTCTTCCCAAATGTAACCAAACCACACATCCGGATTACAGCCCCACTCCGACCCGCCACCAGGCAGCCCTCCGAGGTGGAAGCAGTTGAGTTATCCCAGTCCAGAGCTTGCTGGACAAGGATCCACGTCACGAAAGCCACCGATCGTCCCTGCCAGTGGAAACACCACAACCTCAAACCGCTCTCCTGTTTGAAGTGGTCCCTCCGGGCAGGAGGACACTGGAAAGTTGGCGGGCGTGTGTGGAGGGACTGGAGGAAGGGCTTCACCTCCCTCTTCCACCCCCCAACTGCTGGAGACTCATGTCTCAGCTCCACTTTCAGCTGAGATCTACCGCCCAACTGGAAGCGATGGGGGAAAAAGGACGCACAAAGTCAGCATTTGACTCTTTCCCTCTCCGCTCAGTCCTCGTCCGCTTGATCTCCCTTTGCGCATGCCAGCGGCAGGGCTGGGGCTTGTAGAGCAGGCGAGGGATGGAGAAGGGCTGAGGAACTCAGGTTGCAGGCCTGGTAGCCACCAGCAACATGTTTTTGTTGGTGCTCCCAACACCGGCAAAGGGGCACCAAAGGGAGCTGCACTGCGGGAAAGCAGAAGGAAAGCCCTGCTCAGCCCAGGAAGAGCTCCAGTGCTGGGGAAAGCAGACACCACAGGGGCCTGGAGTTAGATGCATGGGCTGTCCAACCTCCTCTTTCCATTCCCAAACACTGCCAGATCCAAGGACTAAATTCATCCTTTGCAGTTAAACTCAGAGCTCCACAGGCTGCAGTCAGCTGTGGCCCCTGGAAGCGGTTTCACATTTTGGGGTGATGTGAGTTAGGTGGATCCTCTACCATGCCCCAGAAAAAAATCAAGCAGAGGGTGCATCCAACAGCACCCAAAGACACGTCCCCTTCACTGCCACCAGCCGCCACTCCCGTGGGCGTGCTGCGACCTGAGGTGTCAGCTGGGGAAGCCAAGGTGAGGGACGGGGAGCAGGAAGGGTCCCGGCCACGGTACCACGAGAGCGGCTGCTTGGCTTGGCACCGAGCACACTGACCAGTCCCTTTTCCCTCCCTCATTCCTGCCTTTCAGCCACCCAGCATAAAAAGCTGCCTTTTTTTTTTTTTTTTTGCACTCCGTTCATGGCCTGGCTCCCTTTCAAATTCCCGGAGAAAAGTATTTATCTGCAGGATGAATGATGACATCCGGCCAAACCCCAGACACGCCATCACGTCTGATCCAGCCCAGCCGTCTATCACAGCTCTCATCTCGTTATTGGTAAGCTGGCGGCCTGCCAGAACTCGGGGCTCGGGAAAGGGCTCCCACCAATCTCTCCAGAGGAGAGAGTCAAGGACTTTTATTAATTAGCATTTTGAATTGTAGCTAATAAATACCCCTCTGGCATTCAGGCTGGGATAGGAAACACAACAGAGACGTCCTTGAGATGCTGCTGGAGGCAAATGGACAAGAGTCACCCGCTAAGTCCTCCTGCGTGCTGCAAGCTCACCTCGCCTCCCCGGAGAGGAGCAGGCAGCGGGATGGAGCACGAACCACTGCCGGACTCAGTGGTGCATCACCCGCTCGCCCATCCAGCACCGCAATGGCCAAACACTCACAAACACATGGCAATTTTGCAGTGAGTGCAATTTTGCACCCGGGAGCTGCTCAGCAATCCCGCAGGACACCGCGGGATGTACCTGAAGATGGACCCCGCAACACAAGCACAGGCTTGGGATTGGACTTGGGGCTGGCACCTCCGCTCCTTGTCTGTTGGACCCAAACCAGGGAGACAACGAGGGACATGGCACTGATCGCTGCTTGGCTGGACGGCCAGGAGCTACAGCTTCAAACACAGCAGAGCTGCACAGACGCTCAGCACCCAAAGGTCTCTGCATCTGAATGTGCTCCTTGTTCTGGCCACAGCCCCCACCCCGCCTGATTTCTGGCTCAGTCTACAAGACAAAATAAAGGTGAAGAAACTGGGTGCAAGACTGAAGCTGCCCTTCAATCCACCACGTGTGACGGTGCCTCAGCTACAGGCGGGTTCAATAAGCGACTCCCTTTGCGACGCAGCTCACCATCCTCTCATGCAGGGCACCAAGACTCACGCACAGGAAGCCCCCCACATCCCAAAACAGCCCCGGGGGCTGTTAACCCCTGCGATAAACCCCCACCCAATGTCCTTGCAAGCTCATCTTTTCCTTGCGTCTCTTGCTTGTCCCTGAGGTGCCGCCATCGCTGAGGGATGGTGGCCGGGGTGGCAGGTTAAGTGGTGAGCAATAGCTGGGCAGGACAGATGAGAGCACCAGCAGACAGCCAGCAATTAGTTAATGGGCTCCGGGGCCCTCAGACCAGTCTCATCAAGTGACTGCGAGCTGCAGGAGGAATGATGACAGGCCAAGCAAATAGAGACAGCAGCCAAAGGAGGAAAGCAGGAATGGGGGGAAGGGGGAATTAAGAGAGGGAATGAAAAAAATCAAAAACCCAGGGAGAATATATAGTCCCCAGAAGCATAATACTTAGCTGGAAACCTGAAAGGCTCAGTGTTGCTGCTCAGAGGAGAAAAACAAAATCCCTTTATCTACCTCCACACCCTTCCAATACAGAATGATGTCAAATCAATTTACTGCCTCTCCTCTCACAATTAATCAAGCCTCCTCCATTGCTCAACCTTTGGTAGAGCTGCACATCGTGTCACATGCAGCATAAAAAGAGAGAGCAGCATAGCAGGAGATGGAGGCGGCTGCTCAGATTTATGCTGCTTGTGATTAGTAAGAGATGGGTGGCTCCTGGCCAAAGTAGCTCATAGTCACAAGACTTATAACCACACAGAGTTGCGTAAGGCACGCGAGATTCCTTGCAAACGTTCCTTGTTTTCCATGGAAAGACTCCGGAGCATTGTTACGGATAGGGCTCATGGACACGGCTAAGGGAAAGAGCCTTTCAAACAAGGCAGAGGTCATTAGTAACCATGTGAAATGAGGCTTTTCAAACTGACCATGTTCCTAAAACCAGCATTCGCGAGCAGAAAGCAGCTCGGGAGGAGGCCAACACTTCACGGGGTCCCAGAGAAGTGTTTCCACTTCCCCGCTGGAGAAGGCTACACCAGGAGTCGGCTGAGTGGGCAAAGGCGTCCACCTCAAGCTGCACAGCCCGCATTCCCTCTTCAAGAAAACCTCCAAATCCCAGATCTGTGACTCACGAGGGGAACCGTCAGACTCTTACGGATACCAGCAAGTTCAAGGTAGTTTGTGTTTCATCACCACCCCAATGGCAGCAGCCACCCAACCAACTTACTCTTTGGGGGGCGTCAAGTCGTCAGGTCGTGTCTCAAAGAACTGGAGAACCTCCTCGCACTGGGAGATGTAGGGAGGCAGCTGGATCAGAGCCTGCGGACGAAACAGAGACACCGGTGATGGGAAGCATCAAGACTGAGCAAGGAGCCGAGGGAGGACAGGCCCTCAGAGCGCAGGGGACTGGGTGATGGCACTGAGCTCGGCACCCATATGGTTCCCAGCACACAGGAGCACAGAGCCAGGCTGGAGAGAGCTATTGCAAACACACACTGGAGTGGAGCAAGACCCAGACAGCCCCCAGTTACACCCACCACACCACCACAGCTTCAACTGAAGAATAAAGGAGAATAAAGCAGAGACTGCCCCAGCCCTGCTTAGCCCAGCTCCAGCCTTTTGGACAGATGTGCCCTCGCAGGGTAAGAGCCACGGGGATGTCCAGCCCAGCATCCAGCCTCCCGGCCACGGCAGGGCTCAGTTTCCCAGCCGTGCTGCAGGCATGGAGCCGTCATCCTCAGGAAACGCTGGGCAGTTTACACATGGCAGACTCTCAGTGCCATCAGCCCTGACCAGCACATCCCAAAAATGCTCCGCTGAGCAACGGCAGCTCGGGAAGAGGTAGGGAGAGAAGCAACAGGAGGCAAAAGCGTGGACACCAGCTCATGAGGGCAAGGGCTGGAAGGCTGCTATGCGTGCTGTTGAATGGCAGGAGCTATAAGCTGCCTCTGCTTTTCTCCTTTCCCTTCGAGGAAGCCTGTTGCAAAAAGACAGGCTTCAACGGTGGGACTGGCAGGGTGAGAGCGTGCATATCTTGGGAGCTGGGGGCAGAGTCTGGGACAGCAATATTCGCCTTAGGCCAGAGCTCTTGCAGGTCCTTTCCAACGTGGGCTGCAGCGAGGGCTGGGCAGGGAAGGCGGGATGGGCAGCTGCCTGGCAGAGAGCCCTGCCCTGCTCATGGGAGGGAACGGAGTCACAGATGATGGCGACTGCAAAAAGTAAAAAAAGAACATGCAATTGAAAAAGGGACAATTTGAAATCAGGGAGCAGTGCTGCAGCCTGGCCTGGAGCAGATGTTTAACCAATTTTCCATATAATTCCCCCTCCCCTTCATTTGCTGTCACAGCAGTCTCGTGACAGCAGTGTGGGCAAACCAAGCCTCCACTCCTTTCTGTATTGGAGACAAAGCCACATCTGCAAAGCCCCGGGGTTACCACACAGATCAGATGTGGCTCCATATTGACCTAATTGCTGGCCCCCAAAAGCCCTTCCAGCCATTCAGTACAGAGTCATTCACTGCCAGCACAGCAGACAGTCAGACCACTAATCATGGGCCAGCTGCGATCAAGATCATGTGAGAGACAGGAGAGAGAAAACTACTCACTCCATGGCTTTTGGGTCCAGGGACAGGCTTTTCAAAGACCAAGTTTTGCATGGATGCCATTCCCATGTGGGTACCACTCCCCAGTTCCAAGCATCCCATGATCTACACAATTTCCCCCGTGCCAAAATCACTCTGATTTTGTGGCATGGAGAAGGCTCCGTATCCTCCGATAGAAGGGGTTGATCACAGAAAACACCCTTTGCTGAAAGGATGAAAGGCAAGACCCACAACGCATTTCTTGGGACATCTTGAAGGAAGCCCACCTAGAGCCGACTTAGCTGGCACAGCGGTGGCTGAGTCAAGCAGGTCACCCTGCAGTCTAGCTGGCCATAATCTACAGCAGCTACGGCCACCAAATCAAAACCAGTGGCACAAATAGCGTGGTGTCTGTCCCACCTCTGGCTCTGCCACCCAAAGGAGTGAACTAAGGAGGGCCTTCAGAACACAGCTTCAGCCCATGGTGTTGGAGCCACAGCAAGTCACCTTACCCGCCCTGCTGCCAGCGAGCCTGAGGAGAAGGGTCCTTTACCAAAGATAGACAAGCCTTATTGCATTGAAAACCATTTTCCAGGGAGGGAGAAAGGATTATCCTTTAGCAGCAATTTTAATTTTTTTAGTGGTCCATCCAGTCTCATTGGGGTAGAGCATCACAGCATCGCAACTCCTTCATCAACCCTCCAACTGACATTTTCTCAAAATCCCTTAGACAGGAGGAAGGCAGTTCCCACACCAGGGGAAAGACCAACAGATGTAGAACACAAAGAGAATAAACTGGAGAAATGGGAAGAAATTTCAGGCCTCTGCTCCACCTTCTTGTCATTCTTATGGTTGTTTGAAGTCTCATTTGGCGACTGGTTGCTCTTACCAGTTGCCCTGATTCTTTTGCTACTTTTCTTGCTCCTTACCTTAAATTGCCACGTTTTTCAGTATGGAGGGATCTGGAACAGACCCCTTCAGCAAGAGCACTGCCTTGTGAAAGTAGCGGTTCCCTTCCTTGCTCGTCTTGCCTAGTTCCACCCCAAATCTCACTCACCTTCTTTCCAGGGCTCTCCCAGAGAACGAAGACACCCTACTTCTCTCGCAGGAGACGGCAAGAAAGCAAAAACTTTCTTACTCAGTTTTCTGTGGGAACTTGTTCACAACATATTCACCTAACCCTCAATTCTCACTCTGCAGGGTGAAGCTGGAGGAGATATTTTGTATTTCGGTTCTGTACCACCACCCTCCAAGAACGTGCAACGTCCACCTCCAACAATAAACACGGCAGTAGGAGTGTGCTGGGACCCTGTGGCTGTGAGCTGCAGCACGACGTGCCCAGGAGGGACATCTCTCTGCTCCCGCTGACTCCTTGCTCATTCCACATCTCTGCAGCCTTCAGTCCCACACCCACCTTCAGCTCAGCAGCTTTACAGTTAAGTAGCAGCAACTGGAAGGCCAGGCACAGTGTGCGTGTTATTACTTGGTAATGCATTATCAGAAGGAGGAGAGAGTGGCTCTCTAAGTGGGTCATCTAATATCAGCCATTACGTTCCAGTTGTTAAGTCAAATGGATTCATTATATTTTATGCCATTAATGGCATCATTCTGAAAGAGACAGCTGCAGCATCTTATCACTTAGGGACGTTTTGTTCCCAAAAAATTAAATTTATGGTTGTGTGTGTCTGTATGTAGCTGGCACATTTTAGTGACTCAGAAGACAAGGGGCGGATCATGCCCGGCTGGAGCCAAGCGGTTACTTGCACCATCAGCTTCCCCCACGCTGTATGGAGACACCGGTCCAAGCACACCTTGTGTTACATCTCCATCACTCTGCTCTCATCTGCTATCCTGGCCCGCAGGGGTTTTCACCCACAGCCCCACTGCAGAGCATTTACTAATTCACCTTTATCCTTGTACTTGTTATTCCAGCCACGACATCCCTTCCGTAGGTCTGGCTGGGTCCCAAAACCCGCAGTCTCTTCCACCATGCAAAGTCCTAGGCCATAGTCACTGCTACTCCTCCCGCACCTAAGGAATGTGATGGATATTTCACCATTTCCCCATCTTCTCCCCGGGTTTTGCGTTCTCTGTATATGTTTTCAACAGCATTCAGACTGGATTTTGGTCCTACCTCCAGACCATTTCATGGCTGCTGCAAGTACTAGTGCACTTCTTCAACATGATGAGATGTGGCATTCTTTATTTGTGCGAAAATAATTTCTTGTGGACTTTAGTATTTTGTTTCCCACCCCCCCGAAATGCCCTAACATCATAATTTGCCTTATGCCTAAGTACAGTCTTATATTCTTTAAGAGTCAAATCATCTCAACCTTATCTCTGTTGGCTTCCAGTAATTACCTGCAGGTACAAGTCATCCTACCCCGTGCAAATAACTGTTTTACGTAACCAGTAACAGGAGTTTACATCCCAGTTTGGGACCATCCCACCAAGAAAGTGTTGTCTTCTACATAAAACAGCAGGTCTGTTCTCAATAGATGGGAAAGCAAAGGCTCCCTGAGGAACTGAGTCCTTCAAGCCTAGTCCTGCACACAACCATTTCACTCCAAACCGCCTACTAGACAGGACACGGCCAGGCAGCCAGGTCCTTTCCAGCCCATCTGGAAAGCTGGTTCTGGTTTGCAGCTTGAGAAAGGAGAAAAGAAAGTGAAAGCACAGCAGCAGGGTGCAAGCTGGTATGGAGCTGGGCCACCCTGCAAGCCCAGGCCTCCAAGCCCTCAGCATTAATCACGTGGAGTGAAAAGCGAATCAGTGGGTGGGTTTTCATCACAGAAGAGGTTTGATAGTGGAGGATTGCCCACACTCCCTGTTGTCCCAGCACTGGCACACCATTATATACTATCAGTGAAACAGGATCGAGCCCGATCAAGGTGGCTTCATCTCTGGTTGATGCTAGAAATCTCCCCTTACCTTGCAGTATTCATCGATAGGTATCAGGCGCTTGACCGCAACATCGCGGATGTGACTCCGGCGGAAGAGGATCTTCCCTGAAACAGGAGAGATGGAGAGAGAAGAGCAGATCAGCACAATGCCCAGGAACGCTCTCTTTTGAATCAGTTCGTCAGGGTCTATTCCCTGTGCATCCTCTTCCTGCCAAAAGCACAGTACCTAAAAAAAAAAACACAACTCGTTCCCTCCCATAGATTAAACGCCTTACCAGAATAAAGCACATTTAAAGCAAGCATGTTCAAGGAGAGAGGAGAGGAAACAGTTACCAGCAAGCTGCATCCCCATCTTCCCTCACCAGTGTGGTGATGACGGAGGAGCAGCCCCTATCAAAGCACGTGCCTGATACCTTCCAGTCTGCTGGCGTGCAAGTCCTGGGTGTACAAGTCCACTGGCAGATGCCAGCGCTCGCCAGAGAAGCGGACGTCCCTGCGACTGCCGGTGCAGGTGGGACCCTCGTTGCAGGCTCCAGGCTTGCTCAGGGCATCCGGGATTAGTGTGGGCAGAAGCCGAGCCGGAGGGTTTCTCTCTGTGCAACTGCTGCGTCGAACTGGTCCTCGAAGCCACAGTGTCGGGACTGCAGCTCTGAGTCAGACCTATAGGATTTTCCTTCCTGTCTGGGGTTTATTTGTGTTCTCCATTAATGGGATCCTCTTGCCACTCCATTTCCTCCCCTCCGGCTTGTGGTACAGGCCTCTTTCCTTTGAAGTCTAATGAGTCCTAAATGCTTCAAGCTGCTTTCACAGAGAACAGCTTCTCTGGCATTTAACGAGACAAAAGCCATTAGCAGACAGTGAAACAGATACACTAGAGATTCGGTGATGAAAAGGACTGGTCCATGGTAGGATTTCAGCCCCGCACCTCCCAAAGCACCAGGAACTGGCACTGCTTTGCAATCAATCACCTGGAAGATTGTGTTTTGGGGGGCTGCGGTAGGTGGTAATGAAGTTCCCTCAAGTTCCTCCTGACACCTCCCATTCCACAGGAAAGTCTCGTCTCTTTTTGTCCCTACTTGGATTTCCAATCCCACCACCAAACCCAGGGAGAGCACCTGATGTGTCTGTCCATGAAATCCCTTCACTTATCAAAGAAGTCACCATGGGACAACGCAGAAGCCAAACTCCCCTCACAACCAAATACCAACACCCTCTTTGCAAGCAACATGAGAACAGGGAAAAGCACTCTGGAGAGTCACGCAGCCCTTCGCTGCACCATGGCTAGCTTCAGCCCCTACAGCGAGCCTTCGCAGGAGCTGTGGCATTGCTGGAACCAGGGGCTAGATGCTACCAAGCTACCCGAGAACAAGACATGTTAAAATGGCCACACGCTTATCACAATTTTAAAAGCAGGGCTAGGTCACCCCCGCCACCGCTTCTCCCTGACTTGTCCAGGATCTGGAACATGCATGACTTGTGCAGCCTGCCAATGCATTTTTTAAGCAGAGATGAACTAAGCCAACTAAACTTCAGCTTGCAAGGAGCATGAATCAGAACTTTATGGAGGAGCCAAATCTCCTGCCGGGCTCAGTTAATGCAGAATGCCTTCGAAACTGGACTGTCCAAGGGAGCACACAGCAATCACGCTCAGTGCTAGCTCCATACTTGCCCTCCAGTGAAATGCAAAGGGTCAGGCCAGCTCATACCAGAAGGATTGCTTCTCATTTATGTCCTGCTGACAACAAGGGGCTGAGACATTCATGGTGGGAAATGCTCTGCTCTGAAATGCATTCCTTCTCGCAGCCTGCCAGAGCCAAGTCTGGCAGTCTTTATGATACAGTGAGAAAAAAATACCCCTCTATTTAATCTGTCTTTTAGATTTTGAGGGTGAATAGCCTGGGAACACAGTAGTTGTCTGGAAAGACTGGGAGGGAAAGGGAGCGACAACCAGGTCGGAGCTCCTTTCCTTGCCTATAGCAATTATTTTCCATCAGACAAGCAAATGATAAACAGTTTTCCCTTCTCAGCAGCAATCATGGTGTATTGGCTGCATAGGTTTCTATTTGAATGATGATTTTTAAAAAGATGAATGGATCACAATAATTTTGTTGGCAATTGTAAGGAATAGCTGTTTTGGTTTTATGTCTGCCAAAGTGAAATCACTGATGGGTGGGTACATTATAAATGTCTGAAATAATAAGCTCTGGGTGTGGGAATATTTAAATGTTTAACAAACAGATGCTAGTGAATAATAATAAAAAGAATATAGTTTTGGTGAATGAATACATCACAACAACTGAAGTGATCTTAAATTAGCCCAGGCACGGAGCATATGAACCAGCAAGAAATCCAGCTCCTCTCTTGATTTGCTCTAGATCTAGTATTTTTCAACAAGGAAGTTTATTTTCTAACAAAAAGCTGCTTTTTAATCAAAATGCCTAATTAACATAATTGTAGACCCTTCAGAGCTGCCAAATACAGCTATATAAACCCTTGACTTGAAAGGCAAGAGAGAACAGGAAACCACTTCCCTCCTGGAAGGGAAAGATGGGCAACTTGCTGGGTCAGTGAGATGCAACATTTTCCTGGGCACATTTTCCTTAGACCATATCTGCAAAATGGGAATAACAGTGCTGCCTGCTGGGGCTTCTCACGTGGCCAAAGACCTTGCAATGCAAGAGAAACGCATGGCATTATTCATCTCGTATCTGCACCCCTCATTGCTGTAGCTCCAGGAGATGCAGCAAAAGCAATGGTGCCCATCACCCACACCTCGTTCTAAGTGTTTTCTGGTTTTTTTTGGCTGCCTCCAGGAGCTTGTAACGACTCTCGGCTTGGTACCGGGTTACTGCCCTGCTAATCGTCCAGGTGGACTCTCTTCCTCCTGCCCACAGCAGATAATCCTTCATGCTGAAGGGGGGTAGAGGGCTCAGGATTAGCTCCTCTAGATCCTAAAGGAAACACATGGCAAAGTAAGGGGCAGATGGGCCAAGGCAAAAGGGAAGTTAAGTCTGATGAGTGCGTTGGATAATTGCTGTCCTGGCCTCTTCCAACGAGCAGCCTAGCACACAGGTACTGTGCAGAGAAGGGCTCGGTAACCTAGCTCCAGGCAAAGGCAAGCCATGCAGAACAGTGAGGAGAAACGTCTGCACACAAAGATGCCAGCAGAAAAGAGGGGAAGGTCTCTGGGATTTGATTTTCCCCAGTGAAGTTTCCCAGTTGGCTGAACTGTTCACTCAGTAAATCTGCAGTGTGAGAGATGCAGAGCGACAGCGAAGGGGGAGCAATCTCAGCTGCCCACATGGTATCTAGCAAGAGCAAGGACAGCCGTGATGCAATTCGGATCCTTGATTCCTGGATGCAATAAAATTTGCTTCAATATGAGAAAAATAACTACCAGTTCTACTTGTTGTTTAAGAACACTCTCTGGTGAGACTCACTTTCCTCCAAACAGCCTCATAGCTCCTGCCCTCAGCCTCAACGTCAGCGTGAGAAATACAGAGGGGAAGACATGTGAAGGAAAGCAATTCTGCACATCTCACTGATTAAGTGGGGTTTTCCATCGGCTGGTAAGGTCAGTGCTACTGCAGGCTCCACTTCACCAGCTTCTCACTCTTGCCACAACTCAAGCACTCAGAAATTATTAGATTTTCTTATTTACATACATAATGTTATGCATGAGCAATCAGAGCAATGAGTGTCCCTCCCTCCTAGCACAAGAAAATCACTGCACAAGGAAGTGTGGTAAAATACACTGCCCTTTATACACACAAGCAAAGCTGTGAGTAGACTGAACATTTATCACCTGGGAATGTGTCAAGGAAGTTGATTTTGGAAAAAGAAGACAGTGATAAGGCACCACTGGTGCCTGCCAGAGTGGCTGCCCTGGCAAGTCTCCCTGCGCAAGAAGCACCCAGACTCCAGGACATGCTGCCTGCTTTTTCTGGATCTTAAAAACCTGTTAATACCTACAGGGAAAAAGTGGTGCCTCTGAGGAGGACAATGGCTCTGAAGACACTCTGCGTACAAGTTACAATTTAGAAAGTGTTCTTTCTTCAGTAGAATATACAACACTTTATTCCAGTGAATATATTTATTTTACATTACATTAATATAAGATGCACCAAAGCATTGCACGTGCTTTGCTTGCTATACGTTTGCTACCTGCCTTTCCCAGCAGAAGTTAGGTGTTTTGCATGCATCTGCTCTTTAAGGGTAACGTGGCAGTGTTATTATTCTCCAACAGCATTTTGACTGGAGAAATCTGACCAACACAACCCATCCTCTAAAGACAGGGAATAAAACCAAAAGGGAGAGAGCTGAAATATATGCAACTCCTTAAAAATCAAAGCAAATGAAGTCTCTCTGCACTTCAGTGCGAAAGTGGGAGGATGTTCCCTGACTACATCTCTCCAGCTGTACCTGATATCACGTTTCGTACACTTACTGGCTGGTTACAGCTGCTGAGGGGAATCAGAACGGTTTGTAGGGTTGCTTTGGAGTAAGAAGGATTAGTTTCATTTTGAAAAAAGCAAGCCACCATCAATATTTACATCAATTGGACATCAGAATCAAAATCAAATTTCACCACCCAGAATAATAAAAGTATCCGGCTTTTTATGCAGTGCTTTCCAGAAATCACCAGCTGCTTTATACACAACACGAAAGCAGCTAGGGCAGGTAGAGGACCTCCACCACAGCGATGTCCAGGAGAAGACCCCAGTGTCCCCTATCCCCCCAAACATCCCAGGAAAGGGGCAGTGCATGAGTGACAGCCCTTGGCAGAGGATTCACCATGGGGAGGAAATCCCAGGGGCAAGCGATGCTAATTCCCACCCTGCTGCTCTTCCCCAGGCCCCCCCAGCCCCGTGAAGGAGAAGCACCGTGCCCTTCCCGTGCCGTACCGGGCGCTGGGCTGCGGCCAAAGCCAGCTGTGCTCTTCAGAGACTGCTTCCAAGCCTTTGAGGCTTTTACCTACCCAAAGAAAAGACAAATTCAAGAGTAACAAAGCAGCAACAACATCTCCGGCTCCCCTTGCTGACTCGAGCATTTGTTTACTCGTTTTATCTCCTTGTTGAGCCTGGTTTGTTTTTACAGCCAGGCAAATACCAGGACAGGCGCTTCAGCACTGGGGGCACCAGCCCCCACCAGAGGGGAACTAGGGAGGGGGGAAACCTAACAAAAAGATCCCAGCCTACCACAAAGCCAACCTCTGGCCACATCTGAAGGACTTCTGAGTCGGAAGCAAGCACCTCGTCTCCCCAGCTGGGCAGTGGCAGGGCAGAGGCGGGGAGACCTTGCAAGCATCCTGGAAACACGGCTCTGGGCACTCAGGGCTGCTTTTCCCTTCCCTTGCCCGACACCTTCCCTCCCTCCCCTTTTGACCTGCTGGCACCATCTGCTCAGCTCTGGTACTCAAATTGTCCCAGTGCTTCCCTTTCCTCCCTTTCACTGCCCTGAGCACTGGGCTGACGGCAGGGAGCCAGCGGTTCCCGGCTTTCACCCTGCTGGGAGAGAAACCTGGAAAACCACAGTGCCCTTGATGCTGTTTCGAGACTCCATCAGTCAGTGGATAGAGCTCACAACCTCCTGGGATGTGATGCTCCCCTGTTAGAAAGCTCTACATCCCACTAACACAACCGTGCTCCTCCTTTCTTCCCTTCTTCTGCGGGGACACTCCTCTGCCTCCACCACTGCTACTCATTTCCACCCACCGTGGCCAAGAGGCCCACCACATATTAGCATCCAACATAATGGATAAGCAGCAAATCCATCCAGTGCGTCCCTGTGAACCACATGCCAGCCAGCACAACAGCTGTTGTCCCAACTGTCCCACCCTAGGGAGAGCTTTCCTGTATACCACTGGCATGGTTTCCTTCAAATCCCTCCTTAAAATCTTCCTTTGCCACAATCCCTGCACTCCTTTCCCCCACAAAACCTCTCTGTGATAGTCCTTCCACTGATACAATCCGGCCAGGACACAGGGGGACAATCTGCTGGCTTTTACGTCCTATCCAGCAATGAACTCGCTGGAGCAGAGGTTGCCCTTCTGCATTTAAGCTCCACATCACCGGGCTCAGGGCTTCAACAGCAGAAATAACATTGGTGTGCT
Source organism: Calonectris borealis (assembly GCF_964195595.1). Taxonomy (NCBI): domain Eukaryota; kingdom Metazoa; phylum Chordata; class Aves; order Procellariiformes; family Procellariidae; genus Calonectris; species Calonectris borealis. The sequence goes on from NC_134326.1 coordinate 16,221,391, forward strand.
GCCTCGTACCCAACTGGGCAGGAGGAGGAGGTTGGTGCCCACCACCCGCTTGCAGGTCATCCCTGGGGAGCATGAGCTCCGTCCCCCACACGGTGGAGCTGGCACCGGCCAGAGAAGCTCCGCTGAAGATACTCTGTCTACCCACCTTCCTCTGGTGCCAGAAACCTTCTGCTCTCCCAAGACTGGAAGAAACTCCCTTTGTGGCTAATCAAGGTGCTTTGCTTTGTCTGATCGACCGAGAGCAAAGGGTGCTGCAGCAGCTCTGGAGGGGGGGCTGCAAAGCGATGGATGCAACACGGCCCCCGCTGCCTCAGCCGTTCGTCAAGGATTGCAAAGTGTCAGAGGAGAGCTTGGGGAAAGGACTGATAAGGAATTCAGGTCTCCAGCAATATGAGATAGAGCAGGCAGGCCACAAGAGGGGTTAATCTCTCCAAACAAACAGGTAGGGCTCTGCAAATTATTCCCTCCCATGGGAATTCTCCAGGCAGAGCTGAAATTATACTGGGGAGTAAGGAGCTGAAAAAACCAAGGCAGAGGCATTTCAACCAGCAAAATGGTTGAGGCTCCTCTTGAGGCAAAGGCTGTTACTGGATCTCCAGCACATTGGAGGGGCAGAGAACCCGAAACAATCACCCTGCCGATTACGGCCACGAACCAAGCCAGATATTTCAAGAATGGAAAACCGTCTGTGCCTCTTGCTTTACCCTGAAGGACTCCCCTCACTTCCCCCCGCCCCACAGCCTCGGAAAGAATTCACTTCTCTGCACCTTTCAAATCACATCCAGATTTTCCCTGGCACTGGTTCCAAACTCACTTCAAAAAAAGGCAGCCCCAAATGTACACATAATTAATCCCAGCCCATGGAGCAGCCAGCTACGTGGGCTATTCCTAGGATGGGGAAGCAGGCGTGGGAGACTGCTTTTCCAGGAGCCCTGCACTTAGCATCTGTTTGGCGAAGTCCTGCACTGTGCGCCTATCCTGGCGAAAAGGAGGGGGACCAGCAAAGTGCCCCTGGGGCTGTCCTGGTTACAGCATAAGCATGGAGTCCCATATGTTGTGAAATGAAGCCAAATTAAACAGTGCCCCTGTCAAGACAGCCCCTTCCACTCTCACAGTTTGAGATCCTGCTGGAGCAGGAGCAAAGCGTTCCCAAGGCCATCGCTTCTATGGCCTGCAGTGCCATGCAATGGAGAAATGGGTAAGGTAGGTTGTTTAAAGACAGCTCAAAGGTCAGAAGCAGAGCAACGGCTTCAGTGCAGCGCTCTGCGGGGGTAATACTGTCTGCATGTCAGCGTGGTTAGCTGAAAACCTACAGAAAAGGCAACCGTACTGATTGCGGGCTGCAAGCTAGCCTGGGACTGTCCACGCACCAGTGCTACAGCAGAGGATCTAGCATCTTGCTCGAGGAGAAAATAGTAATTAGAACCCTTGCCCCATCTCCAGCTCTGATGAAGACGCAAAGGGACTGGGGAAGGTCAGGTGCTGTAGCTGGAAAAGGGATGAGTTGTCCTCCACCTCCTTCACGGGGCCTTTGTGGGGAGCTATTGGCATCCCCACAGTTATTCTGGGAGAAAATCCCCGAAGTATGTGGGCAGCACTGACGTCCATGCCGAGCAGGTCAGCAGGCTGGGAAGGGAGTGGAAAGAAGGCATCGTTCTGTTTCTGAAAACGATCTCACCAAACCCCCATTCTCCTCCTCCCTTCTTGGGAGTTCACTATTGTCTGTAGTTAAAGCTTCCTAAAAAGCAATTTTACAGCCAAAGTTAGCTCAGCGTCAGGCAACCCCTCCTTGCCGAGGCTCACGTTTCCAGCGAAGCAGACTGGCCAGGATCTGCTCCAGGCCACTCAGGCTGTACGAAGTTTGGAAGGCTCCACTCTCCTTATAAAAGCTGTTTCCTGAAAGATCTGGCACAGCCCTTACAGCGTGGGCCCAACTGAGCTCATTTGTTTTCTTAGTTCATTCTTTCCTGGGGTCTCCATACCATCATCTCCCAGCCAATATGCGTGTAACCCTTAGTGTGAACGCCGCCGGCGAGGACGGAGGTGCCCAGCACGACGTCCCCCGGGCCGGGCAGTGACCGGTCTCTTCTCTCCCGCCAGCTGCTCCTGACTCCGCTCCAGGGACCGCAGTCGATGCCACGCATGGGCTGGGTGCCGCCAGAGCTGTTTCGAGGGGCCATCCTCAGCACCACATGAAGCTGGGCAGGCTGTGCCGGTGGCTCAAAGCCAGCAAAAGTAGCCAAGAGTCCACTTCACATTCCCCTATACGGCGGCAGAGATTGTTCAGGCATGGTGTAGGAGCACTGCAATGTCCTGCCAGGCCAAACCGGACCCCACCAAGCGGTGCTAGGGGATGAGCGTGGTGCCAACACCCGGGAAGGGACAACCCCTGGCCCCAAACCTCAAATGCAATTGCTCTGCTCCGCTTCAGAAGACGCAGCTTTATGACTCCACTTCAGAGCTGAGTGGGTTGAAGGACTTGTACTTAGGAGAGCATTTTCTGATAGCCATCAGAGACCTACTTCAAAAGACCCAAAGTCTCTAGAAATTTCCAAGAAGTCAAATCCTCGAAGCAAACATTAACAAAACGAAGCAACACAAAGCAAACAGAGTTCCTGTGGGCTGGATTTTGTAACTACTGAGTAATCATGGAACTCTCTTCCCATTCCAGGAAACCTGCCTGACAGACAAACCCAGATGGCACCTTCTCAGGTCGTGGTGGTCACCCTGAATTTGGGACGCTTAGGGGTTTGCTAAGAAAGCCAGAGCTGCAGGAGGCACAGGGTTGCAGGAAGCATTTTTGAGAACTGCAGTGGCCACAACATCTAATGTTACTCCACAATGGACTTCTCAGAAAGCAGCGTACTTTCAGTAAACCACTGGAGCCAAATCTCCACTGGTAATGATATTGAGATGCTAAAAATGTTGCTCAAAATGGGATTGGGAGCAAACTACAGTACTCACAGAAGCTGAATATAATCAAAACCCTAGCTAGTCTAAGCATACTAGAGCCACGTTTTGCAGAGAAAGAGACCCAGGCTGCTTGCACCGAGCTCACCTGGATGGCACCCCTGGCAGAGAGAGACGAAGTTTGGGTTCAGCTGTAAGTAAAAAAACCCGTTGCTATCCCAAACTGGGAAGGCCAAGAACTGCTCCAGAAAGGAACCGTCCTCTAGCACAGCCAGCAACTATTAAAAGAGCCTTCCCTTGCCCCCAAGGGAAGTCCTCTTTCAGAAGCAGACACAGCTTGCAAGCCATCTCACTAGGGAGGTACAGCTCATCGTCCTGCTCCAGAGAAAGCCACCAGCTCCTGACCGCTCCGTGATGTGCAGCAAAGGCAGGAGGGCAAAGGCAACATGATTCCCACTTCTTAATAACTCAACTTCCCTGAAGCAAGAGGACTTCTGAAGCTGCCCCATGAGGGGCAAGATTATCTGGCTTTCCAGTGGCTACCTCCTGCGTGGAGGTAGGACACCATCCCGTGCTGGGATCTTCTCACCACACCACCCCTTGCCCTGTGCTGGCACCTGAAAGTACAAGTGGTAAAGCTGCGGGTGCCAGCTGTTAGGCATCAACGGTGTCTCCCTTGGTTTTCTAAGTCAATGTGTGACTACCTCTGAAAACGGTATTATTTAATCCTGTTGCAAAAAGGGGACCAAAGCAAAGGAGCAAATGACTCTGCAGAGGACACACACAAATGCACAAGCTCCTCTAGAGGATGGTCATCCTAACTCGCCAAAACTGCTTTCTTACACAAGAGCCAGGCTTTATTTTCCAGCAACTTCAACCCCCTTTTTCCTCCAACAGAAATCCCAGTGACATCTCTTAGTGAAGGGAAATTATTTCAACACCAAGAAGAAGAAACAAATATTGATGAGTGTGCTGCGAGAAGCAGTGCTCCAACCACGCTTCCCAAGCCTGATCGCCGCCTTCCAAAAATAGCAGCATTTTGGTGGGAATTTTCTACAAGTGCCAAACCGTATGTCCAATTTTTCCAAGTTATGCCCTTTGCCAATTTGGCTTCCATTTTTCCTCCCCACTCCTTGCTGGCAGGAGTACTTGTACAGCAAGGGCTTTTCTGCTGTATTAATATCAGGTGTGCTTTGCTTTTACTGATGTTACAATGCGAGGACAAGCCAGAATCAGAAATCCCTCTATGGGAAACCCAGACAAGATTCTCTTGCTCAGAAAGGGGCGTAAATTATTTTCTTCACGCCAGTCAGTGAAAAGCAAAGCCCACTAAGCACCTTTATGTTTCTAGAAAAGCCAGGAGGCAGAGCACAGCACAGAGGGCTGCACTAAATGGACCTGACAGTCACTGGAAGCGATTATGGTACCATGACATTTCTAAATAGCTACTTGGGGGGGGGTGACAGCTCTGTGGGCAAAGCCATTAGCTCTGTGTGCATGAAAGACTCCCAAGGCCCCCTCAGGCTGGGTATTTTTGCAAGGCACATTAGGGTTCTTTTTTTCCCCCGTAGCAGCAGCACCAAAGGGCAGCCACCAGCAATCCCCCGCACCACAAAGTTTGCAGCGGACCATTGCATCTGTTCCTCGGGCACACAAATGCTCAGCTGCACTCAGTTGGGCTGGCAGGGCACACACCATGCCACAGAACATCACAGGAGGAAGTCAAGGCTGTCAATCAGCTTGATTTAACACATGGAATTCAGTTGTTATTTCCTTCTCTCTGGATGGCCCTTTGAGTTGCACGGGACAGGAAAAACAGTGTATGAGCAGTTCCTGGGGAGTCTCACACCACCCTCAGCCCTGTGCTGTGGTGGCCAGACCCCGTCCAAAAACAAGCACGCTGCTGTGGGGTTGCTCCTGGCAGAAGCTGTGCAAGCGGGGTTGCTTAGCTGAAGTCCCCCACTAATGCTTTCTGGAAGGACAGAGAATGACTGAAGGGTTTAACACTCACTGGGCGCATTGCTAACAAATACAGATGTTTTAATGGACACGGTGCAGGCCAAGAACTTGCTATTGCTCAGATGGTTCAGGAGATAAGAGCTAAAGCACGTGTACGCTCCACACATGCACTGGGAAAAAGCTCCTGCCACACCAAAACCGGCATGGTTTTTGCTGGAGCCCACTCGCCTACCTGGCAGAAAGGGGATGATCCTTTGCTTGGGGTCCTTCTGCCCTCCTTCCATCGGAAACTTGTCCAGCATTTGCATCTAGAAAAGGAAATGCAAGAGAGATGATTAAAGTCAGTGATTAACTTGCATGACACAGGAGGAGGTGAAGCCCGTTCTCCAAAACAGCAGTGTCCTCGACATCGTTCACAGACATCAGCCAGTGTACAGCGACCCGCAGCACTGAGGCAAGCACATCCAACGCAGTGCCAGAAGCACAAGAGCTCCACTATTTTCAAGACATTTCTCGCCACCAATGTTGCTCATCACTATCGTTCCGCTCAGCACGGGTGATTTATGTAACCTGTATTTCTGCAACTATTAAGTTTCATCCTGATGGACCGCTGTGACTAGATCTCAGAAGCTCCTCAAAAAAAAGGCGTATTTTAAGCTTATTAGCTCAAGCATAGCACAGCACTGACACAGTTCCTGGACTACAGCTGACTTGGACTCACAGCACTAACTCATGTTTGCCTGCAGAAGGCCATAAAGTTATACGTCAAGTTTGGGGAACGCTTTGTGCTACACAGGCTTTGAGGGATGAATGTTTTATGGGATCTTCAGCATTAAACAAATAATTTCCTGACTGATGCAACTGCACTTAGTACGTTTAGTCAGCAGAGAGGTGATAACCAGCTCCTACCTGCACTGGTGTTTCAGGACATGCACACAGCCTCCTTGCAGCTGCTACGATGCTTAATACCGATGCCCTGGCAGGATCCACATCCTCAGCATTTCCTTTACTTGGTCTTGCTGGAAAACACCATTTGGATTGGGCTTTGCACTTTACACAGAGTAGAATAGGAGAAAGAGCATGCCGAGCCATCCATCCAACCACTCAGATATTCCGTCCTTTGGAAGGAAGGGGAGGGAGATGATACAAACTCTCCCTTGTTTTCTCTGGGGCATGGATCTGAGCTCTGTTTCCCATCACCTGAAGAGCTCCCTGGTCGCCAGGGTATTTGAAATGGGTCTTGCCCTCTCTTACTGGAGCTATCACGCTCTGCATAAATAATTAAGCATATTAAGCACTGGAGACAACTTGCCCAGGAAGCGTGCTGAGCACCTACAAAGTCTAAACAGCCATTCTCCTCTGGCACAATTAATATTTAAAGTATTTCATGCAAAGAGGAAACTATTCAACCAGAGAGCCCAAGCCCCATCCCACGAGAGCCCAGCCTGGCAGAAGGGTGGGCACCACCGAGCAGCCAGACGCACAAGCCATGCTCCCTCCTGTCTGCTGCTCCACCACGTAACGTTGGGAGCCCCTGCACCACGGGGAGTCCGTGCAGGGCCAAACTCTGGGGTCCCAACACGCCTTGGGGATGTATCCCACCTGGCTCCCTGGTTTTCATGGTTCTTGTTCTTTGGCACCTATTTTTCCACATGCTTTTTACAGGAGGTCTCTGCTCCTAGCTGAAGGCTGCGGGCTCCTCTACTGCTAGGCACGAGCTTGTTTAAAGTGCTGTAATGCTACAGCTAAGCCCTTTTTGTCGATATAGCCCTCCACACCCCTGCACATGCAATACTTGCATTTTTTTTCTTGGATCTCAAATGCACTGGGATAAAATTCTTGAGGTTTGGTGAAGAGGGGGCAGAAGGAAGGAGATATCTTTCCTACATTTTGAGAAGAAATAAAAACATCCCCCAACACTCCCAAAGACAACAGGAAAACCAAAAGAAGCTCTCAAATATTCTCTTCAAAATGAAAACAAGACATCTCAAAACCAGGATGACACTAAGCACAAACGGACACTGTTTACAGCTTCTTCTCGAAACAAAGTTTAAAGGGTTTACAACAAAGAAAATTACTCCAGACTCAGCAATAACGGGGGACTGCGGTGACGTTACCAGCAGCCACAAAGCAAGCCCGAGCGCGGCCGAGGGAGGACTCGCCTCCCCGAGGCACTGCAGGCTCCCAGGGCAGCACCACTTCCCCAGCCTCCCTGGGCACGCAACAGCCTCCTCCTCTTCCCTCGACCCACGAAAATAAAGGATGACACCACATCCCCATTACCCTGCAAAACACCTGTGTTGTGCCACGGCAGAGAGGTGCCTCTGGCTCTGCTCTTCCTGCGGGGAAGAGCTTGGGAAAGCTCGTGACCGGCGAAGGGTGAGCAAAACAAGTCGCAAGCGCCGCACATCTGATTGCTGTTAAGCAACGCAATACTTGAGTCACTGGAAGTTTTCCCCTCCTCTCATTTTTGAACGCGAGCTGAGGATCTCTCGCTCCCGGCAGCACTGAGAGCCTCCAAGGCACAAACGGTGCAAGCTGTGTTTTCTCCTGTGCGCACGTGCCTGGCCAGATCTGCTCCCGACCGTGTGATCCCATCAAACCCAGCCAGAACTTCAGCCCAGCAGTTCTCCATTTCCTTTTCTTGACTGAAACTGCCTCTTGCTGTGGCTGCTCAGTGAACAGGAGGCGGCATGGGGACCCTCTCTCTGCAGCCACCCCGCTCCCCTCCAGCCCAGCCCAGAGCCACCAGCATCACCCCAGCCTGAGCAGACCCTGCACCGCCTGCCATGGGTTGGTACCATTATGCCTGTGCACTCACAAGCTGCTTTTTTTCTCTTGCTGGAGAGAGGAAAAGAGGTTGCAAGGTGCCTGGAGCACCCTCTGGCACACACAAAAAGAGGAGAAGGTGGGGAAAGAGCAAGGCAGAGGGGTTGGTCTTGTGGATCCCACCCAGCCTGGCTGCCACATCACGCAGCTCCGGAGAAGGCAGCAGCAAATACTAGTTCATCAGTTTTACTAGGCATGAGCCTGTGGTTGAAGAACAGCTAAAAACCTATTCCAAAGAAAACAACCCCAGCGCCGGCTGTAACCACGGCAGGCAGTTTGCGTTTGCAAGATACAAGAGCACACGTCTGCAGAAATCCAGTTCGTGGGTCACGGGCTGACGGTTCTTCCGTAGCACTACGCGCCGTAAAGCTGCAGCGAGGAAAAGCATGGAGCAGCGATGGGAAAAGGTCAGCTCCAGAGCTGAGAGATGCTCCAGAGACCTGGAGGAAGCCAGCTGGCAGGTCTCTACGTTTTGAGCCTCCCCGTACCCCTTCTGGCCCATCTTGCTCCTGCTGATTTTGCAGGACGGGGACTACAGCACAGGTTGTTACAGTCCTCTTGCCCAGGAAAGCCACGGAGAGCAGGCACAGCCCTGGAAAAGGGATGGAAAAAGGGTAAAAAAGTGCAGCAACCCCACAAGCCCTGGGGGAGGGACGCACAGACAGGCATCAGAAGATGGTCTGCAGAAATGAAGGCATGCCAGCGACAAGGCAGGGCAGGTTTCCTGGGAGAGCACCTTCCTCCCCGGCCTCGGCAGGGAAACACGCTTCCCAGCAGGCAAGGAATTGTGGAAGGGAGGCGGTCAGCACAGGAAGACTCCCACAAATCATCTCAGCAGCGAGGGTTTCCACCCGAGCTCCAAACAAGACTGCTCACATCACATTCCCAGAAGGCAGGACTTGCCCGGCCATCCAAGATCCCAGCGAGAGGGGGAGATGGGGCAGGCGACAGGCAGACAGACACACAGCCCTTTGGAGCGCAGCTTTCCCTGCCCGAGCACGGGACAGCGCAGAGAGGCCAAGTCTCGCTCTCAGCAATGCCAGGTCAGGAAGAAAAATGAAGGAAAAAAGAAAAAAGAAACAATAACCCTATTGTTTCTCCCCTTCCAAGATTATTTTTAAGTATTTGTGACAGAATCTTAAAAAAAAAAAAGAAAGAAAAAAAAAAGATTGGAGCAGATACAGTTCAAAGCATTTTGGTGTGCTTTTATTACGCAGGAAGCTGCCGTCTCACATTTTCACCGATTCCTTTGCAGCAGGGAGGATGATCACACGGCTGCCAGGCCCTGGCTCCCTAAGCCCGGACTGGGGCACGGATGCCCCAGCAGCGTATCCGACCCGCAGCCAGGCTCCCCGCAACAGCACATTTATCCACGTTTATCTCCACCACCAATTTATCTTATCAATTAGCTGTTTTTCTTATTAACCCAGAAATGCCTGTGCAGTGAGTCTTTCTGGAGAGAGCCACGGCTACGCACATCACGGGAGCACGCTGTCCCCATGGCCGAGCTGTCCATTAACAGGGCAGGCGATAACGCCGGGGAGGCCACCCGGGGGAGGGAACCTTTCAAAAGCAGCTTTGTATCAACAGCTAACACATCGCCAGACACCTTCTTCATTAACAGGAAACTCGTAAGATAATATCCTAATCGAATCAATTAAGAGCGCGATCCTAGGGGGAGGAGAATGTACATGCTCAGCAGTATTCCCGGGAAGCAGAGCATTCAGGAAGGGCTTTGCCCAAATAAGAGCTGATGCTGTAATGCAGAGGGATGCACCATGCAGGAGGTGTAAGGCCAGAGCGATAACGTCTGCTGGAGGAGCCGGGCCCCAGGTCGAACAGTCTGCGAGCGGGCCCTATCGCTTCCCATATCACCCTATTCACGCCCGGAATCAAACTCTGAGAAGTCCCTGCAAACAAAAAAACACCCTCAAGTGCCAGCAGGTAATAAGGTGTATCATCACTTTGCTGCTTCTCCTCTGCTTTCCACAATAAAGTGGAAAAGCTTTCCCATCTAAAATACAAAGGTGAGGAAAAAAAACAAAATATTTTTCATTTAAATCTGATCTGGTGGAAAGAAAAATGTCAGGGTGAAATGGTAAACACAGAGGTCCTGCATTCTCCCGATAACGATGAACCAGAAGGGCACGGGATTACTCTTGCAGCAAGTCCTCTGCAGCCGGGGGACTGTGGGATTTGCTTTTGTCAAACCGCTCTAAAGCCCAGGCTCTCCGTTACCGAGTGATAGGGCTTGCGTGGCACGTACCAGGGCTGCAGGAGGGAAAGCAAGTCTTTGCCAACTTACGGAGGGGATAGCGGTTCACGTCACTGAACAGCAAGATATACCAGCACGGGCTGGGGCGTGATGAAATACCCAGGCGAGGAGAACAAACTCTTCCACTCTTGCACAACACCAGGAGCCCATGTCGGAGCCAGGCCGTGAGCCGTAATTGCAGGCACGGAGCGAGGGAAGTTCCCCCTTCTCTTATCAACAGAATTTGCTTTGGCTGCGTGACGGAGGTTTGGTGTAAAACCACATTCCTCCTCCTTGGTATAGCAAGCGAGAGCTGACCTAACCCATGCCTCCACCAGACACATCCGTTATCCAGACCAGAGAAGTCAGCTTTTGACACCACCCGAGGGGAAAAGGGAAAAAAAGTTAAACAAAAGGCTTCAGAGTCCAGCTGAGAGCACGGCGGCAGAATCACAGGAGACTCTTTGTGCGAGCAACAGCCTCCCCGCTGAGAGAAGGCAGCGGCTTGCCATGGGGGAAAGATGGGTCCGAGCCAAGCCTGCTCCCATCCCACACTCCAAAAGTCCCCATCAGCCCTGTCCCTTGTGAGAAGGGGAGTGCCGCAGGCAGCCGGACACATCCCATACCTCTCTGTCCCCGAGGCAGGGACTCCAGACGGGGATGTTCACCCGCACTGCTCACCCCGACCTCCACGCGCTGAGCAGGGCATTAGTCAGGTCTCCTCTTGCGGGAAGAGGAGTCCTCCGAGGGTCAGCATCCCCCTGATCTCCAAACGCAATGGGAAAGGGACGCAGGTCCAGCAACCGCCTGCCGTCACGGCAGCACCCCAGCTGCACAGGGACGTGATGAGGGACACGGCTGCGTGCTGAGAACCAGAGACGGTGCAAACGGGCTCCTGCAGATCAAAGCACCCTCGTGCCCCGGAGCCAGCTGGTGCAGGGAACATCTGCCAAGCAGATAGTCTGGGAAAGAGAACCACATCTGGCAGCAGCTCACAGGCTACTGATGTTTAGTCTCTTTGTGATCCTACGAGAAGCACCTTCCCTGCAACCACGTGGACTGTCTATGAGGAAACAGGGTGAAAACACAACAGCCCAGAAGACAAAGACCAACGCGGAGCAAGCTCAGACCCCAAGTGTGGCGATACCGAGCTCAGGAGGTCAAGCCTGGGGAAGGACTCACTCTACTGGTGAGGCACCACGTAATGCCCGTTCAATGGCCAAAGCCAGTAGGTTGTTCAAAGGCAGTAATGGGAGCTGAAGGGCAGCACAACCAAGCAGTTTCTTGATGACCACAGTTTTGTCCCAGTCCCTGCTTCTCTGGTGCAAGGGATGAGTTCAAGGGCATTTTACACAGGCAGAGGCAATTCTGACCTCCTCAGCACTAGGAAATGGCATCACAGAGGCTGGATTGTGAAAACCTGATGGAAAACTTTAAGCATCGCTCAGCAATAGACAAAAAAGAATTAACTGAGGTCAGAGAAAAAAAGGGCTACACAAATTGGCAGCAGCTGCCACTGCAAGAGAAATTTCCTATGAAATCACAGGAAGCATTAGACAGAGGGAGACACTGGTGCCTGTGAGTAGCTCACTGGCACGGAGAGGGCAGTGGGTGCAGGGCCGGACAGGACGCATCCGTCTGCCAGTGCTGCCCCCCAGCCCCGGGCAGCCCCAGGACCGAGCCACCACCAGGTCTGTGCTACCGCAGGTGCTCGCCCGTAAACCACAGGGACCAAACCCGGGGAGCTGGCGGGCTCTGCCAGCACGCGGGGGCTTGGAGCAGCTTCACGTCCACAGTGCAATGGTCCTCCAAAAGCAACCGGGCAAAAAGCTTCCACTGCCCAGGACAGGAGGCGTTTCCAGCTAGAGCACCCACTGATTTTCCAAGTGGAAACCTCAGCGGTGCTCAGCTCCAGCTTAAGCAATCGAGACCACGACAGGCACTGCACGCTCACCGGGGCTGCCGGGATTCCCAGCAAAGGAGGCACTTAGCCCCAAGCACCTAACCCCTAAAAGCCTGTACTAACCTCGGTGTAAGGAGCCTCCTGTTTTATCATCCAGCCTTGAAACTTAAACCCCCAGAAGTCACTAAAAGATTATCATGTTTGTTTATTAGTGATGAGACGATGGGAGTTTCTAGTCGCCGATACCACCATCGCAACCAACACCATGTGCTAATTGCAGCAGATGGGTGAAAGAGAGTGTCATGGAAGGAGAAAGAGAAATATCCTTATCTCCAGATATGTCTCCCTCTGGTCAAGCCAGGCCCTGTTCCCTGCAGAGATTTCTGTGTCTGTTCTGCGCTCATCTACAAAGCGCATTTGCAAGAGCATTAAAAAAAATCATGTTTTAAGACATTTGAAGTCTATATGTTTTCAAAAGCAACAAGTAGCTCCAGGTACCCACTCAGAGGCACCCAGAAAGGAACCAGAGGGCAGACAAAGCTTCACATTCCCCAACCCAGCTCCAGTAAGGCATCAGGTGAGACACCCTGAGATGGTGGGATCCAGAATCACTCATTTTTGGATGGCCCAAACGACTCCTGAAAAGCACTGCTTGCTTTCCCTCCTTTTGTAAGCCCGTCAAGAATATATTTGGGAGAGACTAAGGAGAGAGTTTAATGTTTAAAGAAAGAAAAAGAAAACCTCATATTTGGAGAAGAGCACCAAGCAATCTCCATTAACACAGCCTCATCACAGAGCTGCTGATCCCTCTGTCTGCTTCTTGGGTGATTAAAATATACCGCTTTTTACATTCGATTCATTGGTGCTGAATCCTAGAAGTCATCATTCTCTTTATAGTGCTTTACTAATCCATTTTCCACTTAATTTCTGATAATTGCAGCCTCTAGATGGAATTAGGCAGGGTAGGCATGTCCCAGACTGCACAGATGAGCACTGAAAGCTGCAGCACTCCATGCAGGCACCAGGAGCAGAGCCTTAACGCCACCAAACAACCCGTATGGCATCCATAATTCACCACGGCGACCCAGCCGTGGGAAATGACTCTTGCCGGTAGACGTGCTTGGGAACAGAGCAGCAATACCCAGGGGTGATGCTGATCTGCTCCGCTTCCTCTTCCCCATCCCGTCCATGGGAACATCCCTCCAGCACAGCCGGGGCTGTGTCACACCGGGATGTATCCCTGGAAGGAGCCTCGGCACAGGAACAGGGAAGAGCTGTGCCACCTGCCCCAGCCTGGTGCCAAAGACCACAGAACCACCACCACAACCATTGCTGGAGCTGTCACGGCAGCAGCAGCCATAGGGAGGGCCACCTCCTCCCACATGTTCACCCACATCCTCCTCTCTAGCATCCCAAAGTAGACATGCTCAGAAGACCGGGAAGTCATGAGATTTGGTTTCTGTTGTGGAAAATGAAACAACGGTGGAGAAATGCCAACACATGTGCCCTATTTCATGTGTTGAGAGCCGTGCTCAAGTACCTCAACCAGATCTAGTCTAACACGGTGCTTCACGCCAAGAGGCAACCTTCAGTCAAGCGTTTCAGCACCGGGTCACAGAGAGACTTTACGCGCATGCCACCCCGCTCCGAGCTGCACGCTTGCCAAAACCTCGGGATGACTTGTCCCTAGCTTCTCCCCCAAATAGCTCATTATCTGATTTCTCTTCAACCCCTCCCTTCCCAAAAACCTTCCCCACTCCAGATGAGAAGAAGCAGACCAGCGCGCATTCCTTCCCTGAAATTAATGCAGTTTTAAATCTGTGGCAGGCCCAAACGTGATGAGACAAAGGAGGAGGCATTTGAGCTGCAGGCAGGGCTGCAAAAGCTGCAGTCCTACCACTTGGGAGAGCGCTGCTGGTCAGGAACACCAGCCTCATGACCCTCCTCTTGCATCAGACTTCTTGCTAACCGTCTGTTTTCCCTCCTGTTCCTTCCCTAAAAACAAACCCCATCTTCCAAGCAAGCACAGTCAGCAGAAAGGCCAATGTGGGGAGATTTTCGTCTCCACATGAGGGAGGATTTCATTCCACTTGGGTTCATGGTGGTATCCACCAAGAGCAGCTCCACGCAATTACACAGGTGGAAAACAAGCCACTGCAAACCCCTGAGGTTTAACTGCCAAAACCAGGGTCTCCATACAAAACAGATACGCCTCTGTCCTTAGCATGACCATGCTGCTTTCCACCCTCTCCCACCTGACAATAAAACTCTCCGTCTAGCAGAGACAGAAGCTGATGGAACCCTGGAGCTCTGGGTGGACAGCCCCACAGACAGCATGAACCACCCCAGCTCCTGCATGAACCCACCAGCGTCCCCACCAGCATCCCCACCCCACCCTCCTTCTCGCCTTGTATTCCTCCATTTATAGAAAGGGTGGGATTTAAAGATGCCAAGTTCAGCGGTGCCCATTATCTGCCCCAAGCTGGGCAGCACCCTCTGCAGACAGGGCATACCCACAGCCGCTGCGGCGAAGCACCGGGGCGGGCGCAGGAGCCTGGCACTGCCACCACCCACACGACGGCAGGAGAGGACTCGGAGCACTTCCAAGTTCAGGCAGTCCTTGCCAGAGGGCCAGAGCTCACCAAGAAACTCCGCTTATTGCAAAACCAGAATGCTGCCGTTCAGCGATGTCTGATGGAGGAGACCGGCCCTCGCAGCTTACGGAGGAGTTAACAGGGAAGGGTTGAGCGAGCGCCCAGCAGCGGGGCTGGGGTATGGGGAGCCCCGTGGGGAGCCTTTGGGACTGCATAAAGCAAGATGCAATGCAACTCCAGCGGGGAATGCCATCCTATCCCAGGATATTCGCTCTTTGCCAGGGCCCGGAGCCAGCAAACACAGAGGCACCATAGAGGAGCCCCAGCAGCAGGCAAAGTGCAGCAACCCTGCTGCCTTCTGTGCATTTAAACACAAAAATGCAGATTTCACACAAAATTCAGCCCAAACCACATATCCGGAACTGCACCTGCTTTTTTAGGATCCAACCAGGATAGAGGGAGATCGAGCAATGCCAAGGTTTTCCAGCATAACTAAACCTCTAAGGAGCACGAACCTTGACAGCACCCTAATCTTAGAGCTCTTCTCTAAGTGTAATCTCACCACAGAGATAGGAAGAGAGAAAACCTGAAAAGCCTCTAGCCAAATTCACTGATTGACAAAAAACCACCACGGTTTTGGGGCTTAAAGCAGCTACCTGTTGGCAGGTGGAAAGCAGTCGCCCCCCAAACGGAAATCTCAGAGCTCCCTGGGAACTTTCCAACGGGACTTTTTTATTTCCTGAAGGTGGGCGGAGGGGTGGGAGGGGGAGAGGAGGGGAACTGGAAAATGCTGATTTGCCAAGAAAGATCAGCAGATATCCATTTCAATTACCGTTTCAATCTGAACGGTAAAACCTAACCGCTAAAATTAAAACATAAAAAAAAATCCTTTTAAGAGACTCATCAAGGGGAAAGCTTTTTTGTTAAAAATTAATAGTGAAAAACCAAGAGAACATTTTACACATACTGAACTGAGTTTCTTTGCTAAAATTTAAACACTAACTTTCCTCCCAACTTAGGACAAGGAAACCTCACCATTTTGAAGAGCTGCACAGCTTCCCAGCTGGCTTGGCACTCAGCATGGCCAAACACAAAGCCTTCTTCAGTGGCCATTTCATCAGCCATTTTCAGCATGTATGCGCGCAGTTAAAAAATACAGGATTGCAACTTTCTGTTGACTGAGACTGGGTGAGAACTCCAAGATTTTGGGTCCCTACCAGAGCTGCTGGTAGCTTCCACACCCCAGTGCTCCCCGGGGCAGGAGAGGGGCAATACCCACTGCCAGCAGTGGCTCTACAGGCAGAAATTCTCAGATAGGGAGGAAGACCTACAACTTAATCTTCTAAAAAACATTTCCTCCATTTTTCAGCAATATTTTTTCCTTAAAATAAAAAAAAAAAACCACAAAAAAAACCCACACCACCCCAAAAACTGGCAGCTGCACTCTGCAAGGCTGAACACACGGCTCTGCAGTGCCTGGGCAAGCTGTCCACCTACCAGAGTGAAGTTGCACAATATTGGTGAACCAACTGAACTTTCGCCTGCAGCACAAGACAGGGAGAGGTCTCACCTCCATCCTTCTCCTCCTCCTCATTCCTGGCCCTGGCTCTCCCAGTCCAAGCTTGCAGGGGTGTGGGCTGGTTTGCTGCCAGCTTGGGGTGGGGGGATCAGCCCCAGAGGGATCCCAAACCTCTTTGGACCCAAACCGCTCGCCGAGGGAGGTATTTCTCAAAGTCTGCTATCACAAAATATCTTCTTCCTCTCCGAAAAGGTCAAGTATCAGACCATGGCTCATGGTAAATGATCAGCAAGCTGAGGAAAACGGGAGCACAAGGAATTCTCCATAAGGTGCACAACAGCACCTTGTGTATTAAAATATACCTGGTTTGGCTAATTTAATATGATACCAGCACTGAAAAATGGCATTCGAATGCCCAAATCCTTAATATTCTATCAGGCAGTATTAAAACAATAAATCCACCAACCTTAATTACACCTCCCAAACCTAATCTCCAAGATCTGATTTCCACACTGCCAGGTAAAGACAGCCATAAACATCATTTGTAATTCACTGCTCAGTGACTTACCCCCATTGCAACGGCCTCAAGATATGGTAGCAGGCAAGGCAGAAAGGCTCAGGGGGGTGGAATTAAGACAGGGAAAACACTGGCTCTCCTCATACCACCAGATCACAAGGGAGACCATTTTTCATGTAGGTTATTGCTCACATTGCAATCCTAGATAACAACAGAATATAAAAGTTCTACACCATAAAACAGGGTGTAGAGCAGCATCCCGCAGCCCGGGGATGTGTGGGAGCCATGAGGTGATGGGAAGATGAGCAGAAGGGGTGCCATGCATCCAGCAGCACTGCAGCACCCCCGCGGCACTGGAGAAGCAAAGCTTCAGCTGCTGGCAGGGAAACCACGGAGTCACCATGGCACCACGGAGGGGACGGGCCAGCCGCCGGAGCCCTACAGCATCCACCACGTCATGTTTTCCCCTCTCCATTTTCTGGTCAAAGAGGTCCCCCTCCCCGATGCCGGCCGGCTGGAAGGCATGAATCACAGAGGAAGGGCAGATCCTGCACACCCATCCTTCTCTCCCCGCGAAGTCTCCCCTAGTCCAGCCGACGGAGCAGCCTCGCTGCAGCTGGCACAGACCTGCCTTCCTCGTCCCTCCCGCAGGATGCCTGCCACATGCCCTGGAAAAGTCTGTGCTGGATCCCAGGGATGGGAACAAGGAGCCAGGCAAGCCTCAGGGCAGAGAGCATATAGGAGAAGGGAAAAAAACCACGCAAGGAAAGTAAGAGGAAAGCAGCATCACTTCTTGGATGGAGCAGAGCGCTGGGAAGGGAGAGCAGGTGGTTAAATTCTTCACTTGTCCCCAGGCCCACCAGGACCTCAGGGAGATCACTGCAGAGGTCCACACCTTGCTTCGCAAGGGTTCTCCAGGACTGCCAGACGTCCTTCACCAAAAGCGCTTTCAACAGTGTGGGAGTGGTGATTTACAGCACCGAGGTAGACCTGCGACAGCCTGATGTAATCGAATGAAAGGCACAGAAAAGAAGTGAGAAATCAAGACTGCAGAAAAACACGTCGTCCCTTCAGCTTCATCACCTCTCTCTGCCAGGGCAGGACAAGCACAGAACCACTCCCTCTGTCTCTCCCAGCTCTTATTTCCATCTCCCACTCACCATAAAACTGCACAGATGCTTCCACTTCTTAGATGCCCACGATACGCATGTGGCACACGCCATGGTCAGTACGATATCGTACAAATTTAGCAATGTCAATGGGTCCTGGACATTTTACTAAAAATCCAGCACTCTCAGATACAGACTCCTTTGCACTGATTTACTGCTATCAGTCCTCAGCTCTTCCCCAAGCAGCAGCGGTCAGCTTGAAACTGGCTTGTTTCAGACCCAGAGCTGCTGCCACATAATATAAATTGCAGGACTTCCACCAGAAAACTGAGCTGCGTTAGATTGATTAAGAGCACGGTGGAGTTGCTGGGGCTCGCGTCAGCCCGGACCCACACAAACCTCATCAAAACCCCCGGCCACAACCGGCTCCGGGCTGGCACCTCCCCAGGGACCGACCCCACGGGCAGCGGGCAGGAGAGGGGCTGCCAGCGAGCTCCTGCCCTCCCGGGGATCCTGCTCAGCCCTCCCTGGAATGGGGCAGCTGAATTTCCAGAGCTTTTTCATTAAGTAGCTGGGGAGTGGAAGGGCCTTAACTCACCCCTGAGACAGGGAGAGGGGTGTAAGCCCTCGCCTGGTGTTACAGGACAACTTTTAAACACCGCACTACCAAAAGCCTCACCAAATAAAACCACACCGGATTGTCAGCAAGAGATCTTAGCTCCGTCCCCGAGGAGTTGAAACTGTTTTAACCACCCCATCTTTCTGCCTCCCCCCTCCACAGGTTACACTCAGCACAGGCTCCCCTCCGGATCGCACCCACCAAGCGATGCTTCGCGTGGGACCTACTTCCCCCAGGGCAGGGAAGCAAAGGCTGCTCTGCCAGGTTTCCAGAGGGAAGGAGATCAGGGGGTGCCAACATGGATGAATAAACAGAGCACGGGCTCGGCAGCCGGCCCTCCTTCGCCATGGGCCACCACGGCAGCGCCAGGCGATGAGCCTGGGAACAAGACGGGCCCGTCTGGTGGGAGCAGGCGGAGATGAGAGCCAGGAGGTGAGCGGGAGCCCTCAGGGCTCACAGCAAACCAGCAAGAAGCAAAATTGCTCCGGAGGCAAAAGGGAGGATTGCAGAAACCTGGCGAGGGTGCAGACGCAGCCCACGGAGCTGCACGCTCGGAGGAAAAGGAAAGGGCAAACGCTGGCCATCATCTTGGAATAAAGCAAAAATCATCGGGTGCTGTTCCCAGCAGCTGCTCGAGAAAGGCTTTAGCTACGAGAATTGAAAATTATTTCTGCTGCAGACACGCGCTGCCCAGTGCCGCCGCGCTCGCCCCAGGTGTACGCTGGCCCTGGGAGCTTTCACCCAACACCGACTCTCAGGGAGGATGGGCTGCCGTTTCCCAGGGGCGGGCACGGCTTTCGGCAGCTCGCAGCCCCGCTCGGCTGCCAGGCGCAGAACGCAGCAGCTAGTCAGGGTGCCAGCTAGAGCCAATTATAACTCCACTGACCTGCCTTGGCGCTAGCACGCACGGGAATGCGCTGGCTCCCGGCTGCCAAATGCTGGAAAGCTATAAATGGGAGACATTTGGAGAGAGAAAAAATTAAGGAGCCAACTTTTAACTAGGCTGAAGTGCATTGGACTGTAGAAGTCCTTTGTGGAGGGAAAGAGGAGGAGAATGATGATGATCTTTGATGCACTGCTGGAAAAATACCGGCTCTTTCTTCTACAGACAGAGGTAGTGCTTGTTTAATGGAAAGTGTTTCTTCTTCTCTCGAGTTCGATTATGGCAATTCACTATTTCTATACTTCTGCATATAGTGCTTAAGCTCACAGCTCTCAGTGCAGTCTGGGCACAGAGGAAAAAGGATTCACTGGTTCTCTGTAGCAGGAACCTCACCGTAGGAAGCTGTGGGTTTTTTCTTGTCCTTGGTCATGCAAGGGCCCGTCTTTCATGATCCAGCTGTCTAAAAGCGAGATCCTGGTGATTTATTTTTGTGGCGGGGTGAAACCACGAAGTACATTGCACACGCAACTGCGCAGAATTTTGCTGAACTCCGTAAACCCTGGAGAAAAAAGAAATCCCCGAAGTGTTGAAATGAGATTCCTGTTACGAAATAGCTATCAAAAGAGCCCTGTTTACAATCCCTGGATACAAAAACTCATCCATCTCCCGCAGCCACAGCATGGCCGAGCTGCCTTAGGGCTTTTTCATCAAAGAGGCCGCCAGGACCAGGCGCGACCCAGAAGAGGGGGGAAATCCAAGTGGTGCCTCAGCTTGTGTCCCCACCTGAAGGAGCCTTGTGCTGTTCGGGACACATTACTCGGCACGCCTGCCCCTGGCTTTCCACATCTGGAGAATTAAGATAACGCTTACTTCACCTTTGTGAACCATGTGCCCTGCCAGGAGTCCAGCTTAAAGAGCAGAGGAGGAGGAGATGGAGGAGGAGGAGGAGGAGTGCAGGCGGAGGAAGGCGAGCACGTGGCTTGCAGTACTGGAAGCAACGCATGAGGCTCATTTTAATTTTTCAAGAGTCCAACTGCCTGAAACAGGCTGATGAGAACAATTCTTCTCTTTGTGCCAGCTAGTGTCTTCTGAGCCCATTTTAATGTAGCGTTTTATTCAAAAACAGTCTGAATTACTAAGATACTGACTTCCCCCCCACCCCCGGTCTTTGCCTGGCGGCTGCACGTACACAACAAGTGAAGAATCCTCTCCAGAAAGGCTAATCTGCCTTCCACGTCCAGATGACATGCACAGACCATTGCCTTTTGCCAATTTTCTCATAAAAGTAGGCACCACTTCAACAGCCTATTTTTTTGTGTGTGTTACACACAAAGCTGTTGGCCTGAGGGCTGCAGGACTCTCTCCAAGATGACATCGCTCCACGCGGGTCAAAGCTGAAAGTTTCCAGCTAAGAACCTGAAGGATTTGTTAAACATATGGACAAACGAGAGGACTGGGAAACACACTCGACGTGCATGCAGAAAGGAGTGGAGGCTGGCTCTCTGAGCCAGAGCCATTTTTAAGTTTGCTTAAAATTCACAATTTTTCTGTCTCTGAATCGTGCAGCGAGCATGCTTACTCCAGCCTACGTCACATCTCCATCCCTTGGCTCAAAATTAAGCCTCTGTGCAGAGGAGCAGCCACGCAGCATCCCCCTCTCCTACAGCCTTCAGCTGGGACAGGACTGAAGGAAAGGTTTCTGACTGCAAGGGGAAAAGCCCTGGGGTAACCTGTCCCCAAGAAGGGTATCCCTGAATGGCAATTTGATATTTAAGGGCTTGCAGCTGCCTGCCAGAGGAAAAGCTTGGGTGGTGAGAAGGTGGGACATGGCATGAACGGCAAAGCCTGCTCCAAAGGGGAGGGTTGAGACCCGGCTCCATCACAGCTCACAGGCAGCTCGCTTTGTGACCGATCGGATCCGCTCCCAACTGCGGAGACACCAGCCTTGCTGTCCAGGACACGAAACAAGACAGGACTGAAAAGAGCCAGGCGAAGACACCTAGTCAAGGAGAGGGTGGCCGCAGCTGAAAGGCAGAGGAGGCCGAGGACGTGGAGCGGGGCTCCTGCCGGGGAGAGCACGGGGGTCTGGTAACACCGGGAAAGGTGTAAAAGGGTCAGGTTTGGGTGTAAGGACGTTTTAGGAGCATAATGAGACAACAGTGGCTCTTGGTCACATGAAGACTTGAAATGACTACTGTCATGGCTGATGAGCTCATAATTACAGAGTGAGGAAAAAATGTTTCTTTTTGGGGATTTCCATAAAAAACACAAAATACAAGCCAGTATCTGTTCTCTAACCAACAGTGTTGCTCCTTACAGCTAATCGTTTCAAGAGGATTCTTCCAAGAGACTTGTTAACATCCTCTTGAGTGATGCCTCCGATGTGATCCAACGGAGCCCTGCAGTCACTGCACGGCTCTTCCACCACCGGCAGGCACGCCAGACCCCGATCCTCTACCTCTGTCCACCAGAGACAGCCGCTCACATATCTGATTACCAGCTTCCATCTCCAGTGTACCTGCCAGCCGCAATTAGCATCCAGAATACAACTGGCATCCTTGCAAGCATCAATCTTCTTGCTTTTATTTCTTAGGAACAGCACCCATCTGCTCCCAATAGCTCACATCTGGCACACTGAGTGTTACGAAAGAGCCTCAATCCTATTCGAAGGAAATTATTCCTCCAGCCAAGAGATTCATGCAGAACTGCGTTTAGTATTTGTAGTTACACATTTACTACAAATCATACAGCTACCTGAGGTTTCAAGCTTTAGAATTACAATTTCATCTAGGGTTTGTTTTTTAATCCCTAAAAAGTTGCTCTTATGTAAATCACCACGTGACAGAAAACACGTAGGGAGAAAGCAAGGAGGAGAGGTCGTAGGAACCTGAGCTCAGAGCATCTACACACACTGCCCAGGTCGCTGAAGGTTTCCTCCTGCAATGAGCAATGAGGTGCAGGTATTCCTCAGCTCAAGCATTCCCTTCTCAACTTCACCGCCTGGCATGGTACGCCGAGCCTTCCTGTGATGACCCCAGAGCAGGAAAGAGCATGACCTGCGCGCTTCCCAAGGGATGAGGGCCACCACTTCATCTGCCGAAAATGCTGGACCGGGACCAGGAGGAAGCAGCCTGTGCCTCGTGCTGGGACAGACGAGCTGAATCGTGAAACGAGCGTCCATCACCAGCCCTTAGAGAGGAGGTGACAATCTCCTGCATGACAGCGGATGGCCCATGGTGTGGTCAACAGAATGAAAACAGGTAATTAGGCGGAAAGAGGAGGTCTTGCCACCCTTGGAAGAGAAAAGCCGGGTGGTGCTTGGAAAGGCTGCTACAGCGATGAGCTGCAAACCAGGACTTTTGCAGAAGAGGCCCAGCGTCGGGTACCAATGACAGCCAAAGGGAAGAGCTCTGGAAGTTCACAGTATTCAGACAAAACCTTGAACGCTCCCAGCTGATAACAGCACAGCCTGCGGCGTTACTGCGACCAGCAAGGTGGCTTTTGACATTCCCCATTCCCGTACAGGTAACGCAGCTGGTCCGACGTCTCTGCCATCCAGACGGAGGCAGAGACCAGCACTGGGCAAACTCCAGGATTCACCCCTGTTTCAGCTGAGCTGGCAGTTTGTGTTTTGAGCATCATTCCTTCCTGGCTGGGGAGGGAAGGACACTTTGCCCTCCGGTTGCAGTAGGAGCAGGCTAGCCAGCGAGGCTGTCAGTAATAAGCGTGCATGTGTTTTACTTGGCCCCACTCCTAAAATAATTGTTTGGCCACAATGGAAGGTGACAAGCGATTCAGCTGTGGCCCCACAGGGAATATCAGGAGAAAATCCCCAACCACTCACACGACCATGCCTGGGCTGCTCTGAACTGCAGCATCACATCAGCCCGGGGGTCAGCCCCCACCAGCCCTCACGCCTGCCCCAAGAAGTTCTTCTCCTCTCTCCTACTTGGATCAAATGGCTTCCTTGTCCTCCTGCCTGGGCTTAGCAGGAGGGTCACTGACAGCAAAAGAGGACGCACCAACCTTCACCCGAATGTGGCCGGTGCTGCTATTGAAAAAACAAAATCCTGCTCAGCTTCTGGCAGGAGCATGGAAAGTGCAGCCAGAATCACTGGGAACATAGATATTAAATTAACAAATATCTCTACCCAAACATGCATGTACTGTGATTGCTCAAGGCTGTAAGTATGAATAAATTTGGATGGATTTTCACTGGATAACATGAAAGACAAATTCTTGACACAGGGATCACCTGCATCCCAAGTTTCCAATTCTTCCTCCAACGCATCAAAAAGATCATCAGAACCGGACCCGGGAAACATATTTTTCCCCTCTTAGTATGTTTTCAGAAGCAGCCGAACCATTTTAACCAGTTCTTTTGTGGGTTGGTTTTTTTTTTTTTTTTTTTAAATAACCGGAGGCATGAATAATTTCCAGCATGGAAAATTTCTGCCTAAAGAGCTAAAATTGGCATAGAATCATCCAACAGTCATATAATAAAGGCCTCCAGCAACGGCAACAGTCAGTGCACCAAGCCTACCTAGAGCATTTTTTTCCACTGTGCTAAGAGTGTTTCACTCCTCGCCTTTCAATCCAATTTCCACTGTACTGCACCACAAGTTTAAAATAAGGACACCAGGAAGCATGTGCGATAAGGGGGAAGGAAGGGACAAACCACAATTTCATTCATTCTTTCAACAGAGCCAAAAAGGAGTGGTTACTTCTTTTTTCATTTCTTTTCTTTTTTTTTTTTTTTTTTTTTTTTTTTAAAGAAAAAGCTGCGGGGAACAGGGAATGGGGGAGATGTTTGCTTTGAACTTTCCCATCTGCACCATGATACATATATAAAGCCCCTCTGCCTCTAAAGGTGCTCCAGGGTGTTTTGCAGAGCCAGTTTGAGTCTCTGGCTCCAGTCCGCCTCCAGTGAGGACGCTTTCCATCTAGGAGCATGCACAGCTCCAGCCAAGATGGAAGGGGAGGAAGAGAGGAAGGACACCACTATTTCCCTACATGTCCTTCCCCACAAGGAGCAAGGCAGCCCAGGGAAACAACACAGCTGGAGGCACCAGTTTATCACATATAAACCCCCAAAGGACTGTACCCCCCTGGCAGCAAACGACGGCGTGAGCTTGGCCACCACCTTGGAGCACCAGTGAAGACGAGATGCTGCGGAGAAGGAAGCACTGAGCTCCATTTCCTTCCAGCCCTGGCTGCTACCCAACAGCTGTTCCCTGTTTATTTACTTTAATATTTCCTTGGTTACACAAGCAGCTGCACACAGTTTAACCCCTGCCTGCACCAGCAGCCGCCCGTGCCACCCTACCTTACCTTGCCCGGCACGATGCTGCAGGACAGCAGCATGGGGCAGGGTAAGGACACCCAGGGTCCTGCCAAAGCTGGGTTCTCGCTGGCCGGCCCAGCTCACCCATGGATCTGCAGAAGGTGCCTTGTCGGGCAGGGGACAGGGCACCATCGATGTGAGCAGCCATCTCACACAATCCCAAGCTTCGCAGGCTGACCTGAAGCCAGCTGACCAGCTGAACCTGGGAAAGCCATCTGGATTCCCATGGGCTTGCTTCGCTGGGCAGGCCCACATGTGCTGTAATTTTAGCAGTGTATTTGTGTCTGGATGCAGTGATTTCAGGAAAGGCATCCTCATTCCTGGGCAACCACAGCACCCTTTCAAATAAAGCATATAGCGATGCTCAACTTCACGTGAGCGGGTCACTGGAGGCAGAGGGTGCCCGGCTCCCCTCCCAGTCCCGTGCACGGCCAGGAGAGACATGCCAGCGACTCTTCTGGCAGCTGCTGCCGGTCCATAGATCACTTCATGCATTTTCCTTTCTCATCTGCACAGAGCCTGTTCCAGCAGCTCAGTTTGTGTTTTGGCTCATAAAGCTCAGCCAGACCCCTTGGCTCATCTCCACCAAGGAGGGGGTGGAAAACACCCTTTGCCTGCTCGCCCAGAACACCGGCTTTCGTTTTCTGCAGCCCAGCCTGTCCCAATTGCCTTTCCAGCCTCCTCCCTCCCTCCCGGCTCCATTTTCTTCCCGGCTCCCCCCTGCACCAGGAGGTAATTGCTAAAGCAGCTGCTATCAGCTGCCCTCTGGGCTGGCACCGCACCGCACCGGGCATTTCCCCAGCGCCTGCTCCCCGAAACACCAGCCAGCGGGACACGGACCCAGGGAATCGGCAGCTTTGTTTTGCTGTGAGAGCAGCTGGGAAAGGCATGGCATTAGCTCCGCAGGAATGGAATTTGGGCCTAACTTTAACAAAATCCCCCCCCAAAGCAAACAAAAAACCCCCAACAAAAACCCCACCACTTGCACAGATTTCTGTTGCAGGAATTCAAACACACCTACGCAGCCCTGCATGCATTTAGTCCAGACAGCAGAACTTTAACACTGGGACGTGCAAAAGCCCCTCGTGTGTCCCCACTGAAGCAGAAGAGGCACTGGAGCAAAGAGTCCAGCTTTTGAGGTTGCCTTGTTCTTGCTTTTTTCACAGATTTGCATTTAAGTTTCCTCAGAGCGAAACATTTTCGGGTAGATCACCAAAGGCATGCTTAGCATAAGGCAGAAACCACGCTTCTCAACTGACCACAGCTTTCGACCCTCCAAAGTCAAAAACCCAAGAACCGGCAAAATGCTTACCTGCAGGTCAAAGAACTTGCTGTACCGTCGGTATATGACTTCTGTGGACCCATTGGACCAGGTGACTTTGATAATGTACACCTGTAGGGAACAGAGGAAGAAATCAGAGAGGAGTGACCCAACAACCCGCACCACAACCCAAACGCTGCTAAAGCTGCCAACGCAGACCCCTGGCTGGGCGTCAATCAGGAAAGTTCATGAGACCACTTAATGTCATTTCAGCAACACTAGAAAGTATGTAAGATTAAATTATTAACATCCACTGCTGCAACTTAACTGTCTACTAAATGCTTATTGATAGTTGTGAACTAAGACAGCTCCCTATCCCTAAATAGGGGCATACGTCGAACGTAAAAGGGCACTTCTATGTAAAAACACAGTTAAAGTCTCTCCAGACACGGACACATTACGAATTAATAACTATGCCTTGGCCATCCCATGTATGGCTGCAGCATCAAGTTTGATGTCGAGATCCCAAAACTGCAGCCCGCAGCATGCCGCACCATGCACCGCCGCCAGCCTGGGTCCCGGGGCTGCGGCTTGCAAAAACTCAAACCCACAAGGTTCGAAATTCCGTCTGTTCTTCCATAAGCAGCTCTGAGGTTTTGTTTATTTAAATTTGCTAGGGTGCAAATTACCCTCCTGTTCCTTAAAATGCTACATAATCAATCCTAGTAATTGCAGGTTATTCACAGACCACATGACCAGGCTTTTACTGGTGATGAATGCAAAAAAAAAAACCCAACCCATTTTTTTTATTCTTCTATGAAAGTCAACAAGTAAATAACAGAATTGGGCAATTACTTAACTAATGTCCTTGCTTGTTGCTCGCAGAAACCAAAGATGACCCTTGATGAGATGCCAGCGTAACACTCAAGTGATGCAAACCTCAGCCTTCACTAATTGATAACATATTGACTAAGCAGAACAAGGGCATGTTCATTTTTTCTTCTAACTCTCATGTCCTGCTTATTTCTACCACAAATTCAAGTATCGATTCACTGAAGCAGGAACAAAACATTCAGAAGACCTGCTAGAGCTCCAGTTAACATAACAAAGCGTGAAGGCTCTTAGGATGCTGATGTTTTGGTATTAAAAACAGAATCCCTTAAGAGTTTCACAAGGTTTCCCACAGAGACACACATTTTTGCAGATGCTGGAATGTGACCAACATCCCAGCCCAATATCCAAACTCAAACACCAGCAGACTCAAATGGATAGCACAACGCTAAATTCTTTGAGCTCATCAAATCTACTCGAATGCTGTACTAGAAATCTAATCAAAGGGTCACTCTGCTGCTCAGAGGGCTGACCCAGCATGACCTACCAAGGTGAGAAGACTCCTGAGGAAACCCAAACTCTTCTCAGTGGAATCACTTCCAAATTAAGATGGGAAAAGAGGCAGCAAGATGAAGCAAGTTCTTACTGCTAAAATAAAAAACTTCAGTACTTTCAACCCAGCAATTCAGTGACCACTTTTCTTAAACCAGATGATCAGCCCCAACACAAGTGCAACTGCTTTGCTGACTTGCAGTGAGCTGGCTGGGCATCACAGGCACCACCACCCTCTCCCAGACAAAATCTGAATCGCTCGGCGTCGCCTCGCTGACCTTATTCAGCTAACCACAATCCTCTCCTTTCATTCGCAAATTCTTTTTTTGAGCTGAATTACCTGCGCTTTCTGCATATTAAGACAAGGAAGACAGAGGGCTCCTGCAAGACAGCATCTGTAGCAGCTGTGGAGACCTGGATGGACCATGATTTGCTACAAGGGAGGCCCAGACACTGTGCTTACTTATCACCAAACGTGGCTTGACAAGTACTCTGCATTGGGTCAGGCACAACACCCACTCAGGAACATGCCTCTAGACTTTAACAGGTCAGGGACAACTTGGCTGACCACAGTTTGCAATGAAAACAGGTAAAGTTGCATGACGTGGCCTCTGAAGTATCTGACAGCATCCACACAGTCACCACCATACCATCAGCAAACTAAGCGTTAACTTGATGCTAAGAAAGCGTCCAAGATGCCTTTACCCTCACCCCAGGACTTGCCGGCAGGCCAGCATGAGCTCATTTTGGTTGGAAGCTCAGCTGATATCCCAGCTTTTTTACCAGTCTACAGCACTTTATGGGGTTATATCACTGCTGGCTGCCTGCCTGGAGAAAGCCTTCCACTGGGGCAGGAGGAAGAGCCAACTTTTCTTCATTGTTTATTCCTATCCTTCCTTTATTTGGAGTCAACAGCTTATTAGACTGGGATTTTAATCAGGATGTGGATTTGCTCAAGCCAAAATGAATTCAAAGCTCTTAAGGGTAATAAAGCCATGAGATTTGAGGCCACACCACGCTGTATTATACCCTTTGCAATTAAGGGAAGGAGCATTTCTCCCAACCGATGAGCTCACTCCTATTTTGCTGAAATGCAGATCTCCCTGGAGTCTGGAAAACGGTTTCTTGCACATCCCGTTTGAACAGCAGAAAGGTCTCCGGGGGTATCTGCTCACCTACTTGTGGAAAGCAGAAAAGATGGGGAAGCCCACAGGAATGGGAGCTCCTCAGATCTATAAAAACACTGTCTCAGTAAAGCTGGCTTCCTCGCCTTGTGAATACCCCTCGTCCTTCACTCTGACGGCCCCATCCCACGGGGGTATTCTGTTGGCCAAAACTATCACAGATCTTGGTCTCTGCCAATACCTAAATCCAGTTCCTGCTGTCCTAGGGACAAAAAAAGACACCAGAAAGCACAACTCAGGTGCTCTCCTCAACTGACAACAAACGTGCAGATTTTGAAAGGGATGAACAGTGCAGTCAGCCACCCAGCGATGGTTTTCACAGGGACTGGAGATGATGAGGCACCAAGCTACCACAAGCACCCACACATCCCTTTCTCAGGTGCTTTTGGAAGACACTTCCAATGATCAAAACAGTTTTGAAAACATTGCACTTGGTCTGAAGTTTCCCCTCCTGGTCTGGCACTGCACCATGTCCTGCCAGGAGCACCCACCATGGAGCAGCAGCCCGAACAAACCCAATTTTGTCCTGGTAGGAGTCACCCCATCACCCACTCCCACAAGCCTCGATCCTGCAGAGGCGGCTCCGAGGACGGGCTTTTTCCCAGCCCAGCTGTGTGGGTGAGGGCATGTGGAAACAGTTATTTCATGGGTCTTCTCCAGCTCCGATTTCTACGGTCCTTCAAAGAAATAACACAGAGAAACCACCAGCAGGCCTCTTTCCATGGAAAGAGCGAGGGGATCTCCTGGGGCTGCGGCCGGCGCTGCCTCGGGGACGTGCACCCTCGGGGAGCACCGCTGGGAATGGGGGGCTGCCGGCGCTCAGGTCCCGCTCCGCCGTTTCCTCGAGGGGTGGGGAGAGCCGAGCAGATGGCAGGGAGGCAGCGGGCGGCCAGGTCCAGGAGGGGGGCTCTGCAACCCCATCACGTGGGATGGGCCCATGGCCAAAACCAACAGGCAAAGCTATCTAAATATTTACAGCCCTTCCCGGGCCAGCGGCGGGGTCTGCACCGTGGAGGGAACTAGCTGACTCGGTGAAACCCGGGAACCAGCAGCTCCCCTCCCTCCCTCTGGAAAAGATGCCTTACCCTGCCCCACTCCCAACCCGAGAGCCTCCATCCCTTGCTCCGCTCCAGTCGACGTTGGCTCCAGCCTACGTTGCTGCACACGTGTCACGTCAAACCCCGCAGCTAGGTCTGATGCCTGAAGGCAACGGGCCAGGCAGAGCTTTGGAACAGGCAGAAATCACCGGGGCTCAACCCTCCTTAGCTTCATTTCAGCCACAAGTTGGGGAGCGTGGCTGAAATTCATGCCCGTGCTTCTGAAATCCTTGAGACGCAGCTCACGGCATTTGTCCTGCTAGAGCAAGGCGCAGAGGAGGGGTACAGAGCTTTCAGGGTCACTCAAATACACTCAAACTTCTGCTTTCGGGATTAAGAAAGCCCCACGCACGCACCCTCAGCCCCCCGTCGCTCCTCTCCCAGCCACCAGCTCCCCTGCCCTCGTGCCGTGAAACCGCAGGCCCACGCTGCAGCAAACTGAGTTACGGAGCAGGAGGAGTTGCCGGCGGGACAACCTGGCCAGAGCTGCAGCGAAGACCAAAGCAAGGAAACAAGACCTGCCCCTCCGCTCCCGGGGGGCTTTTCATGGGGGTGCAGAGGCCCTGGGACAGTTTTGGAGGTGCAGGTGGATGTTGTTTAATGCCAGAGGAGAGGAGCACTTCATATTAACGCCAAACGCTCCCCGTGCTCCTGTCCCTTGGAGGGCAGAAGCAGATGAGATCCTTCACAGAAAACGGAAACCTGCAGATGCAAAAGGCTAAACTCCGACAGACACCATGGGGATTTGGCTCCCAAACTCCCTGGGTTCCTCAAACTCCCCACATTACAAGTAATTGGCCACACACCAACTACTTAAAAATTACCGATCGAGAAGTTTACCATCAGGACCTCCATCGTCCAGGATTCTCCTTGTTCACGTTTGAAAGCAAGTGCCCTAAACAGAAATATAAAGACAAAAAAAAGGCCCCAGGGATCTTGCAGCTCGCCCTGCCCGGCATCATGAGCTCGGTCCCCGCAGCATCCCTGCTGCTGCTCCCCCCCCCAGCATCTCTGGAGAAGCAGCTCAGAGGGAGAGCGGGCCAGTGGAAAGCAGGACTGAAAACCTTCATAAGGGAACTGTCAAAAAATGACAGGTTGCTAAAAGAAATGCAAATGGCACCCGGCCAACCATAACAGAGCTGTCAACGAGAGCTGCCAGTGAGCTCGCATGGCAGCAAGGGCTCTGCGGCCCCGGGGGAAACACGCAGGCAACCCGCAGCGGGTGAACGCCGGAGGGAGATCCAGGACATCCCTCCCGGGCAGGACAGCACCCCGGGCAGGGCACAAGCTCCCATCACCAGAAGAGCAGGGAGGCTGAGGGAGCCAGCTCAGACATACATCCAGAGCGGTCGGAGTCACAGGGACTAGAGCACGAGAACAGAGGAGACGAGAAGCCAGTGCAAATTATCTCTATCTGAAAGGGCAGCCAGAGATTTAATTTTTTTTTTTTTTTCCTCTTGAAGAAACGAAGTAGCAAGCATAAGCCCTGGGAGCTGTCAAACCCCAGAAGTATTTTTCCAGGGACTGATAAAGAGCCTCGGAGCTGCAGATAGCAATGGCTCCTGGTGACTTCCACCGCTCAAAGGGACCGAGGACTCTGGAGTCCTTCACGAGCCCTCAGTCTTGCACCTTCCCCAAGAGGCACACTGTCCCATGCAATATCGTGGCAAGAGAGAGGAGATGATTCAAGCGGCTGACTTGAGGCAATGGAATTGAGATGATACTAAAAAAAAAACCTAACAGAAACAGTTTCCCATTCTTGAAACATGAGGCCGTGTGACCTCCTAGAAGAATCACTTCTGGACTCCTTGCATAAACACATTACGGACATGCACAAAACACAATCTGGGAAGCAGCCTGGACTGCTTAAATTTAAGTAGGAAAAAAGCAGACTGAAGTTGCAGAAAAACCTAGAGCTACAGTTTCGGCCTCTCTCCTCCCACAGGAGGAGTTTTCCCGAGTTTTCCAAGGAGACTTGCAAAGTGTCCCAGCTGCGGGGGCACACATAAAGCCCACAAGTAAGGTCTTGGGGAGAGGGCAGCTGCTGGCTGGCGTGCAAGCTCTCTGCCTGGCACCCAGCACACGACTGAACGAGGCAGCAAGTCCACCCCGAGCTCAGCACCATCCAGCTACGCCAGCTCGAGCCCAGGAGCAGCACACCCGTACTGACACAGCCCTGCGAGCCAACAACCCGCCAGCAGCCCTCCCTGGCACGGCACAGCCCTCCCTGGGTGGCTCTGCAGCAATCCCCGAGCTTCCCCGGCCCCGAAACATCCCTGCGCCCAGGGCTCCTGCACACCGAGACCCTCCCGTTTCAACGCCAGCCACACCAGAGGCACGTCAACGATGGCACGGCGGAAAGCAATGTCATGGTCACTTGGGAAGACACCTCCATGGGGCTGCAGGGCCACGCAGCTCTGCCCACCCGCCACCGACGGGCACCAGCGTAGGTCCCCAGCCACTCAGCAGAGCTCCTACAGCAAAGCCAGACATAACAGCCTCCAGCAGAGGCAGAGCTGTCTGCAGAGCTGTTTCCAATGGGTTTGAGCCTGTGTGGTCTCGGGTCCAGGGAGACTATGTACAATAAACCTCTCTGTGGAAAACTCCGCATATTTAAAGCATCTTTCGCCAGTAGAAGGGAAAAAGCATCAGTCTCTCTATTCCGCCCGCACTCCCCCACACCCCGAAACACAGGGAAGAGCTGCAAGAGCTGCTGCGAGAAAGGAGTGCTGAGAAATTCAAAGGGGCAGAGAAACCGAAGCAGCTGAGGGATCAAGCCAAACCAGAGCAGGGTTTAATATAGAAAAGGGAGTGGGAAATTATAAGAGGAAAAGAAAAAAAAGGAGGGAGGTGGCTGGAAACAAAGAAAGTTCTTGGCGACGAGCTGCTGTGCTTGGCCCCTCTCCATCACCCTTCGCCGCCGCAGGCGTGCGGGGCTGGGGAGGGGAGCGTGGGGCTCTTGCACCGTGGGACGCTGGAACTCGGAGTGGGAGAGGGACAGCCAGCCCCCTGCTCCATCCCTGGACACCTTGTCACCCCTCACTCCTGCTCTGTGGACAGGGAGA
The DNA here is from genome assembly GCF_964195595.1 of Calonectris borealis. Taxonomy (NCBI): domain Eukaryota; kingdom Metazoa; phylum Chordata; class Aves; order Procellariiformes; family Procellariidae; genus Calonectris; species Calonectris borealis. The sequence continues at coordinate 16,253,821 of NC_134326.1, forward strand.
GCCAGGAGAAGGGTTGTGCCGGTTCAGACAGCACTGGGAAAGGCACGGAGAAGCGATCCCAGTGGTAACTGGAAGGCATCGGGGATGCTGCTGTGGTCCCTCTGGTCTAGCAGAGGAGAGAGGCAGAAGCAACAAGTCAGAGCTGCAGGGAGGAGCTGGGTAACGGGGATGTAGGCAGCACGAGGACAGGCATATCCTCACCACCACAGCAAATAATCCAAGCTAATCTGCCCACACACCCAGGACTACAAAGCAGCCACCTCCCCTCGCTCTGATTCATCCCTTTGACTGCACCCTCCCTAAAACCCCAGCGAGCGACAGCTCTTCCCGCTCTGCTGGTGCGCAGCTCGCCAGGGCACAGCGCTGCCTGAGCACACAGCCAAAGCTGCTGGCACGAAGTGCACAGACGAGGGGTTACACTAAGCACGGGGACCCCAAGGACAACCCGCCATGGCGCAGACCCCTCAGCCGTACAACATATGCACCCGCTTGTTTGCTCTGAGTCGCACTGAAGGTCAAACATACGGATTCATTTGTTTCCTATTTCCCACTGCTACGTGAAACGGCCGGAAGATAGAGATACCCTCCAAAGCAAAGCTGCCAGGGATCAAGGTCACCCGACCTCCGAGTGGGCAGAGGTGGATAAGCCCCTATGCCGAAGTTCGCTGCTGGAATTGTGTACGAGCACCAGCTTTCCACCCAGAGCTGCATCCGCCTCAGTGGCCGTCTGCCAGGCAAGATTTGGCCCTTGCACTGAACTGCAACATTCAAGGTTTTCAACAGCCTTAAGTAACACGACTAGGGAAGAAAAACAAAGGAGAGTTTGCGTTTGAGTGTTGGTTTTCATCCACAAAGCCAACAGCACTCCCTTAAGCCCCAGCTCTCCTGAGGGGTGAGGGGGAAGGAAGGATTGATGGGCTCTGCAGTGCTGTGCAGCGGAGCAGGGCCAGGCGCAAGGACAGATCCAAACTTCTACCAGCCACGGGCTCCAAACGCCCTGCCTGTGGCCTGCCTTGAGCGGGAAAGCGTCAGTCAGCTGACAGGAAAGGGGGTGAGATACAGCAGAACCGCAGGATACGGCAGCAAAACACTGCTGAGGATGCTGAGAAAGCCCTCAAACCTCTGGGGGCCACCGATGCTCAGAAACTCATTGCCGTCACAGAGACTCCAGCTTCCTGGGTTCAGCCTTACTTCATACATTCTGGTTTCGCTTTTGCTCTCTTTCATTCCTAGTTTAGTTAACAGCCCCTGGATGGATTTTACACTATTCATTTTAACCTCCTGCTCCCTCAGTCTAAACACACCCAGCTCCTTCGGTTCCCCACAGGACATTCCCACCATACCAAGAGCATGGTCATGCTCCCCGGAGAGCGTGGCACGGGGGGAGTCATCATCCCCCAACGCCCTTCTCAAGGCGAGCAACCAGCATGATTCACAACGGCAGAAATAAGGCAGCTGTACAAGGCGATACCGCGCCAGGTCCCCGCAGAGCTCTGCTTCACCTGGGCAAGTCAGGACCAGGGGACCATGACACACGGGTCCACGGGACACACATTCTCCAGAAGACATCTTCTGCTCTATACGTACAAGGCATCAAAGAATGACTGAATCAATAGATCAGCAGCCCTCCTCCTCCCCTTGCCATTCAAGCACTCTTCTCTGAATGCTCCATAATCAATTCCAGATAAGCAATGGGGTTGGGTTGGACAATGAATGAAACCACGACTGGCCTCACCGCTACAAGGAACAGGAGCAGAAAAGACACCTACCATCACGTCACAAATTCCACATCAAAATTGTAACACATTTACTTTTTGATGTTTTTCATTTTCATTTCATAAAATATCTATAGATGCTATCATCTCGGCACCAGATTCCAACACGCACTGTTAATTACTTTTGCAAGGCAGCTGCCACAAATGAGGTGGTTCAATATGCATGGGTATTCACCTTGTTTAAAGTTTGCAATCTTGTTAACTGAGCTTGCAAAATAAATGTATGCTGCACACTTTGTTTAAATTTCCCTTTTTCAAAGGGATACGTGTGTGCACGGAGGCCAGGAAAGGAAGTCCTGCAAGAGCATAGTCCAGATTTTCCAATAAACTAACACAACCAAAGAGCACGCTGCTCTTTCTTTCCTGTCGGATGTATATATATATTTTTGGTTTGTGCTCTGGAGCAACCGTTTAAAACTACATGGACTATGGAAGTGTTCTTGGTGGACGGGATGGTAGAAATGAAGATGTGATTCAATGACGTTGTTATTAACACATACAACAAACACACAAATTACAACTGTATTAAAACGAAAGGTCCTGAAGCTTGCCTAAGGGCAAAAAAACAACCAAAATCTGGATTTAGTAGGGAAAAGCTTTATTTTAGGAACTTCTACTAGAGAATAACAAACACAAAACTATAAAAAGATCCTGCGTGAAGGCCTTTAAAGGAAAATTTAGTCCGTTTCAACTATGGCTTTGTTTTGGGTCTTTTCTGAATAAACATTCATTTATCAGAATTTGAGACTTGGCCAGACCATAGAAATGACAGTCTGCTACTCTGTCGCCCAGAATGATTATTTTTAAACTTTGCTCTTGGACTTTGCCTTTTCAGATTTGCAGTATGGCCCTGGAGCCCTTGCCAGCAGCGTCCCAGAGGGGCATGAGCTGTAACGACTTAACATAGGGTTGTATGGGAAATGTCACGGCAGGGTGACCCTCCAGCCACTGCCTGAAGGGCAGGAGTCCCCTTCTTCACTTGGTCAGTGGGCTGCCGAGATCCCAAGCTCGGTTGTTCTCTTGCGACAGGATCAGAGCAGTGCATCCTGCAACGAACACCTGCAAAAGGATCATTTCTCGCTGCCCCTTCCAGGTACTGCCCATGAAAAAAGCTTAAAGACGTAAGTGGCACAAGAGCAGCTGAAGCAGCCGGGGTTAGCAGCCCAGGAGAGGTGCTGCTGCAATACAGTGTGATAAGCTTTCACAGCCAGCAGAGCAAATTCAAAGCCCCTATCACTTGGAGCAAAAAGCTCGGTTATCCTTCCCCTCTCGGCCATCCTTCCCCTCTCGGCCCTTCCACGTGTGTTAGTGGAGTTGGTTTGACAAGAACGGGAGCAGACGTGTTGGCCTCGCACCATGCCAACACCACGGCAGCGAAAACCTTCCAGGAGCACAAGACTGACTGCAAAGAGAACAGCACACCAGGGGAGAGATCTTCCCTTTCCCCTATCCCCCAAATGGCTTTAAACACGCCTGGGCTTCCTTCGTCAACCCACCCAGCTCCTCCCACCTTCAGGTCAGGTACTGGGCTGTCACCAGGGTAAGGAGGACGGACAGGAGATGGGACAACTGCACTGTTGTCCCGGCAGATCCTTCCAGGGGAGCACGGCCACCAGACACGCTGTGAGAAGCAGCAAGACAGCAGCACACCAGACTGATGCTCTCTTGCACCAGAATTTGAGCCGGTGCTGTTCATGGGCACACACACGTTCGAGGGCACGGGACTGCGTTTGGGTCCCCAGTTAAATCCCAGCACAGCTCAGCATGCATTCGAGCTGGCACCCGCCTACCCAAACCCTTCCCAGCACCTTACTGGATCCTCACCCAGCCCAAGCCCCCCAGTCTGGGGGAATGTTGTGTCTCCTGCTTCAAATCAGAGCTGCAGAAAACCGCAAGTTTTTGTCTTGGGCAACACAACTCCTTTTGTGTCGATTACCAAGGTGATGGGTGAACTACGCCGGCCTGAATAGAGCTGGCCTTTCCTACAGCCCCTCCCCACTGCGGGCATCAATAAGGACTTTGAAACACTGGTTTGATCTTACTTTTCTGGGAAACTGGAATTCACAACTTTCTACTGTGGCCTCACTACACTCAACACAACTGCACCTTTGTCCGGCAAAGAAAAGCCTCTCGCCGAGGCAGAGAGCAGCCCGATCCAGAGCGATACAGGGCACTCGCCAGTCAGGCCAGCGCAGTGGCAATGGGAAGAAGAGCCAGCGTGCTCCTCCAGCCTCCCCAGGGACAGCGAGCAGCTGCCCCAGGGGATGGAGAGCACGTTTATGCTCAGCAGTGAGAAGCCAGTAACACATACACTTTGTGGTTGACTCGGATTTGCAGCGTGCCAGCAGATATGGTCTAAAGTAAGATGACTCAGCCACGATTTACTGCCCCTCCTCTGCCTCTCTTTGCAGGAGGAAGAAGAAAAAAAAAAAAAAAAGAAAAAGGTTTTGATTCCATATAATTAACTGGCTTTGTGAATCTGCCTAGTTCCTATCGATCCTCTCAAACAAGGCGAGCGCTCCCATTCACTCCAGCGCTGCCCCGGGGAGGCTGCTGCCTGCAAGCTGCCTGCCCCTCCCTGGGCTCAGCCCTGCCGCGAGCCGCACTGGCTCGTGCTGCCAGGTTTTGGTCCAAGACAAGTACAGAGAAAGGTTAGAGGCAGAAGACTCGAGCCACCGGTTGAGGAGGGAGCAGGCGGTCGAGCTGCACAGCTGGCTCTCATGAGCTGTGTGCAGCCACCTTCTCCCACCGCCCCGGGAGCTTCTGCTCCCGTGCCCCCACCCAGCTGCCTCGCCATACGTCTTTTTAGAAAACACCTCTGTCCCAGATTTCCAGCCTCAGAGGGATTATTTGTGCTATGCCCAACTCCTCCCACCGCACGCTTGCGGGTGAGCAGGGACAGTGCCCAAAACAGATTGTGTCTGGCTCTTGGGGTGCATATCCCAGCTGTGGGGACGTGGATCTGGATGGGTGCGAGGAGCCCCCAGCCCCACCAAGGGAATGGGAAGGCCCAGAAGGGAGAGCAGAAGAGCAGCCGCAGGTGACCCCGTCCCAGCCCTGTTACGGGACCTGACGGCAGTGCAACAGATCCGCCAAGACAAACAAGCGTACGCAGCTCAGCAAACCTCCTCACGTACATGCTCCTCCAGATCAGATGCATAACCCAACTACGATGAGTAAGTCTGGGATGGACACGGCAGGAAGGGGGGCACGTCTGGAGCTGGGGCCAGGCTCAGCCAGGGCTGATAAAGCCGCAGGCAGGGCAGGAGAGGAAGAAGGGACGATAAGGGGTTGGGCGGCAACAGCCACAACACATCCCTGAATGTGAGGAGCTGGCAACAGCCCCTCTTTAACCTCCCCTCCATCCTGGCTAGAGCTGGCCTGCCCTCTGCTTTCCCCCGACGGTTGCTCACTGCTACAAACCAGCTGGGGTGACCTGGAGAAGCCCCTGATCTCCCAAGAGCTCAGGAAGCCTGGCTCCGCTGACACGACACACTCCAGCCAGAGCGAACAGCACATCCTCACAACCCAAACGCGCCACGAACAGTGTGTCACTGGGTCACCCTGGTCTAAGGCAAACGGGGCGGGGAGAAACATTTTGGTCTTTGTTTTACAGTTGTTGCCAGGATTCACCCACAAGGTCTCCACGGATGCCTGGAAGCACACCAAAGTTTAAATAATAATAAAAAAAAAAATTAAGAAAAAACCCAACCCCTTCAAAAATAGACAAACCCACAACAGTTTGGAAGATGCCCTGGAGCACGTAGGAACGTGCTCCCCGGGCAGCTCACCCAGAAGGGGTGCAGGGGACTTAAGGGAACACCTCACAGGGACGGCGGCACTGTCCCAGGCGCAGAAGGAAGGAGCCGGGTGGTCCCTTGCCCCGGGACTCTGCAGCCAACAGGTTTCAGAGCCCCTCTACCAAACGCTGCTCCCTCACTGAAGCAGGGGCGCTTCTCGGTGATGCCCCGGAGACGCCTCCTCCTCCCGGGTGCCTGCTGCCCGGCGAGCCCCTCCAGCAGAGTCCCGCCCGCCGCTATTCACGGGCACCTCCCGGCGGGTCCCGCACAGGGTCGCCACCGGCGCGGCCCCCCCAGCGCGGCGATGTCCCTGCCCGCCTCCCCCGGTAGCAGGGGTCTGGGAGGGAAGAGGCAGCGTGTCCCCCCGCTGGCAGGAAGGGCACCGGGTGACCCCCCGGGAGACGCCGGGGGTGGGAGCGGCAGACCCGGCAGCGCTGCCGCCCTCCTCCTTCTCCTCCTCCCTCCTGCCCGGGGGCCGGGGCTTCGCGGCCGCTGCCCGCCGCCGGGGCGGCCGTTCGAGAGCGGAGCCGCCCGCGGGCCAGCAGCGCCCGGCCTTTGTTTGCCCAGGGCCGGGCGCGGCGGAGCGGGGCGCCCCGAGCCGAGCCGAGCCGAGCCACTCACATAGTGCTTGTTGGGGATGCGCCGCTTCTGCACGTCCAGCACCTTCACCTCCGCGATGCTCCGCCTGGGCATGCCTCTGCCTCTGCCCCTCGCAGCCCGGCGCCAGCGGCGAAGCGGGGAGCGGCGGCGGCGGCGCGGGGGGAGGCACTGGCGCACGCAGCCGGGACCGGAGCCTGCAGCGCCGCGCCGAGCCGCCCGCCCGCTGCCGAGGGCGGGAGGCGGCCCCGGCCCGCCCCGGCCTATCCCGGCCGGGGGGGCGGCCCCGCCACCGCCCGCTTAAAGGGGCGACCGGCACCGCCCGCCCCACGCGTGTCCGCCCCACGCGCGGCTGCCGGCAGGGGCTGCATCGCCCCGCGGTCCCCCCACCCCGAGATGGAGCGGGGAAGACAACTCGGCTGTGTCTCTGGGGAGGGCAGAGTTGTTCGGAGGGTGCAGCTGGCTATTTGCCCTTCGCAGGGAGGTGGCTGCGGGGCTGGAGGGGGTCCGGGCTTGCCCGGCATGGTGGGGCCTGTGCGTGGGCTACATCACCAGGTTTTGATTCTTCTCCCTGCTCTTGTCCCGTAACAACGGCCCCCAAGGCGATGCTGACATGGTCACCAACAGCCGCATCCCTAATGGATCTGGGAAATGAATTGAACAGAAAAAGGCCGCTTTGTTGGCTGTTGGTACGGCCAGATCGCCAGAACTGCCTTACCCAGGACAACCCGCATACCCATGGAATCTGGGAGCTGAACCACCGCACCCCACCTTTCCTTCCTGGCAGTTCACCCCCTCAAGCCACGCTCCGTGCCCAGCTCTGCCCTTGGGGCAGCGGAGGAGACAAGGCAGAGACCAGGCACTTCTCTACATCAGTGCCACCCACGGTCTCTGACATTCCAGCAGCTCCTCAACACGTGGCATAACCACAGCTCTCTTCCCCATTGGGCTTTTAATTGCATTATAAAGTTACCCAAGGCTCGCACTGGCAGGTCATTAGCTTTCATATGAATTTAATTTAATCATAAACAACTCATCTCACTCTTTAGCAGCTCCTTAAATGTGGCTCCTTTTTATACTGTTAGCTTTGCTACAACCACCCCAGAGAATTAATGGAGATGCAGGCAGGTTGCCAGGGCTTTATTGCCCCCCCTTGCCTCCCCCTGCCCATCTTCATCCTCCTCCCCCTCAGCCCAAGACCACGGTGCCCCTGCAGAGATGGCTGCAAGGAAGATGCTAGGTTGTCTGAAGGGGACACCACACCACCGGTGACCTCCCTGATGCCTGCTGGCATACCACCACAGGGCTGGTTTACTCGTGAACCAGCTGCACATCGCTCCCCTCCCTGCCCCGGCCCCGTTGTCACTCCTCAGTCAGACACGTGTTGAAGGGAGGTGGGCAGGAGACCATGGAGAGGCACCAAGAGCCCTCCCTTCCTTCTCCCACGAGGAAAAGATGCACAGATCCTCCAAAGGATGGTGAGGAAAACATCCAAAGCAGCTGTTCATCATGTTGGTAAGAGAAGAAATATACATTGAGGAGATGTGGAACACTGGAGAAAGGGCGATTAAGAAAGGAATGAAACAATTATTGGTCTTCACATGCTGAAAGGAGAAACCAGGGTAGCAAGCAGCTGAGGGCACTGCAACTGAGCAACGCAGAGAAGGATGTAACCTGAAGAGCTGAGGATTGAAAGGCCAGGCAAGGGGGTCACAGGGATAACAGAAGCAGGTAATTGGATATGTGAACAACAAAAAGAAACACAGAAACACACCAAACAAAATGCAATAGATGGTAAATTGCAAGGTGAAGGGAATTAAGTAAGGCAACTGAGTTACGAATGCTATGGCTGCAGCCATCCCTCCTGCTTCGGGTGCTGGTTTGTTCCAGTTAGCAGTGACTGTGGGATTGCCAGGCATCTGGGGAGAGGGTGACTGTGCTCAGGACACTGGCCGCATGTATGCAGAGCTGGTCTGGTGCAGTCTGGTAATTTGGTTTTACAGGAGTGCACAGACTGACCCTACATCCCTCATGTACTAAAAACAACATAGCCAGATCGATCATCTTGCTGCACAGTCCATCTGTACATCTGTACAAATCCACCATCCAGACACCTTGGACTCACTACCCATGAACCCTAGGATCCAACTGCAGGAAAAAAAAATTTAAAAACTCATCTGGGAAGAGCAAATCGAGAATGTGCAATTCAGAGAGCATTTTGACCTTTAGGTGCAGCAGCTATGAAGAAGCTAAACTGTGTTTTCTTGCCAGATTTTTTTGGTCAAGTTTAGAAGCAGTGATAGCTGCAGCACAGAGAGATGGTGTAGGACAGTGGGGGTGCTGGGCAACCAGCCGAAGAATAGCCAGAGTCTCAAGTGCCACCAGCTGCAACACCCCCAGCACGCAGGACCCTGCACAGCACGCCAGCATGGTGGAAGAGCTGTCCTGATGGCCAGCACAGTAAGGACCAGCAGCAGAAGCAAAGTGTGAGGACAAGCAGGGAAGTCTATGAGATGGCTCCAAAAGGAACCTCATCCCTGCTCGTGTTTCTGTCATCTCATACTGGCCACAGACCCGAGGGGACAGAAATCCTATCTATCTCCAGACTGTCACTTTAGCATGGAGGCAGATGGTGGATTTGGGAGGGGGGGGGACAAGTTTTGCCCATTTTTACAGCCACAATGCCCATTCCCTGCCCTCCCACTTCACAAGGCCATCCCCAGCACCGTACTGCCGTGCACCTTCATCAGCGACCTTCATGCTGGCCTCCCCCTTTCCTTTAGTCCTGGCTCCACCGCCACAGTTGGGAACCCACAAGAGAAAGAACGAACACCACACAGTGACGCTGTGAAGAACACCTCACTCCTGAGCTTGAAGCAGCCTCTGGGCTTTGCTTGGGGAAGCTTTGTGCCCACCTCCCCTTCTCAGGGGTGCACAAAACCTTTGGGTATTCCCTTGCTGATAAACCCATTTCCCTGTGCCATGAGGTCCCCACACAGAGATGTGTGACATGGAAAGCAAAAGGAGAACGTATGCATGAGCTCTCACAGCATCTTGGACCTATCTAACCAGACCTCGGTTTCCTGCTTTCACCCTTCCGAGGTCCTTTCTGTGTACCACCCTGGATATGGCCCCATGGTGCATGCTGCTGGGCTGTCGGGCCATTCCTTTATATCTGGTATAAACCATTGTATCAGACAGCCAGCTTGCTACACACAGGGCATTATTTTATCCATGTCTTCCAGTGTAAACCCATTCCAGGCCTACGAACACCGGAGGGAGCCAAGTGACTGCACAGAATCATTCGGAAGAACTTAAGCATCGGCATTGCTTCCCCAGCACCATAACCTGCTTAGAGAGGGCTGAAGTGACGCCATCGCCCCTGGACCCGGGGCTCGACTGCTTACAAGTGCCCAGGAACAAGCAGTGGTTGGAGACAATTGCAGCTAACACTGCAAAATGGCTCCTGTGTTTAATTAACGGATCTGATGAGAACTGTTGAGACGCGTGGAGCGTGGCTTTGCACGCTGACCTGATCGCTTCCCAAGGGAGGCACACTGGGAAGCCGGCCGTAGAGACGTTCAGCCTGGCTTGGACTCTGCTGCATCTCGGTAATTTATCAAGGAAACTGCCAAGCATTTGCTAAGGGAGCCCAAATGAGGGTTTTGTGATCGACCTGGGAGTCCTGTGCTTGGCCCACACCTCTGGTGGTGTGGCTGCAGAAGCAGCAGAGATCTGGCAGCAGCACTTCCCACAATGAGTTTAGGTGATACAAGGGTACAGGTGCAACCAAAGGGAGTTTTGGAATAAACAAGTCATCTCCTGCTGCCCTAACCGAAGGTTGAAGTGTTGTTAAGCCAAACAAAATAACTACATGGGAGAGCTCACCACCTACTGAAAAGTCAAGATCTCCTTGACCCACGTGCACTCTCCCTTCTCTCTGTCAGGATCAGCTGAGCAATTTAAAGCAAAAGGACGAATGAATTCTGAAAAGCCAGCCATCAGCTTGGATGTGCAAATGGGTTTCCGCTTGGCTGTAAGCAGGCTCCAGCTGTTCAGGCACAGCTGGGCCGCCCCTGAGGTCTGTCAAGTGTCAGAGATGTAATGGAATGAGAAAGCAGTGCCCCACCTTGAGTCCTGAAGTGAAGAGAAAACAGTACCTGCAGTCCTTCAGGCACAGAGAGTCCACTACTTCTGCTTGCTTTTTTAATTTAAGAATTATGAGCGTGTGCCAGGTGCCTGAATGTTCCTGGTCCTCCCCTGCGTACAGAACAAATGCATCCTCTTCCCTGAGCTCCCTCACAAAGATTAGTCAAAAATGATGCTCCTACCACAACAGAGGGCAAATCTTTGCAGCTGAAGCCCAGCAGAGCAGTGGTTACCCACTGTATCACTAAGATTGCACTGATTCTTAGCCACCACCAGGAATGATTTTCCACTGCTTTGACCCCAGTATTGTTGGTTTTAGCTGTGGTGTGGATGACACCCATCACAGTCAGCCTGGCAGCGGATTGCACCCATCCTGCAGAATGGGAGAAGCAGACCCCACGGAGGGGACGCTCAGCCCTCAAAGAGCGGGAGGCTGTCCTGGCACACGTGTGCCAGTGGGCAGGGGAACCCTGGAAAACTCCTGAGGACAACGCTAGAGTGGGAAACAAAATACTGAAGCACCGATGAGAAGCAGAGATCCAGTGAAAGGTGTGCCATAGCGAATGTCGGATCCAGGAAAAAGAGTGAGCAAACATTTCAGTGCAAGGGGACAGCTCAGCTCCAGCTCTGCGCTTGTGCAGGCAGCAGCCGGGCTCCGGAGCCGCTGTTTCGGCGTGCGTGCCATCTAGTGAACAAGAGAAAGAAGAGCAAACATCACCCCTGCTACCCTTGCAAGCCTGGAAACCAGGCCCAGGGGAGTCCCACTGGGTGCTTGTGAGGGCAGGTGGGGTGCCGGGGTGACGTGTCCCACCCACCCAGCCCCATCCCACCCAGGAGAGGGGCAACAACAAACCCCATCAGCAAGGCAGAGCCACCAGCTTCTGGAGAGGCTTGGCTTGCTCAAGCCCTGGGTATTTTGGCATTTGCAGAGTTAAACCAGTGGCCAATGCAACAGCATTTGGCTTAACAGGGTGCAGATGACTTTTGAAGGAAGTGCCTACAGCAGTGCTCACCTCCGGCTGTCCTCCTGCAGCGAGGGAGGGAGAGCAGATGCAGCCATAGGAGGAAGGCAGTTAGGTACAAGCTCCAACTCCATGACTCTCCCTGCCTGCCCTGCTTTTTCTTCCCCCAGAGAGTTTCATCATCCCCATCATCGCAGGAACGCTGCAAAATCCTTTGGCCAGCTCAGAGGAGCTTGGAGCCCAGACGTGACAGGACACAAAGCGCAGAGGAGTAATGAGGGGAGCTGAGAATCCTACAGCTGCTGCAGCACCAGTAACTTTTCAGGGCTGTCATCTCTATTTTTAAAAATTAAGAAAGATTTTTACTTTTGCTCTGTTTTCAGCATTGTACCAGGGAAGAATGCTAGAGAACGGTTATTTCTGGAATACATAGTACTCTCCACATATTTATAAATGTAAGTATCCTCACGGTTGAAGCTCCCCTCAGGCACTGCCAAGGACATGCAGATGAAGTTAAACACTCCCATGAGATCCTCTCCTTCACTGGCATACATTGACTGAGGCCATTTTTGACCAGCGTGCCCCAGGGGACAGTGCGGTCCTGGTACATGCAAACGAAGGAAATGGCTAATTATGTGTCCTTAGCTACTTGGAGCAAGGAGACGGGCACCCTCATGCTTTGCTCTTGTCCTCCTCTCACCACAGGGCTGCCCATGTAAGCCCCACCACCAACAACTTACAGTAACAATTCCCTCTCCCTTTCACCACCTCACATCTGAACTCACAGCCTGCAGTATTACCTAACCAGGGTGGACACAGGTAGCAAGATAATTTCCCACATGAAACCCAAGGCAGAAGTTGGCAGGCTCCAGAGCCACCTTCCAAAAAACGAGGGGAAAACCCTACCAACTCCCCGGGCTCGTGTCAAAGCTGCTCTCGCACACCCTGTGTCCTTGCTTGGTGTAGGGCATCTGGATGAAAGAAATCATAACTAAACCGGCAGGTAAAAATCTCCAAGCACAAAATGAGGACCACGGAGGCCCTGTGGTGGGTTACAGAGGCGGGGGAGCAAGCAGAGGTCTCCCCCTGCACTGCCAGGGGACGATGTCATCTGTATATTGGCTTCGTAAGGTATTTTCAGGATCCAAGCACTCCTCAGCTGAGGGCAGAGTGGGGAGGAGACAGGGGGGCATCCCTAGGACCTCCTCATCCCAAAAAAGCAAAGGAGCTGAGGCATTTGACTGGTATCTTCTGTTACAGCCAGACAAGCTAATAAAAAAAGGAAGAAAAAGCCACGCAGCCATGCATACATGCTTTGCACTCTTCAGACGACAGGATGCAATACTCCCTCTTCACCAAGCAGGGTCAGCCGAGCACTATTTTAACACACAACGAAGCCATCGAGACAACGGTTGCCGCACTTTGGTCTACCAGAGTTTCACCTTAGCAAAGATGTTATTGCCGCTGAGCTGCAGCATGCAGCAGAAGTGCTTCTGAAGCAACGAGCTCCATTTTAAAGAACTGGAAGTTCAGCCTTGCAAGGTTCACATGCCAGAACTGTAAGTCAGCAAAACCCAGACTAGAAGCAAAGCCGGTCTGAGGCCAGAGCCGGTGATCAGGCAGGAAATCAGACACATGCCCAGGTTTCTCAGTCTGTTACTTTATTAGAAGGGTCTTTACATCATAGTGGTGGCCCCACTGAAGACACTTTACAAAATATTAAAAAACCCACCTTTTTATTCAAAGCCACATTTAAAAAAAATGGCATCCCATCCCCCTGCAAAAACAAGCTGGGTTTACTCATGGTTCCTTCTGAACAGGAAACAACAAAAACATCCTCTTTTGAAAGGGGGAAAAAACCATAACCACCCTGTAAACATGACAATCAGAAGATGTGCTCCCCTGCCCTCTTCTAGGAGAGGGACATGGTACTAGACCCCGGCACACCCAGAGAGGGAACAGAGAATAGGGAAAGGGCAGGGGACAAAACCATTCCCACCCTCTATTAGCAAAAGCAAAACTATGTTGCTAGCTCCAGGCTGCAAATAAGCTGGACTGGAGAAAGGGACAACCGATTCACCGTAAGGGCATCAGATCAGCTCTTTAGAAGTCCTCAGAAATAGTTTCCTTCCTCATGGCTGCACAATATCCAGAAAGAGCTGACACTCCCTGGGCTGGTGCAAGGCGGCAGTCAGAGGCGGCAATGCCCTTCAGCTGGAGGAGGTATGTTATGAAGAGTATGCTGCAGGACATCCTTCTGCAAGTCACACGTAACACGTGAAGGGACAGGCGCCGGCCACTGATTTCTGTGACAACAACCATTTCATAGAGTAGCTCCAGCCTGACCCCAATGGGACCAGGAACAGAACCGCTGGGGCTGCCAGCACACATTTCTAAGGCAATTAAAAGGCTCAAACCAGCACCTTGCTCAGGAACAACCCCTTGCATTCATTCATTTTACATCAGCTCCAGTGCTATCATATCTGAAAGGCACAGTCAATGCTTTTGGAGATGGGTCTTCCGAGGAGGACATGCTAGTTGCTGAAAAGCTGCTATGCAGTCTGCTTCCAAAGGGTCCCAGCCCCCAAGGTCTCCATCTAGGCTATATTCATTAATAAAGACATCAATGATGTGAATTCAGAAGCAACTTGGAATGGCCCAAATAGATGTAGTCTTGCTAGTTTGCAGGAAGTTTATAAATATGTATGATGAAGTTTAAATGGTAGTAAATGTAAATGCACTCCTCAGATAAAAGAAGTGTTAAAGACCTGGGAGCTGGCTCCTTCACCTAGGTACCCAGAAGTGTAGCACATCACATTACCACCTTTTCCTGAAATGCCAGTATGCCTCTAAATCAACACATGAGACTTTAAAATAACAACTTTTTTTTTTTTTTAAGCAGAGACATCTTTTTCTTGCTAGAGAAGCAGGCCTAAAATAAACAATGTTATCCAGAGGTCAACAGAGAGAAAAACTTAAGTGCTACCTTACACCTTTTGGTTGTGTAAAGAAGAAGGTGCTGACCAGGCGAGGTCTCTGTCCCCCTACCCAGGTCTGTGCTCTGGGTCCCCCCAGCAGCTCAGCCAAGCACTGCCTTGTGCAGGTGGAGGAAGGCAGCACAACCGAGACACATTGCCACGGAGCAGAAAGGACAGAGGGCTGGACCTGCCGCTGCTCTGCCGCTCTGCAGCGTGACTCCAAGCTGAAAGGCAGGAGAATCACGCAAGAAACTGTGGGACATCATAAGGAGATGAGACATCAGTGGAGAAAGCAATGCTGAGAGTAACAAGCCACCATGACCTGTCTTTGCATCTCCTCTTCCCTTGCATCCCTTGTTTCAAGACTGCTTTATTCTTTCCAAATGATGCTTTGCAGCCCGTAACCCTGACTGCAGAGTGGCCAGGTTGGCCGACCCACATGGCCCACACATATATAGCACTTCAAAAAAAAAAATCTCAAGCACATGTGTGATCATGAGAGCTCCAGCGATTAACAGCCTTCGGCCCCTCACTTGTCCTTACCAGAAGGCACATGACCCATACCTCACTGTTTCACCGCAGGACAGAACACCGTTACGAACCTCCCCATCTGCACATGCACATACACTTCTTTAAGAGACAAAAGCCTGCAGCCAGCTAAACAGTTTAATTATGCCATAGTCCAGTCTCTGGTAAGATAGCGTTACCTAGGTGCCAGAGGGACAGTGGTGCCAGCAACCACGGCAAATGAAGAAGCAGAAGCATCTTTGGAAGGACGTCCAGCTGGTCCCCTTTCTGCATAGTCTGTATGGGGAGGAAGAGGAAAGAAAAAACCCAACCCTCCGTCCTCAAAGGAAGAAAAAATCCTTATCACTGTCTCTCCCTTGAGTAAAAAAAGGGCCACAGTAGATAGAAACAAATCTAAGGCAAGTGTTGGGTGGCACAAGGCCAAGGTTAGCCTAAGACAACACCAAAGCTGCTCTGCCCCAGACTAGTCCTTTACAGAGGATCTTGAGGAGAAGCAGCCACAGTGGAGAGAGGCTGATACCCCCTGCGCAGAGGGCAGGAGCCACCGCCTGTTTCTGCTGTTCAGAGCGGTTATTGCTTCAGTCTGAGCTGACAAGCCGGGTGAGCACCAGGCTCACGTGAGAGGAGATACATCCAGCTAACAGTGCAAGTACGATCGCAGAAAGAGTCCTGCCCGGCTTCCCAGCGTGAGCAGATCAGCTCCTGGAAAAGCTGCCAAACTTCCAGTCAGCATCCCTCAGTGCAGGACAGAGGCCACGTTTGTCCCAGACAGAGCCAGGGGACAGGAGGGTGCTGCTGTGAGAAGAGGCTGCTGAGAGGGTCTTCCAAGTCCACGTTGCCCACCTGCAGCCCAGGAGGACACAGCAAGTACCAGCTGCCAGGAGTTATGAGCTCTCTGCGGAGCTGAATGGGACGAACTTGGCATGTTTGATTGGGGATGCCGGGGTCTGTCCATCTGCCTCCTCGCTCAGCTTGAAGAACATCTCCTGCTCACGCTTCTTCTGGTTCAGCTCATCCTCCAGGGCCTTAAGCAGAAAGGAACACACACAACAAGAGATGTATTTGAGATCGTACTGGAGCTAGGGACACTGTCCCCTCCGACCAGCCAAGCAGGACACCCTGCTCACGCCGAGCGGGCACTACCTTCTTCCGTGGCCTCAGCTTGTCCCGCCACTCCTTCATGTGCTGGTTGTGGTTCTCATCCAGGGACTTAAGCTTCTGGGTTTCGTGCTCAATCAAGAGGTGACACTTCTCATTCTAAACACAGATCACAAAACACAACACCCCATTAAGCAGCTGGGACTGTAAATCCTGTGGTCAAACAGGACTTGCGTCAGCCAGAGGCATTCAGAGCTCTGAGCTCCAGGGCATGTTTAGACACGGCCACAAAAACCTCTCAAGGCAGAGCAGGGGGACATCGGTTCTAGTTCACTGACAGTCCTCTGCAGCCACTTCTTGTGACGCGCTCCTTGCGCTGGAGCAGAAACAGCGCACGGGCGGCTCCGAGATGCTGAGCACGAGGGACAGGTACCTGCAGCTGCTGGAGCTCGTTCGTGTTGCTCTCGCACTGGGCCTGCATGTCCTTCATCTGCGTCTCGTGCTTCTGCTGCTGGTGCAGCCGCTCTGCTTTTTGCCTCTTCTCTTCCTGCTGAGCAAACTGGAAGAGAGAAAAGCAGGTGCCTGTGTAGGCAGCGTTGCTCTGGTCTCTGAAGATGGTTAAGAGACTGGCCAGCTGGCACTATTATATAGGAAAGAAAGAAAAGCCCTGAGGATGCTTCCCAACCCTAGTCACGATGGAAGCAGCGCTGAAAACCACACCTGACGCCACAAAAGCAAAGACCTCTGCCTCCCCGCAGTGGCTTAGAAATTTGGGAACGGTTTTCCGACTTCCCTTCTGCCAGTAGGCCAGCAAAAGTACCTCACCCCAAGCCAAGGCTCAGCCCTGGTGCGCTTTGCAGGACCTGACCTGTTTTATCTTCTCCCGCTGCTCGGATGCACTCCCGCTGGAGTGGATGTGAAGGCTCTTCTTGTACATGGCCATGCGCGTCTTCCCTTCGCTCCGCTGGATTTTGGGGAGCCGGGCTTTCTCCTGCTGCTGCCGAATTTTCAGCTGCTCTAACATGCGTTGGTTGTATCGCTGCATTTGTTCCCTTTCCTGCAACGGCAGAGGGACAGGTATCAGAGGACAAGGGACACCTCAGGCCAACAAGAAAGTGCTGAGGAGACCAAAGAGAGCTGGAGAGCAGACTTGGGAGTTGCACGGAGGTGGCTGGCGACAGACAGCTCCAAGGGGAAAAAGAGGAGAGGGCAGCTACTGAACGTGCTGCGGAAGCAGAGAAGGGGGCTGGAAGGAAGCAGAAATGACTGTGAGATGTGCCAGTGTGCACTCGCTGCTGTGGGAATCCACCATCCCACATACCGGACAGTGACAGATTTCCAGATTTCCCCCAAAATTCACAACTGCTTCTTGTATGTTAAATGCATGCAGCACAGAATATGTATCCCAAGCATCCCAAATATACATCCCAAGTGTTATTCTGGTCCCTTTTCATTAAGAATGACCAAATCCCTTAACTCCTAACCCACCCTCCACCCGCCACGTCCAGCCTGGAAGGGAAACATCCCTTCTGGGGACACCAGGCACCCTGACGACCAGCACCCAGCACCAGCGCAGGAAGGCGCTAACTCTTCACCTTCTCATGCTTCCGGAGCAACTCGTGCCTCTGGAGGAAATACTGGTCCTTTAGCTGCTGCTTGACAAGCTGGTGTTTCTCCTGTTGCTGATGCTCTTCGAGATCCCAGATGCACGCCTCCCGGTCTGAGGAAGGGAGAAGGGTCAGGAGACAACCCACCCCGGCCCCCAGAGCCTGATCACACGCAGCATCCCAAGCACAAGTGATCCCGACACGTGGGAGCAGTACAGCAGACGTTGGGGGGTGATCGTTCACCTCCTGTTTTCCAAGAGAAATTGGTTGCAAACCATATCAGAAAATCATTTCTTGCAATTATGAAGCCTAATTGGTTCGTATTTGTAAAGCGCTTTGAAGATTAAAGCGCTAAGTATTATTATTGTTAAACATTTAGACAGGATCTGGCAAGGCTGTTTTTTCTAAATCCTATCCTGCCAGCTTGCAACTCTGTCACAGCATCTGTTGCGTGGGAAGAGCCAGCGTTGGATAAACCCATCGTTACAGCATTTGCTTTCCTCCTTTTCAGCCTTTGCCACCCACCTCTCATGAGCTGCTGCTTTTTGTTCAGGCACTCGCGTTCCTTGTCGCAGATCTCTTTTTTGTTCTGGGCGGTTATATTCTTCATGGCTAGCTCCAGGTCCTCCTTCTGCTTGGCCAAAAACTCCTGTTCCTGGGAGAAAACAGCAGTACCACCATGAGCCCCTCCTTCTGCTGCCACTTGATAAGCATCTGGTGGTATTTTGGAAACTGCCAATCCCTCAAGGAGGAAGGATGCTTCCGTCTACTACGCATTTCCCAATCCTGGAGTTGTGGCAATCTTCTCTCAGCCTTACCATGGTTTGTTTTTTCTGGGCGAAGTCATCCATCTTCACCTTCATGTTCCCTTTGCGCTGTTGCCGTGGCAGCTTCTCAACCTCATTCTTGACCTTTAGGGAGGGAAATGAGATTTATCAGCAGGTAACTTTAGGCCAAGAACAACCCCACCTAATGTCACTAAACAGACGGACCTCAGGAAATACCCAAATATACCAAAGAAAAGCAAGAGCTTCCTGCTAAAACACCAACAACTGCTTCCCTCTCAAGTTCTGCTATGGAGACATGCTGAAGCTTTCCTGGAAGAAACAGATGCAGGAAATCAGCTTTCCTCCATCCTATCCCCATTTTTACCTCCTTCTTCATCTGCTTCAGCTGCTCCAGGAATTTGACATGGTCCCGCTCCTGCTCCAGGCGAATGCGCTTGGCCTCCTCCCGCCGGCGCAGCGAGTGATCTTGTTCCATCTTCTCGATCTGCTGCTTCTGCTGCCGTTCGAGGTTTTCCAGTTCGGTGTCGTAGAACTTCTTCTTTGTCTGTATGGGAAAGGAACAGAGGTCAGCCTCAGCCTCCTCTGTGCTTCATTTCCTTCCAAAAATTTAAAAGAAAAAAAAAGAAAAAAAATAAAGGGGGCGGGGGGCAGTTGTCTTTGCATGAATTGAGCCTCTTTACTAAACACAGAGGAGAGAAATTTCCAAGTAACGCCCCATGAAGCACACAGGGCAGAGTCAGCTCTAGCGTGAGCCCAAAACATTTTTTAATTTGTTCTGGCGCATTTCAATTCAACCCTTTCTCCTTGCTTACATCCTGATCCCACTGGGACCCACGGCCCTGGGCAAATATTAGCAGGCAGTGAGGCTCAAGCATAACAGTTCTTTCTCTGCAGACCAGGATTGCCAAGATTGAGAGCACTGCGCTCCGACAGCACCCTTGTGTCCCATCTCTCCCTCCCTGTGAGCAGCAGGGATGGAGCACACGGATATCAATGGGAGTAGATTGCAAACTGCCCCGGGGAAAGGGCAAAGGAAGCAGGTTTGGGGCTTTTGCACATCGCGCTGTACGGTGAATAAATCTCACAAATGAGAAGTGACTTGCTAAGATGGGAATTCACAGATGTGGCATATCAAGACTTTAGAAATATAAGAGAACACACAAATAAGTGATGGCTCCCAGCCTGCCGCGAGGGGATGGGGTTACCAGGCGCACATACTAGGTGAATTAATAAAGGGGTATTTAAAAGATGGCTCATGAAAGCTTTAAAGGGACTTAGCTACAAAATTATTTTACTTCAATGTAAGCTGCCCACAGAGGGACTAGGTATGTAAGCCTAGTTTATCTTTATTTGATTTATATTCAAACTTGCTAGTTTTCCTGCTCTCACATTCTGTCCACACCGCTTTCTTATTTAAAGGGCTTTTTTCTTCGAAATACAACAGCACTATAAACTGTTTCTCACAGTAGTCATATATACGTGAAGAGACATACAAGAACAGATCATTGAAGAGGGGAAGTCCAGAACAACCCTTCCCCTGCTACACCATGCCAGGCAACGGCAGTCAGTGCTTCCCAAGCTGCAGGCTGCATGTGCATAACGTCCACAAAAGGCTCTGTCCTCCACAAACACACCCCATCCCTCAAATCCCAAAGGGATCCCTCGGTGGTCCTGCTCCCTCCGGACATGATGCCCCAGGACTGCTGCAACCCAGAGAGCATCACGCTGCCCGAGGGTTTGCAGGGCACCTGCAGCGGAGAAGTCAAACCAGCAGATACCAGGAGCTTCCCCTTCCCTGCTCACGTACCGCCATTTCTTGCTCGAAGCGCCTGAGCATCTGCTCCAGCTGCAGCTGGTGTTTGCTGTTGAGCTGGGCCTGGTTTCGGTGCTCCTCCTTCTGAAGGAGACGCAGCTCCCGCAGTTCCTGGCGCCTGCAGAGGGTTAAAACGGTGGGAGAGAGAAAAATACAGTCTCAGACAAGTTCAGAGCCGCGTGCCTGAGCGGAGATGGCAGAATCAATAACCAGATCATTTCAGCAGGGAATGAAAGCCGCACGGCCATCCCGTAGCACCCTGCCACTTGCTTTGAGCACAGGCAGGAGGTAAATGTGACACCAGAGCACTGCGAGGAAGCAAGATGCTAATCACATTAATTGTTGGCAAACTGTCAGTTTTCACAAATAAGGCTTATTAGCATTCAGAGCTTCTGAAACAAGCCCTGTCAAAGCTCCTAAGGTGACGCTGCAGGCAACGCTCGCCCAGTCAGCACCCAAAATACCCGTTCTACCAGCTGGATTAGCGCACACTGATCTTCAAAACACAGCTCAGGCCAAGCTGGCGCTGCCCTGACCTGGCCCCTGCGTTCCGCATCCCTTCTTGCTCATGCCTGGGTGGCAGAAAGGGCAGTTTTCCCAAATTCTGCCTTATCTACCACGACATTGCATCACTCCCCTCAGCCAGCTTCACCCCCAGTGAAAGGGAGTCTCTGCTCAGACGGTTGCGTTTGAGCCCATTTGCCATGTTTGTGCCCGACCGAGCTAGAAATCACTGATGTCCCACGCGAAAGGACCAGCAGCACCAGTTTCCCCGTGCAGGATCCCCACCGTGACCTCCGCTGCTGTGCATTAGCCTTACACGTCGAGTACAACCCTCTCTGGGGGCCCTCCTGGGAAAAGCACTTTGGAACGCTTTCTTCTTTCAAAACAAACTCAAGCCCCATTAAATCAACTGGCGCAGTATGACATGCTCTCTTCTAAGCTGGCCTTCAGATCAATACCTTGGTGTGTTCCAAAATGCCTTAAACGCAAATCAAGATGCCAGGAGAGTTCATCGTGCCCGCTAGCTAGTCCCAAGGGAATAACCACTTCTCCCAAAAGGTGTTCAGGGACTTGATGCTTTCCAAGCCAAGCCTCTCTGTCCCTTCCCCCACCTCCCAGATGGAACAGGTACTATTTAAAAAATAAAAAGGAACCTCTTTCAGGGATGCAGCACACCTGGGAGGACCAGGAGAAAGCAGCTGTGGCTGCAAATTCCCCGTATGCTAGTACACGGGCTCCCCGTGTTATATTGGGGTTATATGCATTCTCACGTGAAAGTGAGTAGCTAATGAGCTTCTGCACATATCTGATATTAGGAATAAGGCTGCCACAGGGACACATGGTGCTTGGGACAGATTATGTTCTCTGCTGCTCAGAGCAGCACAAGGGAGCCTAGAATAGGACATCAAGCAAAACAATTTGTATTTTAATTATTTTATGGGCCTTTTCATTTCAGTGCTGCTACTGATAGTAACAAAGCTAGAAACAGCAGTTTCTCTCCCTGAGAATAGGTCACGGAGGTTTGAAAGCGATAAGAGTCATAAAGGCTTAAGCAGGGAGGATACACCCATGAATATTAAGTGATGCTCAAGGAGTTTACAACTCCCTCGGCCTTTCTGTTAATGAAGTCTGAGGAGATAGAAGAACAAAAGAAAGAGGAGCATCTTGAGAAGATTTCTGTGCTTATTTCCATTGAGCCAGCACATCTACAGCCCTGAAGGCACATTCAGTCATCCGCAGAGGACAGAGGCAGCCACAGCACAAGCTTCCCTGTCACAGCCTTGCTGCATCTTATCCCTGAGATGCATCTCTCGTTCCCCTGCATCCTCTGCTTATGTGGTACAGCAAGCCCTCTGCCAGCCAAGGAAAGGCTAAAAGAAGTGATGTCCACACTGGACAGTCGTCCTGTCCAAGTGGGACCAAGACAGAAAATGAGAGGTCGCTCCTGGATTTGCTTGTGGAGAAGAAAACCCTGCCCCAGCTCGGCGCCCTGCCCTCCCTCCATCCCAGTGACCCACTTGCCTGAGAAATCTCATCTCTTCATCCTTCTTCTCATCCTCACTGATGATCTTCGAGGTGGTGACGCTCACCTCTACTCCATCCACCACAAACTTGCGGGTGCGTTTCAGCGTCTTCTTGTGCATCCGGGAATCCTGAGTTTGGCAGGGGAGGAAAGGAGGAGGCCATGAAGCGGCTCCCCCAGCTTGCTGCATGGGGTGCTACAGCTGGAAGCCTCAGCAATTGTGATGCCGTTGTTAACGAAGAACATAAGCAAGGAAACCACATCGGGGAGGGGGGGGGGGGGAGAACCAAAACCAAAACATCGGCAGATTTGGAGCTGCCAGTCAAGCCACGCAGCCTTTCCTACCACGCCGCAGTACGGTGTGATTTCCACCCTGCAGAAACCTGACCTGGAGGAGAGACAACCCACCACCTGAAGACCCTTCCTCTCCATGTCCAACAAAAGCAAAGCCTGATGGGGGACACTGGAACCCCCCCTGAACTGCAGTGCCGAGGAATCCACACAGCGTGAAGCTTGCAATGGTTCCTTTTAAAGCTGCTGGGCCATCTGACCCGCAGGTACCCCCACACGCCTGCAGGTGCGAGGCAGGCAAGACCCCGCATTGGACTGCGACTGCGGATGGAGCCACGGGGAAACAAGCCAGCCCTGCCCAAAGGCTCAGTGCTCAGGTCCCTCTGGCCAGCGTTACAATACTTCGTTAATCACAACCAGCTCCGAGCCCCTTTGTGACCTCCACAAAGCACAGCCCAGGCTCACTTTCATTAGCATGGGCAGGGACAAGTGCCAGGAGCACCGTGTCCTCTCCCAGCAGTGCCACAGCAGCTCAGCATCCCTCAGCAGCCCAAGCCAGGCTGAAGGACTGCATCCAGGGACTTTGGGCGACGGGTGGGAAGGATATGAACAACTTGAATCATGCAGTCCTACAGGGAAAGCACAGTGGTGGAATGAGCAAAGGCTCCCTGAAGTCTTCTTGCTCTTACGTGATAACCATTACAGATATAAAAGATGGCAGAAGAGCTTCACGTGAGCCTGCAAGGCCCAAGGCAAGCCCCTGGGGAGCTTGCTGGAATGGGGGAGCCAGAGAAACTCCCAAACTCACCTGTAGATTTCTTATCTCTAATCTTTCTAAAAAAAGAAAAAGAGACTTGGATATTTTTTGCCAGAAGTTTTTTTTTGGGGGGGTCTAAACTATAAGCAACTGGACAAAGAGTCTGGTAATAAAAGAGTCACCTTAACTTTGCAGTTCAGCCTGTGATAAAAAGCATGTAATAGTTAATGTTTACAACCAGAAATGGTTTAACTCTTTGCTGCCCCTTCTCTTGCTGCAACCAGCCTGGCACCCTGCGCACGCAATCCAGCAGCACCAGGAACGCCAGCAAGGGCAGAGCAGAGGAGTTTAACCCCAGGAAGCTAAGGCTGGGCAAAGAGCCTGGGTGAGGAGGGAGCAGCACAGCCTGGTACCCCCCCCCACACTCCCAGCTCATTGTGCAAAGCAGAGGCGTCAGCAGGGCATCTTTCCCAGGGTCCTCCAGCAGCATCACTCCTGGAGAACAGCCCTGCTCGAATGCCTTGCTTGGAGAGATGCCATTTAGTTTGTTCTGAGCGTTGCCTCTGGCTGGGGCAATTCAAACTGTGATCTAACATGACCATCTCTTTGAGACTTACTCCCTGTAAAACCCAAAAAACTCTTTTCCCCTTCTACGGGACCAACTGGGGAGAGCAATTACACGTGTGGCATCATGTTCATCTTTGGCTGGCCTCAAGGAGACCAGGTGTCATGGGAAAGGCAGCGAGGAGGGGTAAATTGCTGTGCAAGAGCATCACACTTCCCTCATTAAGGATCCACATTGATTGCGGGCTCCTGCGGGGGATGCTGGCTCTGATGCTCACAGCAGGAGACAGGAGGGCAGGAAAGTTTTGCCAAGAATGGTTTTCGGGCACGTTTCTGTGCCGGGAAGCTATCGCTCATGCAGGCAATTGGATAAAGATCTTGTGCAACACATCACCCTGCCCCCTCAAGTCACACACATTTCTTCTTCTGAAGCTCAGCAAATATCATTCCAGTTATTTTGCCTCTTCCTCTAAGCCATGCTGACCTGGCCGGCTCTGGCTCACAAGCATTCCCAGCCTCCAGAAAGCCTTAGCAAAAGCCAAGAAGCCTGGGAGGTCTTCATGCAAGTCACTGCTGACACAAACCAGGCCAGATGTATGGCAGGTTGGAAAAATTGAGAGAGGCACCAGCCCAAATAAGCTTTCTCCTTGGGCTAGGTGTTCTAGGAAAGAGCAGCAGAGTGATGGGCAATGGATAAAGTTTAGGAAATCACATTTTGGGTTTCATACTTTTCCTTGCTCTGACTGTGTATAACTGCACAAGTCAGGCGAGTGGCAGAGTTATTTCACGCTTGTCAGGGACGCAAAATAGCTACAAAACATTGGACCTCCATTAGATTTCAGTGGCCTAGGACAGCAGAGGACACACGTACCTGCAGCAGCTCCACCAAGAGCTTCTCCTTCACTTGAGGACATGCCACGTGCCCATGGCACAGCTTAACCCAGCACCACATGCTGTGCCACCCTGAGCCCAGCTGGGGTTTTGTTTTATTTTTGTTGAAAATAAACCATCGAAGGCTTTGCCTGCAGATGGGCTTCCTCCCTCCTTGCTGGCCCCGTGTTTATTTGCCAAGCTCCAAGCCTGGATGCTCACATCGCAAGTGCCATGGCCAGCTTTTCCAGCTATCTCGCCAAATAGCACTGGGGTGGCACCTGGGTGGTCTTTAGCAAGATTCCTGGACCCTTTGTCTTCATCCAGCCTCTGTCCTCTCCTACTTTACCTGCTCCCCACCTTCAGGCACAGGGCAGACTAGGGGCAACTCACTTTCTCCTCCTGTAGTCAAAGATCAACCCCTTGCAGCGTAGAGCATGCTGCTTTCTCAGGAAGGAGTTTAAGGGGCTATGGCTGATGCACGCATGTGCACAGCCTCTCAAGGAAAGGATCTGAATTTCGGGGACTTGGCTAAAAAAGGAAAAAACCTCAGCACTTTTTAACAGAGGTTTGCTGCCATTCCTTCTCCACACCCTCTGCCCAATGCTCTCACCTTCAGGGAGATGGAGCCGCTCTCTCTGTTGAGGGACAGGTCAGCAGACAGGGAGACAGTGAGGTCCATGCTTTCGGAGGCTGAAGTGCTGCCAGAATCTGAATCCCCTTTGGATCGGCTGCCAGGGAACGGCGCCGAGGGATCCACGCTCCCGTTGGCAAGCTTCTCCTCCGTGAAGTTCTCCAGGTGGCTGCTCTCCGGCCGCTCCACGATGCTCTTCCGCTCCTTGCTGCCTGGCCCAGTCTGCTTGTCCCGCTCCATTTTGTTACCCAGCTGTCCGGGCTGCGAGATGATGTCTGGCTTGCCCTGGGTGCCCGAGGTGGCTCTCCCATCCTCTGGGCCAGAGGAGGTAGAGCCGGCAAGGTGTTTTGTGGAGTGGTTGCTCTCAAGTTTGTCATTGTCATTGCTTATCCCTTCATCTGAGACTTGATCGCTTTGTCCATCTCTGGTCTCCTTGCCAGTCCCCATGGGCCCGTTCACTGCCTTGGGTGAGGAAGAGTCCGGAGGCTTCTCCCCATCAAAACTCAGCTGACTCGCCTCAGAGGGGTCCCGCTTGTGCTTACCAGGGGGCTGGAAAGACAGCGAAGGGAAGGTGTTGGGTTTTGCACCACTGCTTTAACACAACTGCAAGAACTGCAAGTCCCCACGCTTCAGAGCAAAGTCACCCACAGCTAAAGAGTTATTGGGAGTTATTCCCTTTTAGGACATCCGTCCTGGGACACTTCTATCTTACTCCAGGTGTGTGGTCCAAAAGGCTGTGGAACTGACTGGAGGGAAACAGCTCCAGGACCTGCAAATTCTTAAGAGCAGCCTAGGAGTTTGCATATGGCTCCCCTTCTCCCGTGGCTAACTCCACCGAGGATTAATCACTGTCCTTTGCCACAGATGAGGGAGATCGGAGCTTCTCCCCCAGTAAAGCTGCCCAGGCAGCCCCGTGCTGTCCCCTTCAAAGAGCCCAGCTCAGGGGCAGGTTTGCCCAGCTCCCTCCTAGGGCTGGTGGTGCCTCACTGCTGCACCACATGCTGCTGGCGTTGCTTCCACTCCAGCTTCTCCAGCCTATACCAGGGCCTATTTTTCCCTTTTTGTTTTCTTTTTTTTTTTAAAAAAAAAACAACAAACAACATTCTGCAAGCCCCTCCTGCGAGCGGGCAGCTGGGCCACCCGCCAGCATCATTGTTTCTCCATGCCCTTGGCAGCCACTGAAAAACAGCCTCTCCTTGCCCAAGCAACGCTTCCCCCTCCACCTGGTGGGGCCCAGAATAGCCATGAACCAGCCCTTGGGAGCTGAGAAAAGTTGCCGGGCTCTTCCCCCCACCACAGCCGCACCATCAAACTTGCCAGCGCAGGGCCAGGAGGGCTCACCGAGGCAGACTCTGATGAGTCGTCTTCTTCCGCTTCATCCCGACTGTCCTCGATCTCTTCCATCACCTCAGCCTTGGCCTCGGCCACCAGCTCGCGCAGGGCCCGGTTGCTGGTCACCTTGCTGACGAAGGGATGCTGAAAAGCCAAGCACAATGCATACGCGTGAGATGGCCAAAAACTAGACCTCGTAGCTGAACGAACACACGGGGATGGTGACGGTGAGGACCACTTCTTGCTTTTAAACAACTGCAAAGACCTAAGGACGTGGTTCCTGCCAGCGTCACCAGGCTTAACCCCCCAAATGAATTTCCAGATATGTGCTGCACGTATGAGAAAGAACAAGAGAGAACACGATGCCGAGGTTAAGCGCCAGCTCTGCACACAGATGCTCAAAGCGTGCTGCTCTGTAAAGCTGCTTTATATCAACAGCCCCAAACGAGAGCATCGGCTGCGTTTAAACAAGGGGCTCTCGCTGCAGAGGAGACATCCCACCTCGCCACGGGTGGGCTGAGCTCCGGGGTGCAGCTCCAAGCCCGTGAGGTGCCACTGGGCAAGAGCTGGTCTGCAAGATCCCTGGATGCAAACAGAGCGTGGGGGAAGGTTTAATTGAAATCAGGCTTGAATCGCTCAGTGCGCACAGTGGGGTGTTTGTGTTGAGCTTCAGCAAAAGGCTGGGGAGCCCCTCGGGTGTGCAGAGCACATTGCACGCTTCCTCCCGTTGACTCCACGCAGGACGGGAAGCGTGCGGCCAGTGTGCCAGCGCTGCAGGGCGAGAGCGTTTGCAGGCAGTGGGGAAAAGCATCTTCCAGGTTTTTGCTATGATTTCATGAAGGGGACGGGAGGAAAGGAAAGGAGTTGAATTTAGATCTGGGATAACCAGGTATAATCCAAGCTGGCTGCCACATGGGCATTTTTAGGCAATGGGAGCCATTTCTATTCCAGCTGGTGTCCACAGGGGCTCTGCAGTTTGCTCCAAAGGGAAAAACATTGCTGTTCCTTTTTGGAGCATTTTAGGTGCTGAAAAGTACTATGAACTTTCTAAACAAGGGAAAAATAATCTGAAACCAGTCTAGGACACATCAACAGTTTTTCTTGTTTCCTTCCTTAAGGAGAATCAGGCTGTTCGGACACTCGCAGACCCAGGCAGACGCAGACACCAGCTGCACGCCCAGCCCAGGGGCCGGTGCTGGTCCCTACCTCCAGCAGCTGGGCAGCACTGGGCCGGGTCTCCGGGTTCTTGTCCAGCGCCGTCTTCAGGAAGTCTCTGAACTCCAGGGACCTTAAAACAAACCATTGGCGAGAAGCTCAGAAGAGGGAAAGGCCTCGAACGCCACAGGGGTCTGCTCGATCCCGCTGCAGGTTGTGTCCCAGTTGGTACCTGGCCACAATCACCGTTTCACTCCCAGCATGGGGAACGCTGTGCTCAGTTATTCTGATTATTTGTAAAAGAATCAGCAATGCGGCCAAGTGAGGGACTAGATTTTGCCTTACCTGTGATGGCAACAGGACTGAGCGCCAGCCACTGTGCCCCAGGACCAAGGCAGAGAGATGGGAGAGGACACCAGCAGTTGTCCTCCAAAGGGAGCCCGTGGATGGAGCTGCTTGCGGACAAGGATGCTCCAGGACCCATCCCCACAGCCACAGTGTGAAAGGACGGCTGTGAAGGACCAGGAACCCCATAGGAGGGCACCCTCAGCCTGCAAAGCGCAGCTCTGAGATACAGAGTGCGTCCCTGATCCAGTTCTGGCTTCTGAGCTGCTCCGGAGGAAGCGCTCCCACCCTGCCTGCTGGGTTTTAGCGGCGGGCTCCTGCTGCTACCTGAACTGCTGTAACAACGCTTCGGACTCCAGGGCTCTCACAATAATATGCTGCTGGCTAACGTGCAATGGGTTTTCTCATGATTTAAATAAATAAATAAATTTTTAAAAAATTAACTGATTGGATTATTTAAATGCAGAAGAGGCTTTCCAGACTCTAGGAAAGAAATTCTGGAACTTTTGGCCATCTCCAGGTTTAGAGGAAAATCTGCCTTTCATACAAAACGGGGATGTTTTGAAAACAGCCATGGGATCACCCTCGTTTCAGCTGGGCTGCGGGTGGGCAGCGGCTCCCCCCATGCTGCCTGCACCCCGGCAGCACAGCCACAGCGCAGGCAGCGCTGAGCAGCCTGCCTTCAGCCAGCTGGACCTAGAATACAGCTAGAATCCTACATTAGGTTCTCAAATTAAACTATATTGCTATAAAAGACAATTTCTTCTCTCTTGAAATATCGCATAAGTTGGGAGACGCGTATTCCGCTGCCCAAAAGCCCTCACCATTTGGAAGGGCAGCTGAGCGTGGGGGGGTCGGACTTGGCAATCTTCAGCAGGACTCTCATGGGGTTGAGCTCGTGATGGGGCGGCTCGATCTGGGCCATTTCGATCAGTGTGATTCCCAGGGACCAGATGTCCGCCTTGTAGTCGTATGGAGTGTCCTTCATGGTCTCGCACATCACCACCTCCGGGGCCATCCTGCAAGGGGCAGAGCAAGGAGCAGGGATGGGGAGGGATGACACCACTGCCACGCATGTGAGCCTTGCAGCAGCGATTAAATGCTTTAACTAATCCATAACACTGCACAAAAAATGGCCTTTCCTCCCAGCTCTGGGTTTCGGAAGAAGCAGCATCTTTTCTAAGGGGTTCAACCCCCTCCCTCTTCTGCAGACCAACCGAGACAGCCCAGGCAGCCCGTGGAAACCCCCAGGCCATTGACATCTGGCGCGGATGTTGCTTCAGACAATAAATTAATCCTCGCCGATTCTGTTCCTTCAGCAAGTCGGGTGATTTAGAGATTGCATTTCTGGAGCCAGGAGTTGTTCCATGTGCTTGGAGCTGCTTCAAAGCCCACTCCACCCCCCGGGGTGGGGGGAGCGGCGAGCGCACACACGCGAGCACATGTGTGTGCTCACTCCTCCAAGCCTGGAGCATGGTGGCCCCTCCGCTGGCTCGGGGCACCGTGACACCGGGCAACGCTCCCGCACCACCGAGGCTGCTCACAGCTCCCTTCAGGCAAGGGAAACCCTTGCACACGTGCACCCTGGCCAAGACTCCGTGTTAAAATCCTCCCACCCATGCTCGGTAAGGCACTCTGGTCCAACACATCCCAAAGGCCACCAGCTCCCCACTTCTGAGCAAGTCTGATTTTCAGAAGAGCGAAGCTCCTCATGAACATGGGATTTCTTAGCAAGTGGGTCACTCACCAGTAAGGGGTCCCAATGAAGGAGTCTCGCTTCTGCAAGGTTTTCATGTTTTTGGCAGACACCCCAAAGTCAGCTGCAAAGAGCAGTAACGTTAGATGCTGTAGGAAAACTGAGCGACCACTCTGAATTAGCACACTTGGCTGAAACGCAGATTTAAAAGCAAACACACATTCAAGGCAAGAACATGATATAACGTGCTGTTTCCTCTAAACTGAGCATCAGAAATTAAATTTGCTTTTGGGTACACAACAACCAGGGACCTTCCCCTCCCCTGTACTGTAAAACGGGGGCATAACAAGCCACCCCTACTGTAACCCAAACTCTACACATCTAGAGGAAAGTCAAGATCTTTTCCACAAACAAACAAAAGCAGCTCTGTGGCAGATTACTTTCAGGACTGCTCTTTCATAGCAAAAAGCCTCATTTTACACCAGAAAAACCAAAGTGCTGTTGCCTTCTTTCTCTTCCCTTCAGCCCCATGCACAGCAGCCACTGCATGATGCCCTTCCCTGATTTTGTCCCTTCTATAGGGAGCTACTGAAGCCCACCCAACCCAACCCAAGCCAAATTGGTACCCTGTAAAGGGTACCGAGCCCGCTCCAGGTCAGTTTGCTCTCCGAGATGGCCCTGATGACCTCCGGAGGAGCTGTTATCCATCTGCACCCCAGGCTCAGGGTGTCCCTGACTGTCAGTCATCCTTGGCCCAAGCCAGCAGAGCATTTCTTACGTCAGAGCAGAGCCCACGGTCACAGGAAGGTTTCCATCTTCCCAGCTAGCTGGTCTCCATCATCCCAAGACACATCCCAAGAACGCCCCGCTGCTGGCACCGCTCATCAGGGTCCAGAAAGAGATCTGCACCTTTCTGACCAGACCCTACAGACAAAGCTACCTTCTCATCCTCCAGCAGGTAGGTGGACGCCAATTTAACTCAAGCCCAAAGCGAGTTGGCAAAGCAAACTTTTGGCAAAACTCACCCTGTCACCACCAGACCTGCTCTGGAGATAAGACGAATTCTTCCAGCTCCCAGCCCTGCCAACTGGCACCCTACACAGGATGCTCGGCAGGCCAAAAAGCATAAAAATCAAGTTCAAAGAGGGATTAATCAAATTCACGACAGGGAAGTCCATCAAGGGCCTGAGCACGGCTTGCGCCTGTTAGCGTAGTGCGAAATCACCATCGCCCGCGGCCGCTCTCCCAACGAGCTCAGCCGAGCGAGCACCCGCTGTGCTCCCGTCCCAGGCAGCTCACCGAGCTTGATGTCCCCGTCCTGGGTGAGGAGCACGTTGCCCGCCTTCAGGTCACGGTGGATGATCTTTTTGCTGTGGAGGTAATGGAGGGCTTCCAACATCTGGCGGCAAATCACTTGAATCTGGGGTTCGGTCAGGCCCCGGTCCAGCTCTGCAGGGAGGGAGAGAGCCGTTAAACAGGACGGGGATTCGAGTGATGCTCCCCCTGAGCAGCAGAAAGGCACGGGCTACCCAGCGGAGCATTTAAAAACCACTGTCCATGTGTCAAAGCGGCGGGAGACCAATGCAAATCAGCTTGTTAAGGTAATTTCTTTCCTTAGCCAGCACTCGCAGTGCAATGCCCACCCGCTTGGAGCTGTCGGTTTATAGCTCCCTCCTGGGGACGCACGGCTGAGCCGACTGGTCCAGGAATAGCAGGTGAGGGGGACGAGGAGAGGGAGCCAGGCATGCCTGCGAGGGGGGTCTGAGCTGTACGTTCCCTGCCGATTTGGGAAACGGGTCCCTGCAGGCAAGCTGGGTCTCGCCTGGTGTGGGGTCGATGCTGCAGAGAGGAGGGAGCTGAACTCGGCTGCAGGCAGCAGCAGGGTCAAACACAGGCGTGAACACTCGGCAGCTCCGTATGCAGCCCGTGCTCTCATCCCCCAGGGACCACCCTGCCGCGGAGATGCGGTGTACCCCCCTGTACGTCGGGAGGGACACACCACCTCCCAAAGCAACAAGCAATAAAATACTCACCAGTGTTATCCCTACCCGCTGCTCTGAGCTAGTTTTTCAGGTAGCACCAGGTACCAGCACGCCAGCTCATACCCTGCTGTCTGTCCCTATTTCTGAAGCTTGCGGAGACACACGACCACCGGCGTAACCTCCCTGCTGAGCTCTGCCCAGCCACCTTCACTGTCCGAGACCGCTTTCTAAGGCAATGGCTCTGCAAACCATCAAACCTCCAGACGGTTAGCATCGTCTGAGCTTCCCCCTTTCCCTCTGCAAGCCCCTTGCAGCGCAGATCCCCTCCTCCAGCGCAGCAGAGCATGCGGAGACCAGACCAAGCTTTAGATAACTCCAACTGCCCAAACTGCACAGCCAGGATGGGGCTGACGGATGGACCCCAGCAACTGGGACAGATGCTGCTTCAGAGCGAGGATCTTAACCACAGGCTCAGGGATGCTGGGTCAGCCACTCTGTTGTTCCTCCTCCTCTTCCTCACCGAGATCTCCCTTGCTCTGGGAGAAGGTGATGATTTTCACTCTCCC
The DNA here is from genome assembly GCF_964195595.1 of Calonectris borealis. Classification (NCBI taxonomy): domain Eukaryota; kingdom Metazoa; phylum Chordata; class Aves; order Procellariiformes; family Procellariidae; genus Calonectris; species Calonectris borealis. Next base: position 16,286,134 of record NC_134326.1, read on the forward strand.
TGGAGCATCTGGCAAAAGTGAGGTGCAGCAAGCCACAGGTTTTGTACAAAAGATTTCAAAGGTAAACGCCAGTTGCTGGTGGGGATGGGGAGGTGGAACAGGCAGCAACCAGCAACTCTGAATTTACTAATGCCAGGAGCACTCCTGAGCTCCGACCCCCAGCTCCTCCTGCCCCTCATTCGGGGGGCAACGGCACTACAGCCACGCCACTTGCTCATGATTTCCTAAGCACCCCCTTCCCACTCCAGCTCCCACGTCCTCTGGAGACTGACTGCCACGGACACGGCCCCATGAATGCTCGGGGGGGGTTTAGTGTCCCAAGAGACAGGGCACCCCTGTTGAGGTTCTCCAGGGCAAGGCATCGTCTCCTCCAGCACTTCAGCAAAGGTACATTTACTTGCAGTGATTTGGACCCGCCTTAAAGAAGATCCCTAATGGAGGCACAAGTTTAAGGGCTGAATCAAAGATGACAAGTTTGGGTCCACACTTTTCCTGGAAATAAAAAGAAAGCGAGGCCTTCGGAAATATCAGAGCTGAAAGGGAGTAACCCCCATGGAGACACGGCTCTGTCCCGGGGCTCCAGGGAAGAGGACATCAGAGCATCGTATTTGCCTCGCAGAGGGGACGTCACCCCCCCTGGGGTCCGTACAGCCCTGGTACAGAGGGACCGTGGCACCAGCCAGGGCGTTTTTAGGGAACACCCACAGGCTCCCAGTCCCAGCGGCTCTATGTGGAAGGGAGGAGTTAAAAATGGGAAGATTCCTGGAATTACTGCAAACTGCAGTTTATTCGGACGCTCATGCTGCTTCACCAGATGACCGCTACCATACGGAGAAGTCAGCAAGGAGATCCTGGGAGATTCATCACGACAGGGGCCCAGATTAAACATCTCAGCCCTACTGCCCTTCCCGGGAAGCTGTGGGAACAGGATCCCAAGCTGCCGGTGCCTCCAGCAGATAAATATTTAAAGCCATCTCTTCCCTCCAGCCAGACTCTCCCTTCTCCCCATGGCTTGTGATCTGCTGATCCCAGCAGCATTTAAATCATAAAAGGACATCAAAGTAGCTCAAGAAACGCCCTGGGGCCACCACACCTTCTGCTCCAGGTATGAAAATAGGCAAACTCATGGGAGAGAAACGGTAGCTGGAGAGGCTGGGGCACCCACGTCTGCCGTCTGTCCGAAGGTTGCCCCTGAAAGCATGCCAGAAGGCTGGAAACGCCTTGCGGGCATCGCCCCGAGCACGCAGAAGAGCCCAGCACCGCATGCTGCACTCACCCAGCATGGTGGCATCCACCGCTCCACCCGGGCAGAACTCGATCATGATCTGGGAAACAAAGAGAGAGGAATTAAAATCAGGTCCGTGTCTCACTGAGCAAAGCCCACCGGGTAGGGAAGAGACAAAAGCATTGGGTTTTGCTTCCCCGCATGGCAAAGCTGCCCCTTTGTCCCACACGGGGATGCAGAGGCTTCGGTGCTCCCCAGGACACATCCCCCAGGCATCCCCAGCAGGAAGGATCACCCAAGCCTCAGGGACGGATCCTGCACACCGCCTGCAGCAGCCGTTTCGGAGGGACCGTCCCCATCGCCGGGCCCATGGACACCCCCAGCAGCCGTGCCTGGCCCCGTACCTGGACGCCCACCCCGAGCAGCCAGCTTCAGCTCCGGCTTCCTCCCTGTTTACATCTTTTCCCATTGCATTTTGGAGCGAGGGCTGCTGCAGAGAGCGGCCTTGCCAACAGGGCGAGATAGCTGTCATTGCTGGGAGCTGACGTGGCCGGGAGAAATCAGGCAGGATTTTCTTTGGGAAACGAGAGATGGGGAGGACTGTTGGGGCTTTAATTTTTTTTTTTTTTTTTTACTTTTTGTTTTTCTTCCTCCATTGCCCAGTAGTTCATTGCTCTCTTGATTTTGAGCCATTTGAGGGGATAATATGTCCATAGAGGGGTCGAGTACGTTCGCAATCATACAGATTGTTGCTGTTTCTCTCCCAGGGACGTGCGCAGAGTCCTGCCAGTCCCCCACGCCCGCCTGCCTGGCCCCTGCTGTCCCCCCACGGGGTGGGCAGCACCCTCTGAGTGGGCCCTTCCCCGCACCTCAGGGGTGCGGGTCCTCTTCCCCCTCACCTCTGCACACAGCCAGAGCCATTCCCGGCCGGGGCTCGGTGCCGCCCCAGCTCCCCGCTCCCCTTCGGGGCAGACGAGGCTGCTCAGATAAACAGATGAAAATTTCAAGCAGCCAGGGGTTACGAGGGACAAGAGAGGCTTCACCTCCCCAACAAGCTCCTCTTCTCCTTGTCGAGGCGACACAGGGCAACATACCGGAGAGGTGAAATGCCGGGGTTTATTTTGAGGACAAACCGAAGGCAGCGTTTACCAGCGCGGCTCTCTAAGCCCTTCAAGCAGAGGTCATGTTATTCAACACAGCTCTAAGCACTGGACCAGGAGCCGAGGGGAGAAGGTTCAAGCTCCCTCTTTCCCATGCTCTAATCCTGCAGCTCCAGGCGAGCCACATCCCACCCTTTTGTCCTGCAGTTCCTACACGTGGATAAGGGAAACGCTATTATCAACCCGGACCGCAGTGGAAGACACAACAACTTTGTTTTGGAGGAGAAGGGGGAGCAGGATCAGGTGCTGGGATGCAGCAAACCTTGAATTGCTCTGCGAGAATCGGCTCAGGTCCGAGAGTCCTGAGAAAAGAAACCCAGGCAGGTTGGGCAGCGTGACACAGGCACCGTCGGAGGAAGCAGAGAAGAAGAAACCAGAGGCCAGGGCTGGGGTAGCATTTGAAGCTGGCAGATGGAGAGAAGCAATTGAGAAGACATTTGAACCATTCACAAAGCAGGAGAACAAATCTGCGCTGACTCGGAGCTGAGCAGGAGCCTGGCAGGGAGGAGGCCAGCAGAGCCCTCGCACGGAGGGGCCACGTCAACACACTTTTTCTTGCTCAACTTTCTACCTTGAACCAGAGCATCAGCAGCTTCACCAGCAAACGGAAAGGCAAGAATTGCCTCCTGCCACGGTCTCCCCAGGCACAGAGATCCTCACTGGACTCCTGTGCTCCACCATCACCCCAGGCTCTAGGAGACCCATTTCAACCAATTATTTTTATAGCGTTCCTCATCGCGTTCGTCAGAGCAGACTAACACCACCAGTGAACACCAGCCCTTCCTGGGCTCCTCAGAGCCCTAAGTGCCAGAAACAAACCCCAAACAAGCCCCACACCAATGCCAACTGAGAGGGCAAGGGCTTTCCCTCGCCCTGGGAGGGGATGCGCGGGGCTCTGCTGGCACAGCCAGCCTGGTGACGGCACCTCCGCACAATGGTACCACGATCCCGCCCGTGGGACCTGCCCTCTGCCAGACCATCCAACCTCGCCAAGACCGAGCAACCGCTGGCTGCATTATCTGAGCCAGGGTTTGCAGCGGCTGCAGAACGACGGTGCAGACCTGATCCCATGTAAGTCCGAGTACTGCATCTTTGTGCTGCTCTGGCTGGCAGAAAACCTGCCTCTGCAAATGATCCTGTCTCATCACTGAATCACAGGCCAAGGTTTCGTTCATCTCACATGAGCAACCCTTCCTGCTCCTGCAGGTCCAGGTGCCTCGGGAACTCACCTGCCCAAAGAGCGGGGGGTCTCCGGGTTCAAGCAACAGCCGCCCTTACGTTCAATCAGTAGAGAAGACCTGGTGAGAAGCTCGTCTGTGCTACCAGGCTCAGCTCTTGAATCTAAACAGTCCCAAAATGTCAAACAACCCAGCCCCAATCAGCCGCTAACGTGGCCTTTGCCATCCAGGTGACCTGGGTGCTTTCATTGCCAATGCTCAGCAAGCAGCTCCACAGCTTCTGCCTCTTTGGGTGGCCCAACTAAATGAAGTCCCCTGGCATCTCACATAGCTCCTCCTACAGAGCCTCCAGATTGAGAAATATAATTTTAATTTTGAGGGGGGGACACACAGAGAGCAGCTGGCTGCGTGACAGCCACTGCCATCCCGGTCAGCAGAGCCCCCGGGAGCCCAACACGGTCCCCCCCAGGGCAGATGCTGTGCTGAGGTTTCCTACCAGGGGCACGGCTGGCACAGCCAAAATGTGCTCTGGTCACACACACTGAGCTTTTAAATGGGGAAGGGCCAAGCACAACGCACCCTACTCTGGATCCGTGTGGGATGCATTTCATCTCACAAAGTTTCGTTTGGGTTTGCAGTCTAGCAATGAGAAAATTAGGGAAATCAGTCCATCTGAACCAGCATGACCGTGTATGTTTATGCAGGCACAGCAGGCTGCAAGCCAGGCACTGGGAATATGGGAAATATGGAAAACTTAAAAATATGCATTTTCAACAAGGGCAGAGATGCCAAAGAATAATTACGGGTGTGGCCAGATAGTCTGAACATCCAAAAACCTAATGGGCTCGTTTTAGCCCAGAAAACCTGATTTAAATAAATGCAGCTGGCAATCCCATAGCTCATACACCACGCACACTTCCTTCCAGGAGCAGGGCCAGCCTGAAAAACGTTTTACTGTTAAAACAGGTAGGAAGGCAGGCCCGGTGGCAGCAGCACACGGCCGTCTCCGTCTGCGAGCTGGGGGATGCAGGAAGCTCGTGGAGAGCAGAGGCTGTGCAGGCACCCCCCCAGACCCGCAGTGGGGAGGGGGACGGTCGGGCGGTCGCTGACACCCCAGGGTGGGCAGCCTGCTGCTCTGGCCACGATAAGGAACAAGTTGAGAGATCTTAGAAGAGAACTGTTGACAAGAGCCTGTGCATCTGTGCAGCCAGGAGGCTGGTGATTTACCCAAGGGCTGCAAAGAGTTTAACTTTTTGCGTAGGACTGTTTCCACGTGCTTTAATATATGGCACTGGGTTGCTGCCTGCGCTGCACTCGGCCGGCTCCAGCAATCCCCCTGCGACCTGCAAGAGCTGGGACCCAGCACGGGGCTCGCTGCGGAGCCACAGCAGCACCGCAAAACAGAGCTTTCCCACACCCGGTCCCAAACAAAGCTCCTGCAGTCTCATGAACCAGAGATACGAGACCTGTGGGGGTCTCTGCCTCGATGCCGACATCCTGAAAGCGGCTCCTTCACACTAATTAGAGCCGGGGGGAGCACCCACACCTCCTCCTCCCCCTGCCCGGGGTCTGGGCGAGGGAGGTCTGAGCACCCGCTGCGGGGTCTGCAGCGATCAGCCTGGAACGGGGCTGGAGCAAACATCCTGTTTATAACGATTTCCTCCGCGCAAGAAATCCAGGGACTTCCTCGCCGAAGGCTGCCCGGCCCCTCTGCTGCACTGGGCTCCCGGGGGGGACACGCAGCGGCGACGGCAGCTCTCCCTCCTGCTGCCACCTCAAAGCCATTGTAAATCCCAGGGATTGCGCACTATTGGCATTTTAGTTTTCAGTCCATAGGCAGTTGCAACTACACCTCGCAGGCACACGCAAAATTCACCGCTAGCTCCCATCACCGAGCTATCTGAGCAACACGACCGACTGAGGGCTGCCTTCCAGCACAGCCAGAGCCTCGCAGCCTCAGCTTCGACACCACGGCCAAGCTCGTTTGCAGCTCAACAGGGACGCACGAGCTGCACGCACAGGAACAGATTTGGGCAGCTGGTTTATAGACAAAGGAACCTGCTCTTGCTACCTCTCAAACCTTTGTATCACAGTTTGAGTGCTGCTATTTCCATATTAAATGGGCCCTTTTCTCCTATACCTTCAGTGAAACAGCATGAATGAAGAGGTCTGCATGCAGAAGCCACATAATCTTTCCCTTTCAAGAACCTTTTGCACAGGCAAAATTAAATTTAAACTTAAATTTGAAATCAGAAGTCCAACACAAGTTAAAGGGCTTTGCTGGTGACCTTGATTTTTCCCGTGGCTTATCCTAATCCTGCCTCTAGGCACAGCAGGACCTGGAAGCATTTTGTAGCCCGAGTGGGAGCGGGGCACGCCGAGGGGCTGGGGCCCTTTTCTGGGCTGTTCAAGGAATAAGTGACAGCCTGGGAGGAGAGGGAGCAGGGTCCAGTGAGCCTGGGGTTGCCCAGGAGGATAAATGTATGTACATATGTATGAAACAGCTATGGCTTAAATTAAGTGCTCTTAAAGACACAGGTCTTCAAGTTGTACCCGAGTGAGGGGGCACTACACGTTATGAAAAAGCATTATATGACTTTGCAGCTCAAGACAGCAGATCGGACACTGCACCAGGAGAATCCCTCCGGCACCTTACACCAGGCGAGGGCCAGAGGGACACCAGCCCAGAAAACAAACCTAGGATGCATTAGAGCCCAGAGCAGTTTCTGGGTCTGACAAACCAGGAGCAGCATCTCCTGCCCAGGTACCGAGGTCCTCCCAGGTAGGACGGAGAGCCTGCTCGCTCCCCACCCTGGGCAGGACTGGTCCTGCCTCTTGGGTGTGTTTGAACTCCTAGAACTTTCAACAACATTTTTAGAAAAAAAAAAGGAATTAAAAAAAAAAAGCTTATCTTGAAAGGTATTTTTACCAAACACTGCACAGTCGCCAAGCGTGGAACAGCTGATGTCCCTGAACCGCGGTTTGCAATTGAAGCCCAATTAAGAGGAGAGGACACACCCTCAGCCGAGCCTTACTCACCCGATTGGCACGTCAGAGGGCAGAGGCCCATGAACTGTTCCCTCTGCAGCAGCGCTGGAGAAATGCCTCTTCAGTCAGAAAGGGAGAGGGGGGGGGAACAAAAAAAGCCATCAGCTGGGAAAGTTGGGGGCAGCTCATCTCGGCAGCGGCGGCCCTGGGCAGCCAGGCACTTCCCACGAGCGCAGCAGGCTGCGCAGGGAGGCCACCAGGTCCCCTCAGGATGCAGGAGCCCTTGGCTAGCAGCCCAGTCGCTCCCAAGTCACTGGAGGTGGCAGGCGCCTGCAGGCTTTTCCTCTGACTGTGCTGCTTTTGCAGTTGCATGTTGAATAGCCCAATTGCTTTGGAGTTATAGTGGTGCTCCAGAGCACCCAGGCCATTACTACGTGGGTGCACGCCATGCTAAGTGCTGTAACCACCCGGCCACCTCCTTTCCCACCGAGCCCTGAGCATTGGCACCAGCGGGCACGGGAGGTTGCCTATGTCCCCAGGATCCGTCTGCCCCCAGATCCACCCTGCTTGGCCCAGAAACTGCTTCAAAACTGAAGTACTTCAGCAATTTCCTCTCCTAATCTGCAGCAGAGGGTTTCATTTTGTTTGTTTAAGCAGCTGCCCGCCGCCGGGGAGAAGGTAACCTGCAGCATCCTGCTGCCGCGGCAGCCTCCATCGCCCACGCGCAGCCTCGTGGCTCTGTCACGTTCATGGGGCAAGTTAGAGGCGTCCTCGCCACCCACAGCAGAAAGCACCCTCCAGCACAGCCACCAGCTCTCCCGCCTTGTATTGGCACAGAGGGACTGGGGAGATAAGAAAAGCAAATATGGTAAAGTCAACTGTGCTTCATTTATAGCCCGAGCTGGTGAAGGCAAATGCTCTCCAGGTTGCCTCCTTGCCAGCCATCGCACCCCTTCCACCTCCCCTCTCTCCAGGATGCTGAGTTGGCACAAAGCTCCTGGGGGGATGCTGCCGTTAGCAGCAGTCACTTCCATCTCTGTGTTCTCCGAGTTCGAGCAGGGCATGGAGAAGGAGCGGGGTGTGCCACAGCTGGCCTCTGCCACGCTCACCATCAGAGGTTTCGGTCCTTCTCCATGCAGAGCTACCATTGCAGGGAGACCGCACTGGAAGGAGGGCGGCGGGTCCCTGGGCTGTCCCCCACGTGCAGACCCGGGAGGAAGGAGCCGGGGGCAGATGTGCCTGTGTGGGTACCGCAGCGGGAGAGCAGGGCTTTCCTGGCATCGCCCACCCGCTTACAGGAAAAGCAGAAGAAATGCAGCAAACAGCAACCGCTCCCATGATTCAGAGGCAGCGCAGCGGGGCGGGGGGCAGAAATCCTTCGCATTCAGCAAAAATGCAACAAAGGGAAAGAGAAAAGAGAAAGAGCCAGAGTGAGTCGGAGGCCCTGGCTGCCTCTGGGCTCTCCTGGTGCTGCAGAGACAGACGAGCCACCCGACGTGAAGGTGGGGAGGATGGTGCAGAACGGTTAACAGGGACTCCCACATACAAGACCTCGATGGCCCCAAGCATCGTGTCGGCATCCCCCACGCTGCCTGCCGCTGCGGTCGCCCTGCCTGCTGGGCTGATCCGCTGAGTCAGCGATGCTGCAAGCTGAAGCCCACCCTTCCTCCCAGCGCATCCAGGCGATGGACACCACTTCGGAAGCCGCCTCACGTGGGAGCCACCAGTTTGCTCCGCCCTATGACAAGCCCCAGCACTGGGGAGCGAGAGGACCCAGCTCGTGCTGGGGTGCGGGAGGGAAGGAGGGAAAGAAACCCCCTTACAGTGACTTTTACAAAGCTGCTTTTTAAGCTACAGCAAGAGAGCAGGCCCTGCTTTTCTGTGAGGGGATTGCCCAAAGGGGGAAGTCTGGATCCTCCTCCCACCGCAGCGAAACTGGTGGCTGGGAGGCGAGAAGGCAGCCGAGGTGGCACTCCGAGGCAGCATCACCTCGGGCGAAAACCACAAGGCATGTACCACTGCCTGGATTTCAACAGACAACCGCATTGAGTAACAGCCGCTGCCTTTGCGGCTGCAGAGCCCTTCCCCTCTCCCCGCCAGCCCCCGCTGCTGCCCCTCCAGCGGGGCACGGGCAGGGGACATGCAGCAGGTCGGTCCCTCCCGCAGAGCCCCCAGCCCCGCTCAGGGGGCGGCTCGCCGAGCTCCCTGCACCGCGGCCGCCGAGGACGAAGGCTTCAGTCACAAAACCCGGTGCCGCCCTTCCGCCGTCAGAAAGGGAGTCTCAGCCTGCGGTGCCTTCCTCCCCCTCCTCTGCCCCTGCAGAGCAAACATGCGGGTGGAGGTCCCGGGGTGCCAGTGGCACGCGAGACCTCGCACCCGCCCCAACAGCGCAGGAGCCCACCTTGGGAACAGCACTCCTTTGTGTGCCGCCCCAACCCACCCAAAACATTTCCTGGCTTCGGCAGGGGACAGAGTCTCCCTTCAGTGCACCAAGCCCTGGGCAGGACCGGGGTTCCTGGAGGTCCCTCACACAGCCCCACCATGGCACCCTTAGCACAGGATGACTCCCCCGGCACCACAGGCAGTGGGGGGGAGGCAGGAGGGGTGGGAGGAAACAGTCTAGACCTCCCCGCCTGCAACGGGGTACGGAGGAGTCATGGCAAAGCAGGTCTCTCCTCCCAGCATTTGGATCACGCACCGTGGGTGAGACAGCTCCTTCCCGAGCCCTGCGGGAGCAGTGGGAAGCCGAGAGCCCAGACAGTCCCTAGGGCTTTTGGTCTCGACTCGGAGGCAGAGGAGACTGAGCAAGCCCAGGAAAGCATCTTCGTGCAGCCCTCAATCCTGGTTCTAGAAGAGCAGAAAAGTTTCCTGCCCCCTTGCCAGTGATGGTCATTCATCAGCTGCTGAACGCCAGCTTTCCCATCCAGTTCTTCAGTACCAAAGTCACCCAGCAGCTTGCTGGTGGCCGTCCCACACTACTGCTCAGCCCCGTAATACACATGCCATGGAAAATAAAGGACAGAGGCAACAGCCAGTTCTGTTCTCAAACTCTGCACTTTGCTGTAGCCCAAGAGGACTCGGACAAGGTCAGGAGCATCTGGAGGGCGGGCCAAGATCTGCACAAAACCCATGGAGGGGATGCCCCTGGTCCAGAAACGCTGGCCACAGTGAATATGAAGTGGAGCACCAAGAACATAGACAGCCATTTGCCCAAAAGCCGCTCAGATAAATGACGGATCTGAACCTCAAGGTCCATCCTGAAACCACTCCGTGCCAGAGGCACACAGGCAAAGCCCAGTCCCACACGCGGAGCGGCCACCCAGGACACAGATGGCAACCTCCACACGTACGCTGAGACACCATCACCGCCTCCGCAGCCTGGCTACGGCCCAGACACGCGGGGAGGCCACGTGCTTTCCCCATGAACATCTCGTATCCAGCCCTACTTATCTGTTGGGGCTTCCACCCACACCCAGCACCTCCAAACACCCGAGCGCGGAGTGGAGAGCCCTGCGGCTCCATTCCCTGTCCCTCCAAGCCCATTACATCCCCTGGTCTGATGGGCTGAGTCCATCCTCATGGCTCCAGCAAAAACTCTGACCCATTTCTGCCTCCCAGGACTGAGAAAGGGGCTTCAGCTTCCAAGCGACACAAGCCCCAGAGGACAGAGCCGTTCCTCACTGGTGGGAAGAACGCAGCGATATATTTAGGCACAGAAACCACATTTAGTCACGGTCAAGGGGCACGTCCTTTACTCCGTCTGTTTGACATCTGAACCCAAGTTCTGGTGGCTAACGGCAAAGCTATGCCGTCCTGCCGGCTGCAAGAGGAGGCGAGACGAGCAATGCCGGACCAGCCCTCCCAGGAGCAGCTCCCCTCTTCCCCCCGTAGCACAGGGCCGCGCAGGACCACACGGGCTGGTTTTGGGGAGCACCGCCTTGGTTTTTAAATACCATTTGGTCAGATCTACTCCTTTAAAAATCAAGGGCCATGCTGACCAGTGAAGTTTTGTTTGCGAGTGTGTCGAGTCTACCCGTTATCTCAGCCAGCCTGCCCTGCTCTGACTGAAGTCCAAGGATTAAGTTTACATTACGGAGCGGAGGGAGGAGGTGGATCACATTCCTACACCCACTTAACTTGGCACTTTCCCCGGCACCCTTCTGCCCAAAGCTTTTCACCCAACACATACCAAAGGGCTGGAAGAGAGCGGGGAACAGATGATGCCAGCGTTGCTCATAAGCCAGATGGGCTGATTCAAAGCAAGGCTGACCTGCTCCGGGTATCTGCTGGGGGCTGAAGACAGGGCAAGCCACCACAGCAGCCTGCTACGCACCGAGGACACACGCCGTCCTTCCCAACCTCATTTCCACAGCCCCACGAGGCCAGCGTGCCACCAACGCAAGAGAGGACGAACACCCGAAGAACCACCAGCACCTGCAAAAGCCACCAGCTCTGCGCTCCCCTCCGGCTGCCACTGGCCCTCAGCACACACTGCAGAGGCCATAAAACAATACAGAAGCCACCAGAAGCCTCTTTGCTGCCACAGCAGAGCACAAATGTCAACAGCTTGTCTGACATGGCAAGTATGCTGTAGGTGGAAGCGAAATAATTAGCTCTCTGTAAGGGAGTGCTCCAAGCTTGCCAATTTTCCCTTACAGACAAGGACACTATTCAGAGACTTTAAATATAATAAACCTTTTCTCCCCCCTTTTCTGAACAAAATAACCTACAGAGAAAAATATTTGAAATAAAAAAAAAAGTCTGTCCCCACAACCAGTGAGGGAAGGAAGATGCAGGGCAGCAAGTGAGGAAACCCAAGGCTTACGGAGTTTCAGAGCATGAAAGTTTTATCGAGAACAAAGTCAGATAACACTGCATACTCCTCTCGAAATGCAGAGCTCCCTGCTGATCATAGGGAGACCGGGGATGAGTTTTCCACATCTAAATGATTCTGAGATGACAAAATATTTTCTTGAACTACCCCCCCACAGGTTGGCAGAAATATTCCCATTCCTACTGAAATTTTGGCAGAACGAATCAAAACTCCTTTTAGGCTAACCAAATGGTTTTGACGTTGCAAAAAGCATCTTTCGCCTTGCTAGAATCACACAGGGAATTTAGTTTCTTTTAACAAGGGCTGACATCTGACCCCTTCGAATTCACCATCCCAACTTGCTCACCAGCCTCCCAGAGGGATGAGAATCCAAGAACACCCGTGGCCAGCGAACACAAAGAGCTACAAGATGCAGAGCAGAGAGGGTCAGCACGGCCGCGACCAGGTGGTGGGACCTGGGATGCCCAGCGCTGCGGGAAGGGTTAACTGCAGCATGCACAGGCTCGTTCATGAGCTCTCCCTTCAGGGACCAGACCACAACCCGCTCCGATCCAAGCACTCCCAGCGTCACGCTCTGTGGAGCAGGGACGGCAGGAGGAAGGCCAGCGCTCTCGTTTGCTATAGAAACTAGAAAAACACCCAGGGAATGGCTCTCTGCCCGGGCACGGGGCAAAGCCTTTGCTGCTTTGAGAGCTGTGACTGGGATCCCCCTTCTCTCACCAAGTTAATCAGCATTTAGAGGCCAAGAGCATTTGTTACTGGATGGGCAGCAAAATGCAGAAAAGCCTTTCAAATATAAATAGCTAAAAGGAACAAGTTGCTTCTTCAGTGGGAAGATTCACCAACCTCAAGCGCCCCAAGTTTGTGCCAGCACCTAAAGTAGATGATGCATTTCAGAAGGGCAGAGCTCACCATGGGAGCTGGAGTTTGACCCAGGACAAGTCTCCTGATGTCTTTTATTAACAGCCAGCAGTTCCAACTCAGCCTCAAAGCCTCGCCTGGCCAGGAGGACGACTCCTTGAAGGGGTGGCAAAGGACTTCACAAGTGTTTCACTCCTGCCTGGCATCTCCCTAGAAACAATTATTTGTTCTGATCATCCCCAGATTTACAACACAAGGTGCCCGGATCCGTCACACAAGATGAGAGTATTGCTACTTAACTGTTTCAGTGAGGGCTTTGAAGTCAATGGAAACCACCCCAAGGTCTGCAAAAGACCGTCCCTCCCTCCCAAATGACAACTTTCAGGCTATATCTGAAATAAAATAAAGCAGTCTAAAACTGCAATCTATTGCTCGTTCCAGGGCATAGGCTGAAGCTAGGTTTCAAGGCACTGTCTCCTATACACAGGTAGTTCATAAATATTCATTTATATGCAAACATTGTTCCTTAGCATTTCCCTTGGTAAGCCAGCCAAGGGGGAACGTGGCTTATTGCGATTCATTTCTAAACAAAGTTTTAAAGTGCTTTGAAAACTGATTTGCTTATAGGCTTCTTGTCTGCTGCTTTCTTTTCATAAAGCTATGGCATTATGGTTATAACCTTGGACTGGGATTCAGCACATAAGACTTATTCCCAAGTACCATGTACCTGCTGGGTAAACTTTAGGCAAATTCTTGTCTGTGCCTCAGCTCCCCCTTCTAATAAGCGGGATAATGACACCAGGTCTCTTTTATAAAAGCATTCCAGGGTGTATGGATGACAAGGGTATGTAATCACAAGGCATTATTATTCCTTCAATAACCTTTTCTTGCAACGTTACCGTGTATAAAGGATGGTAGACAAAGGCTTCCATTCTAGTTTGCGTTGTCATGTTGCTACCTGTAGAAGCGCTCTTGAACTTGGCTGGGCTATGGTAATTTGCCTGCTGTATAAGTTGTTCTTGGTGGTTGATCAAAATCGCTCCGTTTCCATCCCTGCTTTAAGGGAAAGCCCCAATTTTACCCAGAACAGGATTTCCAGCGACTTGCCAGGAGTCTGAACGCTAAAGCTCACGTTCACAAGACAGAGCAGATACGTTGGTCCCGCTGCCCAGCTTTACAGCAGAGAAGAGGGCAGAAGAAGACTTAGACCTCCATGTCTTTGGGAAAAGGCAGTAAACAACCTGCATAAGGGCAAGGCAGAGAGAAGCCTCACTGCTTCACAGGCAGACGGTGGGTGGCAGGGAGGGGAGGGAGGATGCCACCCAGACACCCGCTTCGCAGCGTCCTGGCTGGCGAAGACACAGTGCCAAGGTCAGAGCAGAGGTGATCACCCACTCAGGTCAATTATCATAGAATCATAGAATAGTTTGGATTGGAAGGGACCTTTAAAGATCATCTAGTCCAATCTCCCTGCCATGGGCAAGGACATCTTCAACACGTTGCTCAAAGTCCTGTCCAACCTGACCTTGAACGTTTCCAGGGATGGGGCATCTACCACCTCTCTGGGCAACCTGTGCCAGTGTTTCACAACCCTCATTGTAAAAAATTTCTTTCTTCCATCTAGTCTAAATTTGCCCTCTTTTAGTTTAGAACTATTACCCCTTGTCCTGTCGCAACAGGCCCTGCTAAAAAGTTTGTCCCCATCTTTCTTATAAGCCCCCTTTAAGTACTGAACGGCTGCAATAAGGTCTCCCTGGAGCCTTCTCTTCTCCAGGCTGAAGAACCCCAACTCTCTCAGCCTTTCCTCATAGGAGAGGCGTTCCATCCCCCTGATCATTTTTGTGGCCCTATTATGCTGCTCTGAACAGCAAATTGTTTGACCCTGGAAACCCAGGGAAGCATCAGAAAAAAACACTGGGCTACATTGCTTTTACCAGTTTCCAGCCCCGGCCAAGATGACATGCATCCAGCTGACTCTAAGGACAGGGAGGGGACACAGCGATATCCCTGCCGCACCCCCAGCCTCCTGGGGCACAGCGATGCCCTGTCCTGATGCATGCAGATGTCTGCCCACATCTGCTCCTTGCCTACCCACTCTGCAGATGTTACTGGTTTTTTTTTTGCAGTTCTGCTCAAATTCTGGACTGGTAGGAATTTAGAAACCGGTCCAGCAAACACCACCCCCATGCTGGTTTGCCCAGCAGGGTTTATCCTGCAGCAGCTCTTGGGTCCCAGAGTGTGGCCCTGCCAGCAGCACAGTGCTGGGAGCTCTTGGGGGCTCTCAGGGTGCAGGCAAATCTGGCATGGATTTAAGTTTCTGCAGTTGGGGGAAAGGAGGAAGAGAAAGGAAAGGCTTGCTCCTCTAGGAAGTTGGCCAGCTGTTTAACAAAGTTTGCAGGTTTGGGATCGCTTTGTTTTTCCAGGTCTCTCCTCCGCTAGGCTCCAACACTATGCACAGTTCAATGCTCCCGAGCCACAAACAACTGTTCAAGCACTTTGGGGGGATGTTTGGTACACAGGAGCACGAGGCCAAGCAGGAAGGGCCAGTTTAGACTGAAGCTCTCCGGCCAAGTGAAATTTTAAAGGCACACGAGTAGTCCTCGGGTTCCTCGAGGTCGGATGAGAAGCCTGGAGAGTCCAATCTGGTACAGCATTTGTGTGAAGGGGTCCCCCGCAGGCATCCAGCCACGGCTCAGGCTGCTCACCCTGCGAGACATCCCCGCAAGCTGCAATAACCTCCCTTCGCTAAGGAAAACCTTAGGGAACCTGATACTGTTATCAGCTTTCTTTTTTGTTTGTTTTAAACAAAAGGTATTTCCAACTTAAGAGAATTAAAAGCTGCGGATGCTTTACATAGCCCAGCAGTCTAGTGCATGGGATAATGAACATTTCTTTATGATACAGGATTTTCAAGAATGCCCAAATCTCCAGTCAACATCCATATCAAAGGGGTAGCAATCCAAAAAGTCCCTGGCTAGACAGGTCAGGGCCTGCCCACAGAAAATGCAAAATGCTTTTTTAAGGGAAGTAGAAAGACTAGCTACAAAGCTGGTGTCTCTCTGCAAGCTATACGAGTTACATACCCACACAGCGGGCCAGTGAGAAGAAACTTTAAGCTGATTAAATTAACCATCCCCAAAACACTCCAGCAAGGCAGGGTTACCTGCACGGTACAGCGATTTTTGCTTTGATCTCCAGGAAATGTCTGTTTATTAAAAAGCCCGTTTGCTATAGCAACCGCAGTTTATAGAAAAGGAAGGAGGGGGAAGAGAATTCCCCGGCGCTTCGCTAGAAAAGTTGTACCACCACTGGCAGAGTCCTGCGGTTAAATACCTGGGGCCAAATGACATTTCAACTAATTTCCAGAGAAGCGTACAGACTCGATGCTGGAGCATCTCGACAGGCTCCTGCAGGAGGGAGCCCAGGTTTCCTGCCCCGCTCTGCGGATCCGCCGCCGGAGCATGTTGGTTTGTCCAGCAGAGATGCCCACCGTCCCCTGGGAGCAGAGATCTCCCGCAGGAAAGTCGGAGTTCGTCACTCCAAACGAGACTCTCCTCGCCCGTCATCTTATTGCTCCTCTGTCTGCGAGAGGAGACACTCGGAAGCAGCAGAGATATTCAGAAGCAGGAGATCAAAAGTTCCTCCCTTCCTTTGAGGTCTCAGTCTTTTTGTGTTGTTTTGGAAGGGCAAAAAAACAAAAACCACAGAGCCCTCAAGAGGGACAGGACACACAAGGTCTGTTGTTTTTCTTTCCCACGTACTAATAATTATCAGCACAAATTCAGCACCACTGATTCCAAGCATTCAAAACCCATACCTTAGTCCCATTCCTCAGTCACAAAATAGCTTTAAAAAGTCAGGTTTTAAACTTGCATATATATTGGGTGAGGGGAATTTGCCTTTGTGTTTCCAAGTCCTACATCGCACTTCAGAAAAAAAAAGACTTCAAAATGTGGCCCAGCCACAAGGACTCAAACCAGACTTTTTTTTTTTTTTTTTTAATAGCATGAGATTCTCAGCTTTCATTTGGTGCCCCCTTTTCCAGCAGCTGGGATTTATGCAAAAGAACATCAAATGCCACAGGGCTTATAATAAAAATAAAATAAAATCATGAAAGCTCCCACCACTGCAGTTTTGCAAGCCTCCCTGGGCTGTTTTCAACCGGCACAAGACTGCTTGGCCTCTGCCACGAGCAAAGAAAAGAAGATGGGGGGGCAAATGGAACAAGATAGCTGGTGAGGGCACAGCATCTCTGCAGTGTGTTTATATGCCAAGGAGGTTCATGCTGGATGCTGTCATCTCACCAGTTATATTCCTGGGGACTCACTGGGGCCCTCCAAGCCCTTGCCTGTGGCTCGCAATGGGCTTCTGCTCTGTCATGCAGGAGAACCGGGGTTCTCCTCCTTCAGCTTGATGCCGATCGGGTATAAAAGCAAGAGGAATTTGCTGGTTTATGCTTTCATTTCAGTGCTAAGGATTTCAAAGCAGCTGCTGTAGGATAAGCCACTTCCCTTTGCACAGAAAGGTTTTTTGCTCCATAAATATTGCATGGCACCTTCTGGTTTCTGAAGCACAAAGCCAAACCCTGGCAGAGAGGAGCCATGGGGACGTAAGGCAGCTCGGAGGGACAAGGAAGCCTCTGCAGCAGCAGCAACCACCGAAGGCCAGGTTTCCTCACATATTTTCCTTGTTAGTTCAAAAGTCAGAGAACAGTCAACAGCCTGATTTAGCAAGAGCCCTTCTCAGCGCTGAGCCCCTCTCAGCACCGTCGGCTGAGACTGCTCGTGGCGCAGAGCGAGCCGTAAATTATTCAGAGCCAACGAGCTCCTGCCATCCCGGACTGGAGCCCTTGCCAGCCTGTCTGCGGGCTCCCACTCCTGCCCCTTTCTCATTTTGAACATTGTCCTTCCACGCTGGGCTGGGAGGACAAGGAAACCACAGCGGATCGCCGACCAGACACGCACCCGCAGCAGTTTTACCCAAAACCTGAGCCCTGAGCCACTGGAAGCTAAAAGCGCACCAGAGTCCATGCACCCATCGTGCAAATGGACCAGGAAAATGCTGGCTACAATAACCACACAGACAGAAATGGGGATGGGATATGGGCAAGACAATGAAAGCCGGTGTTTATATTTGGATGCAAATTTTCCCCAGCAGCGCTGGTGACCGAGAAGCGGAAGCCTTTGACTTTAGGGAAAACCTGGTAGTGAATAGAAGCCTTCCAGAAGTATAACAGCCTGGCTTATTTACTTCCCTCAAAGCCAATAAAACACTACAGCATTAATAAGAACAGCCTGAGCAATGAAATGCAAATGCCACTCAAATAATTAAATAAAGAGAACGATCCTCCTCCCAAAACAATGGACGGGGCTGTAACGTCTACCCTCACGGGAAAGCCTCATACAGGAGGCTCTTGTTCCAATAGCTTCAAAGAGGCTGTTTAATTTTAGGAGGTCGGCAAGCATATGACATTACAAAGCACTTCTCAGACAAAAGCAGAGCCGAGGAGATCTGCAATCCATTTTCCCTACAGGAAGGAAGGCAAAGCTTCCTATTGCGGGGAGGAGGTGGAAGGGGAAAGGGGAGGGGGCTGACATTTTAGAGAGAATGAACAAGGCCAACATATAAAATTCAGGCAGACAGGCACAGAGCAGGGAGATAAAAACAGCAGAACAGGGTGGAATATAAACCGGCCCCATCTCTCACCCAAGCTTGGTATATGTTTGCCTTTTTAATTTTGTCGAGATTAGTTTTGCTGCAGTTGCAATCCATCCAAATCCCAAGTCCCCTCCTAGGAGAGATGTTTGCCTTTCACTTCCTTAGAAGGGTACATATTTACTTTGTTCTTTAACGCGCCCAGGGCTCAGCATCACGATTAGCAGCCATCCAAATACCAAGTCTCTGGACAACTTGCAGCCCAGCTCCCTCGAAGCGAGAAGATGCACAGAAGGCAACGCTCAGCGCTGGGTCCTGCAGCCCTCTGAGCACGGGGTCACGGAGAACCTGGGGGCTTTACCGATGGAGTTTTAAGTAAGAAGGGGCACTGACCCATGCCGACATTGCAAAAGGGGCTTGCTGAATAAGCACAGTAAAACAGTTCTTCTCCAGCATTGCTTAACCGAGGCATGAACTAGAGGTGGATTGCCCACGGCTCCCCCAGCACGACAGGCAGGGACCGACAGCTCTGACAGCTCAGCTCTCACAAGTGCAAGTCGCAAAAGCTGAGATCTCTTTTTTTAACCTCTAGTAAGATTACCCTGGGAGGCCTCGAAGCTATCTGAAACATTAAAAAGAGGAAGGAAAAAGTAACAGAGCTGCTAAATGCACCCTTTGACACTCCCCTGACTTGCCAGTAGTTACAAGAAGGAGCAGATGAACTGGCCAAGAAGATGGGTTTGAAAAACCTCATATTCACCTGATTTCCACTATCTTGACACAGGCACACCTACAGGCACACAGTTATTCGAGTCTAGCGCGGGGCAAGTATACAAGGGTTTGTGCCTCACCCTCTCCAGCCCCCTGCACCTTTCCTGCGGCAGCACACAGGAGGGTGCCTTTCACGCTCACCTTCCTCGGCTGCCAGGGACTTAAAGAAAACAGCAGGCAGGGGAAAAAAAAAAAAAAAACCAAAAAAACCATATACACACACACCTGCCGGGCTAGGGGAAAAAGATGCAGGAACCTGCTGTTCCAGCCGCAGCACAACTAGCCGTTGCACTAACCAGCTGGATTGCATTTTATGTCCCTGTGCCTCCACAGCCATGGGAAACGGAGCCCTTGCTATCAGTTGCCTCTGCATTACGGATGCTGAGCCAGAAATAAGGCTCAAATCAAAAAAACAGGGTTACCCTTCCATCTGATCTTTTAAAAGAGGGACTGAGGTGGTGGAAGAGATGCCCTTATCGGTGCTACATTTTCTACCTTTACAAACTCCAAATGGTGAAAAAAAATCCAACTCCTGTTTTCACCTCACAGTGAAGATCTCTTGATCTTCCCTGGGCTATTTATAAGCAGCTTTAGTTAGAAGACAGTTTGCTCATCAAAGAAAGTGGGGAAAATCCAGGCACTGATCACACAGTGGGTAGAGCACAGCTTGTGAGTCATTTCTAACTCACACTGATGCTTCAAGCTGTTCCAGAGGTTTTGCTTCACCATAAATTAGCCATTTCCTCTCCGCAGAGTGAGAAACGCACAGCTGTACAGGTCACACACAGCAACAGCCTCTTACCCAGAGCTTGCCATCCCAATAAAACGCTCCCAGCAGCTTGACGATGTGCCGGTGATCGCAGGTCGCCAGTATTTCAATCTCCACCATGTAATCCTCCAGTTCATCTTCACTCTTTGTTTCGATGACTTTGGCAGCTGCTAAAGCGCCGGTTTCCTTATTCTTAGCCTGCAAGACAAAACCAGCATGAGTACAAAGGCGAGGAGAGCCAGGAGCACACAGAACTTGCACAATTCCCGCTCCTCCGATTCACACTCTTGGTACCAGCCACAACACAAGCATGGCAACTCACGGGTGCATTTCTGCTTCCCAAACCTGCCCGTAGCTTCACGGAGAGGATGAATGCTGCGTCAGGGCCAAAGCATCCTCCTGCCTCCCTCTAATGCCCACACCGCTTCCCATCGTGGGGAGAAAGAGGCTTTTAGAAGAGGAGACTCATCCTATTGTTTGTAGCATGAAAAAAAGGATGACAGAGGCAAGAAAACCTCAGAGTATAGAGGCTCTCTGATAACAGCATAGGTGATAGCTCCCTTTACCAGCAGTACTGAGTACACAGACAATCCGACCAAATTCACAGTACTGCTGTGAACCACCTCCACCCTGAACACCCCGTGCTGCCCTTCCTCACCAGGACCCTCACCAAGGCAGTGTTCGTATCACACGAGGGGAACGTAGGAATCACCTCCTTGGCAGGTAAAGCAACAAGAAGGATACATTTTCATTTCCCAGGACTGGCCAGTATTCCTGGTGCTGCATAGTAGTGAGCTCTTCAGATCACAGTAAGAAAAATACTACACACGCTCTCCCAGCTGCCCCCTCCATTTTATATAGTCCAGCTTATTCACCAAATAACTAGAAAACCATCAAAACCTCTTTGTCCTAGTGGTTGGACAACTTTTGCTGACTTTCCCTCCCCATTCCTCACAACAACACAGGAGCGTACCCTTGGGTTAGCAGCTTGCTGACCTCCTTCCCCCCCAAACAGCTCTCACTGCCTAGGAAGGGGTCACCGATAGCTGCAGGGGCTGCTCTGCGTGCAGGTGCCACACACCAGCAAAAGGCTATTAATGCTGGACTGGAAGCATTTGCAGACACGTTTCTTATCACCCCACTCCTCTTCTGCCCCCATCCCATGTGGGTAAAAGGCAGCTGATGAAAGGGTCGGCTAAAAGCAAGCACCCGTGAGCAGGCAGCGCCAGGCGAGCCTCGGAGCTGCTCCCATGGAGGACCGTTTCAGCATCGTCCACCCAGCACTGTCCGTTGGCTTCTGCCAAAACTGCCAGGGCAAGTTTGCATTTTGCAAATGCAATTTGCACAAATCGTTGCAAAAATTAGAAGTGTGCAACAAAACACCAAGAGGGCGTTTGCGAGACAGTCTGCACACAGGGCTTTGCTGTGAGGTGCGTCACAGGCTGGGAGAGGGGGCGAGACGGGAGCTGTTGACTCAGGAGCTCCCCGCCATTCCCAGAAGTGCATTGAATCAGCAGATCAAGGGACAGGAGAAATCCCTATAGCTCACCCGCTCCGCTCCCCGCTGGCGCAGGAGAGCCCCCGCGGCGCGATTCCAATGCATTACCCATTTTCCTTCCATCACACCCACTCCGGGCTGCCTCTCCCCCAGGGGAGAAAGTCCCACTGTGGATTTACCACCAGAGGAGCTGGGCAAGCTCTGGTTGTGACCTTTCCTACCGCTCTGTAGTTTACATATCTGTGTTTGGAAAACCTACATGGGAGCTTACAGGAGGATTAATTCCTAGTATAAACACCACAAGCCCCACTAAACAGTTTTATATAGCTTGGGTGACAGTATAACTGCGTACCAAGGAACAGGCCGGGGACGAGAGGAAGGAATAAGGGGAAAACCATACAATGGAGGGAGGAAAATAAGGGACCCCTGAGTCTCTGCTGGGTTTTGAAGACTTGCTGCATTCGCATGAGCTGGCACGGACAGCTGTGTCTTTACCACAGGGGACAAATCCATTTCCATCTGGGCTCGCTGCCCAAATGCGAGACAGCAGCTCATGCTGGTTTCAGAAGAAATTAGGGGGTTTCTTTTGCTCGGGTTGGTTTGTTTCTCACCAAGTTGCCCCCAGACGCCCAGAGGAGGGCACGCAGAGCGGGGCAGGGGGAGATGCGGAGCAGAGCAAGCACGGAGAAAAGCACAGCACTTCCGAATCGGAGCAAGAAGTGCCCCACTGTGTTTGCTCTGCACTTACGACGTTGGGAGAGGTCCAAGGAGGGGAAGTAAATATTGTGAGAAGAGGTGGGGCTTCCCTTGGAGGTCAGCCATCGCACGCTTCCCACCGGCGGGGTCCCGGCCAGCTCAGCCCTTCCAGGATGCTGGGGCCCTGCAGGCACCTGAAAAAACCCAGGAGCAGAGCGTGCCCCAGTCCCCCATGGCATCATCTTCCACTGAGAGGTCTGAGCCAACCCACCCTCAGCCCCAAGCCTCAGGGGACCCACCCCGGCAGCCGCGCTGCCACCTCTCACCCCCTCCCGGGCTTGCTAAGGCGTGCAGGGCTGCTGGATGCTGAGCTGGAGGACATGGTTTTACAAACTGGGCTGCAAGCTGTGGGTGGGGGAGCGATCACAGCCCACGTGTTCGCTGTGGCAGCCTGACCTCATTCATCATTACTCCAACAACTAGCGGGTGAGCAACCCAGCAACCCCCACTGATCGCTTCCTTTCTAGATACGAGCCCGTGTACACCCTGCCTGACGTTCAGTCTTTAAAGATGTCCATCACAGAGTTAGCTGCTGCCTTTCTCCACCACTTTGGACTGTCCCGAATGAGAGCGTTTACCCAGCCATCTCCATTTCCTCAGCCATTCTAGCAGGGGACGCAGCTTGGGGAAGGAGGGGATCCTATAAACTGCAGGAGGGGGGCTTCCATCCCAACAGGAGAGGAGCACTGCACTGTCCCACGTCCCCCCAGGCCAGCCGGCACAGGGAGGTCACACCGCTCGGTCACACCAGCAGAAGGGAGACCACCATCTCCAAGGAGAAGTCAGCTCAGGACATCACAAACTCACGATGCAAGAACATGAGCTTTTGAAACAGTAAGCTCACACGGGTAGGGATGCCACGGGGATGGTGTGGGCACGAACCTTGTACTTTCCATGGCCCCATGACAATGTCACCACTACAACTGAGTGCACTCATGGCACTTCCCAGAAGGGACCAAAATGCCCCACAGCCCCGCAGGAAAGCAGAAGCTGCTGAAGTAGGAAGGGGACCTGAGACCGTGAGGTCAGCAGGAGATTTTGAAAAATTAATCTCCTCCAGCATGGCCCATCGTAGAGTGGAGAGGAGACTGGTTGCCCCACACAGCTGCCTTTGAGAGGACGAACACTCGTACAGGCTGGACAGCTCATCCCCTCCCGAGTTGACCACGGTCCCTCTGAGCCCAAACCCAGTCTGTAGTGCTTCTACCATACAAGATGGAGGGAGATGCACACCGGCCGGCGTGGGCACTCCTGAACGGAGCTCAGCGAGTCACGTCTGTCATCGCAAAAGCTTTGGAAATCCAAGGAGCTTCTGCCCACTTCTCCACCTTCCCTTTCTCTCCATCTGCTTGTCCTCCAGCCCTGACACCAAGCGACAGCCACGTTCCCGGCGGCCTCCCTGGGAACGGCAGCTGCCTGCCATCAGGCAGACGGCTGCATCCCAGCCCCTCGCAGCAGCCAGCCAGCTCCGAAAGCTGCTCACAGCAAGCCAGATTTGTACAGGCAGCGTCAGATTTTGGCCAAGTACGCCGGGCGGTCTCTCTGTAACTCACGTCTGGCAATTTCCTTCAGCTTCTCTGCTGGTATTTTCCTGCATACAATGTATTACGACAGAGATATTCTTCCAGGAAGGTTTGTTTGGATCCTAAATAGGCCAAATGCATACGTTGCCAGCCCTGGGAGCCAGTTTCAGACATCCCAGGCATGAGATATGCTTTAGGGTTTAAAGCCCTTTCCTGATTTCTGCTTATCTTTGTACAATAGATCGGAATCTGCCCCAAGACATTAGCACAAAGCAAAACACAGCCTGCTCTGACCTCAAAAAGCCAAGCTAGCAGTTAGGCAGAAGGAACCAGCATCTCCAAGTCTGTAACCTGCAGGCCTGGACGATACCCCTCGCGGCAAGGGGACACACAGCACCAGGCTGAGCGTCTGCCGCTCGCTCTCCAAGAGCCGCGGGAGGGAAGAGGAGGGTTGCCACCAGCCTCTCTGCAGCTTCATCTCTACCTTGAGCTTCATGGGGGTCATACCCTCACCTTGCAGCAAGGGAAGTGAAAACTCCTCTCATGGTGGACGTTTTGTTTGTCTTTAAATCCCAAAGAAAGGAAGAGACAATGATACGAAGGAAAGAAGAAAACCAAGAACTATCAAGAAAGCACTCTAGGTTGACTCGCCAACAGCGAGTTTGTTAGACAGCCACATCATTTGAAATGCAATCCTGCAAAATACGTGGTTTGAACTGCAAATCCAAAGTCTTCTGCAAACCCCAGCCTAATTACAGGGTCTCCAACCCAGCAAAAGTCCATGTAGAGAATGCAGAGATGGGGAGAGAGCTTCTGTTCTCAGGTAAAACACCCCCATATGTGCAGCCTTTGAGGAATTCACAGTGTTTCCCATTTTTTCCAGTGAAATTTGTGGACAGAAGTGGAAGAACCACCCAGATGGTAAAATCCCAAGAACAGAAGCTGTTTGATGTCAGTCTATGGCCTACGACTGGTCAGTCAAAAGCACACATCCAGTTCCATCTTTTAGCTCCTCCACTCCTGGGCATTTTAATGCCTTGGATAATTTGTCCCTGGAGTGCTAATTAGCACCAAAAAAAATAGAGCAGACAGCTGCCAGCATAGTGCCCAGGATGTGCTGCTGAACTGTAGCTAGAGTCATTACAGTCTTGGCATTTAAAACCTGAAAAGCCCTCATGGCCACTACCAGCCTTCGTGCAAATCACGCAACGCACAGACCACGGCTGACAGGTCTATGCAGAAACAGGAATGGAAGATGCATTCCATAAAAGAAAACGTATCAAACAAAAGCTATCCAGTAAACCACTTCCAGAAAGCCACGCAGGATACAAAGCGAAGGATCTTGCTGGAGTCTTCTGGACATGCTACTGCCAAACACACCGGGAACACCAGGGAATAGGGGATGAGTAGGATTACTCCCAGAAGGCAGAGGCATAGTGAAACTATGCTCAGCTTACGGATTTAAGGGGCGAGAGGTGCCTGTTCAGGTGACAGAAGAGGCTGTTTGGCCTTTGCCTGTGACCCACCCTCCGACCTATTGTGAAATCCAGGTTGTGACAAACGCAGCAACTATTTTAAGCCTTTAAAGAACACATTACCGGAAGGCTGGATTGTTCGGTCCTTCCTTGGGCAGGACTGCTGCCGAAGGCACAGCCAGTTTCTAGGTGAGGCAGAGGAAAACCCTGCATGAACTCTCACTCACTAGTAGAAAGAAGAGAACTAGCACCGAGAGCACCCCCATCGCTTCGTCTAGGCTTGCTTGCCCACAGTATCTTCCCAAGCCAAGGGACGATCCTTTTTAAGCTGGTCTGTGACATCGTGCCACCACATTTTTGGTGTGAGCTACGCTTCCCATCCTTGTAAGCCTTCTCTCCGTGCCAGGAGAGCTGATGCTTGAGTTATGGCTGAGTTAAAGAACCAGAAGTAAAAAACCTGGTGCTTTCAGTGGATGCTGTATTTGGGGGTCGATAGTTCTGACTTCCCCCCGACCCCCCATGCACCATATTCCTGTTGTGTGCAAGCAACTGCTCGCTTAGATATTTCTCAGGGACTACGTAATGATTAACTGCCTTCTGATGAACTTTGCCTGAGCTGTCTGCATCAATAAACAAACACAGGACAGACAGGCTCGAGCCAGCGCTCGCATTATTGTCAAATAATCAATGGGAGCTGAAATGAGTTCCATGCCCAACAAGCCCCCTAAAGCCACTTCAGTTTGTCATCGTAGATGAAGCCTGTTTTGGTTTTTTTTTTTTTGGAAATGCTGAATTCAGCCCTTGGTACCACCCAGCAGAGCGGGTGGTGACAGACAGGCCCGGGCGCAGCAGTAAGGCTGGCACAGCCCCGGGCTAGCAGCCCCCCTACGCACGGCAGCCTGGGCAGAGGTTCGTCCCTCGGGCATCGGGTCGGGCAGGGCTCCAACCGCACCGGGCTGGACCAGCGCTGCTGCTCTGGCAGCTGTGGCAACACTTTTGCAAGGGCTAGGGGGAAGTGGAAGTGGCTTGCAAAACAAGGCAAAAAGCGTTAGTTTAAAAAAAAAAAAAAAAAAAAGCAGAAACGCCTTCCTCTGGCTTTACAAGCTAGAGGCAAGGGAAAGTAACATCGCCAGAGAGCTCAAGCTATGGCCAAGGACTTCTTTTCTATGTAGACGTGCCAAAAAAAAGTGTGACCAAAGCACGGCACATGCACCTCTTCTTGCCTTAAAAGCTCAGCAACGGCCCAGCAGAAGGGGGTGAGAGATAACAAGCCCAAGCAGCAGTACGTTAGTCAAGGAGCAGAAAAGCTCCACACAAAGCTTCAGACCTTGCACTCAAACACGGCAGCAGACAAGAGGCTTCTTTGCTGGTATGCCACACTATAACCCGCCTACAGAAACTGAGCTGACCTCGTGGTCCTGGCATGAGCGAGAGATGAACAAAAACCCACGCCATGTTTGAAGAAAGGAAAGATCTACATGGATCCAACATCTTCAGCCTACACAGACCTAGAGCCTGGAAGCATGAGACATCCTTCAAATCACTGCTCCCCTGGAAGAGCAGAGTGCTCCAAGTGAAATTTTTCACTTCACTGCCCTTCACTCAGTCAATGCCACAACATTGAAAAAGAAATTAAAATGGGGGGAAAAAAGCCATGCAACCGCTTCTGAGTTTCCTAGCCACTTTCTGCAACAAATTTGGTACATAGAGCTAAGGGCTGAGCAGTGGGCTGGATGGCTACCGTGCCTGAGAGCCAGGGAACAGGGCTTAGATGGGCAGTAGTAGTACGCACGTCTGTCTGTCAGCCCTTTCACACTGTGCTAGAAAAGCATCAGATAAGCAAGGCCCTTGTAGAAAAATAAAAAACTGATCAGACCTTTGCTATCTCCATAGCACAAGCCTGCCCAGGGAGGACAGCCCAGCAGCACGCCCACGATTGACAAGGGGGAAGCGCAGGGCAGGCAGCATCTGTTGGCATCATTGAGTTGCAAGCACTGAGGTCCACCAACGTCGGCTGGCTTTGCTGGGGCACCGCTTCCTTCACTGTCTCTCCCGCCTACTGAAAATACCACACAAACATTTCGGTTGGTTAAATAAGGACACGAGCCGTAAGGGCAGGAGCACAGGTAGGTGTCAGGGAATTGCACGAGATGGGAAAACGTCAGGAAGGTTTCTACGTGTTGGATGGGAAGAGCATTCCGTTTCGAAGAGCGGACATTCAGAGGGTGGAAGTGCGGTGCCTTTCTATCGCCAAGTCAACAAAACCCACAGGAGACAGGAGCCAGTTAATCCAACTCCAGCAGCATTCGTGCCATCGCTCTGCTCTTCACCAGGGACACGCTGCCCCTTCCAACCCTGCGTCCCGGGGGCAGCATGCACCGACACCGCTCCTAAACACAGCTGCACTCTTCCCTCTTCAGCTCCGGCAACCGGGTGATGCTCAGGCTCAGCCGCTGAACCAGATGGGCTAGAACTGAGCTAGAACTGTGCCTGTGTTTTGCCGTGCTTAACCCTGGCACACCACCACCCCCCACCACCTTCAAGAGGCAAGTTTATTAAAAATGTACCTGTTATTTCATTATTTTAAAGAAATTTTTTTTTAAGTGGCTTTGCTCTTCATAGCTGAATTCCTTTTCACCAGGGTTTCGGGCTGAGTGAGGCTGGTGGATGGGAGGGCAGCACAGCCATCCGCTGCACGCAGGCAGAGCCCCCCGGGGACCCCCAACCGCACGGTATGGCAGTGAGGGTGGGTTTGACCTGAGACCCATGAGACGAACCCCAGATTTGCAGACAGCAGCACCCCAAGAATGAGAAAAAGAACATTTTTTTCCAAGGAAACTGCACGCTCAAGAAAAAAAATTTGAAAAAAAAAAATTAAAAAAAAAAAAGAAAAGAGACATGCTGGGCAGAGATTTTTTCTAAGGAACAATGATTGCCATGTGCTTGAGGATGAAAGGCTCAAAGCCTTCATCTAAGCTTTCTCTTCCACGCAGCTGCCCACAGCTCCCACTGTCAGCATTGCCAAGCTCTGGCCATGACACTGAAGTCATTATCAAAATATTTAGGCCATGGAGAGCTATCCCTCTCCCCTGCCACACAGATACAGCCGTGGCTCCGCAGAGTGCAGGACAAGCTTCACTCAGAATTCAGCAGCGATGGAGCATCACACGTTTCAGTGAGTTTAAAGTGAACACCAAGTTTAAAGTTCAACCAGGTTTAATATTGTTGGGCCACTGCTCTATATGTACAGGAGTGGTGTCTTCCCCTTCCTCTTCTCTCCCCAGCTGAAACGTTTTAAGAAAACCCTTCAGCTATTCTAAGGGACAAAGCCATGATTTGATATTACCATTGGTTTGTAATTTTTTTTGTGGCCATAGTTACAACCAAATTAAGCTTCCCCCCCTTCTTTTTTTTTCCCTTCCTCTTTTTTTTTTTTTTTGTTTTAAGGCTAACTCAGCAGATTAGCATCTCTCCGTGACACCCTTTCCAGGAATTACATGTTAAATCCCTCATGAATCAAACCAACAGGAGCTGAGCCCCAGCCACTCGAGCCAACTCATGCACAACCAGAGCGGTGTAGGTTCGGCTGGCGAGCAGAGAGAGGTCTGCCAGCGACAGGGACGGTCTCGTCACTTCGAACGGGCCCATCGCTGTGAAAGCCAGGCTTATAAGGCAGCTGCACAACATTTAACAATTAGTCTTTTATTACCCAAATTTCAAAAGGGAGCATTTATAGTCCGTAGCGCGTACAGCACTAATACCGCCATAACAGATCAGATAATCCAAATTCAGCTTTTTAAGCCGTATCTTAAGAAGAAAGGAGAACAACATAAAAGGCAGGCTTATGAGCTGCTGTGGCACGGGGCTCGGCGTTCTCTCTCTGGGAGCCGGCACGCAGAGCCGTTTGAAGGCGAGTTCAAGTGAACAAACCCCTTTTCCGCCGCGCTGGGGGCTGCGGGCAGCCCCCGCTCCCGCAGGGACAGCCTGTCCCCACCCTGCGAGCCGAACGCCTTATCGGGGAGCCAGCATCCCCATCAGCGCGCACTGGGAAGCGGAGATAGCGTTTCACAAGAGGCACGAGCGCAGCAAAACAATGCCACCATGAGAAAGGCAGCGAGCCCCAGGGCTTCTTCCAGCAGAGCCCACGCTTTTGTAAGATCAACTCCATCCCCTGCTAGCTCGAGAATTCTCAATGCCCAGAGGAACCCTTGCATATCTGTTCCCGCTGACGTTAATGCAACTACCTGCAACAGTAAATACTGCACCAACTAATGGGTTTTGCAGGACTGAGATGTAATTCAGCAGCTCCACGCGTTCAGCCCACGGCAGCCTGCACCGCTGGCTTCGCCCTGAGCATCTGCAAGGCCGCGAGATCAGCACGGCTTTGCTTCAGCAAAGCAGCTCACGGGGGTGCCGCTACCGCTTCTCCCTCCCTGCACACGCAAACAGATGTCGGCTTTGAATCAATAAAGCCACAGCCATACATTTTATGAATTGTATCTTAGGTGTTTTTGAAGAAAAATAACTCTGCTTTTTTTAAGGCTGTTTGGAAAGGATCCGAGTTAGGAACTTGTATTTTTATATGCCCACAACCCTTGAGGTGCTGCAGACTTCCCAGGCTAGCACACACTGGTCACAGCTCCCAACTGCTGGCCTAATGACTGATTTAAGATCATCGATTTAACGAGCTTTGGATGAGGTGGGTAACAAAGCGTATTTGGCATGCAGTGCGTTGCTATCTACGGGCTGCTATCGCTTCCTCATCATACCCGCTGGACTTACCAAAAACAAGACATTAATAGAATGAGAGCTAGAAAGAAACAGTTTCTCCCCACCCCCTTCCTACTTTTCAGCTTCATTACCCTCTGCAACGTGTTTCACTGCTTCCTCATACAATCAGGTCCTCTTTTGCTGAAAAAAAGTCTTCGTATAAAAATAGGGAAATCCCAGTAGTTTCCATTGGCTGCAGGTTTCTTAAGATCTGCTGTATACATTTCAGGGTCCACTATAGATTTGATTATTTCGAATTAATATATAGTTAAATCAAGCCTGTCCTACTTTTGTAAACGCTGTGTCAAAGCAGTTCAAGTTTGCTCAGCTGAGTGCACGGGGAGTCCAAGACACAGCCCCCTGACAGCGTTCTGCAGGGCAGGAGCACTCCCCAGTGAAACCATTACACAGCCGAGCTCTCCTTCCTCCTGCTCAAACTGGTGTCATAAACCCAAAACCTACTAAAACGAGCACATTTTTTCTTCTATCCACATCTAAATTTCTCCCAGGTCAGACTACTCAGTGTACAAATCCCATCCTTCTGCACTGCTCAGGGACGACAGGCTCTCCGGAGCGAGTACAACATATGGTGGGTAGGGCAGGATGCAGGCACAAGCGGATTATATCATCTCCCCATGCTTCCGTGTGTGGAAAAGGGACGGAAAACAGGCAGGAACTTCATTCAAACATCCTGAAACTCTCATGGCCATACAAACACTCTGAATTGCTTTAAATGATTGCTTTTGTGTGAAGAGCAAATTGACTTTAAAGTGATTTCAAGAGAACGATTAAAATTGTTCATTGCGTCTTGGCCACCTACGTTCTCCTTGCACACGAGCGGGTTGGTTGGTTGGTTTGGGGCTTTTTTGGCAGCTGAGCAGAACAAGAGGGCAAGCCTCTTTCACATCTCCATCCTATATGCATCACCACCTAGGGTAGTGCTCCAGATATAGAAAGACAAAGGAAGACAATAGGCAAGTTAAATCTTAGCATGACAGGAAACTACTTCTCTGCAATAACGCTACTGGCTATTATCTAAAATAAGCCTTTATAGTACGTGGCACCCAAATAATTTGGGATTCTTAAACAAACAAACAAAATCTTGCACAAGAACTCTTCAAAAACCAACCATGTCCATTCACCAACCAGGACGGAGAACAGGCAGAGAAGAGAGCAAAGAAGATAGAGAATTAAAACTTTACTAAGAAGAATAAAATAGACCTTTGATTTCTGTCACAACGTTAACCCCCACCCCCGATCAATCGTGTTAAAACATCTCAAAAG
The DNA here is from genome assembly GCF_964195595.1 of Calonectris borealis. NCBI lineage: Eukaryota > Metazoa > Chordata > Aves > Procellariiformes > Procellariidae > Calonectris > Calonectris borealis. The sequence goes on from NC_134326.1 coordinate 16,316,881, forward strand.
CAGACAGTTGCCTGAATGTACTAGTTACAGATGGAGTGAACTCCTGGTTATAAACACGTGGTCTTCGCTGTGTCATTTACTATAATCCACATTCTCATTTGGGTCAAAATGGGGATCAAAGGAAGTAGTTGGAGATGAGGAGATGTTATTACCTGACAGGCTGACATCCTTAGCCTACAGTACATAAAGTTACTCTGATAATTTTATTATTGGCGTGAGGCTGGAGTTAATAGCAGAGGCATTCAGATATGACAACAGACTTAAAAACCAAACCAGCCACTTATAAAGTAGCTTTATTCTGAAAGTTATCTACTTTCGGTATGTTATACATGTTTAAAATAGAAGAATAACTGATTCAAATCCTTTCTAAGTTTTCATTTGTCTCAGAAGCCTATTAACTTATTTTACAATGTTTACCTCATTCCTATCATTGCATGAGAAACCTAAGCAAACATAAGCAAATAATTACCCAGGAGAAGAGTGAACATTCTTATATACAAATGGGTTTCGAAAGCACAACACCAAGTAAACTAGTAACAGAAGCACTGATTACTACTGGTGCTACTTCTGGAAACAATTGCGTTTTATTAGAAGAAAGGATCCTTCACCAAAGACTTCCACTCAATGGATGCTTAGGGCCCAATTTTTCAGAGAGTTTCTATCAAATAACATGATAGAGACAACAAACAGATACAGCAAATCCCAGGACACTGTGGTAAAACACCTCCGTCCTGCAAACAACCAGCTCCCTTCCTGGCCTTCTCTTTAGGTACCACTTATTTCTCAATTCTGAAAAGACAACACCTTGTTAAATGATCTAACGAGACCATCAAAAACCAGCTGCCAAACAGCTAATTCACAACCCCACTTCCAAATTATGTTTGTAACACAGGATCCCCAACCTGCTCCTCCAGCCAGCCCCAAGCAAAAGTCTCCTCTCTCAACTGTTGCACAGGAGACCAGAGTATTCCAGAGCCAGTAACAGTAAGAACACTGTTGCTTTGGAGTGCAAAGTACAGTGAGTGTTTGGCCTTTAAAACCCCAGTCCTTTAATGTAAAGGTTAAACATTCATAGCACTGGACATGTCCCTGCTCTTAAGGAGCTGGGCTCCTCTTCTCCAAGTTTCCTGCCGGCGAGGACCACAGGAATACAAATAATGTCACCCCTAGAGGCTTGCAAAAGTTGGAGGCAGCCCCGAAACTGCTGACTTCCAAGAAATCTCCCTCCATTCATTGCACCGACAGGCTTGGCAAGGAACACCTCGTCGCCTTACAAAAGCATCGCTCTGAAAACAGGCGATTTAAGAGGAAAAAGGGGAAAAAAAACCAAAAAGCTTCTCTCCCTCCTTTCCCCTGCCCCAAGCAAAGCGTTGCACTCCCACCCCCCCCGCTGACTCGCTGTCTTTGCCCCCCGTCCCTCCCGTCCCCAGCTAACGGGATGCGTCCCGCAAGGGTTTTTTTCCTCCCCGCAGCTTCCAGGTTTGCTCAGCAAGCGGGGAGCCTGCGAACGAGCCCCGAACTGCGGGGAGGAGGCACCGCCACCCCCGCGGGGCCGCAGGTGCTTCGCCCCCCGCCGCGGACCCACCTTGTAGACCTTGCCGAAGGCGCCGTCGCCCAGCTCCCCCACCACCTCCCACACCTCGCCGGGGTCCAGGTCGCGGCGGACGTGCTCGTACTCCTTGGACCGCCGCTTCTCGAAGGTGGAGAGGCGCAGGATGCGGCGGAAATTTGCGAAAGCCATGCCGGAGCGGTGCGGGGCTGCCCGAGGAGCCGCGGCCCGGCGGCGGCTGCGGAGCTGCGGGGAAGCTGCCGGCAGCCGCGTCCCGCGCCCTGCCCCGGGGGAGGACGGAGCCGCTGCGCGCCCGGGGGAGCGGCGAGGCGGGGAGCGGGGCCGCCTCCAGCCGCGCACATGGAGCCGGCGCCGCTCCACCTGCTGGCCTGGCTGCCGCCGCCCCGCGCCATTGGCCGGCGGCCGCCCTCCGCCCGCCCCGCCCGGCTCGGCACGGCTCGGCTCGGCTGGGCTCGGCTCGGCTCGGCTCGGCTCGGCACGGCTCGGCTCGGCACGGCTCGGCTCGGCTCGGCACGGCACGGCTCGGCACGGCACGGCTCGGCACGGCTCGGCTCGGCACGGCACGGCTCGGCTCGGCACGGCTCGGCACGGCACGGCTCGGCACGGCTCGGCACGGCACGGCTCGGCACGGCTCGGCACGGCTCGGCACGGCTCGGCTCGGCACGGCTCGGCACGGCACGGCTCGGCTCGGCACGGCACGGCACGGCTCGGCACGGCTCGGCACGGCTCGGCTCGGCACGGCTCGGCACGGCTCGGCACGGCACGGCTCGGCACGGCTCGGCTCGGCACGGCTCGGCACGGCTCGGCACGGCACGGCTCGGCTCGGCTCGGCTCGGCTCGGCTCGGCACGGCTCGGCTCGGCACGGCACGGCTCGGCACGGCACGGCTCGGCACGGCTCGGCTCGGCACGGCTCGGCACGGCACGGCTCGGCACGGCTCGGCTCGGCTCGGCACGGCTCGGCTCGGCACGGCACGGCTCGGCTGGGCTCGGCTCGGCTCGGCACGGCTCGGCTCGGCTCGGCTCGGCACGGCTCGGCTCGGCACGGCGCGGCTCGGCTCGGTTCGGCACGGCGCGGCTCAGTTCAGCCCCGAGCGAGGCAGGGAGTCGCGTATCTCCCCGCCACCACCCCCCCGCAGCAGAGCGGGAGGAGGCCGGAGCATCAGGGGACGCTGCTAAATACAAATAACATGGAAGAGCTGGCAGGAGCGGTGTGGAACTCCTCGGCGGCCGCTGCCATGTTCCCTCAGCCCGGCAGACGGAGCGTGGCGAGCCAGCGGCATCTGCACGGGCTGGGCTTCGCCTCGTGGGCTGCGCTGCTGGGCCGAGCAAAGAGACACATCTCCGAGAGTAAAAACTGCCCTGGCAACAGAGGGACGTTTCCTTCTCCCCCCAGTTCATCTCATGTGAAAACAGCGGAACACAAATATTTAAAAAACTCCCAGTAGCAGGAATTCGAGTGTATCAGCACTGCGGACACCCGCCATGAATTTGTTTTAGAGAAGATGTGACCCAACCGGTGTCAAGTGTGAAGGTTTGCATCTTCTCCCTGGCAAAACTTTAAATCCTCTGAAAAACCGACTTGAAATCAAGTATTAAATGGGGACATCTAGGGGAAATACCCGACGGTGCAGCCATGCTTGACAACATCTCTGTTTTTAACAGAAGGCTTAGTGGTAAATGGTTGTCCAGGCGAACCTCAGTGATACAACACTGCTCACACCAGCGTGTGTATTTTGCCCTGTATACACGTCCCAATAACGAGCCCGGAGTGGGGGTACGGGAGGGGGTGCGTTTGCACGCTCCATCCTGATGTGTGATGCCAGCGAAACTCAGCGCAGGCTCTTGCTTTGAGAACATCTGGGCTTGGTGATTTCTCATTAGTTCCCTGATATATTATACCCTAGGGCACGGGGGCTGATCGACACCTCTCCTTATCTTTGGTGCTATGAAAAACTGGCTTTATCCCAGTATGATCAGCCCTCACATTTCTATTGGGAATTTCCCGATACCGATGCTCGAAATAGTATTTAAAACTCTGGTTCCTGGAAATTTGTGGCTGTACGAGAATTTCAGCTGCCTTTTTTGAAGAAAGTTTCGTGTTCCCCTTCTTCTTCCCTTCTCCCTACTGAGCTGTAGGAAAAACAAGCTGAAAATGCAATCCAAGTATGTCCCTAAAATAGAAAGAAGCTGAAAATAATTGAGCACTTTTTTTCACTTAAGTTCATGGGTTTTGGATCTGATCTGATACAATGTGTGGATTTGGCAATACTGGAGTAAGGACAGAATAGAACAGAACCTTGCAGTGTAGGTGGATGCCCTGTAGACTGTCTGAGGGTAGGCTGATCAAATCGGGGCTCAGAGAGGTGATTTCTCTGCTGGCATAAATTTTGCAAACTCAAGTTACTCCTTTGAAAGTTTCTGAGCGACTCTGACTCAGCACAGCATTTTGGGGGCTGTGGCATTTTTTATCCGGTGCTTGATACCCTATAAGCAGATTTGCTGTCTCTTGGCTCCATAGCCAAAGGGAATCAGCCATTTGAATTCTTTCCACCCATTTCTTGCAGAAAGCTCACAGGTGTCAAACCAAGTCAGCAAACAGGTTAGTTATCTATCAATGAATTACTTCTTACTGTTTCTCAAGTGATAAATAAGAGAAAGAGAATATAAAGTCCAGAAATGCAAAAAACTTTGCAAATCTGCCCCAAGCTCCTGGGAGCACCCCTGATCCTATGGACAGATGGTCACGAGCACCACCACGCTCATACGACCGCGCAGAGTCCGCAGTCAGCAGGGCTGAGCTCTCGCTCAGCATTACGACCCAAGGAGAAGAAACTGCTGACCTGACTGCAAGACCACATACAGCTCCGCGTTTAAAGTGTTGGGTTACAGAGGGTCCGTCAACCAAAGTAAGCCAGTGGAGTTTGATTTTATTAGTATTATTCCTGGTATAGATCGGGTGTAAGGAATAAAGAGCACTTTCAATGGTTATTGCTGTGCTGGATTGGACTCATTCTGGGTTGGAAGAGGAATATAAACACTTTATATAAATATAAGAGCGGTTCAGCTTCCTACCAGCTAACTTGAACAAGAAATTGGGCATTCAAAAGCAGCCATCTCTGAACCATAGCTCCCAGACACATTGCAAGGACACTGTCAGGTACCGGAAAGGAGAAACATCTAAACCCTGGCTAAGGGGAAAAGCAAAGCCCTGCGGTGGCTGCTACGTGGGACCTCCTCAGCACGAACCAACAGACTTTGGGGTACTTGTCTGAGGTTGAGATTTGCACTACAGTCTAAAATAAATCCTTAAGTCTGTGCTATCCGTCACATTTTAATCAGATTTAATGCTCTTGAGCATTTTAAGAATAATTTCTGTCACTTGATTTTAGTACGTATTAGCCTTTAATGCTGAATGGAAGGGGAGCCTTTGCCTCCACATCTGAGGAGAATTCTTGAAAATGTGGAAAAAGCAGTGAAGTCGTGGGACGGAGGTTGCGTCTGATTCTAGGGCAGAATTTTCCTTCTGTGAGGGGTCATTGCCATGGCGCTAATTCTGTTTCGCTGATCTTCCACGGCCAACCGAGATGAAGCTGAAATCTGGGTGTTTTCTGCAGCATCTGCATTTAGATGAAGTATACGGCTTGTTGTCAGTAAGAAATACCGCAGAGCTGGCAGAGTATTTCCAGCTCCTGGATGTTCATTGAAAGAATTACCTGAACAGTAAGTCCTTCTAAAAACCTGATTGGCATTAATGCTCTAAAATTACAGGCCCTGAGTAATGTTTTGAAGAGAGATACAGAGAATGCTACATTGCTTAGGATTTAAAACCAGAGATCACAGACATTACAAATATTGCACTTCAGATGTTACGACAAATGCAGCACTCTGTAATACTAATTAACTAGCAGCTTGGTTAATACGAGTGCTTGGCAATATGCCAAAAAGCTTTCGGATACAGCATATATCACCGTGTCCTCCCTGCTCTATCATGCCCCGGCTGCTCTGGAAGGTTACATGGCCTGGCTACTCCTGCATCAGCTTCTGAAATATGTACGGCTCGGGGGACCATGCAGAGCCACTGAGATGCATTTTCAGCTCACATCGAAGATATTCCTTTCCCCTTCCCCCTTCCATTGCCTCCTTCCCTGTTTGCGAGACAGAAAAAGGTCCAAAAGCCTACGAAACCTGTTTGATTTTACGGTATTATCGTCCTCTGCATCCCAGCAGCACGCAAAGCCACAGGCTTGCTAGTACTGCACAAACATGATAACCGGGTCCTGGCACAACGAGCAGATAATCGACATAGGAAAAACCCAAGCCAGCCATAAAGGAGATCTTTACAGCTGTGCAAGTGAGATGTCAGGAACACAGGGCAAGAGGGGATTTCTGGCTCACTGAAGCTAATTCCGTAGTACTGCAGCAACCTCATCATGTAATCCTTTCCATAAACCGATCGTGCTCCGTGTGAGAAAGCAGGTGGGTTTCTTGCCAATAGTGTCCTCCACATGAGGCTCTTTGCAACCCCCATCCGCTGGTTCACAGCTTTCCTACCGCCCACCTGCAGTTCTTCAGCCTATTCCCATGTTTCTGGTTTGCTGGAAAAGTCCTTTTTCCTCCAGGAAGAGGAAGAAAGACAGAAAATTATGAGCACTTGAACATTGCCTTCTGTGCAGAAATCACAGATGCCCCTTTCATAAATTAGGCCATCTTATTAATACTGTTCTATTAATTCTGAACAGTATCTCTTGTCTGCTACTGTGTTTTAACTGCCTCTGCAACCTGTCTGGGAGCAGCGGGCATTTAAAATAAAATAAATCCTGCTAATTATTGCTCTCAGCTTTGTGCAGACGATGCCTTAGAGCTCACTGTTTTCCAGATCTGCAGTTTTATTGCTTTCTCCGTTACGTGATCGACCTGAGTAAGGACCAGATCATGCTGCTGTTCGACTTGCTGGACCGAAACACGAGGGGGAGGATTTGCTTTAACGAGTTCTACGTGGTGGCGTGCATCCTCCTGTCCCACAAGGTGTGTACCCTGCGGGTCCTGGAGTCGGGACAGGGACATCTGCACCATCCAACACCCCCGTAAAGGGAACCAGCTCACTGCAGCTGATCTTTACTCATGGCATACAAGGGACGGAGAGGATCCCTGGGTCTATACTGCTGCATAGAAAAGGAAACCAGAGAAACGAGCAGTCCCCCTGTTAATATCAACCTTCCTCCTCTGGGATAAATCCACCCCTGAACCTTTTGCAAGGTAGGAACTGTCTAAACACTCCTCCCAGCTCAGGCTGTCCATCTTAGTTCTCCAAAAAACAAGCCCTCGGTTGTGTCTACCTGTGGGGAAGAGAGCAGAGCATCTGTTTTCGCTTGTAGGTGCAGCATGTGCTGATGCCCTTCTTCAGCCTCCCCGGCATCACCTGCAGCCAAGGCTGGGGAAAGACCGGTGCCTTTTCAGGGAAAAGCAGCAAGGACAGCAGGCTGCGGTGGGGGAGAGGGGTGGTAAAGCCAGCGTTACCCCCAGAGCTCAACTTTGCTGTTGGACATGTTCTGCAGCTCCGCTCTGGACCAGACACCCGGCTGAGGGCCAGCGCTCCGGGCTGCTGCCTGCAGGACTTAGGGAGGAAGGAGAGGAGCCAACTGCAGAACGTAGCCCTGCAAGTCATTTGGCACACGGGAGGGATGGGAAAGGACCTCACAAAGCAGTCTTGGAGCTCGGCTGGCTGTCGGTAGCTCTCCCCGGCACAGCCTGAACCCAGCCGGCAACCGCCGTGTGCTCCCGCCTGGCTCCGCAGCAGGAAGCACCAGGATTTTGGTATTTCCTGCAGGCGCGACTAGCGGGAGGTCACCTTTATTCTCTGGACTCGAGCACCAGTTGGTATTCCACGTATTCTTTCCAAGCAGGAAATCAGTGCTTATCATCTGTTTCTAAACCGTTCTGCCCCGAAACAGAACCATCTTGAAAAGCAGTTCATCCACCAGCACGCCCGACCTGCCTTTCAACTGCTGGATGTAGACGGGGATAATATCATTGATTTCAACGAGTTTGAAGCCACAAGGTTTCTCTTCAACATCCAGCAAGAAGAACTTAAGAAGATATTCAAGGACTTTGATATTTCTGGAGGTGAGGTAAAATTAGAGAAATTACAGTCAAAAGATAGGCTGTGAAAATGCCCCTAAATTCAGGGGGGGAAGCAGCCTGCAGCTGCTTCTCACTCAAGCCTGAGTTTTCTTCCTGTTGACTTCAGGAGCGGGTCTTTGGTGACTTAGACACAGTCTGAATTGAAAATGTTTTAACAGTAAGATAGCAACAGGAAGAAATAATTTTTTGGGGGTAAACCAGGCACATTCCTCTGTCTGAGGAGACTCTAATGGGAGGAGGTGGGCAGGACTGGCAGAAGTGCCTTTATTTAAGCCATTTTCGTCTGAGTTTGCTTGTGGCTTCTCATTACTTTCCAAGCTCTCTGCAGTCCATTCTCAGAGCTGCTGGCCGGGGGGTACCTCGGTGGGGTACTCTCGGACTTGAAGCTCCTAGAAACATTACGAGTGCCGTACCTTGGCTTATGCCTGTACCACGGAGATGCCAGTTAAGAGCCCCAGGGGAAGCTCTTTCTCTTCTCTGAGAAATCCCTCATTTTGACCTTAAACCAGCTCCAGGTTCCACAGAGCGGCTGTAGGGATCTCGCCCATCCCTGCCCCATGGCGGGGAGCAGCTCCCTGCAACCAGAAAGGGAACAAAGCTGGTAGCGGGACCTCCCCTCCAGCTCTGCCTTTACACAGTCCTCCTTATGGAGGTGCACGCACCCATCCCTTGCCAATTTGCTTTTGCCACCAGCTCACTTTTGTCCGTGTCTGGACACCGGTGCTCTTTCAGATCCCTCCCTGCTCTGAAGTACTCTCTGATTAACGACCACCTGCAGCTACACTGGTAGGGAATCAGTCATTAATAGACTGTAGACATCTCTTATCTCTGTCACAGCTTCACACCGTCCTCATGACTTCAGCATTTCAGCATGCTCCAGGAGCACATTTTGCAAGACAGCCATTAGTAACCGAGGGAGATCCCTTTTCTTTCTCCTTTCTGCTGCTAGGTTCCCAGGTTATTGTTTTTATTGATAATTCTCCTCCTCTGTGTTCCACCACCAGTATCCTCTTCAGTTATTTGTTACAGGCAGTTGGTGCATCTCTCCTGTAAGCCCTGCAGGGCTCGCAGCCTGTTTCCTGTGTGGTTCAGCGGCGCAGCGAGGTATCAAAGCCTCAGTCCTGCTCGGGGCTCGCAGATAGTTCTCTAATGCCCTGAGAGTAGTTTCCCGGAATAAGCTGTTTCAGCCCCAAGTTGCATTGATCCTGTCCTTTCATCTCGAGGCCGCCTGATTAAAAGCCCACTTTAAGCAGGAGCAGCACGGCTGTGATAGAGCCGTGACGGCACCCCGCTCCCCACTTCCACCCAGCCACACCGTAACCCCAGCTGTTAGGAATCACTCCGACATCTGCAAGTCATTACAAATGGTAGAGAAACAGCCATGTGCCAGGGAGGTGCCCTATTAGCCTGTGACGTGTTTGGGATGAGCCAGAGGCAATCGGTTGAATCCGATTTCTCCTGAGTCAGATGGGAAACTAGAGCAAGTTGGAGAAGGGGACGAGAGCCAGGACTCGGGGTCTTTCCCCAAAATAACTGTTTACCTTGGGCAAGGCTGCCTTGCTGAGCTAGGGATCTATCTCCTCTCCAAAACTAGCAACTGAACTACAGGGAATTCAAGATGTTTGCAGTCTTCTGTATTGACAAACAATAAAAAGAGGAAGGGGATCACGAATAGCCTCCTAGCAGGATCAGCGAGCCTGGACAAGAACCCTTTACCCAGCTGGGAATAACGCAGCCTCGCTTCTCCGTCACCCTGGGTTCAGGCCAGATAGATGTACCAAACTCGTAGAAAGAGAATAAATCAAAGTGCTGCAGTAAAGCAACTGCCTGTTCTGTTTTCTCCATTGCACTGCCCTGCCAAGGCGAGCACCAGAGGCTGGTGTCCGAGGAGGAGGACCGATGCCACTTGGATTTCAGCCTCGTGCCTCACAACTCTCCCCAGGACTGAGCCCGATGCCGGCGTTAGCTTCCCCCCTGCACTACAATAGGTGTGTCGTCTTGGTTTTTTAGAGACAACCTCTTCCCGTCCCCTACGTTACACACGGGTCTAGCGAGCTCCCTCCTCCCCAGCGCTGCCGTTTTGCCACGTTCAGACGCACACGAAGCAAGGCTGGTTTGAAATGGGGCAGACTGGTCTGTGAGGCTGGAGCCACTCACGCTGGCAGCTTCCCCCTCTGCATCCCGCGGGCTCGGGCAGCTCCCTGCACCCGTGCTGCTGCGCTCGTGAGGAACAGCCCAACGACAGGAAACGCTGCTTGCTTTGTTAATGAAACCCCCTAATTAAGTCCATGTGGAGAGAAAGCAAAAGAGGCAGTTTAGTTTCTCTTGCTAAACATCGACTGTTTACCCTCTGGGCACAGCAATCCAGTGAATTTATTTTCCCCTCTCACCTTACACACAGGGCATCACATCATTGAGCCTCCTCCAAACTCGCTGCCATTAGAGAGCTTCCCTAACGAAGCAGCATGGCTGCAGCATAAGGGACTAATTAGAACAGAAAATTCCAGTCTCTGAGTGCCGCCACTGACCTCCCATGAAGTGAGGTTTCGGCACGCCTGTAAGGCGGCATCCCACCTCTCAGACCTTTGCAATTGCTCTGAGTCCAGAGAAAACAAACTACGTAGCTGAAATCCCAACTTTCTGGGATTATTCAGAGAAAGAGAGAACACAACGAACCACTCTTTGCAAAGCTCAGTACCTTTTCCATAAGTTACCTTGATATTTTTAGCCCAGATTTGGAGGGACCAGCCACCCCGAGCTTTCAGCCAGATGCTCCCTACAGCATCCCCAGTGACTCTGGAGTTTCTGCACTGACCAGGGCTGTTATCCCAGTATAAGAAGCAGCAAAATCAGGTCTGCCATTAAAGACCATTTCCCTTAGTGCTGTCTCTGGAGCTCAGCACCAGGCATTAACACAGCACCGGTCCGGCAGGGGCACAGACCGAGCGGGTCGGGTGTGTTGAACAAACTGGGATGCAGCTTTAGCCAGCAGAAAGCAACCAGAGTCTGGCACGGGGCCAGGAGCAAGGGTGCAACATCCACCACAGGGCAGAAACCCCACGCTAGTCATAGCACGTTATGCAACGTCATATAGTGAGCTATAGGTCAATGGAATGTAAATATACGCACAATATAAACATTAATTATGTTATATGTTAATTAGGAATACGTAATATACGTAGCTCTGTAAATCATAGAGTCTTCTCCCCTAAGCTCTAGACTAGACTATTTCGGTTGGAAGGGACCTACAACGATCATCCAGTCCACCTGCCTGACCACTTCAGGGCTGACCAAAAGTTAAAGCAAATTATGAGGGGCATTGTCCAAATGCCTCTTAAACACTGACAGGCTTGGGCCATCGACCACCTCTCTAGGAAGCCTGTTCTAGTGTTTGACCACCCTCATGTAAAGAAATGCTTCCTCATGTCCAGTCTAAACCTCCCCTGGCGCAGCTTTGAACCATTCCCACACATCCATCACTGGATACCAGGGAGATGAGCACCTCCCTCTCCACCCTACAGCTCGTGGGCTGTGAAGCAGCACTCGATTTCACTGCTTGCAGCAGCGACTGAGCAAATTTCAACTCTTGTGCGCTTTTGACCTAGAATCCACGTCCTTTTGGGGTTTTGCTTAGGTCAACAGTCAGCCCAGAGTTCCCCAGTCCACTTCATACACCAGAACGTGCTACAGCTGCAGACCAAAGACAGCTCGGTGTGGGTATGCACACATGCGACAACACGAGACGGACGTCCCTCTTACTTCTTGACCAGGGACCACACTTTGGTCACCTAGAAGGTGGGTAAAGAAAGATCACACGTAGTTTTATAATCCTGGTGGTTGAGGACACCAGCTCTGAGAACTTCTCTGTCGATGCTGGGGAGGTGGAAGCAGGGTTGTCTCATGGGTCAGAACAAATGGCTACAAACAAGCCTTTGTACCTCTTATTTTACATATATATACACACACACAGAAGGGAGTATGTATATATAAAAGAGATTATATATACTCACACATATAAAAGGAATATATACATGTATATGAGAAAAAGTTCCAGGAAAATCACCTGCTTCTTTGTTTATAACTCACATCATAAATTCTACCATGAAATTACCCTAAGATAAAAAGAAAAAAAATTGAAATGTTTAGCTGTGATAACATTAGATCAAAGTGGCCTACAGAAAAATTATTCCTACTCCTCTGATACATGAGGTAGTTAATCAAGACTATAAAAGTGGTGACCTGAATTAAGACACGTCAGTTAATGTAATTATAAGACAATTACACAGATCCATTATTTTGCACTGTTCACCAAGGAGCCAGAAGCACATCTGCAGACGCGGGAGCCGGGAGCAGAGGAGGCTGACGCTGGATGTCTGAGCACATCTCCAGGCGCTGCATTCTCCACGGACTGCACACTTTATTTGCAACATAAAACATTGTCACACACCAAAATTATTACCAAAACATGTCTCTAGGGTATCAGGCAGGTAATGAAAAAGTTGTAGAGCTCCAGCTCAGAATTAAAAGCCCTATTGAAGAAATTTAAAAAGAAAAACAACACTGAGTTTATGTCTTAAGGCATGGCATTTCCAGGATTACTTTTATTTTTTCAATGCAGGGGAAAAAAAAGTTTCTCTTTTTTGTTTTAAATACAGGAAATTTTGTACAGCATTTCCAATAGAAATTCATGATGGTTTGCTCTCAATGGTTAAAAGATCTTCCCTAGGTTAAAAAAAAATAATCACATAATTTAACAGTCTAAAGACAACCTACTTGTGCTTTGCAGTTGATTAAAAAATATGTGCACACACTACTGCGATATGTCAACCAAGAAACAGAGGTACAACATAAAAAAATACATAATGCATTTTAAAAGTTACCTGATGTTCACAGCATCTTTATATTGGCCTAGAATTCTTCACTGACTGGAGGAGCCAGGGAGGGGAAAAAAGTTAAAAAGCATGTTTTACACAACTGGTATATTTGTTTCTAAAAGATTTTATAGAAGTTACAGGGGAAAAAAAAAGGTCACGTCACTGGAATCCCCTCGTCCTTGTTTCACTGTGCGCTGGAGCTGTGTATTTTCTGTGTCAGTACCAAATCTAGCACCGTACCCTACGTAACACGAATGTTTGTTACATGGCACACACAAACAAACCGCATACAAAAAGTTTTACCATAAAAATGAAGATATTTATTCAAGAAGTACAAATTTGATGGTACCAGCCATCTTTGAAAGCCATTACCATGAGGCAGAGAGGACACAAACCAAAGTCTCTTGCTCAGAGCATATGAAAGCAAGTGTCTCACAAATTGCCAGCTAATGCAGTCATTTCAATCATTGCTCAAAAGCCACCTCCACTTGTTAAACATTCCCTGGACTTAAGAGAGGCACAAACAGGGTTTTTAATACAAGACCAGTTAGTTATTTTAATAAAGCCATCAGCTAAAATTTATTTTATTTTAAATTTCCTTAAATTGTCTCCAGCCTTTGACTGGATTCAAATTTCCTAAAGAAAAAAAGGGACTTGGGAACGAGCAGGTGCAGAATTTTTGGAGCTCAAGATGAACTAAAAGTTTTAAGGCAGGAGTCAGGATTTTAAGTTCTCTATTTGCCCCATGGCTCTGATCAAATGGTCTTCATCTGTAAAATATACAAATACAGAGTTCTGCCGGATAAAAACCCAACAAGTGGTCCTGCTTGGAGGGCAGGAACGTTACTTCTTCAGAGAGTCCAGTGGACACGTTTATTAATAGTCTCAAAATCCACGGTAAGAAGCCCGCTGGTTGAAACATCTCATCTTCCAACAATTTGACTTTTGTAGGCTCAGTGGCATGTATCTCCCTTGGAAGGAGAGCTATAGCTCCATCTCCTATGAACAAGAGCAAGACACACGTGGCTACGGAGTATCTAAGCGGATGAAATATGGAAGAGGAGAGCCATTTGCAGAACAGAGCAATCAAAACCACTTTATGAGAAGGAAAAGTCTTAAAGCAGGCAGACTTGTATATACAGTCATTAACCAACAGAAGTGTTTGTAGCTGCAGATATAATAGCAGGACATTCATCTTCTTTGGGAGAAGACAGAAGCACGGTTGCTGGAGAGTTTAACTCAAAGGCTTCCTAGATCTGTTCACTTGCAAGGCAGACCACCAACATCTAGTGGGTTTGAAGCAGATTTTTTTTCTTTTTCCAAGAAAGTTGCAGAGCATACGAAGCTCATCCCCCCACCCAAAGCAAGTTTTCAAAAACGACTTTCTCAAATACCTCTACATCCTACTGCAGGAGGGTGCAAGCTGTCCAAGAGCTGCCAGCCATCATCCAGGAGGGAGTCAGAATCACAAGGGAAGTGGTGAAGGGCAAAGGAAAAAAAGCCCCTTTTTCTAACAGAGACTACTTTCATTTCAACGTAACAGGATCTGAGCAGCGCAGCATAAAAGCCAACAAAAATCTTTTTTTTTTTTTTTAAAATGTAAACATTCTCTGCATAAGGTGCAGGGTCTTGGATGTATTTACAGTGATACAGAAAAGAGTTTGTAAAATAGAGATCAAGAGTCAGAAATGTAGCTACCACTTACGCTTCTGAAGAAGATAGAAATGGAGAAACGTACAGCATTCAATTCCTCAACACTTAAACGGCTAAAATGCTTTCAAAACTCCATGGCGAAAAGCATCCCACCATTGTAACAAACTAAGGGTTTTTTTTAATAGTTTTTCAAAAGTTCTTACATTATTTACTAACAACAGATATATATGCAGAAGCATGTCATACTACAGCAATATTTTATCAATCGGCCATCTGCGTTACCAAAGGTTATGCACATTGCCATGTGTTGCCTTGTTGCTTCAATGAACCCCTCTTTCCTCTCCTCCCCAAAGCAACTTAGGAACTTTCTGTGAAAGGCAAAGAGGAGCTGGGGTTTTGTTTGGTTGCTCCTGGGGTGAGTTTTTTTTTGTTGTTGTTTTTACTACTACTTTTAGCATTTTAGCATAGTATTAAAAAACCCAACTTACTACACTGCTGACTCGCATCATTTAGTTTTCCAAAATATTTCCCAGATTCAGAGAAGTAAAGGCTTTCAGAAAACAAAAAAAAGTTTTCGCAGTGCAGCTATTCCAAGCTGTGTTTTCTGCAGAGGACACCGATAAACCGTGATGCACAAAGGGTCAAGGTGGTCAATGAAAACCTGTGGGAGCCGGGTGCTCACTTGGTTGTGGAAGACGACCCTGAGCATCCTTCTGCAGGGCACCGAGCAACGTACCTACAGCATCTGCGGCTCTTCTGGAGCTCCCTCGCCCCAGCAGACCACGTGTGTTCATGCCTCTCTGCCTTTCAAGCTGTTCAGGAGTGTGGATTTTCACTAGGTTATTACTTCTGGGTCAGGCAGAAGCAACAATAGAGAGTATAAAAATTTGAATCACGTCAAACAGTCCTGTCACTAACATGGTAAAAAATGTCATCTACTGGCATCAGTTCATAGCCAGAGCTAATCAGGAATGACACAAAGGGCTGATGGGTCTAACAAATAAAAAATATCCTATTACTCCTCACTTGTCTGCGCTTGGCATTGCACTTCACGGCTGCATGCATTACAAAAGCCATTGCATTACTTTGTTTCTAACCAAGCCACCGCAGAGCGTGGGCAGCACGCCAACCAGCACGCCAAAACCCAGCCCAGGCCCTGTTGCCAGGGACGTGCAGCTCAACGTGCACCCACGCTGCAAAATGAAGGTGCGCACACCAGCGGGCTGCTTCTATCTATCCCCCCCCCGTGAGCAGCCACTTGCGTCGGCCACACAGACCTGCACCGGTCCTGCCTTCTCCCCGGGGCGGCCAGCTGAACAGCGCTTTGGTACTTTGTTAGTCTCACTTCAGCCATGCCTACTCTGCTCTGCAATTAAACCAGCCTTACCTCCCTCCCTCCTCCAGGCACCCGGGGAGCCCTGCTCTGCCCTGGGAACCCGCACGGGAGCCCCAGCCTGGTGTCCTGCACTGGCGTTTGCACCACAGACCATCTCGTAGGACAAAACCAAGGCATTTCGGAAACAGAAACGACTGTTCTCTCAATGGGTATTGCAACTCTAGTTATATACATGGGATATGTTAGTCAACATGCTGTATGCCTGTATGCCTTCATTACCGATTTTTTTTTAATATATATATTTTTTTTTTTTTTGAAACTTAGAATTCTTTCCTAATACAAATCTTGTAAAATTTGTTTCCAGCAGGGTATGTGCTTAGCACATCTGTCATTTTATACAGAAGAGGTTGAAAAATCTTCACTTTCACCTAGAAAAGCATTTTACTATTGAATTTTTTCAGTTTTAGGTATGTGCTTAAGGGACAGGAGAGGAGAAGAGGCTGTTAGAGAACAGAGTATTTTCATGAACCAATTCTCTGTTCTACTCAAAGCCCACTGGCAACATGGCCTTCAGATCATCACCTTGCTCCCCGACATAAAAACAATTAATATAGAAGATGGTAATCTATTATGGCATAATAAAACTGAATCTTTTCCAACTAAGAGGAGGGAGAGGGAAAGAAGGAGCTCTCCCAGCCCCTACACGCGGTAATCTCAAAAACAGGACATGGTGACAATTGCCCAAATGAAAATAGGAAAAGGAAACAAAAATCAACAAAATGTTCCTACAAAAAAAAGTAGTGTTTTAGTGTTCACAGTTACAGAACTGTCACCCTGGTTTGCTCCTCCTTAATCTATCACAATTTCCTCCCTTCCAGAAGGGACTGCAGGGAAATTACGTCTTAAAGACCATTTATGCAGAGATGTAAGTTATGCCTTACAAGACAAGTGGTGTCTTCCTGGCATGAAACCATCCATTGCCCAGCGAAAATCCAAGAGATTTTTGAATTGTTTATAGATCAAATATTTTTTTCCCCTCTGGAATGCAAAAGTTCTGGCTACAAAAACCCAGTATAGTAAATCATATTTGTCTTAAAAAACCTCCACAATAGAAAACTTTTGTTATAGATTAGTATTTATCAGCTTTGATTTCATCTTTAAAAAAAAAAAAGAAAAAAGAAAACCAAGTCACTTTGGTGTTTATGAGAACAGGGAACTAATTTTTCTTTGCACAGGGGCTAAAGGAGCTGTCAGAAAACCATAGGCTTAATACAACAGGGACAATACAATATGGGGACCAAAAAGAAAGCTATATTTATTTGGGGTAGGGTGGGAAATGCATATAAAATGTGGATCTGTTTTCCAACCATCAATGTAAATTCTGCACCTGCTTCCACCTGCTGGGAAAAACTCGATGTTGTACAAGCGACCTCTGCTCATTCTGGCTCTATGCTGACACTCGCGGAGCAAGAACTTCCTTTGAGTCCGAGAAACTGGGTTCTATGGAATTAATGAAGGAGCAAAAGTAATAAGTTTAAAATTGTCAATGTAACCCACCAGTTTCACTGGTAGATGAGAAAGAGCTGGGACAACTGTAGCTTTAGACCATTGATTCAGAGAGGGAAGACGGAAACCAATAAAAATATACTATTCATACCCAAATAGCACATTTGACTTTGGAAGAAATGAAGTCATTTCAATGATGGCTGAAAAAACAAGCAAACTAGAAGTCATGTTTGAAAGGAACAGGGCATTTGATCTCGACCAAAGGCATTACCAGACAGGGGTGCAGAGCAGCCAAAGGAACACAGAGAGCATCGCTAACTCAGGGAACAAGCAATTAGATTCCCACCCCCCACCCCCAAAATACGCTCCGATTCAGATTTTTGAGACTACAAAAGGATTTGTCATTTGCCAAAAGGGCTCCTCTTACATTCTGAAGGGAAAGCACTGGCTCTGCAACTCCACTGTCACCGCTCTGGGCCGTGGGTGCGTGTCGGTGAGGATACCTCCAGTTGTCCTGGCTGGAGAGTCACCAGAGCTAGCTTCAAATGACACTCACATCAAAAGCTGAAAATCGTGTGCTGTCGTGTCCTCCTTACCATTTTCCATGCTTTGTGCCCTCTAGAAACCGAGCAGGGGAAGTTGCAATCCATTGCATCTGGGTGTAACTGCAGTTTAACCTGCACCTATAACACCGGTGCCATTTGACCTAGGTGAGGCACTAACGCTTCAGCGCAGACCAGCGCATCACTCAGCTAGCCTGATAAAAATTTGTTTTAATGTTCTGAGTGAGATACAGTAATTTGGCAGGCACGTACTCAGGTGCCGGTGAGCCAGTAAACTTCAGGCTAAGTCAGTCTTGTAGCAAGTAAGTTTACAGTACAGTACGTGAGAGTATATATTGACTAAGTTATTGCCTAAGGTTCCCAGCTCGGGAGCCAGCAATGGCACAGGACTGCGTTGCCATCTTGGAATGTACAATTGCTTGGTCTGAGCATCGCCAGGAGCCACCCGCGCAGGACTGAGACCGAGCCCCCAGCCCAGCTCCGCAGTGCCTGGGCAAAGCAGGCAAGTTAGGTCAAACCAGAAAGGATCCCCGTCAACACGCAGCGCGGGACCTACCCAGAGTAGCTGCGATTCTTGCATGAACTGTATGTGGTGCTGATACGAAATTTTACAAATTGATTAATTTTTTAATTTTTGTTTTTTTAAATAAAAGTGCTCTCTGTTGCTCTGGCTCCATGGATAACGACACCACCTACAGTTTCAAGAATCATTACCTTTTTTTATTAAGTGTACTACAATCTCTTCCCTCCTTCCTTGTACCTTCTCCCTTCCCCTTCCTGCTCCTTCCTTTACCCTTGCCCTGTCTTGCTTGCTGTTGTGTTAAATATGAGATCAGGCAACCCCCAAAGGCCAGTTTACATTTTTATGTTTTGTTTTTGCAGATCTCCATCACAGATGGAATTTTTGCTGGTCATTTCTTGGAACCAATCCATTAGCAGGACAAACCAAAAGAAGAGAGGGCAGTGAAAACAAACCCCATGACAGAGACGGAGGAAAGAAGAATCAATAAACAAGCAGAAATCAGTTTTCCACCGGGGTGGGATTTGCTAAGGGCTGGCTCACGATGACTTGCACCACGTAGTCTTTTGGGATTTTCAGCTCCTCCAGTTTCATTTTGTCTGCCAGCGGCCTGCCCGAGAAGAACCAGCGCTGGCTGCCCGGCTCCACTCCCTCCACTGCGTGCAGCCGCCTCTTCATGTGGTACACCGTGTCCATGCTGCGGACCATCAGTTTGAGGTCTTTGCCTGTGGACAGGCGCAAACGAAGCTGGCATTCGTGCCCTGAATTGGGTGGGGGATCAGGAATATCCAGAGTCTCCAGGTCACCCTTCTCCTCTATCATGTTGATAGGTGGGGCGAGGCAGTAGACGGGAAGCTGGTACCGGTTGCCCAGTTCATCGTAACACTCTGTAAGAGCACCTTTAGGAGATAAGAGGGAAAAAAAATGAATACGAATGCATTTCACATTTAACATTGAAGCGGTCACGCTCAGAAGAGCTGACCCCGCTGTTAAACCACCTGAACAATGAGGTCGATTCAGGCTTTAAAGGATTGATACAAAAAATCTGAAGTTTTCATTAAAAATTGCTTCACCTTGTTTTCATATGGAAACTTGGGGTTGACTTAAAAGCCCCCCCTAAAAGTCAAACGCACCTCTCCCTCCAGATAAACCAGGATAAACTTCAAAAGCAGCAGGAAGGAAGAGACGAGGGAGGACGATGTTCTCCCCATGTCTTGTTTAAAAGAGGAGCATTTCACCAGCAGCACGGCCTGAGGTTCAGGGCACGCGTGCACCCAGAAAATGCCACTTGGAGGAATTACACGATCCTGAACGTGAGCTCTGAAAAGCCAAAATGGCAAAGTCCAAAGGCCTTTGAAAGAAAGATTTTGTAACTTCTCAAACATTCAAAAATTGCTGAAACGGTTTCATATAGGACTCATGTTTTAGCAAGCACTGCCAGAACAAACACGACCACCCAAGTCAGACAACTCTGCGGCTCCGTATGGAGCACGGTGTCACCGCCACAGCAACGATACCCAGCACAGACTTTACATTTGCACAGCGTCTGTAACTCCCATATTCAAAGCCCTGAAGTTTCAGGAGGGATTTTTATTTCCCTAGACTCCCAAGAGGTTCCTTGGGATAATCTGGATGTTCGTGTTAAAGCGGACCGGGCAGCGGTGTGTGTACGGCATTCCTTCTTATCAAAATGGTACAACGCGCACAGAACAGCTCAAGAATTGTAACACTGAACTTACAAATGCAAGCTGACTTTTTCACAGTATGAGACATGCTTTATAAAGGTATTTCAAGAACTACCCTGGAAAAACAGCAGCACATTTTTCATAATGTTTTAAGAGTTAAAGTAAGAGAAGGCTGAAAGCAGAGTCCTGCTGCATACAGCGCACGTCACCCCTTGCAGCAAGCCAGGGAGCCAAGATGCAGAGGAAGCTGCATCCTAAATCGCAGCCGAAATCCCTTCCCACTGTGGTTAAAAAACCCCAGATATTCACACTCCAAGCAAACGCTTCTCCCCTGTTTTGAATTTACCTGCTACAACAAATTTCCACATTTTTGCCCCTAGAGGGGGTACATTCACTTGCAAGATTACCCATCCTTTTGTAGTTGGAAATGTTTGAAGAAGAGCCAAGTCCTTGAGCTACAGAATATTTAAAAAACTCTTTGACTCGGCAGTTCTGCACACAACACCCAACTGCTCCTTGTTAGAAACTAAAGGTGGTTTTTTTAGTTGGAGGTTTTTTCATGCTGACAGTGAGTTGTCTTAAACTTTGCTGTTTGATCAGCAAAATTACTGCAATATAAAATTATAATTTGGGGACATACTGTGTCACTCAGCCCACTGTGACAGCAGCATCTTGTGCTGGAAATCTTTCTTTTAGACAGAAGGCCCCCTTTTTTAAGGATAATTTGTGTTGATGAAAACACACAGAGGAAATCTTTGGCTAAAAGATCAATGTTTAGGTGCAGTTGCTTTTGAGACTTTTCTGTTTGTAGGCTGCTATGCCCTGAGATTTATTGAGAAAACAAAACAAAAAGGGGAAATCCAGAAAATATAGTTATTCAACTCATTACAGTCTTGTATCGTTTATGAATCCCAGAGCAAACCAGCTTTTATCAAAACTGTATTGGATCCATACCTTTCACGGTACTTTGTCTGTGATTTACAGAGCAAGGCCTGAAGCTCCCGTACTTCAGTTTTGTTTTACAATGTTCATTTCATTCTGTACGCCTGATCTATTTAGTAAATGTCACAGTACTAAATTCTGGATCACAGTTCATAGAAACAAGTAGATGTAGTTTGCTGCTAAAAAAAAGAAAAATCCAAACTTCAACAGCCTTTAAATTCAGCAAGAGCAACTAAACTTGTATCTTTCTTTAAAAGCTCCTATTTTAGAATAGCATATCAAAGAGTTAATTTTAAATACAATGGGGTAAGCTTGCTAAAGAATTTCTTTATCATTTATATCCTTGCCCAGCTGAACTAACATCAAGGTCAAAGCATATGCTATAAACACCAACTTGCTTAATCATAATCAGATAAGCAATATTAAAAAAATCCTCTGAAACACCAGCTAACTTGGAGGTCTGTGTTTAAAAAAAAAAAAAAAGAAAAAAAAGAAAAAAGACACAGTAGAGGAAACCTCTTGCTGATAGAAACTGCACAGTCCCATCCCAGACTGAGAAACTCTTTATGACAAATTGTTAATATAACAACAGGTTACCATAAACCTCACCGGTAATCCCATTCTTCCACTTGTACTGGTAAAAACATCTCTAAGACTCTCAAGTCCTATTACGTACCACTCAATGACTCTCAAGACTGGATATATTGATTAAAGCACAGAAGACGACTATTGTGAGCAGAAGAGACTTTACGACGGCACCACCTCCTCACCAGCACACCGCGCCTGCCGAAGGCCAAGCCGGAGCTCCAGGGAGGAGACGGGGAGGTGTTGGTCCTCACCTCCAAAGAGACATGGAGCTGTGCACACACAGCCTGGTCCTCTTCAGCCAGCTAATTCCCGCTGGGCTTTACGAGGCTTTCAGTGAAGTGATCTTTGGAGAGGGTCAGGCTCTGCTACAAGCTTCAAGATGTCATAAGCAGCAACAAACTCAAAGGCAGAGCGTGAAGGGCTGTCAGGTTGGTGGGAGCTCAGAAGTGAAACGATGGCTGAATGCGTTAACCAAAGGCGCGGTGAGTTTGGAGCTGTTTTAAGCGATGCCGAAAAACACAAGTTAATCAGAGAGGAAGACAGAAAGTGGTTGAATTACCCGCAGCCACCACGGCAAGGCCTATCTCACCAGCCAGATGGCAGCTCTTCACCGAGGCACTCGCTGCAGCGTCCCTTACGCAGCGCAAAGCACGCAGGAAATTAAACACCCGAACTACAAAGCCCTTCGTCATTTTGCTGTTATAATTGAAAACCATGTTTCTGATCCTTCCTGCAAGATACATTGGGCCACAGAAGTTATTCAGCAGGAAGAGGCATTAAAAGAATGTCAAAAACACAGAGAAAAAAAAAAATAATTCTGGGGGGGTGTTTCCCCGTTACCTAGGCAACAAGCGTCCTCACCAGCCAGTTACGGCATAGGAAGGATGCAGCCCCCCGTAAACCGGAGAAGGAAAAAGCAACGCAAAGAGAGGTTTCGCCGTTCAGGCAGGCAGCCCTGCGCCCTCCCGGCCAGCGCCGCACTCCACCAGCGGGCAGGTGCTCGGAGCCGCGCGAGGACAGGCTTCCCCTTCCCTGCTTCCCCTTCCTTCCCCAGACGCTGCAGCTGGATGCTGCATCCGGCAACCAGACCAGGTTCAGACGCCAAAGCCTAGGGGGTGAGTCAGTACTTTGAATTTTCACTGCTGGATCATACAAAGAAACCACGTAGAAGGGGCAGATTTCAGGAAGAAAGCAGCAGAGAGGACGGGTGGCAGGCGTGCAGGTCTAGGCGAAGGATTCTGAACTGGACATGAAAGACCAAGATATTATAAAAAGATCTTACAACAACATTGAGGAGAGGACAAATTAAGCTTATGAATACTTCATATACTTGAGTATTCTTTCTGTATTTAAATACTCCTTTAGATGTTGACATGACTTTAATAAACTCAGACACAAAACATCCTGGTAGCAACCTGAAGAACTGCCTTTGAGTAAAGCCAATGACTGAACCAACAAACCCACCCACCCAAACCTTAATCCTCTCCGACTTTCTATCATTCAGAATTAAGGTGCCATGGCACGTGATCTAAGGAGTGCTTTGAGGATCTCATTGACCAATTCATTACTCTGAGATTCCCCGTTAAAGACTTACACTGTCAAGCAAGCTCTAGAGTCATTCAGTATCGATGCTCCAACACAGTTATGGAGTTAACCTTATAGGCTTGATTCAAGTCAGACGGAACAGAAGATTCAATGCTAGAACCACAGCGGATGGGATTATTTTAATATTTCAAAAGTAGTATCAATGTGAAGACTAGAGAATTCTGGAAGGAGCTGCGAGGCAGAGCTTCTTGTTGGTCGTTATCCAGGTGGGAGACAGCTTGAGAGTTTTGGGCAGAAAAATAAGCAGATGTGATCATCAAGCATACAGAATTGAAACATATTGAAATGAATTGCCCTAATAGCCCTGCAGGCCACAAAACTTTGTTTTATTGAGATTATTAGGATGAAGATATTTCTGTGGATTGGTAAGGGAAAACACTAAAAAAGAACTAGTTGAGATACTGCTTCCACCCCTAAGCAGTTCAGAGTTTGGACTTGCTTGTCCTTCCACACATGAAAGGACGAACAATTTATGAGACCTAAATGACACAACGGTAAACTTTTGCAATCAGGCGTATATGACCACACTCATCCGAAAACATAAAAAGTTTTAATGCATTTTGGCATTTCTTTAAAGCTGCATACCATTCTCTTCAGAAAAAGCAGCAAATTTCTTGTTTTCTGTTCATGACGTGCCTTCTATTTCTTTAAGATTTCGAGCAGCTTTGAGGAGGATTGCTCATTAACGCCCAGAACTTAAAAACCGAGCAGATTTCCATCTCTTCTTCCCTTCCCCCAGACAGACTTGCTGCAGGAAAAAAAATTAAGACGACACAAACCAAAATCTAGCATTGCAATGAGACTAGCTAATTTAAGGAGCTCAAGTGTCTGTGTATAACACATTTGCCCAAGGAACAGCTGGTTCATTTGTTTTTCTTACTGAAAAGCTCCATTCCAAACCCAAGCTGAGCCTGGATTGCTGAATAAATTGGCAATAGTAGAGCTTTTACCTGTAGACTATTGGTTCGAATCCAATATAGGTCACTAATGCCTGAAACTCATTATGAGCATCAGAAAACAAGTGGGTCTTCTTCTGGGTCCTACAGTACAACAATTCCTAGAGAGCAATGACTGAGGCAGAAAAGCTGAACTATCTCTTCATCTTTATTAGTCGCTGATTCCAGGTCATGGCTGGGAAACACAGGATCTTATACGAAAAAAAAATGTGTACTGACGTCAACGGCATGCGAGAGTGGTGAAGGGTGACTTTGCTCAGTACATGAACAGGATTGAGACAAACAAGTGAAAACATGCAGTGCTTGTTCCAGTTCACCTACATCCATCACAAACTGGGAGGAGTTAAAAGAAAAAAAAGCTCTTTCACATTAAACCCTATATAACTTAATAACGACTGAAACGGCTTAATGCTGCAGTTAACAACTGTAGCTCTCCCATTTTCTGGAGGGCAATGCGTGGGAGTACTCATGCAAGCCTGTGCCTTGCACCACATAGGGAAAACAATAAACTGGCTATAATCATTAATGGTGTGGATGAAGCACTTGATAATAAACCACATATATAAGCCCCCTCCCATGCTTCTTCCACACTAAACTTCCATGGGCTATGCAAATTTAAACTACCATAAAGCTACTGTACAAAGCCTTTATAAAGGTACAAGTTTGTCTCCTAAGCCACAGCACAACTGCTCACACAACACAGCTCTGCTTTCATCCTCAGCCTCCCTTTATAATAAAGAACTTACTCCAGCTCCTTAAAGAATGGGTTTTGTAGATAATAAGTGTTACACATTTAATAATTCTCATTTTAAATTCACTGAAAAACAGCTCTTCCATTATGGGAACATTATCGGTCTGGCTCTTCCCCACAACGGAGAACGACTCCCAGAGCCAGCAGGAGATCCCAGTGCTTCAGGAGCTGCTTGGTGAGCAGGGACCAGCTCACTCCCGCCTGCGGCAACTGGCACAAGACAGGCTGGAATTGTGCTTAGTGCATTACAACAAGGGAAAGGAAGAGAAAATTAAGACACTCTGCTACTGCCTTTGTAATCCTCCCACCCCGTTCTTTGGCAGGAGAACTAGCTCATAGCTGGTTCACTGAATGAGCTATCGCACTGCTCATGCTCATCTCCTAGCTTGGATGTTCTTCAGAAAACCCGGCTCACCCGGGCTCCAAGATTGCCGATAAAATAACGTACACTCAGCTGTCTGAAAAGGCTCTGCAAGGCAATAACCTGAGACACACTTGCAGCAGAAGGTTGGACTAGACAGCCTCTTGAGGCCCCTTCCAACCTGAATGATCCTAACTGGCTGCTTTTGCTGTAGTAATACTCTGAAGAGCAGATCTCAGTATCTAGCCAAAGATCCCCCATGTGTATCTAAGTCACCCTGCTTCAAACTAAGCACACCTTACCCTAGTGCGGGGCAGGTTTGCGAATCAGGCTGGCGATCTCATGCGTAAACCATTCTTAAAACCAGTTTTGCAACTCACGCCTGCACAGGGGAGGAAAACCCAAACCGCTATCACCGAATCAGCGGCGCCTGGTACCTACTGAAACCACAGGGCAGCAGTACTGCAGAGAGCGAAGCTTGCGCTCTGGGATGGCATCGCCTGAACGCTCACCTGCCAAAGAAACCGAGATGCATCTGAACAGCGAAGCGAGACAAGGGGTTTGTGCAGCTCCTTCTGCACTGATTGCTGGCTAAGAGGGACGTGCCATCATCACCCAGCCTGAGGTATGTCTCGTCCATGTGTTGTAACTGAAAGCCAATCTGCCTGCATGCCATTGCTACCTATGTTTGTTAGAAAGCTTTGGTTTGGGTTGGAATTTGGCGAGGGGGGGGGCAGGGAAGCAGCAGGGGGGGTTTATTTTGGGAAAAGGCTGGTGCAGATATGCAAGGTGCATCGCTGGGCACGGTGATCCTCTCCCTTTATCACAGCAGAGCACCAGCATCAGTTAATTCATTAGCACTAATTAACTAGGCTGAAGGTGAAAGATAATTAAGATTAACAGAGTCTTCTGAAAGACAGAAATTTCTGCACTAGATAAGCAAGCCACTTTTCTTCGAATTTTAGCCGCAGTTAGTTGGTGTGCATCCCTTACTGTCCCCCTGTGCTGGAGGGGGGGAGAGCAGGGCAGGGAGAAGAGAGGGATTAGCTGCCCTGGGAGGATGGACAAGTAGGGAGAGAATGATTTGGGAAGGAGAATGCTTGTGGGAAAGGGGGGCTCAAGGCCCTGAACCAAGTCCCGCAAAATTCCTCTTAAAAATCCTCACTAATGCCAACAGCAGCAGTGGCAATCCTGTCAGAAGAACTGGGATCTGCAGCTCCACTGTGCTCGTCTGCCAGAGAAAGAGGGGAAGCCAGGGAAGAGGGGACCTATGCCAGAATGCTCAAAACTTGACAGCGGTGTAACTTACTGAACAGAGCTAATTCTTCCTTAATCCTGTTTTACAAGAGCACAAATACCTACAGTCTATGCAGTTCATTGGCTTTTCATCTGCTCTGGTTGTGGCAGACAACCAGACACCCATCAGGCTGGTACACACCTGTAATCCACAGCATGGCTAAGGACTGCCAGTTACTAGACCAGGATATGAATAACATCTATGAACTAAACAATGCAAGAACATAGTGAATTTTAACCACAACCATGGGTTCAGATGCTGGTTAACCAATCACCCAGTCATGGCAGCCTTTATGACAAGTTTCCCCTTCCCTCTCCTTACAGGCTTTTGTCATGATAAAAACTCTAGAACAATCCGATTCATCAGTGAGTTGTTCTTTACCCAAACGAGGTTTGATAGAGAAAGTCAATTATGTATCAATGCTCGGTAGTTGTCGTGTTAGCAATACCATATGTACTGCCACTTCTATATCACTCTGTAAAACTTGGATCTAATATTGCAAGAAGGTAACAGCTTCCAAGAAACATTACATCAGGGTTCAAAGATGACAAGTCTTTTCACTAATGAAGTATTCATGTACTATTCTGCTTCGCATGTCATTAAAATAGATGCCTGTCTAGACAGTCTTCTTAGATAAAAATAAAAAAAAAAATCTGGTTGGTGAAAGAGGTTTTCGGTATACCCTCTTCATTTACATTTGCTGTTCTCCATTATCCATCTTCTCAAAGGGGGAGGGGGGATTTGGAGAAAAAAAAGAAAGCATAGTACCACAATCCTCTGAGCCTGCACCATATCCCTCCATGGATGGCTAACTTGGCAATGTTTAAAGTGACCAGGTTATCTGTTCAGTGTGAGGATGCACAGAAGCTGAACTCAGACTTATAGAAGTTGTCACTGCCTTTGTTACCACTGAATTTTTAACTAGTCTGTTGTTCCCGTGAACCCAGAGTGAATACCTACCACTCAGCATCCAAAATCCTATGACTCACACGGTTAAAATGGAAAACCAAATGAGAGGTTAACAATAGCATTTTATACAACTGATAGAGATTTTCCTTTTTCTTGCCAACCACAAAAACTTAAGCGGTTTTTGCTTTCTTTGGAGGTCTACAGAGCTTTTCCTCTGCTCTCCTAAAACAGACTTGTAAAAGTCTCCTTCTGATGCAGAAGTCATGAATGTTTGACTATGATGTTGCAGAAAGGCCACCATAAAACATAGCATACTGGCTCTTGAGGTACAAACGCTTTATTCTTTCACAAAACAGGAGACGAGAAGATGCCATTTGGACTGCAGAAGTTCCGTTAATCCTAAAGTAGACCCCTACGTTTACAAAGACTCCATCACCCTATGAAACGCAACAGGCTTTGCGAGCACTGTTTTTGGTGAGCAGAGAAAAAAGTCTTCATCCATTACAGTGGGACTTTTTATGTAATAACCATATACAAAACATAACTATTCAGTCTCACTTTCCTAATATGACAGACTACTTTGCTATTTCCAGTTACTTTTGGAAGACAAAGTAACTACTATGCTATTTGCATTTTACTTTAAGAGGATTATCCTTTAGCTAAGATCAGCAGGACACTAGTGATCAACACTGTGGACCACTACATCATCCAACAAATACGCCAGAGCCTGCTGCACTCCTTTCCAAATAGGACAAAAGACAAAGATAAAGTTATCTTTGCTCGAGATTAATCTCATTAAGTACAATCCACTTGTCCTTAACCGCTTGTTCTACCTTGGACTGACTCTTGTAGCCACCCCAAGAAAAAGCATGTCCTTTTGCTTCTCAGGTGGCGAAGGCACGGTCTGACCACGCTAAGAAGTCCTGCCCTACGCAGGGAGGTTCAGTTAGCAACCAGTGACTGCAGTCGCTGCAGTGCTCCATCTCCATTGCATGACCAGTGCGCTTAACCTTCGAACAATCCCCTGCCCACCACAATGCCCTCTCTGGGCAGCAAAATGGTGTTTGAGACTCAGTTTAATCCAAGCTAGAACTGGATATGGGTAGAAATTCAGCTCAAGACAGCACTTATAGCTTCAGTTAACACAGCAGTGGAGACAACCCCTTAGACCGAACACAAAAGCCAATGTTGGCTTTTATGGAGTGCGGAGAAGTCCCACATCAGTTTGCAATGAGAAAAGGATGTGGAAAACTCCTACCTTCTATGAGGGAACAACAACCCTCCCCTCGACCTACCTATATACAAGAGGGGATAGAAACAAAGCACAGAATGACCTAGACAAAAGTTTGCCCTGATCATTTTTCTCTTACTGCTCCCAAACTTGCTTGTATCCCTGTGTTGACATTCAAAGACCTGTTAATGAGCATGGAAGTCATTCATTTGCATGTTCAGTCTCCAAGGATAACCAGCAAAAATGTTAAAGGCTCCAGGGAGGTCAAGCAAACTGACACAATCCCACATTAATACCTACGTCCTAAAATAAAACTACGACACAAGGCTGTTTAAAAAGGTGGGGGCGGAGAGGATTACAGAAGGTTGCAGGAAAGATGTGAAGCAACAGGAGCCTGCAGTATTGCTTTATCCCATGTAGTGTGCTCTTCACCTCTAGGATGCTGTTCCTTCAGAGTTACCTTATTTATAATAACAAAGAAAAAAATGTATTGATTAAGCATAAACGTAGAAGATTGCATGTTAGTCAGAGCTACATCGCGCCCTAAACGTGCACCTAGCAGAGGCTTTGGGGATCTGCACAGACGGTGAGAACCCAGACAGGTTAAAAATTCAAGGCCTTGCTGCAGCTATGACCTTCCACAAAAAACTTGCGTGATCGCTATGGAACAAATAAAGGCAGCTCTGAGATTTCATGATTTCTGTATAACGACTAATAGTCAAAATGTGTATGGAAAGACACACTTTATTTTGTTGCAAGTTTTTTTTGCAATAACACTACAAAACAAACATTGCTTACTCCATACTAGGCTTTGCATTAGGCTCAGACGTATATCAGCAAAAAAGGAAAGCCCACTCCGCCTCTCAGTGATAACTGTCAGCAAAAAGCAACTACCAGCTCTAGGTCTGAACAAACTCAGCCTCTTTCAAGTTATGATTTAGAAGTCCCTTCTTATTTTAACCTTTTCAAGCTATACTATCACAAGGCACTCTAGTGCTAAGGAAAAAAAATGAATTTCTTAGAAATTAGTATTTTTCCCCTTACTGGCAAATCTGGATTTCACCAGATGAAGCCAGTGTCTATCACATGCTTTCATCAGGCTCCAATGCACCCTTAGCAGCCTGCTAAGTCTGCTAAGTGCTGAAGATATTCAGGAGTTTTCTCCTCCATTTCCAGAGGTGAATCTGTTCTGTAACACATTCACTGAAGTCCAGTAATGACTTGAAGTTACCATCCCAAGGTATTTATTGAAAGAGGTTGTGGAGGATTTAAAAGTACTACAATACCTCCTTTTGGCTCACTACCAGGCTAGCGAGTACTGCCCGGGCTCTCTGTAACGCACCCAGGTACGACCTTCCTCAGCCATTACCTGGTCCTGAAAAGTTGCGCTAGGGAGAAGCCTTCTCCTGCGACTATCTTGCCTTGGTCTTGCAGAAGTTACCATCTTCCTATTATTTAAATACCTGAAGCCAAAACAGGGAATAACGACAAATGTCATGGCCGCTGTCAACTGGAGATCGTGGAGGAGGAGCAGGGTGCATCCATGGGCAAGGAGCAAGCGAGACACCCAGGTCTAGCTGAGCTCCTCATTTACCGAACCAAGGCACTCTGAAGGACACCAGTTCCTTCAGGAACACCAATTTTAGGGCAAAACACTCTGTGTCAATTACAGAAGCAAGCAATACCACCTCTGCAGATCACCTTTTCACACAGAAGGCAGCGTCTAGGACGCTCTCATTGGCTTACACTGAAATTTTCAATAAGGAATACATTTTAAACACTTCATATTTCTTTTTCTCATTTTACTAGCAGACAGCAAGGCAGATGAAGCAGATACCCAGTTTCACCGCTGTAAGCAGCCAATGATGGAATAAATGTCCACTCCTGTGAAGTATCTAATAAACTAGACATCATGTCCTGACCACTATCAGATACCAGAGGAATATTATTCACTTAAAACAGACATACTCCCGTCTGGAAGATCTGCAACATGCTGATCAACAAGCAGTCTGCCGCTTCTTATATGAAGAATTTGAGATGTTCTTTTGTCATGAGTCCGGGTTTATTTTGAGCATTTAATGGCCATCATGTAGAGTCAGTCTTGGTTTGTGGTGGGGTTTTTTTATTTGTTTGTTTTTGGGTTTCGTTTTGTTTTTTCCCCTTAAAGGAGTTAGCTGCACCCTCTTGGTCACACATTAATGGTTAAAAAAAACCCCTGCAGTTCTGAAAACAGTGTTGTACAGTCGTCCTCATCGCACCAGAAAAGGCAAATTGAAACCAAAGACAGGAAACAGACGGGCATATGCTACCAGGGGAAGAGACTTGAGAACGAGTCCAAGCAATTATGTTGATGAAGCTCCTCAAAATACCTTTAAAAAAAAGAGCAGCCGTTAAAAATATTTAAGGAAAACAACTGTAGGATGTAGCCATAAGTGGGTTTTTATTTGAAGGGTTGATAGTTTCTAACCTGCACTTAGATATATAAATATTTCAGCCAGCCATAACTGCTTTACACCCTGATGATTTGATTCAACACTCCATTTGAAGAAAACATGGAAATCCAGCGTCCCTCAGAAAGGATG
The DNA here is from genome assembly GCF_964195595.1 of Calonectris borealis. Taxonomy (NCBI): domain Eukaryota; kingdom Metazoa; phylum Chordata; class Aves; order Procellariiformes; family Procellariidae; genus Calonectris; species Calonectris borealis. The sequence continues at coordinate 16,347,952 of NC_134326.1, forward strand.
TTGTGCATCTATTTTAAAAATATTAATCACAGCAGAAATGACGGAGAGCATCATCTTAATTGCAGCTCCGGACTGAAGAGGTTTTTGAGAAAATAGACTCTGTTTCAAGGTTAAGAGGAGTCCAGTGAAGCACAACAGTGTAAGGCGTCCTTCGCTAGCGCCAACGTGCTGCACCCCGGACGGCAGAGAGAGCTTGTACCATTCCCACGGAAAACACCCGACACGAGCCAGCAGCCACAGAATCACACACGTCCCAGTGCTGCAAGCACTAATGAAGGCTACAAGGGGGTAAGGAAATTAAAGCAATTCCCAAATACGGATGGGTCTTCTCACCATCTTCCACAATAGCCCTTTGCTTTAAAGCAGCACAAAGTGCATTTTATATTGTGAATACTTGTACTTACTCCTCTAGAGTCTGTGTACTGGCCCAAGCATGTTCACTTTAAGCGAACGTGAGGACGGAGTAACAGATCCCACATAATGATCTGGAATTTTCAACAGGACGGAAAACAAAATTAAAACAACAGAAAGGGGTGCACCATTAGAATAAAAGCACCTCCAGGAGTGATACGCTAACCCAATTCCAACAATTATCTTTAATGGCCTCACTGATTAGCTATTGTCATTTTCCCTTCATGCTCTCCTCAGAAATCTCTGTGCTCAGCTTTCCAACACACACTATGCACAGTGGTTGCAATGCAGAAAGAACACGAATATTGGCCAAATGTTAGCCTGGCTGTTATTTCCCTCCTTGAAAACAAGAGAAACACCAACTCTGTGGAGCCCTGCCTGGTAGGCGCTGCAGACGCAGCCTTCTCGCATGGAATTCACCAATTACAGAGGAATTTATTGGCATTTCTCTAATTTTCAGTCAGGGGATCTCTTCAACAGCTCCCTTTTACAAGAAGCATTTCTCTAATGAAAAATACCATACAAACCACACAGTTTTAATTCAGCCACAAGCTGCATGGTGACAGCCTAGCAATGGATGATACTCCAAGCACCTCCACCTCTCACTTCTAACCACATCCCAGTGGAGCACAGTCCTCCCAGGATGCAAGGGCTACACCCCAGTGCTCTTCAGAAACCTGGAGTCACTCTCAGCCTAGGGGACGGATATGAATAACCCATTTAATGGTGCTGTTAAGAGTCACTTTACTACGTGGTAGACGAGGGTCCCTCTGCAGTGCATTGCATTTTAAAATCACTGCTGGTTTACATCCTTCTCTTTCTAAAATGCATCCTAGCCACTGGTTGTGAAAGTAAAGCCCATTCATAAACGGTCCCTTCCCACCACTTCTGAGGCTGTGGATACATGGATGTTTTTCTGAGCAGCAAAACGATCCCAGCAGTTGCCCGAATCTCAGCTCCTGCTTGTTCCTGCTGTTGCAATACCCATCGAGTCGCCCTGCTATAGGTGCTTGCAGCTGTCCTATAAACTGGACGGGGGAAATGATGACTGTCAAAAGCAACCCAACGTTGTTGCAAAGGACATTTTAAACTTAGATGTGTTCACTGACCCTGCTCAGCATCCTGCTGCCCCGTGAAGAGATATGGAGGGGGAACAAGGAGGTTGTGTAAAGAGAAGCAGGCAACCTGCCCATCTTGCTCTGCTGCTTAAAGCATTCAGGGTCCACAGTCCTAGTCAGTATGGGGAAGCCAATTACCAAATTGAAAATACGCATTCTGCTTTTTTCCATGCTGTGCATCATATCTGAACGAAATGCTGAACACACCCACACACTCCAAAGTCACTAGTTCTCAGTACTTCTCCTGCGAGGATGCACACTCTCCCCTCCAAAGTGCCAACAGCTCTAAACAAGGGACTTGGCAAAGCGGGAGCCCCATCCTGCTGTACAGCATTGCCTCCCTGCTCCCTTGCATCCTGCCTCTGACTCAAGCAAAAACAATCCAAGGCATTACATCAAATGAAAGAAACCAGCAACAGCTAGCTTTGCTATTTAGGAAAGCAATCGTTTACACCACTTCACATAAAAACAAGGGTTTTCTTCCTCTGTTTATTTTGTGCTTTATGGGCACTTTCACAGTAACACTCCGCTTTGCATGGGTCCTTTCAGAGTAAAAACCAGAGCAAAGACAGGAGAAAACACCACTGAAGAGCAAAAACAACTGGCTGTGAGACTCCAGGTCAATGCAGGATGGGGTTATTCGCATTAATTCCCTGCCCCTCTCCCCTAGAAGTCTTTCAAAAGGGAAATGGGAAAAGTACTCAAGAGCGTCAGCATTCACAACTCCACTTAAACATAAAAATCAAATCAAAGGTTTCTCCAAAGCTTTCAACTCCCAACTCTGAAGTGGTGACTATGAGAGAAGGTGTTTCTACTGCACTACGGTCTATAAATTAATGCTGCAAACTTGCCCTTTTTCAGTGTGAAGGTAAACAAATGGATTGCTTTCAGCATCCAGGAACTGAAACGCTGTATTTTCATCCGGGAAGAGCTGTTTTCTCACTCATATTTATAAACTGAGTATCTCCTCGTTGAAGTTCCAGTTTAAAAAGAAAAATGCAGCTAAAGCTGCCAATTGTGCAACAGTCATGTGATGAGGCTTTACGGACTCGACAGCGCTGTTAAACCAAACGACAACAGAAAGTGGTAAAAGAGAACGTGAAACAAGGCTTTAGAAAAGATTTAAATATTTTGCAGTTCGCATCTACATTTTGAATCCTCAGTTCCTTTTCCAAATGGAAAACGGGAAAGTAAACGTTGAAGTAATTGGTGTAATAATTGACTTTTGTCTTTTTAAATTTCACATGGATCAAATGCAAAAATGAAACAATTCTCTTCCTTTTACCAGACAACTTGCTAGACCTTCTAAGTATCTGGCCAGTCTTCAGCTGCGACAGCTACAGAGCAAAGGGACCTCTCTTGATTTGAGTGTAACGTCTGTAAGGACTTTGCTCATGCAGCAGGGCAGCACTGCATCTGCCCTTCCCCAGCACTGTGCGTGCGTGCCCCCCGGGAAAAAGGCAATTCCCAAGAGCAATAAGCCATCCTTCCAGGCGTGCCAGCTCAACTACGGACAGAGAAAACACCAACAAACACAGAGGCAAGAGACAGCAGAGGAAGAGAAGCTGCCACCAGGAAGCCACCGGGAAGCGGGTTGGAGCAGGCTGAATTCGGTGTCCGAGCAGGGAGCGCACAGCCTGGAGGCCGCTGGTTGAAGATGCCTAATTTAGATGAAGTCTTCTAATGAAAATGCAATTACTGTGCTTGAGCAGAAGCAAAACAGCCAGAGCATTTCCGAGATTTCTCATCAGCAGGAGGTACTTTCTGAGGACAGAGAGGACAGAAGGAGCATGCACAAAGTTGCTCCATGAAATGTATTTTGAAGATGAGTTGGTCTCCCTCAACGCTTTGCGGGAATTTCCTTAACTTTTACGGCCTGCATGCTCACCTCAGTACTACTGCTGATCATATTGACAGATACGCTTTGATAGTCAGACCTCCCAAAGCTTTCATAACTCTGCTGAAATCTTAAATGAGACAGCCACAGTCACCAAAATACCATTCACTATAACTTTTAAAGAGACATCAGAAAAACCTGACCGAGCATTCTGTATCCACATACAAAAACACATTGTTCAACAACGTGTTGTTTCACGTGTGTGTAGACAATGTAATACTCTACAGAAAAAATATTTTATCAATGACAATTAAAAAGTCTCTTCAGACAAATGAGCCACTGAGAAAGCAATTCCTACAGCCTTAACCCTCTAGAACAAAGGCTAAGCAATGGTAGCTTGCAGGCAAGGGTAGGAGAAAAAACACAAGGATCTTGTGGCTTAACGGGCAGCAGTTTACAAAAGCAGATTCAATTTAAAATGCTAAACATACCATGGCGAAGTTTACTGTACAGACTCTCTCAACCACAGATTCATCAATACAACAGTTAAGTCCAATATAGCCATCACACAAAAAGCACTGCAAAAATTACAGAGTTCCACTTCTGGAGCTACTTATTTTAAGGGAGATGTATATTAAATGGTCAGTGTTAAACATCTACTATATAATTTTGTTGTAGATATTTCCGAATTATTGTACAAATTTAAAGACTAACTCCTGAAAGCCTGTCGACTACCTTCCACTGCTTCCTTTCCCATCTACGTCTGGCATTTAGTGATTACCGTTTTGGGAGCCTGGAAAATCAGTATACGAGATGGATACACAGGGCCCATTGCAGAAAGTTCACTTGCAGTAGCATCCACATGCAGCACCTCCTGGATGTTAACAGAAGTCAGGCATGTGACATGAGGAGCCTTAACAGTCACGAAGGAGCAGGGTTTGGCAGATATTCCCATTTAATAGGTAAAAACACTGCAACAGATGTATTTTCTAAAAGGTGATACACAAAGCCTGCAACAGAATAAAATTCATACCTAATCATTTGAATTAGAGACCATACTTCAACTTCACTTAGAAAGAGTAAGTCTGATATCACTCCTGGATGGTATAAAGAAACCGTCTTCTGATATAGGATCTGGCTTTAATACAAACCAGTTTATATGTTTGTGATATATAAGACCTTTTATTAAATTCATACAAAGTGGCACAGCCACTAATGGCCGATACAGACTGCTGGCACTTGGCTGCTAACTCTCCCTCTCCAGGACAGAGAACTGTCTGGTTCCTTTTCAGTAAAAGCATTGAATGCTATTTTCATCCTTAGTTACTGTTTCCACAAAAATAAGCTACCGTGATCACTCTTCCCTTCCCTCACTTCAAGTCATATGCAACCTTGGGCAGTTTTGTCGTGCAAAGGAGGGTCTGTACACCCTCTTCTCTCCTTATAAGCAAGGATGAGGCTGGTTGGGATGACTAACTTACATCGATGGCATATACTGCTCAGCTTTTCCATCATTATTGTGCTCCTCAGCCCTGCAAGGAAGAAGAAAATGGTATTTTGCTTATGGTTTGCCCCTACCACCAGTACAGACTATGTTGTCCATCCCACCTCAAACTGGGGAAAACTGCTTTAGGCAAATCCTGTTTTTCTTGCACCAGCATGATCTTGCTATGTAAACTTTTCATAAAACTATTGCAGAAAAGAAGTTAGAGAAAGGCAAAACCTGGCAGCCTGAAATTTCCCCAAACATCAGAATAAACTCAAAAAGGATGGAAACAAGGTAATACCATCCACTGAACGAAGTTAATAAAACACCATCCTAATAAAGGTAATATATGAACAGTCCATCAGTGCTAGGCAGCAATAAAGCACACTGATGCCCACCATCAATAACTCATGTGCCCGTCCAACACTTCTGAGCACAGACACAGCTTTCACTTCCAAAAAAACTTGAATAATTCTTCTGATTTACTTCGAGACCAACAAGAGAAGGTGAAATACCAGATGCAGCAGGGAGCAGAAATTTTCCAACGCTCCCAGTGATTTACCTAAGCACTGTAAAAACCTCCTCGGGACTTCTTGCACAATGAATGCAATCAACGCTAAAAGCAACACTGACATCTTGCCAAATCCACCCGTGCTATGGGCTGCTCTCCCGTTTACCCTAAATCATACTGTTCGGTCAGCTGTAGCTATTGCCTTCTCTCCCCTTCCCCTTGCACTCCCAAGCTCTTGAGCAACAGTGCTAAATCCTTCATTTACAAAGAAAAATGGAGTTTTCAACATAGCAGGGGGTAACTTTCTTTATCAAGTACAACTAATAAGTGCTCATATAGTACTGGCTAAGTACTAAAAAAAAAAAAAAAAACCAAACCCAACCCAACCCCAACCTGATCACTCAGGAGTCTTGACGGGTCTATTGAACTGCAGTACCGCACCGAGACGCGGGTGAGCACTAAAGGACGGCAGGAACCTGAAGCGATGTAACGTGTCCTCTCAGACGGCGAGAGTCTCCTGAACCCCAGCACACACACGGGGAGGCAGCACAGAGGGATGCCGGACTGCAGGCACCGCCGTTAAAAGCTGCTCTTTAGCGCAGGGAAACATCAGGCCCAAAGGCAGCAAATATCACAGTATGATGCATGGTTACAGCTCAATAGGGAAAAAAGGGTTTTGCTGGAATTAGGAATTTGTGTTGGGCTGGGATGGGGTAAACAGTGGAGGCGAAGCGTGCTTTCCTCTACGCCGCTGCTGTTGGCTTTGCGTTTTTTTTGGTTTGGGTTTTTTTTATGGTTTTCTGTTGAATAGTTCACTCAAAGGGGAAGAAAACGCTCTATTCACGGCGAGAACATTTCAGTAATTTCACCTACTTTTCCCCAGCATTTAAGTTAAATACTCACATCCCCACTTTTCATGATCTCAAGTGTTACACACAGTAAATGTGACAGTTCTGCTTGCACACAAAGAGCCAGCACTGCAAGACTGCTCATGGAAAAAGCATGCTGCGAGCTACAGGAGCTGTATTTTAAGGCACAGAGAAGTTGACTGCTCCTGAGTATAAAGCCACTGGGCTTAACAGGGAGGCCGTTTTATTGTTCAAATAGTATTAAAGGAGTTAAATTCAATATACTGGTAACTATGCTACAGTGGATTAAGTGTCCATCCTGAAATTTAAAAACTCCACTTAACCCCAGACAGATTCCAATTAATATTAACTACTTTCAGGACAAGTTCAGCTCAACACTAACATTTGGTGCAGACCCTAATAAAATACTACACTCTCCAACATTTCCTTTTTGATAGCTGAGAAGTAGTAAAAGTGTTCTTCATTAAATTTAAATGGACTCATTAATAAAATATTGAGGATGTACTACTTTAAGACATCAGAAAAAAAAATGTATAAATTGGCAATAATGTTATTTCTATTTTTAAATACATCCCACAGAGGCACCCAAGATAGATGAGAAGTGCTAAGCCCATCCCACAAGCTTATTTATTTATTTAATACTTCGTACGTGCTATTTTTAACCGCAGAAGACAGCAAAAGGCATCCATTAGAAAAATTATATTGGTTAGAGTTTTCCTCACACAGGTTAGACAAGTGAAATATCTGGCTGAACGCAGCATTAAGAAGAGGTGAGTTTTTTCCTCACTTTCTTATAGGTTTCTGGAATAAAAAAGCAATTTTATTTTTGCAGCATCAGCTAGGCCAGAATTTGTATCTGCAAACCTCAGTCAGTCCCTACTCCCTCCCCAGCCCCCTCTTTCCACTCCTCCACTTCCCACAAGGTTTAATTTTGTAACTAATACAGGGTTTTGAATACGTACACAACAGGCTTACCACACAGGGGCAGTTAAAATGGAGATGTATGGGTTTGGTTTGGTTTTTTTAAGCCTCAGTTGTGCACATAGAAAAGAAGTGAGAGGAAATGCCATAGTCTCATAGTATTGCATCATTTTGCAGAAGACCTATTCCTTCAGGAGAAGAAAAAAATTTAAAGTTTTCCATATTTTCAACAGAGTTAAAGGAACTTATCTTAGTTAATGTTGGTTTTCCTTAGGGTTCAAGATTCCTTGGCCAGCTAAGAAATCAAAGGAAGAATGTCCCATCCTTGTCTGTCCCATCACAAATACAAGTTTTCACGTACCAAAATGCCAGAGCTACACTGTCAAATTATTTACTTAGGGGAAAAAAAAAAATCTTGACTTGATTTCTGCATGTCATCTTCCTAAATGGTTGCTTTCTTTGGGGAAATACAGAGTGTTTTCATGCACAGCCTGAGCAGCAAATTCTCCCTTTTCCTCCCATTTGAAGGAACAAAGCCTGAACTCCAAGGCGGTATGGTGGCACTCCCTAGCATTTTCTATCAGGGTTTCTGATGGGCCAGAAGACAAAATTGCACATAGGCATTTAGGTGTTATTTCAGGAGGCTCTGCAAGCATTTTAAGTCTCTCCTAACTTCGTTACAGAAGACACAGCCTGAACTGGATGTGTATTTGCTGCCTGGCCAGGAAAACAGCTACAGACAATAAAAAGGGTATAAAAGATGAAATTTCAGAGGTGACGCAGGTCCCCTGCCATGCTCCAGATCCCAGCGCAGAGCCCGGGGCAGGGTGGGAGGACAGACGACCCCGTGCAGGGCACAGCACTGCTCAGCGGTTACATGGGTAAGTCTGGGTGTTCGTGTAAATCAGGTAAGCACAGGACTGGGTAGTTAATGCGTGTGCAGCAGCTGGATTTCTTAACAGCTGTTTTCCCTTCTTTTTAAATTTTGGATAAAGTGAGTTTTTATAAACACAAACATGGGGGTTTTTGGTGTCACTCAGAACAAGGGCAGTTTGTTTGTTCTACCTGCCTGGAGATAAGCTCCATTTGCTGATAAGAGGCCCTACTGAGCCCATTACGTGGAAGGCTTTTATTCATAATCTATTCATACATGGCACTAACAATGCTTGATGACTAAGAAATACCTGAATCTCTAAAAGAAGTGGCTTTCTCTGTAGCGGAAAGGTCACATTGCACAGAGCGCTATGCAAGCAGCTGATGCACAAGAGAAGTGTCACCAGCAGAAAGTTGGATAAAAAGCAAGTAATGCAATTTTGTGGGTACAAAACTCACTACTAAACTTGAGATCCTGGATAAATATTCAAAATATTCTCTGTATTTGGAATCTGGCCTCAGGCCAGGCCTGGCTTGGGCAACAGAGCCTCTGATACAAGTTTGATTCTGGACTTATTTCTGAAATATTCTGAATATTCTGCACGTGGGCCTTAGAAAGCAGACTACAGTCTGCCAGTAGCAGGCAGGACCCCAAGCAAATTGTCTGCTGAAAAGCCAAATTTAAGAATTCACATACTTTCTCCCCCTTAAGTATTACATTCAATGGCATTAAAAGGGCTAATTTCCAGGGCACGCCATCCATCCTACATTCCTTAGACTGCCCAAAGAGAAGAAATGTGAGTTATCTGCCCAGTTTCAGATTTTTGCTTGCAACCAGAAACTGCTGGGACTTAAAGCCTTAAATTCTGAATAAGCTTAATAAGCAGTTATTTAAGAAACTAAGAAACGCTATTTTCAAAATTTGGGAGTATCGAAACTATACATCACCCATGCCCTCTTCTCGTGAGCGAGGAGCACGGACACACAAGCGACTCCATCCCAGAACCCAAAGACACATTCCTCCAGGCAGACTGAAACTTTCCCACTTGAATAAAATCCTCCTCCACAATTACAAGTTGTTACCCCACTCTAACGAGAAGCAGCAGAGACCTAAAATGTCAAACGGCTTCTTTGCATGACATGATGCCATAAATTTAACATTTCCCCTGGAAGTACTCTTCATATGTACACTTGTGCAACATTTAAACTGAACACATAATCCAATGCTGTCAAAATAGCTCATTACCAGGGTCTCGTCAAATTCCATAACCACATTATACAAATAATATCCCTCTCACTGCAAAAGCATGCTCGTGATTCAACTTTTCATTTACTAAAAGAATTATATTTCTATCAGTCTTCTGTGTATGGTCACAAGCAGACTCAGACCCTCATTGCAGAGAGTGAGCATTCACACTCTAAGAGACAATTCTTTACGCTAAGCTAAAGTCTGATCTGGAGAGCAACTCGCATAAGCAGTAAGAGACCACAGTGGAAGGTAATCTATATTTTGTTAAACCTGTCCCATAGATAACATTGAGTTTTCCTGACCTCTACTAGTTTTATTTTAGCAACTAAGCAAAACAACGCAGTGACTACCTTAGGTCTGCCAATACTCAATCTCCGAGATATAAATTATTTCCATTTATCTAAATGGGGACTTAAAATTATCAGTAACTTCTGTTATCAATTTTGCCAGACCGCTCTCACCTATATAATTCTCTCCAGCTCACAAGCTGCCTAAACACCCAGATGCTTCTGGGATATTTTCAGCAATGTAGATGTTTTGGAAGGATAAAAATCCAGCAACACTATCGATTTACCAGGAGAATATTCTGTTGTTTTCTGGACACAGAATAAATATGCTATTTAAAGTACATCATGGATATATAAAATCAAGAAGCCTGGTAGGTAATTTAGGATTTCCAGATTCTGACCAGTTTTATGAACTAGTGCAAGGAAAGAAACACGGTACAACAAGCACAGGAAGAAAGAGGTTTTCTGACACCAGTTCCACACTAGACAACCTGACTTCTTTCTCTATCTTTTGAAAATAACACTAACTTATAGCAGGGAAATTATTTTTCTCTCTCCAATGGATTGGGCCTAGAATGTATACAGACTTCCAACAGGTCTGTCAAAGAGAAGACCTGAGATCTCCTTGGCATTGGCAGGTTCTGGAAATAATCGACAAATTTCTCTTTAAAACTACAGAAATCATTTCCGTAGGTGTAACTGCCCTTGACAAAAACCTCACTCATTATCAGTCAAACCAGCAAAACACAAACCTCCTTGAAAACAAACAATGATCCGGAGGACCACAAAAGATCGCCCATGAATTATGGAAAAGCCGAGTCGTATTGCAGCACTGGCAGTTTCCACCTCTCAGCGATGCTGCAGAGATCCTGACTGCTGAACAGGAGAGGGGAGAACAACACGCTGAGCCCCAGCAACTAGTCATGTTTCACACTTTAGTATGGGAGAAGACAGACAGACCCCCAAATCCACCCCTTCCAAACTAAGTACATGATCAACTGTGACTTCTTAAGGAAATTGAGGTCCTAAACACCACCAATAAAAGAAAAAGAAAAAAAAAAAATATGAGTAGTCAATCTCATGAAGACTAGTCACCCTGGAAAGCAAGGTACACAATCTTCCACATCATCCTTCTTCTCTTCCCAGGAGACCCTAATCAGCACGTATATAATGTCTTTTATACAGCATTCGGCTCCACGTGTCTGGAACAAGTTCATTACTTGATGCAAGCCTCTTCATGCCCCTTCTGGAAGGGAGGACCCCAAGCAGAGCCTACCCAGAACACGTGCCTGCTTCAGTTCAGTGTGTTTGGTTAGGGGTTGGTGGTGGGTTATTTTGGTGTGGGTTGTTTTGGTTGTGATTTGTTTTGGCTTTTTTTATTTCATCCTGATTCTTTCAGGTTACTGAAACTACAAATCCGTTCAATTTTTTTTTTTTTTTAAATGCAGAACTTGAACTGTTTTTCTTGGGAATAAAGGGGAGTGATTAATTTCAGAGGGTGGAGTGAGGGAGGACAGAGCTTGGAAAAAATCAGAATTCAGAAAAACAGAGTGAAAGGGAAAGTACCTGAAATAAGTGCTTACAGTTTATCTTGTACGAGACCTTATAGCAGATTGCCAGCACCAAGTTTCTGGGAAAGTTTTTCATACTCTTCAGAAAAGAAATTAAAACAAAAAAAAACCCAAACACAACAAATAAACAAAAAACAAACAAAAAACCCCACAACAAAGCAATTCAAGTGCCAAAGAAACCTGTTAAGATCAGGAGGAAAAAAAAGAAAAAAAAAATCTACTCCCTTACAAAGGGAGGCTGGAAAAAAATTAACAAAACTGTACCTTCAAGCATGCAGGTGTTCCAAGAGATTACACAAAGTCACAAATGTTGCCTATAGAGATCAGACTTAAATTGTGTATTACACCATGTACCTGATCATACATTCAAATTTAGGTAACGATAGAAAGGTTGCTTTTCTTGGTCCCTCTACACACTAATGTAATTTTGCTCTGAAACACCAAATAGGAAGACATTGTGCATACTGAAATACAAGTATTTAAAACTATTGCATATATGTCTCAATTGATTTTCAGGTTAAAAAACCATTTGCCTTAAACTACTGTGATACTTAAGCCACATCCATCTTAGATGAACCTACCATGTGGTAGTGTTATATTTGCACCATCAATGATTGCTTGTGCCAGTTCGTGATCATTGCTCTCGAAAGCATGTGCAGCAGCCTTGAGGGCATCCCAAATCTCCTTGCGACCTTCGAAAGCTGGTGCTGTGTCCCAAAACTCGTCTCTCTTACTGCGCAACTGTCCGTCTGTCATGGGGTAATCACTTTTCCATTTCGGTTTCTCTTTTCTCAAGGGCTGATTACGACCGAGAGCAACTGTGAAGGAGAAAGAGGAAGGGAAGTTAAAAAATGGTAAAAGCACAACATTACTGAAGTGCCCTTTATTCTGTTTAGGATCTACAGAGCTAAAGTTTACTTTCGGGCAATCCTGATCCTTTTTTTCCATCTCCTCTGAGGCATCACCCCTGGGCTCCAAGTTGGTTTTACCTCTTTGAAAAGTTGAGGGGCTACCTCCTGAGCACCCCACAACTTCTCCCCAAGCTCCCCGGTAACTCCACATCCCTCCACCTGTGCCGCGTGTGCCTGGCTGGGAGGCTCACACCCGACACAGACATCTTCCAAAGGCTGTAGCAGTGCTACAGCCAGACGTGCGTTATCCCAACACCGGGGTGCAGTGAGACCAGAACGCATCTGATCTCTGCTCTACGCTGCTAGCGACGCTCTCTGCTCAACGAATGTGATACTCCGTTAATACAAGAGTTTTAAGATGCTATAGATATTTTTTTTTTTAATCACCTCCTTTTAAACAGTTTTAATTCAGAGTAAGTATATGTAGAAAGGCAAGTAAGATCCAAAAAGGCTAGAATTGTCGGAGACAGAAATCCCTAAAGAATAACCCAGGAATCCATCAAGCTTTAAAAAGTGGTTACCTCATTCACAATAAACACGAAAGCATTTGTTTCATTTTAACTACAGCTATTTTTGTGTAATAGCCAGTTATGATAATCACTTAGGTATAATGTTGGTGGATTAAAACTACTTGCTCACTTCAATTACAGCACTGCTAAGACTGTGCTAAACCCTTCTCTTCCATTTGTGTGAGTAAGGGGTTATTTCAACTTCTGTTGAAAGGAAAAGGAAAAAGAAGGGAGCAAACTTCAGTGCACACCGGGAAGAATTCCTCCCTGCAAGTTAAACCCCCATTGCCTTCAGCCCCCTCCTGGCAGCAAGAAGCTCGCTGCACCAGGACCCCGCGAGGACAGGACGGGGAAGAGAGCGGTGACAAACCACGAAAACGGTTCTCGCCACGGCTCAATACCGCAAAACCTTGAATATATAGTTTAAATGTCTCCAGAGGAAATCAAGTGTCCTTCAACAGTTAAACTAAAGTCAAGCGTGTTTGCAGCTGAAAATAAGCAGCCCCTCCACGGGACAGTTCATAGAAACTGGGCGATGAGTACTGAAGGCTCTTGAAAGACAGGTACGCTACACAGGACTGAAGTCAGTTAAGGATCCCACCACGTATGATCCGGAGAGCCATCCCTACGCTCCCCGTGAAGAGCCCTTGCCGTCCCAAGAGAGCAGAGGAACCCCAGCTGCCATCAGGCCAGGGAAGCATGGAGAGACGCAGTCTGTCACCCCACGTTACCAAGGCTGAAATATCTCTTACAGGAACGAGACACCATAGCTGCTGCGATATCAAAGCCTGCAGAGCAAAGCTGCTGCTTATCAGGTGCTCCTGGCTAGTCTGCAAGGATGGGAGAGCACCAGGACAAACACAAGGGTTTACATTTAGCCCTCTGTATCCCATGTACATCCTTAGAGATAGTAAGAAACATTTCCTTTCTCCAGACCCTCTTATTTTTCTAGCAGAAAGTTGACAATAGCTGACAAAAAACCTTATATCTCTCCTCAATCTTACTCCAGCATTCAATTTTCAATGGAAGAATAATGTAATGTCTAAATATTTTTTATAGTTCTTAATCTAGACTTATGGTGTATCTCTGCAGTTAACTACAAACCATATTTATGGCAAAGAGTGTGTGGGGGGGTGAGGGACATGACTGAGAAGACTACGTGTCAATATGTCAGAAATACTCATTTCAGGTAAGCTGTAACTTTGCAAAAATAGTATTTAGTCCAAATATTCCCTCTCCTTCCTTGATTTTTTTTCTGCCACAGATGCACTCAGCTGTTTTCAGAACAGCACTCGACACCGAGCATTGGCTCTCAGGGTTGACCATCAGTGCCTGGTGTTGCAGCAGGCATTTCAACTTCACACAGGCTTTAAGGAGACCAAAACACATAAACGAGGTTAAACCTTGTGCCCTTATACAACCTGACTTTATATGACCAAAGAACTACCTACTTCAGTTCATAACTCAGAATCACATTCACACTTAAGAAGCTGAGACTTAAGTCATTGAAAATAGGATATTTAAAAGAACTCCTGATGGTAAAGTGACATTGCCAACTATGTGAAGGCACCAGCCTTCTTCAGATTAAAAAAAACATAGTAGAAGATATATTTGCATGCAAACAAAGTCAGATCATAATTAAAAGTAGCAAATGACAATTGCATGGCACACATGCAATGACTCCAGCTGTTATTCTGTATCCCATGCAGAAACTAACAATAATAAACTTCTGAATCCTTTCAAGTGACCACAAACATTTATTGCTTTTTGTTTCCATGGGATTGCTTCCATGAGATTGCTTCCATTTGATTTTCAAAGAAGTGCTGACCATTTAACAGATTTCAGAACAGCAAACCCAAGTGTTTACAAAACACCAAGTTTCCTGGCAAAGCCCAGCCATTACCAGTCCAAGTCTCAGCTGAGCAGACACAAGCTGGGAGCCGATGATGGTCCAGCCTAGAACAATGGTGAAGGAGGCAGCCCAGCCAAGATGGACTGCATGCATTGAACAGTATATTATGAAATTGTAAAAACATATGTGGTAGAACACTTAAACAAGGAATTGTTTCCTTATGAAGGCTTAGCAGTCAGAGCATGAACATTTCAGACAGACTGAACAGGACACCGTCAGAAATTTGGGTCAGTGGGCATCTTCCATTCTACTTTGGCTAACATCTGTTTGCATGTACATTCAATGAATGCTAACTTATCCCACAGGGCCCTCTCCCTCTCCCCAAACGTTAATTATGAAAGCGGGCTAAAGGCGCTTCCCGCAGTCCCTGAGCACGGCAGCATTTCCTGCACGCAGCCCTGCCTGCCTGTTATCCAGCACCGCCGCAGAAACTGCAACAGGCCACTTCTCTCCCTTGCTTCCCCCTTTGCTTAAGACAGCATCCGAATATATTGCTCTTCACTAGACCAGAATAGCAGGGGAGAGACTAAAAAGACAGAGATCCTAAGAGTCTCACATAACTTCTCCCTGGAGATACAATCCTTCCTACACAGACAGGAGTGATGATAAACCCAGTGATAATTTCTTTTTTCAAGTTGGGAAGAAGGATAGTGGAAGAAAGTGACTCTACAAATGCCTCTAAAGCCAAATGCTCTCTAACAAGCCATCCATTCCAGTACTAAGCCTTTAAACACAACTTGGCTTCACAAGCCAGTATTTAAAAAGGTCTTTCGCACTGTTTACCATTTATTAGAAGTGTTTCAAGAATCCCCTAGAAGCTTTATGCCCCCCACCCCGAAGAAATACTAGTCTCTCTTTAGCTGTGTGGACAGATAGAGCAGAAGGGATACACGAAACTTAAGACATGTAAAAAACCTAATGTGTCAAAGGGCCCAAATCTCTTACTTTCCACCTCATGTTTTAGTCACTGAAGAGAAACATCGTTACATGAATTTCTACAGTCAAAGTTTTGGACCACATCAAAGGACTTTCCCTTTTATCTAGTGAGGCTGATAAAGACTAGTCAGAATAGGCAATGAAACACACATCAGCAGTCTGAAAACACTTTGTCAGGTATTTACAGTGTCAGTTTTATATTCCTCACTTCGGAAGTAAACTAGAACTCAAAAGAAAATGTTGACTTCATTTAAGGCCACGCACATCAGAGGCAGAGGCACAAGCAGCCTGCAAGATCTGGAAGAGAAAGCAACATCCACATCAATTTTTCATCTTACATCACTTCAACGTAAGTAAGAAATTATTAATATCCTGCTTGAAAATATGAATAGTTTTATAAATGCCAAAAAGGCATGTTCTCTCTGAAGCAATACTGAAAGTTGCATCTCAATAGTTGATATTTTTGGCAAGAGATTTATTTAGAATGAAATCTGAAGACCATTAACAGTCTGCTTTTCAAAAATAAAAAAATTGGCACATTAGTGACACTTCAAAATAATTCAGGCTGTTCTTGCTCCAATAGCTCACAGATATTCAGGTGGTGCTGTGCATCCCAAAAGAGGGGTAAGAAGTTGCTGACAACCTGCAGGATCTTGCTTGAGAGCAGCTTTTCTCAGGGAGGAGTAACTATACAGGCCACTATGTGGCCTTACAAAGGCTTTTCCCCGGCTAGTCAGAGGGGTTACTGTGAAGAGATTACAGATGCTTTTTATCCTCCTGGATACTGGACCTGTTCT
Organism: Calonectris borealis; assembly: GCF_964195595.1. Lineage (NCBI taxonomy): Eukaryota > Metazoa > Chordata > Aves > Procellariiformes > Procellariidae > Calonectris > Calonectris borealis. The sequence continues at coordinate 16,364,150 of NC_134326.1, forward strand.
AGCCAGAGAGTTGCCTTAAAGATGCCTTCTGCACCTTTTCTGATCCCCTCCAGTCTGAATTGCACCTACTACTTGCATGGTACGCAGAGCACAAACTCCAAACATCATTTTTAGGACTTGCTAAGGTCCACTCAGATTAACAGCAGCAGAAGCAATAGCTAAGAAGGTAAGAAGTCCTGATAATTACTAGCTGCATAATGAACTTCCTCGGGCTCAGCATGCTTAAGAGCAGAAGCCCAAACCTATCTAGTTAGGCACTCTGGGATACAGCGCGAGGCCGGGGCAGGAGAGGGGATCGCAATGATGTGCAGCAGGCTGGAGAAGCAGGCGAGGAGAGAGGCAAGTCTCATCCGAACTCAGCATCCACCCGTCCGGCACGTCTGCCACGCGGGTGTCCCTACACCTGCGAAATCCAAGCACTGAGCAAGCCCCCTTCCCTAGTCAAGAGTCCCTTATTAGACTGCTTAATACCTCAAAGAGACCTAAAAACAGCGGCAGACGAGCAGTTGGCTCTTTCTGTCCCGTCGGTAGGATTTAGCAGCATATAGTGTGTTTTCCCTTCACAGGTAAGCGAGTACCCCGGGATCCTCGCCAGAGCTACTACTGTCTGCCCCACTAACCTTAGCTCCTGGCAAACTATAAAGTCATGTTTTTCAGAAGGAAAAATGTATTTCTCCAGTCCTTGCAGATTATTGTATAACCGAATTATGAAGGTTTGTTTCCCTTCCCCGCAGCTTCCCATCAAAGCAATGGAATCAGTAAGGTTACCTACACTTCTTTTGAGTGAGCTTATGCAGATAAATCCAGATATTTAAATCAGTTTCTTAACAGAATGTCAAAAAATGTCTATGTAGAACTTTTTTTTTTTTTTAACAGCTGTTGTGTTTGTTACATCGCTATCACTGTGGATCACAGTATTGCCGCCTCCTCCAAAGCGGACCAGATGAGTAGGAGCAGCTGGTAACAGAAGAGTCTCGTACTAAAAGCCAATATCCAGCTAAAGCATTCATAATTCCTAGTTTATACACCCATGAACTGTAGCACCCGATAATCAAATTGGATAGCATTTCTGCCCCAAAGGGCTTACTGTCAAATCAAATAACGCAAATGCAACAGCTGAGTGAGACATCAGACAGCTTATAGCCTCTGGAGAAGGACAGGTGAACCTCTGCTTCAGTCGTGAATTAGATTTTCCTCCTTCCCAGTTATTGACCACACAGGTAATCCTGTAAAAGAGGCCACAGGATTTGACCCCCTGTTACAGCCCAGAGTTACCTCCAGCAACTGAGCTAAAACTTAAGCATTTGGGGAAATGTCTCCTTTGCTGTCAGTCAGCCTTACGTGAGCTTTTCCCTCCCACCCCGTTTCCTCAAGTATCTTTCACCTATTTCTTAAAATAACGTTAGGAATAAAATTTGGCATGTTAAATTCATGCAAGCGCTCCACAGTGCATTTCTCCTTTTTCCTTTGAAACAGAAGCATATGTTGCTTGTAGCATTAGTCTTTTGCTGCTCTTGGAAGAGGCAGGAGAAACTGTCCCAGTTTGGCCAAAGCATGTGTTGGAAAAGTCTCCGTGCACACACAACCCACCCAGGGCACGGAGAGGCCGGCAGTGCAGCTCCCAGGAGGAGACATTTGGGTTAGACATGCTCCATTTTAGGACTGGAGGCCCAAAGCTGTTGATCTCCATGCATCCACCAGCAGCTGTGTGTTGGAGCTGCAAGAAGAGGACCTGTCTGTGCTTCCACATCTCTGCAGATGTGTATGAAGACCAACACGCAACAAGAAACAAGCACTGGGGAAGGCTGGCATGGAGGTACCCTCAACCTGTGGAGCAGATACAGGGACATGTAAGAAGATAACATCAAAGTGTTGAAATGACACTACTATCAGGAGAATCTAGCAAGATCTGGTAATATTTTCATTGGGTTTTTTCTTTGTTTTGTTTAGGAAAATAGCTAAAAGACGAAGACAACTGCTTAAGTGTTGAGAGATGAAAAAGATTTTGAATGAACTGTGAGGAGAGGAGCAGGAGCACCCAACAGAAGTGCTAAAGGAAGGACAGAAAAATCACCAAAACAGTCTATCTGAATGGGAAGGATGAGACAGATTTTCAGAAACTGTTCTCAGTGGAAAAGATGGGATTTGACGACTGTCAGGCTCCATGGGAGGAGGACAGAAATGATAAGCCATCAAGGAAACAACACAGACCAAGACTTGCAGAGGCTGAGGCCAGCGAGGAGAACGTGGCACGCAGGTACTGTTTGGTTTGCTTAAACTGTAGACATGCACAGCTTCGACAGGGGAAGCGATATCCTCCCAGGGAGACGCAATTTGATAAACAGCAATGGGTAGTTATTTGAAGACAGTCAGGAGAAGCTAACTAAATATTATACAAATTGAACTAATGATCAAAAATATTTTCTTTACAAAATTGCTTCCCTGTTGAGGATCAGTTGCTAACAACGTATTTTTCTAAGACAAATGAAATGCAAAGTAACAGTTTATTACCCATAAAGTTTCTTTTAGTAATAGTCCCAAGGGTTCCCCTCCCCACAATCAGTGAGTAGTACTCTATCAAATGAGTCTCATTTTAAATCTATTTTGCTCCAATTTCCTCATAAGGTGTCTTGTAATTTGGTATCAATATCTAGATATAGTTCATCCTAATAATTTTCTTTGCATTGTTCTCTAGTGTAATTCTTCCAGTAGTTGAATTACAATAGTGTTTGGAAGAAGAGCCGGTACAAAGGAGAGGTGCAGAAAAACAGTGAAACCGGGGAGGGGGCAGGGGGAAATGTATTGCATCTAAGTAGACAATTCGAATTACATTAAGTAGCCCAGGCTTACACAACTGAAATTACATTAAGTAGCACAGGCTTACACAATAACGGGGAAATGGCAGAATCTTATCCATTTATTGTTAGTTTTCAGCGTTTTTACTTCTTAAGAAGGTTACATTTTTGCAAGGCAAGAATTGGAAAGGAAGCGTCCCTGGACAGTAGTAAAAGAACTTCCAAATGAAATAATTCACTGAACAGTTAAATTTTCCTAACAAGGAAATGAAAGAGCACCAAGACTTCATATGAAAACTAAAGGAAATATCTATTAGCAGAGTCCTGAGAGTATTCAGAGCCGGGTAACATTTCTGGGGACCCTGTGAGGCTAAGAAAGTCATGAGCTTTTCCAGCTTGTAGGGAAACAGATACAAAGAATGCTTGAAACTAAATTAAATTTTAGCCTTTTTCATGAAGGGAGATTGTAGGGGTAAAATGAACACTACAAGAAAAACTACATTTCCTGATAGAAATTCAAGTTATATATTTAAACAGATGTGTCATAAAACATCAAGCTACAGACTCAAATCCCTGTTATAAAGGTGTGGGCAAAACAGTTAATTTTGAGCCAAACTTGTGGTGTGAAGCTTTTTAAAGCAGCAAACCTAGCAAAGACAAACCTGCGCACAAGTAGTAAACCCACCAAGTAAACCCCTGGGGCTATTTCCCCTTTCTTCTACCTGAAAGGGGGTGAAGGAGGGAAGAAAAAAAAAAGAAAAAACATATCAAGAAGGGGCAGAACCAGCGGGGGACAGCAGACCGATCACCATCACTCAAAGCCAGGCTTGCGCTCCTATGTGAGCAGCCTCCAGACACGACACACGCTGGTGCTACATGATGTATGTGGTCCCTCGGGGGAAGGGGGGTGCCATCAATCACCTGTGCCACCCCGCCGCTCAAAGCCAAGCAGGCAAACAGCGGTGCGTCCCCCAGACGGCTGTTCACCTGTGCCGGCACTACGGATGTCGCCAAGCATTGCTCAAAGCAGGAGCAGGGAATATGCCTTCCCTGTTTCTCAGGTCTCTCCTCAACTCTTACCTAACACCTTCCTGCAAAAGGAGTTAATTGCACAGAAGAAACTGTAGTGAATAAAATGCAAGTTACACTGGTAATTACAGGCAGCTTTGGACAAGTCATACATGCACAATGCTTCCCTGCCTCTCCCCATACACAAGGCACTAAATCTTTGCTGAGTCAATCCAGAGGCTTCACAGTATGAGATATAAAACACATGAGAGGGTGAGGCGTATGAATGTGCTGGACAAAGAGAAAAATTGACTCTAATTACCAGCTATTACACTGTATTTTCCATTTCTCCCATCATTTTCAACAGGAACAGAAGAAGTAGTCAAGAGAGCCTGGTATTTCCAAGCAGCTCATCACTCATCACCCCTTACATTTCAAAGAAACTAGCAGTATTGCAGCGAGAAATAAAAGCCTTAAAGTTCTGAGATCTGCTCCCTGGTGGTATACCAGATCCAAACATCCCACCTCATCCCAACACACGCAGGATCTACCCAGATCACCGACAGCCTAGATGCGTGCTTCGCGCTGGGACACGCTGCGATAACGTAGGTGGCCCTTCACAGAAATTTAAACGGAATCAGTGTATTTTGTCTAACGTGAGGTGCAATTCACAGTCGAGAGCCAGCTGGCAAGAGGTGAACTTCAGCCTCCCATCCGTTTGTGCAGGTTTTATGAGGACAATTCCTCTGCTCCCAGAGCTGCAAGAGCAGGATGGTGAACCCCGACGGTTACAAACGCTCTGGATAAGCGGTGTTGGATAGAACAATAATGCAAACAAAGCCACTGTGAAGTTCTCTACTGTTATTTGCCTCAACATTTCAAACAATATTTTTCAAAGGAAATTTTTCACATTGGTCTCCCACCAAAAGCTCAGCACTATTTCCTAGTATTAATTCTATGGCATTATTATTAGTTTACAAAAGCTTTGTCGTTACTCCTGAGCCCTGCCTGCCCACCCAGCTCCCCGCTGGAAGCACAAGCAGAATACTTCTCGATCATCTTGATTAAGCTTATGACGCAACACCTCTTCCCCGACAGATAAAAATGTCTAAAGGGAGTGAACACCTCTGTAGAGTCACCGCTGCAAACCCTTAGTGCCTCATTAGTGCCGTGGTCAAGGGGTGACCATGGATGAACCAGGAACACTGCCAGGCAGGGCAAAGGCCGTATGACTCCCACCTGGCTCTATCCCACCCCATCAGAGGCATCTTGGAGCCACAAATTCTGCTTCCACAGCTGGTAGGAAGAACAGCACTAGCTATACTGGCTGCTCAGCGTTAGCTTCAGCCTCACAGTGAAGTTCTGGTAGTGCCATGGTGGAACAGCTTCAAGGGACAGACATTATCAACGCAATAACCTGTCAGCACTGTTTACACTAGAATTTAAACTGCTCCTATCTCTGGTAGATGCATGTTTTCAGCTGGATGCAGAACAGGATAAAGATTTACCCGTTCCCAAATCACAGTGCGTAAGCACCAAGACCTTTAATCTGTACCATCTACAGTGCACAACTAGACTATCTTTTTGGAAACCTATCACAAGAACCATTAAGGAAGCTGTCAGCAACATGAAAAAGATTCTATTTGAGATAGGCTGCATAAAGTACATGCTTCTTTTGACTTCTGCAAAGCATAGCTTAAGTTAAAACTCAATCACAGCTGAGAGCTTGGCACCAATGCAGCCTCTCACATGCAAAACAAAATAAGCACGGTATGCAGCACAGCGGAGCTGGAAACAGTTGTGGGAATGCAGTGGGAAGCTGCACAGAGCTTACCTAAAAAAAAAAAAACCAACAACGCAGTGCTTTCTGTGTCCCATCACGAGGAATAATGCAACTCAGCAACTTCACTTTTAAAGTACTGAAACCCTTTTGTATCTTCCCCTTGATTCAGTTAACAGGGGAACTTTAGACACATCAGATAAAACCGCAAAGGGTTCCTCCGACTGGTCACCTCCACACCCATGTATCGCTGTGACGCGGGCACCTGCCTGCTGCTCCAGCCAGCAGCACGGACCAGTCTCACCTGCTAGCATGGGTTTAATACAAGGAAAGATCTAGCGTTCCCACCTGCAAATGAACATTGTCCTGGCTCAGAAGCCCCCTTCCTCCTCGGTAATGTTCTCCCTCTGACCACTGCATAACAAGCATCTATACAAACTGCTAAGGAAAGATTTAAAGACATTTACTGGAGGCTGACATCACTCCTGTCAAAAAACTAACAACTGGAAGTGCTGCAAGTGCTTCTCCGCATGCTAACAGTCAAGTTCTGCACGCTTTGAGCAAGACACACATCAGGGTCTGGCTCAGCGGCGTTTAAACCAAAGCTTTGCTTTTATGTTGGCCTAAGCCATGGCAGCAGCGTGGCTGCAGACTGACCACACAAGGTCATCACAAATTCTCCGAGTTCACGAAGTGACAGACAGGGACATCCGCTGTACATCTGGTCTGTGTTTAACGCACCACGTTTAATGCTAGTACTTCCAACACTAGCACAATTTTCATTTTTTTAAAAAAAAAAAAAAAATTCAAAGGCAGCCTTATCTTTCATCCTGCCAGAATTATAAAAAATATTAAGCTGATAATTTTCTTTAAACAATGCAGCCGGCTCCACCCTGATTAGGTGCGCCCGTGCTGAAAGCCAGCCGGCACACCCTCCTCAGCAGACCCGCGTGCAGTGTGTGTATACATGAAGCTGCAGCTTCTGAAGACTTTCTGGACAATGCCACCGGTGAATTTACTTTATTACAACAAGTAAACCAGACTTCTGCAGCTCTTAGCCCATTCACTGGGGCAGGAGGAAGGCCAGCAAGGGTAGAGCTGGGGCACTTCAGAAACAAGCTCTGCCAGCACCACAGAGATTCAGAACTAGTTTCAACATAACGTAAACCTTTTTAGGTCACCACTACGGCTCAATGCTATCTAGGAAAATTTTAAAACCAACAGAGATCCTAGAAATCCATAGGGTTCCTTAAAGTAAAATTGCTTAGGGGGAGCTGCAGAATTCAGCATAATTTTCAGATCCCATCTCACCACAGTCTTAGTTTGCATTGGGCTATGTTGCATTAAACCCTTCCACCAAAATTTGAAATTTAACACAGTCTGTGTAATATAAGGTATAACGCACAAGACAGACGACCAACTTAATGTTCCTAATGAATACTTAGGTGAACACGGCATTGCTTGCCACGTCACTTCTGCCATGCACAGCCGTCACAAATTCCGGAAGGGAGAGAACAAAAAAGCCTCCAAGTTGGTAACTGTTTTTACAATGACCAATGATTAAATTAGCTTAGTTACAGGATCTAACACCATGTCTTGAATTTATTCCAGTGTCACAGTTATTGGCAGGGATAAAGTTTCACATTAGCCAATTAACTAAATGCACTATTACTGTATCTCAGCTACTTAAGCTCATCAGTTAATTAAGAGCTCAGTATAAGCTGAAAATAGGAATCTTACCTGACACACATACCAAACATACATTATCTTAATGATTTAATTTTACAGTTCCGTATTACGTTCCATAGGTGCCATCTGGAAAACGGAAAGGCAATTGCTCAGTTTAAGGAACAGGTGAAAGACGCATAAGCAAACATTTAAAGATTTAATCTAAGAAATTGTATTTCTTAGAATGATACTTGCTGCTTTAGTAAGCTCTATTTTACAAGGTAGTTTTTCATGATAAAATTACCGTTTCACACTCATTACAAATTACTTCTGTATCAATTTTTAGATGCTTTCAACTTGGTTCCCATTTAAGAAGTGTTTTATCTTAATGTCTAACTGAAAACTACCACCCATTTTCCTAGGGACTATGCCCTGGTAATTTCTGAGAAGTGCAAGCTGAACAAGGCAGACCTGCAGGCACACAGTCGTGCTAAGCACCTGCAGCTGCGGACAGATGTGTAACAGTAGGATAATGCATCCTCGATGCTCCTCAGATGTCAAGCTTCTTTCTGCAAAGTAATCTCTCCATCAGCTCTTAACAGTAGGTGGTAACATCTTCTTTAATAGCTGTCAAGTCAGTCCTGCCATACACAGCACCAGCACACCAGTGATTTAGGAGCAGAAAATCGAGTACCCCACTTGTTGATGTTTATCCTTTAAGGTCACACAGCACAAGTCATGACACCACAGCATCACTCAAGACTCCCCCAGAACATGGACCTGTTCTACCACCAAGCCCATCTTTTTGGAGTACTTGTCCTTCCTGGCAAGTTTACAGCCATAGGATAAAAAAACCCCAAGGCCTTGCAAGGGTGAGACTTCATTTATGCAACAGGTTGATTAAAAACAAAACAAAAAAACCCCAACCTAACAAAAACCCCTCTGTATTTCAGCTGCCCTTAGCACAAAAGGCTCTTGATCCACAGAGAAGGTTTCTACATGCTACGGTATTTTAACTAGCACAACTCATCCTCCTCCCCTACTGTCCTTTGTTTCCCCATCAGTAAGAAGCAATTTGTCATAATATTAACAAATCGGTATGACCACAGAAGCTAAATGATCACATCAGTGAGCCTCCAGGTGCTCCCAAAGTGAGGTACCAAAAGAACTAGGTCCATTTTACGTTCATACATTTGACTGTGCCCACTGAACGTCTGCAGGGCAGAAGTCTGACAGACTGATGGCTTAACGCCCCAGAGAAAACCAAAAACATTCATTTACTTCTCTTCTATAGTCAATAATTTCTGGATCCACAATCCAGTTAATAAGCTTGAAAATTTATTCATGGAAGTACATATGCTCACAGCCTAAGCAAACTCAAGCCTTGAGTTCAACAGCATGTCATCTAAAATGAGCCAGGAAAAAAAACACTAAGGAAAAATGATGATGCATGTTAGATTTTTAAATAAGCAATTTTGAAACAAAACTCCTACCTGTTCTTCTGGACAACCATTTTCCAAGAAAATCCAGTACCCAAGACCGGAGAAAGCTCAGCAGCTGGAAGGTCTACAAATGGGTGTAAAGGCCAAGCAGCATCAATGGCTCAAAGGTGCAACGGTCTTCCCAGACAAGAGTGATATGGAGCGATCAGCAGTTGTCTTGGGATGCTGAGAAAGTCTACTGCTCCCCACATCCCCACCAGAGGGTAGAACATACGGTAAAGAACAACTGAAGATAAATTTGGAACTATCTGCTTGAAAATTAACTCCTGCCAAAAACTCTGGTGAGTCCAACCCTACGTTTGATTTTCACTCCATGTGAAGGATAGGAATTTGCCTTAAAACAATGTGTAAGAGAGCCACAGAATCTAAAGAGGACACTGCAATCTGCTTAAGTGACTGCATTAAGCGATAAAATGAAAGCAGTTACTTACAGGAGCTGTGGGGACCCAGGAGCAGGTCACAGGAATGGACTGACAGCTCTGTTCTCCAGCTGCAGATGCTGGAGATTACAAAACACAGGAGGAAAACAAAAACTAAACCCTGAAAGGAGAGCAGTTCAGAGAGAGAGAGAGAGAAACAGAAGCTCTGTATTAAGATCACCTGAGAGCACGGAAACAGGATAAAGACTACCTTCTTCCAAGTCAAAGCAAAGTTGGATCATTTCCCCATCACCCATCCATGCGTCCCACCCCGAGTCTCACAGCATATGCAGTTCCTCTCCTGTGCTATAAGGTGCCACATCTCTTCTGGAGACTGCTACTCTACACTGACAGGGTGACATCCATCCTCTTGCCCCTGGTTTCCATAGACATTTCATTATGCAGATCTTGGAAGAAAGGCTAAAACACACCATGAGTTGAGTTTTCATAGTTAAAACTTGTTTTCAACTGCAATCTCCACGGTAAAAGATTTTAGGGAGAGAACATCACGCAGAAGCAGAGGGTTCATCACACAGGTTGAACAAAGCTCCCATTTGTTTTCCAATATTTACGAAGGAAGGGAAACAAATCATACCCAAGAATTAAAAAAAAAAAAAAAAATTTCCACTAACTATTCTTCTGTAACCAGATTAAGGACTTACCTTCTATACTGTTTTGTTACATACTTTAATAAGTAACAATAGTTTAATGATAATAATTACATAATTAATTAGCACAATTATCTTTCAATAATCCTTCTTTTGATGGTAAATGCAAAGAATTTCCTCTTTTGTGCACTCCTTGTGTATAATGCGAGATGGCAAGAACCAGGAGCATAAGAGGATGATGTGAACACAAACTCTGCGTTCAAGGGTTTGGGGTGGGTTTTTGTTTAGTTGGTTTTTTTAGCAGAGGACAAGTTGGGCATATTCTACAAGTTTAGTCACTTCTCAGTGTTGTTCAGATCAATACTGATATAGGGTACAGGACAGGCTGGATATTAAAAAGCCTTTAAAAATTTCTTAACAGATGGTGCTTCAGAACCACTCAATATAGGGCAGTTATTAACTTTCATCTGCAAGCAGGATTTCTTTAGAATTGCAGAAAGTGTATCTACAATATTTTATGTACTATTTACTAATAATGCCCAGGCAACTTCAGAAGACCAAGCTGCCTTTTGAAAAACATGTATGTCTAGCTATTTTATACATACCAACATCTTAGCCATAAGGAACTCCTACCTTTCAAGTACACCTTTTATTAAGAAAACCATATTTATCGCAGAGTTAGAGACAGGTAATAATACATAAGGACACTAGTGCATAGCTTAGATAATTAGAAAGCCATCATCTACCTTCCTAAGCTAAAATGAAAAATATGCAAGCCTTTGTTGCAACCTGTATATACATCTGTATCTCATACATCTAGGCAAAATAAAATTCTCCTGCTAGATGGGAGCACTTGAACAAAGTAGCCTTAAAACTACATCTTTTCAAGGCCATTTTAACCCCCTGTGAATATACTCAGGGAAAAAAATAGACCTGTTATAGCCTATGGTCAAGGATTATTGATGCGATCCAACTTCAAGCATTTAACCGAAGGTGCCCGAATTAGGAGCATAAACAAGGCAGCCTCCTCCGGGCAACGCTGAGCACAGATGTCAGCTTCTGCTGAGAACCTCCTTCTGCAGGAGCCTGCTACTCTCCATGAGATGGAAGAACTGTGGAGTAGGCACAGGAAACTGCCCTCTTCATTTAAATTGCTCAAATGAAGATAGATTAAACTAGCCAGAGCCTTTCCACCTTTAGCAAATTCATTTGATCGCTTTCAAAAGTCCCTGAGCACAGAAGTCTTCACCTCTATTAATGGATTGAGCGACGCTTGTTCTGTACCGACGGGCAGCGTTTCCAACGGACACAACAGCACATCCCTTAAGTAACTCCTCTTCCTTCCAAACGAAGGGATCACTACGGACCATAATTTGATTTAAAATGCATTTAATTCTCAACAACTCAAGAGCAAGCTAAAAACTGGCAGTGCAATGATTATGTTGGCAATGGTATCAGCTGTTACATATCCAGTAATAGCTGAAGTAAGGTCTTGACCATGGGCTACGCTTGTCTTTTTAAAAAAGGTACTCACCATAATGCTCGAAGGAGCCTATTTCTCCAGGATCATCGTCTTCTCATAAGCAAAAGTAGTATCGTTTGTCAGGACAGATACACTTTTCCTACTTTTTCACGTAATATAAGACATAAGTGCTGCAATAGCAGATTAAAATAAGTGTATATTGATTCTGGACCTGAGAGTTAAGTTTCTGTAAAAGTCTGTGGTTCTGAGTTAAGGCAGAACTCTAGAGTATTAGACAGACCCTCTTCTCACCCCTTCTCCCCTTACTTGAAGGGAAAATAAGCCCAGCTTCAAATTTAAGGCTGAGAATGGCTTGGTAATGAGTGAGAATGCATTAGCAAAAAGAGATTCTTATTTCAGCCATTTGAAAGTAAGAGCCCAGATCTCCCGTGGGTTTTCATACATTGTTGTGCAGGTAAAATTATTTTGTTTCGGACTCCATCATAGTAGCAATCAAATCATAAACATGAAAGAAACCCATTCAGATCCTCCAGCAAATAGAATAAATACACAAAGAAAGTATTTGAGTTTCCTTGCTTTTAAAAGCCTGTATCAAAACTAGGGATGGAAAGCATACGGCTGGGACTCCAGCAGACCCAGCAGCTCCGTTCAGCTCTAGCCAGGCCCCAGGCAGCAATTTCTTCCAACAGTAGTTTCTCTCCTGCTTACTTTTTAAGCGGCAGCTTTGATGCATAAAACCATGGCCAGTGTTCAGGACCTCCCTATTACAGCAATATTTAGGCACTACTAGCAACAGAGGCTATTAAAAATAATAATCAGAAAGGCAATAAGAAACAAGAGACTCCTTTGCTGTGGGCAGAGTAATCTTTGCTGGAGTACGTCCAAGATGAATACCAACTACTTAGAGACGGTTGGAAAAATCAAGTAGGAAGAATAATCCTCTTTGCATGTTCTCTTCATACTAAACCTGGCAGTTTGATCTCTAGTATTCTGAACCAAGCCCTACTTTTATGACAGGGCTGTAATTTCCCCTCCCTGAAGCACAGCATTTTCCTCTTGGCTATCACAGCAGAGCTTGTGTTTTCCACTTTGTTAGATACCTACATCTGGAACAGCAGGAGCTGATCCAAACTGTCCCAAGCTCTCAATCCAAATTGCCACTCCAAGAAAACTATTGAAATATGTATGTTTTCAGCAATCACACTGCTTGGAAAAGCTAGTCCTAGGAACATTTAAAGACCGGTCAATAAAGGACCCGGTACTCAGTTAATCGGCCTCAGCTGTGTTTCCACAGAAAGAGCAGGCTGCAATATCAGCCGGGGGGGGGGGGAAGCTGTGTAATCCAAGGGGTTTGACCTGTGTAAAAGCTAAGGATGAGCATGAGAAAAATGCACCAGAAGACGTTCACGTCTGAGTAGCACTCACCTCAGCTCCCCCAGCTGAAAAGCGCTCATTCTAGGGACTCGTTATTTACATCAAAATTGACTTTAACACATAATAATCTGCACTGAAATATCTTGACAGAAAAATATTTGTTTTGTGAGAAAAATGGTTCCTTATTTATTAACCTTCAACATAAACAAGTGAAAGCTGGAAAGTTTCAAAATAAGAACAGGAAAAGAAGTGGTGCAGATACCTAAATCTGAATTGCACAGCAAGAGTTCCTTCAGCTGGAAAAAACCCCTCATATTAATTTACAATAATGAAATGAGACATGTGAAAGAAGGAAGGGTGACTGCACTGAGCAGCTAGAAGTGCCCTTTATCAATGGAAGATGAATTCAGCTTGGAAATTTGGCAGGCAGAGCAATCAGATAGCGACAGCATACTTGAGTAGGCAAACCTGGAAAGAGTTTTAAGACAAGATTAGATCAGTTGGTAGAATTTCTAAGACAGAATATTCTGTTTGACACGGCACTGAACTAGGAAATACAGAAGCCTTTGCCGGCACTGCCATCTTGGACTTTGCACAGCCTTGTTTTAAGCTGAATTGTCATTACTTTAAAAAAAAAAGCTATTTTATTAACAGGGTTGATAGATTTTATCAGGTTGATCAGATAGGAGCGCTCTGTTAATATCAGATAGATATTAACAGGTTGATCAGATAGGAGCGCTCTCAGCATCTCTGGATGTAGCCTGCCAAATATCTATAATATTTTCGTAACTAATGTGAAGCTCAATGCAAATTGGTAATAAGTTTCCCACCACAATAAGATAAAATGCTAATGTCGCTTCTTCCATAGTTCTGCGGCATACCATTTTCCCGGAATATAATCATCAGAAAGAACATAATTGGAGTAAAAAAATTGCACTTGCATTCCTAAGATAAAACACCTGTCTTCTCTGGGATGGATAAAGCCAGAAAAAAGTGAATTCCATTAGTGAACAGTTACATAGAACGCAAAAGAAATACTTTTTTATTTTCTAATGCAGTATTTTGAGGAAGCTGTGGCAACCACTGCTTTAAATATGTTTAATTATAAATTCTTGAGAAAAAGTTGCTCCCTGGGAACTGATCATGACTGATCATGTCCTGGGACGGATGAAGGCTGGGAATGGGGAGCGTTAAAGAGCCCACCCATTCTGGATGCGTAATCGCTACTCCAAGGTGAAGAGGACCTTCAGCGGGACACCATCAACAGGATGGGTACAAAGGATGTTTCATTTGGGGTTCGCCAACTAATGCACCCCCAAATTTCTACTCCCACTGGTTTGGTAAGCAATCTCCGCATAATCGACGTGTCAAAAGCACTTAGAAATCTCCACTGGCAGCACTAAGTGACACCCGCTATGTTAAAGATAAACAGGGATAAAGATAAAGGAACCCAAATTTCTCTTTTTTTCAAATGGGGTCACTGTGTTTTCCCCGCTGCTGGGCACTGACTCTCCAAAAACCAGTGCAGTATTTCACTTTTCAAGCTGCCTAAAAAGCTAGAGCAGTAATTTAATCACAAGCCATGACTTCTCCTCCTCCTCCCCAACTTAAACCTAATTACTAGAAGAATAGTATTTAGGAGAATTAGGTGCACAACAGACCAGCCATTCTGCTAGAAAGGGCATGAAATTTCCCAGGGAGACACAGCACACACAAGTCTCAAGATTCACCTCTACTAACACGACACTGGACTTTAGTGGGTGAAGGACTACAAAGCCAATCAATGCAGAAGTGAGATGGTACCTTACAAAATGTGGGTACCTCAGAGCATTAATTACTGCTAAATAGGCAAGGTAAAAACAGCAGCAAGATGGTAGGGTTAGGAGTCAAGAATTCCCTTCTGGTCAAGCTTACTTGACCAAAAAAACAGTTCAGAAAATGCAGAAGTTGCTTCCACCAAACCTGTAAGGGGCAGTTATCAGACTGTAAACTCTTCGGGGCCAGTATTGTTCCTTTGGTTCCATTTATTCAGTATTCATGAGCTAGCCCAACAGAGACCCAGACTACGAGTAGGACTCAGGAACAGCATGATTCCAGCTGTAAGCGCATCTCCCCCCCCAAAGAAATGTGATTTTAAGAAGAGACCAGCAGGACAGAACCCATGAGACACACAAGGTCACAAAACGCTGGAGTTTTCCTTTAACTCTAAAAAGTGTATTTTGGTAATGTTTCTCTCCAACAAAAGGTTGAAAAGCTTTTGGAAACCTGTATCTGGACACATGGCATTATTTACATCATGATCTCTCCAAGGCGGTGGTGGCCCAGGCAGCTCTGTCACAGTCGAGAAGAACCTGCTATGTTTCCTAAGGGTTCATGCCATTCAGAAGAAAAAAAAATACCCCAAATACAGTTAAACTGTTTTTAGACGTTTACAGGAAAATAATCTTTCTGTATGGTGGATTGTTTTTTCCCATTTTGAGAGAAAGCGCACTGGTTTAGAAAGTCTCTATCATAAGCCAGAGTTCAAGAACTAGAAGATTATTTACACCTAAAGGATTCTCATTCCAGTATTGCCTTCCAATACCACACCACAATATCCACGCTCGCTTGTTCTGACAACACTGCTGCTCGTTTTCTCTCCCAGAGGAGACCCCTAAAACTGTGTATTCCCTCTTGTTCCATTCTGAAAGAGTTTCAGTTAAAGCCAAAAACCGAGCCTGTAGTATTTTTGGAGTTATTTTTGTGCTGTAAGATCAGTGCAGCAGTTGGAGTGTCCTGGATACGTACAACGAACGCGCTTGTTTCGGTTGCGTTAAGGCAGCAATGGGACATTGCATTAAGTAACATCAGCGTGAGGCTATACAATACATGACTGATTTAAAGCATGTGACTTTAATCGAGCAATGTGATTTCAATACTCGTGGTTTTCTTTTGCAATTCAAGCCGTTTTGGCACCAGAACTAGTTTTAGATTTGGATAAAGATACAATGGAGAACTACAGATGTGAAAAACCAACACATCTGAGAACTTATCTCAAACGAGCATTTAAACCCATCTTAGAATAATATCCGATATTGATAAGCACTTTACAGAACATATTTTTATTCGATAATTGCTTGTATTTATAGCAACCCATGTTCTTTTAATGTACTTCTGTAGGCATATAGCAAAAAAAAAAAGTTAAAAAAAAAATCAGTCTGTTATGTATTTTACTGAGCCAAGTCATCAACATGCAATTCACAAGTGAGTTCCAACTCTTTAAAAAAAAAAAAAGTTTAAATAGATATTTGACAGCTTTCCCCTTCTTCACCCCTCAAAGTGCTAACCCTCAGTTGGGACCTGTGATTTACCACCCGTTCAGCAGGTTTGCTCATTACATGCACTGGATGTATGTAATGCACAGGCAAAGGAAGAGATTCGCTCACCCGCAGCAAGCAGGGCATTCGCATCACGTCCCAAACAGGCAACCAGACCAAATCCGGGAACAGCGAAGGATGATGCTACTCAGAGGTGTGAAGGACTGGAGTGCTAAGCTTCATCTGAACGTATGTTTAACTACTGCCACCACCAAATATAGCCTCCTTGCAAATACATCCAGCAAGAGTTAGTGAAATTGTTAGCCCAACCTTCAGATAACGTTTATGGTTTCCAAACTATTTAACACATATGCTACACTTTGCTTCCCATTAACACTTCCAAACGGCTTATTGCCCATGTCTTCTCACCCTTGCTTCAGTCCCTATGTTAACAAGCTTGGAGCATCCAGAGCCTGCAATTAGTAGAAACAGGACTTGTACCTACACCAAAAAAGTATCTAAAACATGCTTCCACGTTCAGAGACATTGAGTGTCCCCTCCCCACTTCCAGCATGGCCCTGCAGGTCCTTCTTGTCCCCTATGGGGGACAGGGATGCAATGCAATGACTCAGGCAAGAGAGGTTCAGAAGCGTTTGGTGGGTGAGAGCCCAACTGAAAGCTAAGCATCCTGCATTAAAGGCATTATTTTGCTGTACACAGCTTTTACTTGCACCAGAGATGAAGCAAATGCATCTGAAAACACTCTGAAGGCATTAAGAAGTCCAGCATATATGACACAGGCAATGCTTTGCTATACCTTTGCCAAGAAATACTTTGTGCAGTACATACTAAGCCTATAAATTAGCAATTTTTACTTAAATCATTTACCTTTTCACCAGCCAGCCATTATCCTGTGATTGCCGATGCTCTACAGTACGCTCAGGCACTCAAGCAGCAGCGTGTTGCCGAAAAAAAAATTGGCAGGAGAAAATGGCATTCACCAGCTGCAGGTACTATCCGCTATTTTGTAGGTACTCTTTTATAAAAAGACTGCATTTACCCATACAGACAAGAAATCACAGGAGATGATAGTTCTGTGGTGGAAAAATAAAGTGACAAAGTAAATGCCACAAGAGATCCTTCTCCTGAATCCAGAGTGCCCTTGATCACAGCGTGAGAGCAGAAATTGAGCTCCGCGACTGAATTTTAAAAATACAAAGGCAACGAGCTTCCAACCCCATACTGTACTCTGCTCCCGATGCCATCTCAGGCCCTGAGAGCGTTCTCAAAGAGCACGCATCTCTAGTGGGAAAAGGTGAAAAATGCCTTCCTTCATCATATGTTGTCTGAACTAAGAGAATTATTTATAGTTGCTACACTTATTAGAGATTATTATAAACTGGAAATTGCTGTGAACTATAAAATGTTTATAGTTTCATTTTATGAAAAATATTTTAGCTATTTATAGAAAAGTGTCAATAATGGTACGTTGAATATATATATGAGGATAAACTTTCCCTATTAAACATGTACAAAGATAACATGCAATCTGCAGCGCTGTATGATACATTTTCACATTTTAGCCTCTAATCTTTTCCCTGGGCAGCACCTGTTCTTGCTGAAAACTATGAAGCACTCTTCACTACTGCTTGTAAAGTACCTTTTCTTTCATGTTTGAGAATGTGAGAAAACCACACAATAGATCATGCAGAAACTCCCCAAAACCCCCTCCCTTCTACCTAATCTTCAGCACAAGGATGTCTTTTTATATACATACATATATAAAAAAGTCCTTCAGCACATCTGAGTTTCTACAGAAGCGAAGAATCATTTCTTCAGAACTGTGCCCATCTCCGCCCACAAATGGCTTTCAAACAGGGCTTTGAATTTTTCCTTTTAAATCATGTTCGCTAAGGAGGGGGAGAGATGGGAAGAGAAAAGGACATTGAGAAAAGGATGAAGGGAGGAGCTGTTAAAGTGATCTAATACGCAAGCACAGCAGCAAGGATCCCCATCCCCACCAGTGTTTCTACTTTATGAAATACAATTTTCAAATGCTTTACATTAGGTCCTAATAGGTCAACCGGATGTAGAACAGCTCCTGCAAATTGATAGCATGTAGTAATTGCTCGTGCACTTACTACCTGCAGAACCTGCAGTGCCCCTGCACCTCTCAGTACCATGAAGTCTCAGGATGACAGGCTACTTATGTAATTTTAAATATTTAAGGTAACTTAAGAAACTCTAGCCCCATTCAGCATTTAAGACATAGTCTCTAATATACTTCAAAGGTGGGAAACAGAACAAAAGCCCTTTACGCAGTTTGCACTGCCCCATCTTTTGCCCATCTCTCATTTGCACAAACCTAACCTGAGTGTGCCAGGAGAGAAAGCTACTACCGGGCTAACAGCTGTGGGATCGGCCCAGGGTCAGCAGAAGGCAGCAACTGCAAAATTCAGGTTTCAGCTGAACCTTAAATAAACCACATTAGACAACCTGCATATTTTACTGCGTACAGGTCAAGACAGTAAAATATCAAGTTACATACTGTGCTATAGGTGTTTTCCATCGACTGTACAAGCAGCGCAGAGAGCACTCATGCTGCTTTTGGATGCGTCACTCTGCTGCTGCTATCGGTAACTCAGTATTAAACACTGAATTAGATTCTGCACTTTTCACACTGGAAATACAATCACAATGTGATGGAAAAGCTTTTCTTTTTTTCTAAAAAAACCAAAACAAATAAACAAACACAAAACAAAAACCAAAAAAACCCACACTTCTTTTGCTTCCCAAGTAGGAGAACATTTCTCTTTCTTCAAATCTTAGATTTCAGCCAGACAACATATAGGCAGCACATTAAGTTCTAACTGAAAACCTCAGAGCGCAAGTGTTTCATTCAACAGCCAGAAAACAGGTTACTAACTTCAGCTTTTTTATTCCTCCTTGTACTCCACCTGCTTCACAGAACGGGTCACTTCAGAGCCTTTCCCTTCTGATTTCGGGTAATTAAGCCTCGTCGCTCCTGCCACGCTCCCATGCCGAGCGATGCCAGGCACCAGCCTCCCACCAGCGGGACCAGCAGCCGTGGCACAGGCGCTTCCCCAGCAACCAGATCCGATGGGCCTCGCGCGCTCGCTCCCGACATGCGGATTCACCAGCCCTGCCAAGTCGCAATACAAACGCCAAAGGCTTAGCATCGCTGTGAGCAAACGGAGCCCGTAGGTTCTCAGCAAACAAAGCAAGCAGATGCCTCTGAAAGCCCACCGTACTCATGCAACACTCGCATCGCCCTGGCGTCCACCCAAGGTCAGCGCTTTTCCACATGTTGAAATTTAGCATCCCAAACTGGCAAGACATCCCTGAGGACCACCTCATCGCCTGCTTACTCTATTTTTTGATGACTACAACTGTCTAAATGGAGCAGCTTTTAAAACTAGAATTAGGAAGATTTAGAAAGGCTCAACTTCATAATGTGACTTTTGCAAAAGAAGAGTCCTACAGAGCTTCCAGCTGGAAGAAAAATAAAACCCACAAATCTCTACAAACTCCACTTGAAGGACCTGCATGGTGGAAAGATGAAGGTGAACCAATGGCTCCTGCCCTTAAGCTGCCGCTTAGGCGCTACGCACCCAAGAGATGCCACACGCAGACTTCCCTGCTTCATCCTGGGTGGCAGAACTCCCCCATGGAAATGCTCTTCCCTTCCCAAGGCAGGGATGCCACCAGCTCTAGGAAGGCAAAGCTTGCGGCCACACACCCAGCTGCGCATCTTCTCAGGGAACACCCCACGGGAAGGAAAACCGAGCCCTTCCCGCGTTTTCTTTCAGAGCAGTATTTGGGAAAGCCAAGCCGCGGACGCACTGGGATCTGGCTTGTCTGCAGGAGAGGATGGATGTATTGCACCAGCCACGCTCAAAAAGTCATTCTGAATCTGCTTAGAAAGAACTGGGAGGACCATGAAGCACCTACCGGCCAGTACAGCGTACTTTCCTGTAGCAGGCATATGCAATTTGGGGGGAAAAAAAAAAAAAAAAAAAATTAAACACTAAGAGGAAAGAAAAACCTGAAGTATTTGCATCAAAGGAGTCTGAATTTTAAGGCAGTGAAGCAGAGGTAACACATTGGAAACAAATGCTTAAAAATGTAACTGACTTTTATACACAGCGTTTGTCTACAAGACAGGGTGAAAGCGCTTTTTATATCAAACCCTCTAAGTATCTAGGTCCTTTTTTGCTTATAAAACAGCAAAGGAGCAGTTGTATTCATTTCTCAAACATGGTCATCTGGTGAGAAGTTTTTCAGATACCTATTTTCTTTCTTTTTTTCAGGAGCTGGGTAACCAGACCAGCTGTGGCCAACTTGATCCTTCTTTGTACCTGCAAGAAGACTTGCAGGAATTGGCAAGACTTAACTATAAGGCAAATCTTTATTTCTGGCTTCAACTGCATTATAATTTGTGACTCATGAATTATATTATTCAACATTCACATGAAAAATAATAGCTATCGTATTACCTACTGCAATAAGAGTGGATCGCTGCTTTTTAGAGTTTATTCAAACAGGCAACTAATAATATTTTCTATTTATCAAAAATCTCCAAAGCACAATGAATGTTCAATTTATTATATTTAATATTCAGCCAAGGAGGACTTTGTTGCTTTCAACACTGAAATCCCAAATAGAGAAATTAAAACAAATCACTTCATCTAGAAACCAAACAAACAATTACACAGAGGAACAACGCCAAAAAGGAAACCCAACAGCTGCGTTTGTCAGCCCTTATTAACAGTAAAAATAACACCTTATTTCATTTTCTAAGAGTTACTTATTATCACCTGAAAAACAAAACAAAGTCTATTAGTTTACAAATAAAAAGCGTCATACCATCAAAGTGATATTCCAGTAGGAAAATACTTGGGACTGAATTATCAGGCGTTCTCAGTACAACATCCGCAGATCCTAATAATCTCAAGGAGGCCATGGGTGCCCAGCCCTCAGGAAACCGAGTCATTAAAGGCTACTTTTATTACAAAGCCCTGATAAAAACCACACGTACTCTTGCGGACATCATGAGAGACTTAGAGCAAGTTGTAAGAGCCACGCTAAGCTTTTCTTATTATTCCTTTTTTTTTTTTTTTCAAAAGCCACAGTAAGACCTAACAGCTAATGCCAGCTCTGATTTAATATTACTTTTGCAAATACATGTCCAGCACTGTATTTCAGGGTTGCATTACAAAACAGCAGGAACTACGTGAAGCCTAGAGCTACCTCCTTTAGGCGGCAATGAAGCCCCAGAAAGGTGCTGCGTGCAGGCACGCACCACCACAGCTTGCAACCAACAGCTATAACATGCTGCAAAATGCAGTCTGGAAGTGGGAGATTCTTTGTATGCTCTGATACAAGGGGTAGGCACCAAATGCTATTAACTGCTCAGTCATGAGATGCTTGTTTAACCCCCCCGTGCAAGCCGTGCATAGCCCTACTGTATTAGTCCAATTGTGAGCAACAAATCTGACTACTTAATATGCAAATTCCCTTGGTCAGTCTTCCATAGAAGCACCATGAAAGCAGTTATTGTAACTTCAAATTAGACATGTGATATGCAGCACTGCACAACACTCTAAAGAAAACATTTAAGAAACTTGTTGTCCGGTTATCAAAAGCAGAGGTTGAGCACAATATTTGGCCGTCTAGAAGTTAACGAAGCTCTAGCACTGCATCAAATACTGCAGGAGGAATTTATACTTTTAATAATCTCCTGGTTTAGCATGTCAGTCAAATGTGCAGCCCCATTTCCACTTGTCCCTATTATCACTGCTGGGTGATAGGGGCAGCAGTAAAGAAGACAAATTTCAAACAGAATCACCGTCTTTTATAACAAAGAAGGGCGATAAGAACTCCAGCAGGCAAGCGAACATCATGTCAAGGAGAGCGCAGCAGCAATCAGACAGCTGCAGCCAAAAGGCTTAATCTGTAATGACTTGTCATGCCCGTACTTCTAGACACTGGATTTCCTGCCCTTTCATTATTCCACACAAATAACTGTCTCAGTGAACTTTACCAAGTAAGACAAAGTAATATGCAACTTCTAATAGCGTTAAGAGTTTGCCAGAAGAAAATGAACGGGATCCTGTTTCTCCTTTTCCTTCCCACTTGCTCCCCTCCAAAGAAAGAAAAGAAATTTAAGAGGAGCTCTCCAAAAAGGACTTGCCCATGGGGAGGGCAAGTTGGCAATGCAAGTTCTCCTCTTCGTGCTAAACCGAACATACCTGATAAACTATTAAACCTTACTTAGAAGTGCAGAGTTTTCCAGCAGTTAACTTCAAACCCAATGCTCTTCTGAACACACAACTGAAGAAGTCACATAACCTGCAAGTGGCCAGAGAACAGCTATTTCTACCCCCGTCTCACCATCCTGCAGAAACTCAGTTACCTTTGACAAGACACAGCATGAAGAAATGTGGTGCTCAGCTCCTGAAAGCTTGGAATATCTGATGGGAGACAGCTGAGCTAAAGGGATGGGGGGGGGGGGGGGAAAACCCTGTGTCTATAAATCACTTAACGATCATCATTTATTCTTCTTTGTACCTCCTTTAAAAAGAGTCACCAATAAATCCATCTCACCATCCAGGACACCCACCCACCACAATACAGCTCTGCTGGACTACAACACACCAAGCGTTGAGACAGGAACTTTTTCCTAAATACGACAAGCAATATTCTGTTGAAATGAAAACTTGCTAAAAAGAGCAGTGATAATGAAACAGCTGGTACCAATCTGCAAAGACCATTTCATTTCCAGCAGGATGGGCAGAGCAGCATCTGTTTAATTCTTGTTAAGGAACAGACTCCTCCTGCTTCGGTCAATGTGAACAGAAACGTGCAATAAGCTGGTATACACGTAGCAGAGCTGATATTTTTTATTATCTCAATCTTACACATGGAGACACATCCGAGTATATGCAGTGGCTCTCTGGATAAATGCGAGCATCTTGACCTTGAAAAATACCAATAGGAAAAGACAAAGGAAGGGCACGCGCTCAGGGCACGTTGTCAGCTTTGCCGAGCAGCAGAGAAGTAACGGGAAGTGCCAGTGATTGACAAAAGGACTGAGGAGAATACAGGGGTGTGACAAATCCTCATCTCAACCCCAGTGGTACAATCGAGCAAGATTTTGCCAGGTCCACACAGCACTGTAATAGACTGAGACCGGTATGAATTAGACTTGAGATCTGGCTCCCACTTTTATGCAGCATCAAGTGCTGCTCTTACTGTCTAATCAATTTCTTGACCACTCGTGTGGAAGACCACTCGTAATTCTCCAAGAAAGTTCGCCATTCTGGGGAAAAGACAAAGCCTCCCCAAAGTGACTCTATCACTGGCAACGCTCTGGTTAGAACCGAGATGTTTCTGTTCCAAAATACCTTCCTGAGATTTATAAATGATCTGGCCTTGCTCATTGACACTAATCTGAAAGCGAACATACCAGAGTAGGTCACAGCCCAGGAGCTGGAGGAAATGAGCCTTATGTGGGAAACAGGAATAAGTCACCTTTCTGCACAGGGCTAGTCTCCAAATCGTGTTCGCTTGTGCTTCAGCTGGTTCGCTTGCTGATGCCTCAAGACATAAGCTCCCTCGAGAGAGCAAGTCAGATTTCATAGTTGGCATGGGCACGTCTGGAGAATTTGTAAAGCTAAGAATTAGTGCAGGCTGGACTTTGACATCTCAGGAGTTAGATTTACAAAAGATATTCTGAGGTTCTTTCAGCTTAACCTGCACCCCCTTTTTTTCTTGTTGAGAGGCAGGAACAGATACGTAATGTTACAAAACAGGCTATTGCACACTGTAGCTGATTGTTTAAGACAGTCCTAAGAAGCTTATAATTCAACTGAAATTTCATCACTTCTCACTTCAGCGAGACAACCTTAAGGAACATTATCCTTAGAGCATGAATCAACACGAGCCAGCTGACATGCATTTCGCATCTCTTACATCTTGAAAAACCCAGCTGCTGTTCTAATGCACCACGCACAATAGGTTATTTAACCCCAAAGCAGCAGTGTGTCATGCCGTGCAAACACCAAGCAGGAACGTGCTCCCAGTAAGTCCATCTGGGACAGCAATCTGTAGACAACTTGGAGGGAGACTGCCCACCTCACGCACTGCTACTGGGCGTGTAATAAGACTATTTTATAATATCAGCCAAACTCTGATAATTTTATTTTTTTCTTGTATCTTATTCATTTGAAATCACAGGCAAGATAAGAGCGAGGAAATTAAACCAAGGCTATTTCTGTGACATGATCTCACCTCATAACACCTAGCTACTGAAGCAGGTCTCAGAACAAATGTCAGCATAACTTTTAATGTGCTTTTTTGGTCAAGATTTTTTGGGTATATGATGATTCCTGCCATTCTTTTTCTTTGGCTTTTAGTATGCTCTGGTGCTTTCCGCACTGATACTCTTGCTTTTTTTACTAGTTGGTACGTCTGCTTAGTACAAAAGCATTTCTTAGATAACTCACTTCTTCCCCCCCCTTTTTTTTTTTTTAACAGAGGAGAAGAGTAAGGAAGACTCATACTAGCCAAAGCTATAAAGTTCCTTTTAATGACAATGATGTGATTAAATCCTACACAATTCTTAGCAGATGGACTTTCTGGTATTTCTGTGAACTATGTATCTGGCATTAATCAGCAGGTGGCTGCTTCAGATATAATTGCAAGAGCTGCATTTTTTTATATTATGGAATAACAGCAAAGTCACCAATATGACTGAATGACCCATCAGCTGGGACATTCGAAATAAAACCAGACTGATAAATAATATTCCATAAGGCACAGCAGAAAATGTAGATCTAGATCAGCAATTTTCAACCTGAATCTGTGGACCCTGCATGCATGAGGACTACTTATAAGCCAAGTGTCCTGTTGGTAGGTTGACTTTAAATGACTATAAAGCACATACAGCTCAGCTGGAGAACATCAGGGGTCCATAAACCCAAGAACGTTGAAAAAGCAATCGTTCAGACATCTAGGTAGAGAAAAATATAAGGGTAAAGGCCGTTTACACTGCAGCAGTGTTTCCACATAAGCTGCACTTGCTAAGTAGGTGTGCGCTTGCACATGAGTGAGACACGCTGTTCCAGCATCCGAAGTCGCTGAAAATTGATTATTTAGCATGGGTGATTTAGACTGGAGGAAAGCATCCATCTTTCTTGGAGAGAATAAAAAGCAAAATACAACCCAAACTCGCAGCAGTGCCAGGATCTAAGTTATCTGAAGAATTATTTTCCGCACACCACAAGGAGCTAAGCCCAAGGAAAACAAAGTTTGGGAGCCCCAGGCAGGCCCTTTCCCCAGCCTGTCTTTATTTCATCAGCCGCCTGCCCCCGGGCCGCGCCGCGGAGCCCCCCGCCACGGGGCCGCGTCCGCGGGGCGGGGGGCTCTGCCCGCCGGGGGTGCGCCCACCCGCGCCCACCCGGGCACCCGGCCGAGCTCCCGGGGGCTGTAAGCCGGCCGGGGGTGCCCAGCACGCCCCCCGCACACCCCCGCCGCCCCGGGAAAGTTGCGGCCCGGGCGGCCACGCCGGGGCCGGGTGCGGGGCGGGGAGGGGGGGAAGCCGGGCGCGGCGCCCCGAGGCCGGCGAGGGCAGCGCGGCTCCCCCGCCCGGCGCCGGCCCCGGGCTCGTCCCCGCCGCAGGCCCCGGCCCGCAGCGCCCGCCCCGGGGTCCCCCCACAGCGCCGGGGGCGGCCCGTCGGCCCCCCCCCCGCCCAGCCCCGGGGCCCGGCGCTCACCTCCGGTGCCGTCCGAGTTCTCGTTGAGGCTGCCCGAGGAGTCGTGGTGGGAGCCCACACACCCGCCCATGGGGCCCGCCCGGCCCGCAGACCCGCCGCCGAGCCGCCCCCCCACCCCCCTCCCCCTGCAGCCGAGCTCCGCCGCCGGCCGGGCAGGCGCGATGGCTCCGGAGCCGCCTCCTCGGTCTGCAACACCGCCCCCGAGGCGCGGCCTCCTCCCGCCGCCCGGCTCCGCCTCCGGCCCGCCGGGCCCGCCCCAGCCCCGGGCTCGCCCCGGCCTCGGCCCCCGGCCCCGGCCGGCGCCGGGCGGGGTCAGCCCGCCGCCTCGCCTGGCCTTGCGCCGCGGTGGCCCGCAGGCCGGGACGGGCCTGGCTGCGGCCCGGCGCGCCGAGCCCGAGGCCGCCCCTCGCCCCGCGGCCGGCAGCGGCGGGGACGGCGGGCGGCGGCCCCGCGGGGCAGGGCGAAGCCCCGGTGGAAGTTGGCGGCCGGCCCCGGGGTGCCGCGATCGGCCCCGCCTCAGGGCCCGGGCGCAGCGCGGACGGGGGAGAAGGTCGAGGGCCGCGGGCTTTGTCTGGGGGATGCGGGGCCAACCCCCCCCCGGCCGCGGGCAGCGCTGCGGCTCGGCTTCCAGGCTCGGAGGGTGCAGGGGTCGGGCGAGCAGGGCCCGCCCGGCTGGGTCGGCTGGGCCGCCGGGGCCGTAGGTGGCGAGGTGTATTTGTTTTTAATTACTGTGCAGTCCGGGGCTTTCCCGGGCTTCCCTATGTCTGCACACGAAAAGAAAGTACACGCACACTCGGAGATAAACCTGTATCCCACTAATCATCCAACCACCTTTAACAGAGTGCCCGTTTAAATTAAAATAAAAACTAAGAAAAATCAGTGCTGCTTGGTCAATCAAGACCAATCTTCTCTGAAAAGAAGTTTGACTTTTGTGCGCTTAATGCCTGGAGGGGTTATCTTATTTCAGTAGCAATGTCGCTGTGGGTTCGGGGAGTTACGGTTCATACACTATCAGATGCGCTGTAGGTCTTTGAAACAACCAGCAATAAGTCAGAACATTGAAAAATTGAAGCAGACAGTGCAAAAAATAAAGCATGGTAACAGACTGTGCACTGGGTTCCCCATACGCTCTGCTATACATGGCAGCTTAATGTTCTGATACACAAAATAGCAGAAAACAAAACTCAAGCTGAGCATATTTTACCTCCTTAAAGATGACATTGCAAATGTATTTTTTAGAATTAAAATAGCGTATCTGTTTGTAGAGCTCATAGTCACCACAGTGAAAGGAATGGATGGACAAACCCATTTTTCTACCATTAATTTTCCTACATAATCTTCATACCGAAAGACCAGCCAGCCTTTGGGAAGGCGCTTGTGTCGATAATTAAAATCCCAAATGTATGAGATAAGCTGAGTGCCAAATGCCGAGCACTTCATCATCTGAGAACAAAAAGACACAGAGCTGGTCTGCCTTATGGATCCAAACAGGAAGGTCAAGACTGGTAAGAAAACCTAAGGAAAGATTATTGAGAGTCTGAACACATGCACGCTTATTACAAGAAAAGCAAAAATTCCTTGTCTGTGCAGAAGTTTAAACCAGATAAAGGAATCACACAGAGCTCAGTTGTTCTAGTTTTCTTTCCAGGCTGTATTTGAGGGCCACACGGGGGTTTGCCTGAACATACACAGGTATAATCAAAGGTATGCCGGGTATATTTTTTTTTATTTTGGATTGAACGTAATTTGTTCAAAATTGTAGAAGTACAGAAGAAAGTTAAGGATGTTTGCAAATTTTCATGAGAGTAAGTGTTGATGTGGGTATATCATCATCAGAGTATGGTAATTCTGCAGAGAGCGCACGGGTTGCGGTGAGGCCCTTGGGATGCACGCTGAGACAGCTTCCACCTCTGGATATCATCCTGCCCAGTGAGATCCCAAAAATGCCCATCAGCGAGGCTGAGGGGGGTTAAATACAACGTGACTCTGTTCCGTAACGGGGCGGCTGCAGGACCGCGAGCTGGCGTGGGAAAGTATGTCCACACTGAGACAGCAGTCTGCCTGCGGAGCTTTGCAATAACACATCGACGCTTGTTATTCTGCATATTTGGTACTAAACTCTTTCGTTAGATATCTTGTTGTTCTCACACATGCGCTGTCTATAATACATATATATATATTTGTGTGTGTATAAACACTCAAGACAGGCCAAAGTCAATATTTACAGCCTGACCCCATGTATCAGGATGTACTTGCAATGCACTAATAAAGTACAGAAGACAAACCAGGACTTTTTCTAAATGGATGATTTATTTCGAAGATTATATTCCTCCTCAAAATAAGTTTCATGAGAGGCAAGTTTGCAATCAGAGCTGCTGCACTCTGATCTTGGCTCTGCCCTAGATACCCACTGTGGCCTTGGACAAGTCACACAACCTCGGTTGCTCTATTTCTATCGGTAGATTAATGTTTGTCTACGTATCTCTTGGGGATATGGCTAGGATTAATTAATTCTTACTCTTTATTACTTGTTAACTGCCTGCAATGTGTGGGATGTAAAACACTTTGAAGATCAGAAGTGTCATTTCACAAATTAAATGGTGTAATGAATTGACTATTCCATATAGGTACAACTACCCTATATGGCTGGAAATGATTCTTTGTGGGTCATAAACCCTACAGTGCTAACAGCTGAAGGGCTTTTTTTTGGCACAAGACACTACTGGACTGCGTGTTGTACCAGGAGGGCCAGAGCGATGGGGTTCGTGGCCCGAGGAATGCAGCATGTAGAAAAGCCCTAAGTGGATCTACATTTGCATTGTCAAGATTATTTCCTATATATTCCTGTATATTAAAATATTTTGTATACTTCACCAGTTTTTCTCTCCAACTGGGATCTCACTGTTTGCTTGCAGTCAATGGTGGTGATTTTTGCCATCACATGATACAGTATGATAAATCCCTCTTCTCTGATGATTCATCTTTGTGTGGGAACAAGAATGAGATGCTGACAAATTGCAGCAGTGCTGAAACTTCTGTCTCAGGCATCAACATTTTGATTTTTATCAGTGCTACCCGGGACTGTAGTATCAAAGTCTTATCACTGTAAGTGAAAGTCTACCCAGATCTCTTTCATCCTCCTTCGACAGATGGGAGAGGGAGACACGAGAGATGCGGTTATTTGCCAAAGGTCCCACAGGAAGCAGAAGCAGGAAAGAACCGTGGAGTCCAACCATCGTGTGATGCTGAGCCCATCTTCCTCCTCGGAGAGTCTGAAGAAATTTAGCAAGTTGCTATTTTCAGATTTACTTCCACATGGCGTTCTTCCTGAAAGCTAATGAGGCTGTAGCCTCATTTTCACAGGCGACGTGATGGAGGTTTCCCTGCCCCGTATGATGCTCAATGTGTTTTTGAGGAACACAGGCTCCCATGCCAAAATTCCCACCAGCCATTTTTAGGCTGACTCCAAACTAAAATAATCCGTTCCTTAGAAAGCCATACCAAAGCGACTGGTATCAATCTCCACCACCTACAGACCGCAAAGCGGTGTCGAAACGATGTTAAACCGGGCAGAGTTTGTTTTCCTGGCATGACCAAGGGAAAGAAATCGACTGCATAGAGGGGTCCCTGTGGTTGAGAAACCATCAGACCTCAGGATGTCCAGAGCTGGCCAAGTATAAACAGACAGTGAATGTCTGCCTAGTCCTGCCTGTGCCTCCCTGTGCCCTCTGGCAGTGCACGTCCTTCAGCAGATCTCCAGGAGCACAAACACCTCGCTCCCGACGCCTTGGCACACATCTCTGCTGCAGGAAATGCTGGGATGGGAAGATTGAGCTTCTGAGGGAACTTCCATCAATTGGAAAGTATATTGCTGTGAAGAGCAGGTTACATTTCTCTCCTGACCTCTGCAAAGCCCAACGCCTACTCCTGTGGACTACGTCGGCAGGCTCTTTATGTCTTCTCTGTTAATAACAGAAGGAATGGTGATGCTTCAGCTTTCTTTTATACGTTTCTGCAAAGCTCTGCGGTTTCTATCCTCAATTGCTGTAGAAAAGGGGGTCACTGGAAAGGCTAAAAATCGCTATTTAATGTGCAGCGTCATAGATGATGGTAGGAATCTCCAGGGGTGGTGGATTCTACTGCAGGAACCCACAGAATTCCCCCCAATATTCCTTGCTGGCAGTTTCACTTTGCAGGAGTCCCAGATGCCCAGAACGCCCCAGTGGCACTACCTCTGCCGCCAGGCAGTCTGTTGAGGAAAGGCTCATTTTTCGTTGAGCATTTCAGCACCGATGTTATTTTACAGGGACCGTGGAAATATTTTGCTTTTTAGCCTGAAAACCTCGAAAATGGATAAATGAATCAGTCCAGAGTTTATTCAGATATTTCTCCCTTCATTCACATCTTTAAAACTAGAACTTCGTGAAGTTACGTTTCTCAAAGACAATTTCTGTGGGAAGAAACTTCAGGCTATAGGTGATAAGCAATTCCACTACAAGTTCCATCTCTTGTCTGCACTGGAAATCAAGAATTTACAAATCCATTTTTTTAACTGGGTAGAGGAACCATATATCTTAAAGTACCAGCTGTTGGCCCGCAGGTACCGTTGTGACAGGCACACATGGAGGCAGCTGGCAAGTGAGCTGTCCACTTCCATTTTCTGTTTCATGACAGCTTTATTGCTGCTTCTCCCTTTAAACATGCTTCTCATTTTTAATAAATTCTGAATTCTGCAAGCTGTTCTGAAAGCAGGGGGGGTTTAACCCACTGTCCCAACCAGCTCCTGTCAACTTAAATTCTCTGAATCTTACCGGTTGATATTTATTGCTTTGTCACATCAGGGAGGTTTTTCTAATGGTCTAAATATACTACTTTTCTTTTTTTTAAATTAGCCTTGAATACTAAAGAAACAAAAGTGAAACGCTGCTTCCCTCCTGTGGTGACCTTCCTGATTGCACACCAAAATGCTGTATTTGTACAGACAGAATAAATGGCACATTTTAAGTGATTTTTTAATTATTATTATTCTGACAACATTCGAAGAGTATCGTTTTCTTGCTGATCTGCAGCCAAGCAGTCATTCGCATCCCGCTGTTACCGTTACAGCGCTGGATTTAAGTTTTCTCTTCAAAGCTGAACGGTGCTGCTGATGCATACGAAGTGCCAGCTCGTGCTAATCGGCTGCGGTAGGAGCCGTGAGAACCTTATCTCATTACGACCTGCTATTCGTGGACAAGTTCTCCTCCTCTTTCAGCTGCATCTGAATTGATTCTCTGCCTGGGTGGGTGCGGGAGTGTTACGTATCGCTGTGCTAAATAATGAAGGGGATTAGCAGCAGCGGAACAAAGAGAGCAAGCGCGGATGGGGGCCCTGAGCCCACCTGCGAACTGCGCTGGTGCAGCAGGAGCTGTTTTACAGGCTGCTGGGGTCGCTGAGCCCGCACGGAAGGACAGGCCACACACCGGTTATGTTATTACCATTTCTGCATTTGCTACTATTATCAATATTGTATTAGTATCTGGAGGGCTCACTCAGGATCCCGTATCTCCACCCGAAAGGACACTGAAGTTTCAAAGGGAAGACACGGGGATGTAGGATGTGGTTTACCTTAGAAAAGGAACATAGCAGGGGGCATGACAAAAATATCTGTGGGCATGAATAAGTGAGAAGAAACCGGGCAAGAGATTTGGATTTCCTTTTTTTTTTCTTTTTTGTCATGCAAGAATGAAGGCATATACTAGAATGGTAACAGGGTACGTCAGGGCTGATTAAGGAACATTTTTTTCACGGAGCGTGTAATTGAGTAGAGAGTGGAAGAAATGCATGACACCCAGGACCCATTGCTTCTCTCTTGGCTTTGCGCTAGTGAACACCAAAAATTCCTTTAGGAAAGAAGTTTGAGAGTTCCCTTGTTCCTGGATTTTAGCTCTGCTTCCCAAATGCAAAGCATTTGAAATCAAAGAGCTGTTTCCTAGACAGAATATACAGACAACCTTCTCGCACAGGACCAAAAATTGGGTTCATTTGAGGAGAAATCATACAGTTTTTGGCGGGAGGAGAAGGAGGGGTGGAAAAGGAAAGATGCTACCTCCTGTAAAAATGCTTTTGATAAAATTAAAGCTGAGCCAGATGGTAATGGTACAGCTAATGTTACCATATGGCAGGATCAGTCATGCAAGAAATATGCTACTTTAAGGAACGTGTGAAACTGATAGATGTTAATATTCCAAATATTTGAGATTTGTATCTTGAGCATTCTCCTGGGCTGCGGAGCTGGAAGAAGATGCACGTGCTCAGGAAGCGTTGGCTTGGACTGCAGTCGTTCTCTGGTGGGATATTCATTCCTCCTCTGCTCTCCTCAGCGCTAGGAAACATCTGGCCAAGCTATTGCTTTGCTGTCCCCACTCAGCGCTGGGAGCACGTCACAGCAGTGTCTGTGTCTGGGCAGGTGCTTGCCCGGAAGGGGAATGGAGACAGGGAAAGGGACAAGGGCTCACTGCAGACGTGGGGCAGGTCAGGGACGCCGGCACCGCCCGTCCGGGGTTCGCAGGACGTCCGGGGGAGAGGCACCGCAGGCCACAGCCACGGGGGTCGGGACCTCCCGCACCGTCCCTGCGGCAGTGGAGGGGAGGGAGAGGAAAAGGGCGAGGGGAGAGTGAGCATAAGCCCCAGACCTGTTCACTTCTATATGGAGAAAACCAGAAATCATGACAGTGACAAGGGCAGTTATCGCTGGCCAGATGCTACCAAGAAGAGGAATGATACAACTTCTCCGCTCCCAGATTCTTGCCAGCTCTTAGTTCCTAATAGTGACATGTAGTATTCAGAGGTTAAATATTTTGTTCTCTGTTATATGATTGAGCTTTGCATATAAAGGGAAAAAAAAAAAACCTGAACAAGGTCCCCAGCATGGCAGGATACATTCACTGAATTGTTGGATGACTTTGCCTGGATATATGTCAAAAGCTTGTCTCTTCTTATCACTATTGTCTCTGAGGAGAAGCTTATTTCATATATACTGTAACTCTATTCAGTTGGTGGAATTGTATCAGGGATGATAAACTTGGCTGAAAATCTGTTTTGAACTTTTGATGATGATATTAAAAAAACCAATAATAACAACAAGAGATCTTGGCTCATGACGACTGTTGTTTGTCCCCCATGCTGTATACTGCCTCGGGATTTAGAATAGGATCCTATTGTTATATTTCCAATAAACAAAGAGGCAGTTTCTCCTCCTGCCTTATTAGATAGTCTTTGTATGAATCGAGGAAAATAACACGTCTGTGTGAGATGGAGCACGGTGTAAGCGACCCTCCTTGGCCTGCCCTGGTGGAGACGTGGCCTCCAGTGCATGCGGCGAACCCAGTGAGGGACAAACAGAGCCAAGTTTAAAAATTCATGAATTCAGATAAATGAGAGTTGCTTTAATTTCCACTTCAGCACTCTGCACTCTTCTGTGAAGCATTTCCAGCAATTTAAACTGAAGGGACGCAGGGATTGGAGCGCATCTGGCAGGGTTGGAAACCTCGAAGGAAGCCAGTTCAGCAGAAGTGGTGCTAAGGAGTGATCTCCAGTATTTCTGCCGGGAAACATCCTCCCTTGTCTTATGATTAACACTGCAGCCTGGAGTCATGTCACCTCACGTCACCCCTGCAATCTGCTGACCAAAGATACTCGTGATAGGAAAAACCTGAAGAGATGGAAAAATGGTTTAAATATTGATATTAGTAAATGGGAGCATCCTATTACTGGGTATGGAAACATGAAGGAGCTCTTAAACTTGTGCTTCAGGACCCTTGCTGCTGGATCTATCAGGAAACACTTTTCTGGGAATGGTAACTGATAAGTGACCATTTCTGAGGTTTCCTCTGTCTTTTGGCTTAACCAGCGTGCAGTGCTAGGTACAGAGGCCGAACTGGATGAGTACGGCGAGCTCCGTCCTTCGGGTGGGGAGAGTCCAGGGCTCGGAGGGCTCGTGGGCACACGCCGGCACACTGCAAAACTCTGCCTTAAACGAGACAATGTGCAACATAGCTTTTTTCTCCACTTAAGCTCCCCCCCAAAAAGTTACTTTTTAATGAATAAACCTTGGAAAAAGAAATTTTCTTTGCCAAAAATAAGAAAGTGTGAACTTCCACCAGCTCTGTCAACGTCAACAGTATCTGTACACAGCAGTAAATTCTAGGTTAACCATTGTAATCAGAAAAGAAATACTCTGCACACAGACAGAAGTGATAAAGTAATTGATATCATCATCCTTTCAGCGATGCTTTGTTAGGTATTTCTCATTTTGTATTCGTACATTCGATTTTTCCTGCCTAAGCATGGTATTTTGCATTTGTCCTCATTGAGTTTCAGCTTACAGATTGCGTCCCATTATCTAGATCAATTTGAATTCAGATCCTGTCCTCCGTATTGTTTACAATACCTCCCAGCTTATAAAACTCTATTATCTTTGCTATCATACAAATCAGTTATTAACGGACACGATGAACAAACCAGGCCCCTCTGTCCCCACTTGAAATGGCCTGTTTGGCCAAGTGTTTTTTTCTCCTGCTTATGCATCCAAATTATGGTGGTTTTTTTATGTTCCTATTTTGCTCACATGCCCCTAATTTGCTCATGAGGCCATCATGTAATACTGAGTACAGAGTCTTTTTACAGTCAGGATATATCACATCTGCTTCTCCCTTTCCACCAGGCCTGTTATTATTCTGTCAGAGGAGGAAATTAGCTTGATTTGATGTGATTTGTTCTTGAGAAATCCATGCTGGCTCTTTCTTGTCATTTTATTATCTTCTAGGTGTTTATATTGATTATTTAATAAGTTGTTCCAGTATCTTTCCAAGAAACAGAGTTAGGCAGGCTGGTGGATAACTCCTGGGGCCTCTTCTTCTCCTTTTTAAAGCTAGGGCACCGTTCGCTTCTCCTGTCCCCTGGGGCCTGCCACCATCGCTTTTCGGGGATATTCACTAATGCGTTAGAAATTTCCTTGGCTGGTTCACAAGTGCTCCGGGATGAATTCCATTAGCTCTGCTGACTTAAGGACATCCACACATTTCCACACATGCTCTTCCCTTATTCTAGCCTGCATGTGCAGCTCCTTTCTAGCCCATGCACCAGGTGGTGCTTTGGGTCAGGGAGGACATCATGATGGAGCAGAGCAGCATCTTTCCGAAATGGAGCCCAGACGCAGACAGACAAGTGCCGAGGCAGGGAGCTGGGAAGTCCTGGTCTCCACAGCACAGGCATGGTCTGGCCGATCATAACGAACCTCTGAGCTGCTTTCCCCGCACCTGCTCTTTTCAACCTGCAGAAGAAATAAGACCGTGGTTTTGCAGCAATTATCTCTAAAACTCATGCTACCGAACAGGGATTATTTCCTGATCATGTCTTTGCTCATCTGAGCTGCAGAACACTATTGTAAGGCTACTGAATTATAAGATGGATTGTGAAACTCTCTAAAATGTTGTTTATACATCCAAACTGGTCTGTGAGGACATCTATGACCCAGAGAAGGATGCAGACGTTTCCAGAGTTTCTGGCAGTTTTGAACTTGCAACTGTAACTTTGAAAAGGAATTGGAGCATGAGAGCACAGACCTTCCGCTGCGCTGGGGACGTTGGTACTCTTCTCTTGCTGATTCAGTCATGGTCCAGATGGTAGCTCATGTCTTTGGGCTGTTGTTTTGCCACGTCGTGACCTGCAAGAAGGACCAGGCATTTTCTGCATCTTTATTTGGGTGCATTTTTGCCCAGGTCTGAACCCAGCAAACTCACACTAGTGCAGCTTTACAAATACGAGAGACCCCACTGGTGCCAAAGGCACAGGCACAGTCACGACGACGTGAATGCACGGGACACTCCACATCGTTATTTGGGTAGTGCAGCTGGTTACACCGGACCACAGAGGCATCGGGGCATCTGACTTAAACATGAAATTGTTAATTATCATTGGCCAGGCAGGTGGGAACAGCACGGTGTAAGCTTGATGTTTCCAAGTTATTTATTTCATTTATGAATTATTAACCCTCGGTCTGTTAGGAGTACATTTACAAGGTTTAGGAATAAAAGCGAGCAAGATTAGATCATGCTCATACCTTTCACAACAATTCAGCTTTTTATTAAATTTCCGTCCAGGAGGAGACTTTATGCTGATGAAATTATTTGAGGAACTATTAAAAAGAACCATAAAAATCCAAATTACATTCAGTGCAGCAGAAAGAGGAGGTTTTATGAGATTTTTTAAAAAGCACTTATCACCTGGAAACACACCATAGTTAGAAAAATCCAGTTTGCTTTTAATTTAACTGCTCAAAAGTGACTGGATGACTTTTTGTTAATACTTAAATCACCCAAAGCAATTACAGAGCATTACATAGATCCCGTTAAGCTTCAGACCACTAGGGTGAGCCAGACTATAGCCAATGCCAACTGTTGTGTAGCGTGGAATGGAAATGACATATCAGATCATGAGATTCAGAACAAATAAGTCAAAATGTGTGATTAGAGCTGGTGCCCATCATCTCAGGACCAAGGTACTTCACCTTTCCCCTTGCCCTACGGGCCAAGGGCGGCATACCGCCCTTGAAAGGCTGGCTCCACCTGTGATGAACGGTTGAAACGGCTCCTGCAAGTGCTTTGGAAATTCTACCCTCTTTGTGCATAAGGCACGTTGGCTGCCCAACATCACCTTGTCCTGGGCCTCTCAAGGTGCTAAATTTCATTCTGTGTCTAAAGAGCTCTCTAATGTCATATGCAACTGTGCCAGAAAAAAATCTTTTAAAAGGTTTTAACACAGCTCTTAACTAAGCAAAGTTAATGTCGCCTAACTTGTACAAGGGCAAAAATCCTACGCACCGAAGTTCCCCTTTGCCCCCTCAGTCTGGGGTGGATAGGAAGTGCTGTGCTCGCGGGGTTAATGTGAAGAGCAAATGAGGAACATTTCAATTTAGATTTGGAGTCAACTGCCCCGTGTAAGGGCATGTTTTTGTGGCTGGTGTAAGGAGCCTGGTTTGCCCGCGATCTGAGCCACTCAGCTGTAAGCCAGCTCCAATCTGGGACTCGCATTATGGCACTGAGTTGACACTGAGCCAGAACTTACATAGCCTGCCTTTGGCCAGGACGAGCACACGGCTGGCAGTCCCCTAATAAAGAATCAGCCTTGTCCACTGGCAGGATAAACTGTGCTAAATCAAGTTTGGGAAATAAATGGAGAAACTCAGTGGTACTACAAAAGTCAAGGCATGAATGGTTAGTAGTAAAGTCTGTATAAGTAATATTGATGGTTTAAGGGTATGAGTGAGAGAAAGTTGGCAAAGAAAAATAATAACGTTTATTAGATTGATATCATGCGGAAAGAAAAGCAGATGAACTCTTGGATGCGCAGTGGAAGTCTGGAAGAGAAAGAGCAAATTTAATGCCATATACAGGTTGAGATCAGTGGCTCTAAGTTTAACTTAATCAGCAGGACAAGTGGAGAGAAAGGATGGGTGGTGCACCTCTACCTCTGCATTCCCAGCGGCTCCTCCCTGGACCTTGCAGAGCTGCTCAAAGGAGCCTTGTGGGCTGCATGTGTGTGTAAATGAGAGAGAGAGGTTCTCCCCCGTGGCCACCTCCTGGCCCCTACGTTGTCTGATGTGATACATATGTGCGTGGTGTGAACTTGTGCTCCCCGGGGGCTGTCCCCTGTTTTGGGACCCAGCACAGATGTGTGACTTACTGTGGCAATGAGTGTTGGGGGCTTTGTCCCTTGTTGACATTAGGGCTGCATCTGACCAGCTGCTTTCGAAAGACGGCTACCTCTCCTTAGACAACTGCCTGCCTGATTTCGTGGGAAAAGGTGGCAGCAACAAATATGAAGCAATGAAAATACATGAAGTAAAACAGTGCCCCTTCCTCCTCTTTTTTCCATGCTGGGTGTCTAGGTGATTTGTAATAACCTTCAGTGGAGAAGATCTATGAATACTTGCAATACAGAACATTGCAAAGGACAGTGGGATTCTCTTATTTAAGGAAAAACTTCTTGAAGTAGTTTGCAAAAAGTATGCCAAATACTTGTGTATAGTATTGCTGGATAAACAAACAGGGCTCCGTGGACTAGCGCAGTCAGCTGGGCATCATTTAAGTTAAACGGTCACATAATTCTCCCTCTTCATGTTCTTCCAACACCAGAAAACAAAGCTGCAGTTTGCTATTATTTATCCCCTGCATTCATTGATGTCAGTGACTGAATAGCCCTTCAGGGGGTTTTACTGCCCTGAACAAACTGCAGAAAATGTGGTCTATTATCTCAGAGCAGGTTGAGTCCATGGATACTGTAGGACAGTACTCCAGCTCTTGAAGATCTCCCCTGGCAGCAGCGTGTCCTTGTAAACGGGGTTTTTGTATAGACCCCGGGGTGGCTGAACTGTGATTGCCTTTCTTTCCTGAAGCTTAACTCAAAAGTCTCTGCTTTGCTGTAGTCAAACAGAGCTTGGAGACTCCTTTCCGTGCAGGCGCTGGCTCCTGTTACAGTGAGAAATGATACTGGAAGCTTGTGGTTTAGGCAGGTACTTGGTGGACCGTGCGCTGCAGCACATTTTCTCTGCTTGACTCATCTCCTGCGCTGTAAGCATCCAATTCATAACTGAATAGTAGAGCTCTTAGATTTGCAAAATGAGAGATTTCAAGCAATTTTAGGAGTTGGGATTCCAAACCCTTTTCTGCTATTTTGTGACAGTGGGGATGGAAAGGACTGAGACCCTCTATCACATTGAAATAAATCTTAAGGGAATCCTGCCTCATAGCCACATTTTCCACCTGTGTCACATGTGTCTTCAGAGCACACTGCAATCCAGGATGGAGATTAGCAAACTCATTCTAAAGAAATTTGCTTGTCCAAGAGGCTGTGTAGCTACATTAACGTAGCCAGAGTTAACTCATATATCCCACGACATCCTGCGCAGACCTATCCTGCTCATGTATCTATGCACAGCAAATGAGCTGTGGAGGGGAGATGTGCACCAAGAGCAAACTGAGCTCTTCAGGTTGGCTTTGTGTTTAAGCTGGCACTGCGGCTGTGGAAAGCAGTGACTGCTGCCCCGCAGCCTGGCCATTCTCTACAGCCACCGTGCCACCCCCTCTGCTCTGCGGCTGGGAACGGGCCCCAGTAACCCAGCATGAAGGAAAGGTTAACAGCCAGCTGGATCGAATCACTGTAAACCTCCTCTTAGAGAGACCTTGCTGCAATTCTTTCCATGGGTACATGGGTATTCGTGCCTGCAGAGTACAGGAGGCATCACTGGAGGGTGCCTGCAAGTGAATGAATGCGGGATGAAGAACGCTGGGACTTTGATGGCTCAGCCAATTTAAATGTATATCAAAGTATGGCCTGATTTTGATTCCTCTGCTTGTGTTGCTTCTTACTCCCTCACTTCCCATGGTAGAGGATGTTTGACACACTTTGACCACGTGTGCATCATCTTTGCATAGGGGGAACAGTCATCTTCTCTGTATCTTTCCAGTCTGCCTGCCTGGGCTGACGCAGATCCCACCAGCGAGGCTGATGTCCTCCGAGATGTTTGCTCCGTCGTTTGTACCCACTCCCTCACTGTGTTTGTGAGCAATGCCCACTGCTGCTTTCAGCAGCCCCTTCTCCTGGAGTGCTCTGGCACATCCTTCTTAACAGTTTAATTCTGTTGCTTCTTTTCAAAGCAAAATACTGGGGGAAATGGACACATTTTCCTCCATAGCCAACACCCCACAGATCCACCAATTACCAAATGAGAGAAAGTAAAAATATGCACTCATCTTCTTGCATGGCCATCTCCAAGTCCAGCTTGTGGTGGTCCTCGAAGCTGCAAATAGATAAATCTCAGCAGAGGGCAGCTGGTACAACTTTATTCTTGTTACAGTTTTTAGTGTTTCTGACAAGACCCACAGTTCAGTTTAAACACCTCAAGTGTTTTAAACCTTCCTGTCAGCATAATGGTACACAATTTTCTTGCTAACTTGATTTAAGCAGAGACGTCACCCCAGGAAAAAACCAGCAATAACAGCAGGCCCGTGCAAGTTTTTCACTCGTAAAACAGTATTTACTCATAAGTGCTGGCTGACAACTCCAGGAAAGCGCGATCATAAACAACTTTTCTTCGGCAGAGCCATTTCATTCTGTTTTATGGCTCTGGCTTTGAACAGCTCCATCATTGTCAAGGAAGTGACACTTGGTGCAAGATGACAAACATGGGACATGTTAAATAGCAGCACACGCCTGTAACAGTGAGCTTTTGGGGAGCCTATTTTCAAGAGCAAGCCATCTGATTTGCTTCCCGAGGGAGGGAAACATACATCAGAAGAGCAGACACCCGTAAAATCATCAGCGTTTGGCTTTCTTGGACAACAAGAGGCCACAGGGCCATTCTGCATGTCCTGGATGATGAACTATGAATGATGAGGGATACAAATTGCCCTTTGTAGTGCACTTTTCTCAGATTGCTGTTACACAGCAATAAAAGCCATTTAAAAGGTCTTTCCTTCCCTCCATGCTCCCCATTCCTCATGTCTGTCTGCAGGAGGGTGCTCCCCATCTCAGATGCTTTCAGTGCTCTCCAAACAGCCTCCATGTTGCATCTGCAGCATTGAGGTGACAGCAAAGCGGACCAAGGGGAGAGGTGGACAAGTACCTCCACAGCTGCCTTCACTGCTGAAGGGAGTGTTTATGTGATAGAAACATAGAATCATAGAATCATTTAGGTTGGAAAAGTCCTTTAAGATCATCAAGTCCAACCGTTGACATCCTTGATCTCCTCAGGTCTCTTTTTCTTATTTTTCTGTGTAAGTTTGTGTTTCCTTTCTTGAACACCTTCCAGTTCCCACCCCACAAACTCCTCTTGCATTTCTTATCTCCTTCCATTCATTATAAACTTCAGCACAGAAATAATTTTGACAAAAACTGTTTCATTAGACTTTGGAGTGAATTCTTCAGGGAGTTTGAAAAAATAGACAATTTGTAATTTGGAGCCACTCTTCAAGGCTGGCCTGAGACTGCAAGAAAGACCGAGGCTGTCCTGCTCTCTGGAGTCGCTTCCATCTCCCAGTTTCTCAATCACATTGTGCGGAGATGGTTAAACTCCCGAGCTGATAAACAGGCTGCTGAAGAATGTTTTTTCCACTTTGCCAGGCAGCGGAGAAAAGGCTCTCCTGACGCTCCTGGTGCCACGCAGCGCCGTGCTGCACCGCTCTGTCAATGCACTTAGTGGGCTTTTGGGAACAAAGCATAAATATTTCAGAAGGGTGCTTTAATAAGTGTTTGTTTGCTCAAAAGCTGTGGATTCCTTCTTTGGTAGTTGCTATGGTAAAACACGTTGATTTAAACAGGAATAATGAACACAGACTGGAGAGACTCACTCCTCATGTCTGTATATACGTTAGCTCTTGAAACCCATCTCACCAGCGAAAAGGACGGCTCTGAGAAGGTGGCGATGAAACTCTGGATGTGGCTTCAGCTGGGCAGTTGGTTCAGTGGTTTACCCCCGGCAAAATACTGCGTTAGCGCACAAATTGCATTCATCCGACTTTGAAAGTGAGGTTTGCTGAGTGGCCTGAAGAGTGGTGTGATCTCTCTCATGCCCCTGTCATCTCCACTGCTTCTCTGCTGCTGGAGAAGGACCTCTCTGGCCATAGCAGCATGGCTGGGCATGAGCATGGTCTTGGGGATGCTCCTTGTAGATAATGAAGACAACCCCAGTGTTTACCACCATTAAAAATCATCCACACACTCCTTTTTGGCCTAAAGAATAGAGCTGAAGTGGAAAGGAATTTTTTGGGGACGGTCTGGACAAAGGATTCTGCTACGTTTGCTGCAATATGAGCAATAAGCCACAAGGAGTTTCCACTGTTTCCCTGCTGCAGAACAGCAAAACAAGCACAAAGCACCAGCAAAGTGCGACGTGCCTCAAGTTTGCCAAGGCCAACAGCATCCTTCCAGCCACACGCAGCGAATAAACAACGAGTGCAACTGAGTCAACAAGGCCAACACAGAGAAGGGAGAAAGCCACCACGGCCTCCTGCAGCCCTCTGACCCATCACCCTGCTGCGAGGGCGGGAAGGTGGATTTTGATCAGAGCGTGATTCTTCTTCTTCCAGGTGCAGAGGGCGAGAAAGCCGTGAGCTGACCGGTGGCATTCCCGGGTGGCTCTTCGTGCAACTCCTGGAGAAAGGCCACTGAAGACCTCTGCTCTGGCAGGTCCCATTCCCCACTGGGAGAGGGCCCTGCAGATTTCATTTATTTTGCAATACTTCGC
The DNA here is from genome assembly GCF_964195595.1 of Calonectris borealis. Lineage (NCBI taxonomy): Eukaryota > Metazoa > Chordata > Aves > Procellariiformes > Procellariidae > Calonectris > Calonectris borealis. The sequence goes on from NC_134326.1 coordinate 16,406,165, forward strand.
AAGTGGTGCTCAAGGTCAGAGCCGCCGGGCTGGGAGGAGGCTGGGCTCTCGTCTGATGGGGTCCTCCATGCCCTTCCTCGTGCGGGACCCAAGCTCCACACGGATTTAGGTTCTCCAAGTACAAATGACTAATTAAACACCCGCCTCCCCTCCTCGCAGCCCGGGCGGTGGGGCTGGGCTGAGCTGTGCAGGGCTGGGATTTGAAGCTTGGTGTTACGGTGCACTCACCCTATGCTCAGACCATGGAGTGATCTGAGAGGACACATGGTTGTCTCCGTCTCCAAGACTTTAAATATCACAGTTTTAAACCTCTGAAGTAAATCCATTCCTCCAGCCTTCTGGCTCAAGAGGCTCATCATTAAGGGCCCCAACTTTTAAGTACTGAGTCTCTGCTAGCACCTTCTTATTTACTATTCTCCCTGTTCACACTGTGATATTCAGGACAGTGATACATGTGGGGGCTCAGCTGTCATGCCCAGGTAGAAAGGAAGCATAAAATTTCATAAACCAGCCCATCCAGAGTACCCCAGGAGTCCGAGAGACAGGCAGCATTTTTCTGCATACTTTCCCCGTGATGTAGATGACGTGCTATTTCAGCTCAGAATTAATACTACAATTAGACTGATTGGGGCTTTAATAGCATCGCTGGACTATGAACTTTTGAAGCATGCTGTGTGCACTAAGATATCAGGGTAACAAAACCAGCTATTATTGTTGTTGTTGTTATTACATCGCCAAGAAGCCCTCGTGAGAGCGGGACTCCTCCGGGAGAGCACTGTGCTGACGCAAGGTAAACCCGGCGCGGGCAGCCAGGGCAGAGCACAACCAAGAGAGAAGCAGTAGATAATGGCAGGGACTGAATGTATTTCCCTCTACTCTGGCCCAGGGCTCTTCATATAATGGGTTTTTTTAGTTGCAGAAAGATCAGGAAGCTTTGCAGCAGCCTTAGACCCAGCTCAGCAGCATGGCAGTGCTTTGCGCAGAAAAACTTCACGGGGCGCTTTGGAAAGCTCCTGGAAGGACAGACCGTGTCTAATTCTCTGAGGCACATTGCGGTGCTGCCTGTCCCAGCCCTTGTGTCAGAGAAGAACTAAGGCATCAAAACTCCCCGCTGTCTCCCTTTCTGCAGGCGAGTGTCCAGGACAAAGGACTTTGAATTTCATCCTCACAGCATGTTATTTTTGGATCTAAAGAAGACCCATTGCTGTGAATCGCTCAGGCTGCAGCGATGAGGGGCGTCATCTCTCGGTGTGTTAAAGCACCTTTAGGAAGGGAGCTGGAGTCGAAGCTAGAGAACTACTGCCAAAAAGCACAATACAAATAAAGAAAACATGCTACAGCAAAGAAACAAAAATGGAAAGGCTAACTTAGATAAGGCCCTGACAGGGCACTAGATGGACTGTGCCACTTCAGCTGTGCTTGTTTAAACCTGTCTTTCTGTATTTACTTAATAGATTCCAGCATCTCTCACTTGGAATCTGCTTCAGAAGTGCTGGCTGATTTCTGTTCAGCAGGAGCACACAACCCCGTGTCTTCAACAACAACAGCAGCGCTTAGCAAAGAAGCGTTAAGTGTGACCTGGACAGGGGAAGAAGTGTCCTTTCTGATGCTTTTGGGTTGTTGACATGGGAACGGTAGCTCACCATACAGCATGTTCCTTCTTTTAAACCAGCAGGGAGCTTTAATTATTCAGATTGGGAAACAGGCTGAAGGAACTGCTCAAAATGCTTTGTGCTGAGGCCAGTCCGTTCCCTTTGGTGATCAGATGTTTGGTGTCTCTCTTCCCCATTTGAATTCCTGCTCCATGCCAGAGAAGAACGGGGGCTGGCACATGCATCCTCGGCAGGGTAGATGCTTGCTGAGATCTTCTGCTGAACCTCTGTGTATGCTACGGGAAACCCAGCTTGGTGCTCCCCCCCACCTCCTCTCTGCTGCTCTGCGATACTTGTGCTCATGGGATCCATCTAGTGAGCTGCTGGCTAGTTTAGAGGCGATAAAAACATATTGGGTTCAAAAACTTTCACACCAGATATCAGGGTCCTGCAGCGCCTTGGGGATCCTGTGAAGCCTCAGAACCCGTCGGCGCTTACTGCAAACACGCACTGAAATAGCAGCCTGCCTTGCAAACATCCTTCCTGAGAAATGATAATATTCAACATTTCATCTTCAACATTTCATCTTCACCGCCAGTTCTCTCTCCGCTATATGCTAAAGCCCTATTAACAATAATGTGACACCTACGAGATTCTAATAAACCCCCCTAAAGTTTAGATCGATAGTTAATTAGCTGGGGACTTCTGGCAGACAGTACAGTCGGATGGAGTTGTCAGAGCGTAGCAGTCTCCTGTATTAAGTCTTGTCATCTCTGCATTACTGAAAATTTGAGAAGGAGATGGCACTGTGAGCTTGCTGTACATACAGGAATCCCATCCAGACATCTATACGTGGATACAAGGGACTATTAGGTGGTCTCAGAGGGAGCTGAGATAATGCCTTTGTTACATCCCTGCATCTCCTTAATTTTAGCTTTGCAAAATGGCATGTGTGCTTTAAAGCAAATTATAAAATTCATGTGGGTCTGCCTTGCAACTGCTAAGGTTTGATCAAATTATATTGTCAGAAGTGAAAACAACCAAACCCAGTGAACGCCCCATAGAAAGATGCAATAATCCTTTTACTGAAACCCTTTTCATAATCCGTACAATATAAAACGTTATATTTTCAGTGATTTCTTTCTCTCTCTTTATGTGGGTTGCAAATTAACTCAGAAATAAACACTGCAAAAAATCAATAAATACTTCATCCTTTGGCCTTTGGGCTTATTTATTCACCAATAACTTACACTGCATAGCCAAAGAAAAACAATTCTCTCTTCATTATTTTCTGGTTGAACAACTCTGAAGTAGCAGAAGAGGACACACTCCTCTATTGTTTTCCTCTGCTGCAGTAGCCAAAATTGCCCCTGATCTGTTCAAGGCAGAGCTGGGCAAACAATTTGCAAGTGATGCCAGGAACATAACAGAGTAAGATGTCCTCAGGGTTTTCAACTTGTACAGGCTGTTAGCGGCTGAGACAACGGAGAATTTTCTGAAATTCTTCTTCAGAAATAGCTTTTTTTTTGCCAGAAAATGCCTATTTACTCAAATGGGAACATTTGTGGGAAAGGTTCTGAAGGGGATACTAGAAGCATTGCTAAACTTCAGGTTTTCAGCTAGGGATGCTGAGAGAGAGGATCCTCTAAGGGATTTGCTGATTACATCCATCCCAGATAGGCATTCAGGGATTTTAGCCTTCCCCGGTGAGTGCCCTGCTGCCCACCAGCCTCCTCCTTTCCCGCAGTGCCCTGACAGTGAGCAAAAAGAACCACTGGGAAACCTGGAAGTGTTTTCCATCATGGAAAAAAACTCCCTCCCACCTCTATTTCTGAGAACGGCCACCTGGCTTTAAGCTGAGAACAGCACAAAAAATGGGGTCACCAAGGAGGTGGGGGCAGGATAGGGATGGGAGGGGGCTTTTGGGGAGATCCTGGGGCTGGCTTCGAGGGCAGGAGCCTTGCTGAGGACTCGGTGCTTCCTCGGCATCTCTGCCGGTAGAGGCACTTTGGCAATGAGGAGAGGAGCTCGATTTACCAGGAAATCTCTTTTTGGGTTTCCTCCCTGCAGCGGGAGGTCAGGCTCAGGTGGAATATTGTTCAGTATTTCATACCCTGAGATGGCCAGGGAGAGTCCCCGCTTCCTTCAACAGAGCTTGGAACTGGTTTGGGAAATTAAATAAAGCATGAAAAAAACCCCCGCCATACAACTTGTCTGGGAGCAGGGCTTGGCTGCTGACTTTGCAGGCGCTATTTTTACACCTGAAGTGTTTCCAAGCTCCCAAGGGCTTAACAGAGCAGGTCCAGGGGAGACATTCGCTGGGCAAGGGCTCTGCTGACCAGAAGAGGTTTCCTCCTGTTTGTTAGCTGGAGACATTCTGTTTAAAAGCAGAGTGACTTTGTCTCTCTATCTGCTGCATGAGGAAGCCCTGGACGCAGAGCATTTCCCTTGCCCTGTTTACTGGCCAGTGAAAACAATTGCAAAAAAACCCCACACCCCCCCCAAAGCCCCCAAAGAGCAGATTCCTGCCCTTGGGGCCGTACACTGGGTTTGGTTGGGGGATGGGGAAAGACGTGCATTCAGGTCCCAGTGTGGGCCCCGTCCCAGTCCTGTCTGAGGGCTGCTCTGCACTGGAGATGGTGTTCCTCATGACTTGTGTACGCTGGTCATGGTAAGCCCATCTCTTGAGGCAGCCCAACCCACCTATTGCTCACAGGAGCCCTCCCCAGTCTGTGCCGCAAAACATCCACGTGGTCTGAACTGGCGCAAGCAGTCACTTGCGCCACAGAACGGCTATTTCAAGGGGTATGAGGACCATGACCAACACTTGGGCAGTTTTAATTCTAGCTGGCAGATTGTCACTGGTCCTCAAAAACCAGGTGACAAGCCACCTACTGCTGGGTGTCCAGTGAGAAATACCCAAGCAGTTCCAGCCGGACCCAGCACGAGACAGCGCTGCCCAGGCAGCGGGGCCGGTGCTGCACGCCGCGGGGGTGTTTGCCGAGCAGTTCTGGAGTGAAGTCAGTGTTGAGAAACCTCCACAGCCCACCATAATAATGTGGGCTGAGGGAAAAATGCATGAGATAATCGATAGGAAACAGGGTATGAGATGACACAGAGCCCTGTAGCCTGCACTTAGGAGAATTACGCTGGGAGCCCTGTAGCCACAGCTGATCCCCATGCACATACTGATTGATACAGCAAAGAGCTCATCTTGGAAAAGGAATTTGCGATTCGCTTTATAAATCACAGTCTAAGCAAATATGAAAATGCCGCCAAGTGGGAATGTTTACCAACTTTGTAGCTTCCATTGTAAGCTCTGAAATATCAAAAAGAGAGAAGCCTTCCTGATCCCAGTGGCTGGGAAGGCTGTTCCCACTCCAGGGCACTGCTTGGGCTTTCCATTAACTCTTTCAGGGAAAAATATTTTGTTTGGTATCATAGTGTCAAAGAGCACGTGTTGTAAACACAGCATTGAAGAAAGAAAAAGGAAGAACATTTTCAGGGCTTAATGAACATGAGGCTTAATGAACTGGCTGCAATGGTATCCTATGGGATCCTCTTCATTGCCTCCCCTCTTTGACAGATATTTGGGCCAAAAGCTCCTGTGGTATATACAGTAGTCAGGAAGAACCAGAAGATAAAGGAAGGGGGTGTCTGTGCAATTTTTGCATATTGCATTTGTGTGCAGCACCATGACCACTGGGTACACGCAGCATGTACCTTCTCCCCAGTATAGTTGAAACTGCCCAAACAAGCTATAACCCTGTGCAGCTAGAGAGTTTTAACTCACATGTCTAAAGGCCAGTGATATACATAGGTATATTTTTATATTTGTGTGTGCATCTATGCACCCACTTGGGTATACATCTATATATTGGAACAGCCTGGACAAGCACTGAGTGATTTTGGTCTAGCAAGCAAGAAACTGTCTTTATGAAAGCTTGCAGAAGGAGGTGGGATGTACTGGAAAGGGGAAAATGATGGTGCTGGCCTGGTCACGGCTGTCAGCCAAGCCCTGCCGTGCGGCAGGAGGGGTGACCGCACTGACTTGCAGCGAAGGGCACTGCTGGGCTGCCCATGGGAAGGTGGGTTTGAAATGTTGATCTCAACTGCTGCTTTTTGCTTCTGAAGAGGAAACAACACCAAATTTAGCACCAACGTCAGATGGCGTCCAAAGCAGATTGATGTGAGTTATTCTGTTCACACCACAGGGCGAGGCATCACCCCATCACCTCTCTACAGAAAAGGCCCAGTGTTACTCAGCGAGAGCAGGCTGGGGTGCAGGAGCAGCCTGATGTGCAAAGGGACATGCTGGGGTGAAGGACCAGCCTGCAACGACGGGGAGCTGCAGGGGGGCACGGGAGAGACAAATGGGGGGAGAGGTGCGAAAGTCTCCGCCGCCGTGACTAGCGGGGATGACCTGACAGGGCAGTGCAGACCCCAACCACATGGCGAGAGCGACCAAGTGCAGTAGAGACAACTCCACGCTGCAATTTTCCCCTCCTTTTCTTCCCAGAAAGCAGGTGGCCGTCATTCCCCCTCCGCAGCTGGGTGGGAACTGCAGCCTTACAGAGCGGAGTGGTGATTTCAAGCATTTAAAAATAATGCACTCTTTCTTTTCTCCAAAGGCAGAAACATCTGAGGGTCAATCAGCTCATTCTATTCCTTTCCCAGAAGCCATGGAGGAGTTTCTGAAGTGCTCCCAAACTCATCAAGATGATGCCTTGACAAAGTGCTCTATCTCTGTAATTGTTCAGGGCCTGGTACGAGCAGCCCGAAACGAGCAGAACAAAAACCTCCTCAGTGGAGGGCTACGGCCTTGCACCGCTTACGCTGCCGCACATCACGCATCTGTTCACCCGGCGGGGGGTTGGCAGAAAAAATTTTTTCTCTCACCAGCTGCAAAATAATAATTTCCCCCCAGTCCAAAGTAAAGGAGGAGATATCTTTTTCTGGCTCCAAAATGCTCCATGTTTCTATTCACTCTACTCCTTCCAGTGGAGAAGGACAGGGTGTGCGTGTCTGGCAGTCGCATCCTTCTTGCCTCTCTGATGTGCTATGTTCCCTGTTTTCCAGCCAAAGCCAGGGCGGACGCAGCCGGGAGGTGATGGTGGGGATGTGCAGCCACGTGGGTGCTCTCCTGGTACCCGCCGGCTGCCAGGCACTGCTGATGGGGAGCCCACAGCCTCCTCTGCTGAGCTCTTAAATCCACACCTGGCCACCGCTCACTGAAATCAAGCAGTCGAGTCGTCACTGCTTTCCTGGAGCACCTTTCCTGGAGCACCCTTCCTGGAGCACCCTTCCTGGAGCACCTTTCCTGGAGCAGCAGGCTCTCCCAGCAGGCTGGTGCTGTATAAATGCACACGCTATTCCTGATAGCGCTGCACCACTGCATCCTTCGGGTACCAGCATGGGAAAAGTTTGGGTTTGCTTAGGACGATGTGCACAAGTGTCGCAGGGCAGAGGCTGCACCATCCACAGGCACCGCAGCTCAGAGGTCCTGCTGAGGGAGCGGGGAGGGGACTGCAGAGCACGCCACGTGTGCATTAGCTTTTCAGGTTTTGGACACTGCAAATGAAGAGGGAATAACTCGGCTCAGCTCTCCAACCAGCCTTCGGAGAGCTGCAGAATGACTTCAGCCCAGGCAGTCTGCTGGAGCCGAGCAGGGGGCCAGTAGCTCCATCAAGACAAGGAAGCCAACCCGAAGATGCAGAGGGGTGCTCTGCGTGTGCAGCAATGTGCAGCACCCTGAAGGCTGCAGGGCAATGGTCCATCTTCCGTACGTGCTGGCTCGCATGTTTGGTGTCCTTTTGCTGAGCTTGCAAAGGATCGTGGAGGTAGTGCTGGCCAAACCCCACCCAGGGATGGTCTGCGGCGAAGCGAGGCCGGGATTGCAGCCTGGGACCGTAGAGGCAGGACACCTCGGGACCACCACGAGTGCGTCTGTGTGTGCACGTGTGTGCGTGTTAGTGCCTGTGTGTGCACGTGTGTGCGGGTTAGTGCCTATGTGTGCACGTGTGTGCGTGTTAGTGCCTGTGTGTGCATGTGTGTGCGTGTTAGTGCCTGTGTGTGCACGTGTGCGCGTGTTAGTGCCTGTGTGTGCATGTGTGTGCGTGTTAGTGCCTGTGTGTGCACGTGTGCGCGTGTTAGTGCCTGTGTGTGCACGTGTGTGCGTGTTAGTGCCTGTGTGTGCATGTGTGTGCGTGTTAGTGCCTATGTGTGCACGTGTGTGCGTGTTAGTGCCTGTGTGTGCACGTGTGTGCGTGTTAGTGCCCGTATGCCGACCGAGTACCTTGGTAAAAGGCTGAAGGCTCGTTTGCTCACTCTCTCTCAGATTTTGGTGGGGTGCAGGAAATTAAATCTGAGGAGGAGTGGTGCCTTCCCTGCCCACTCTCAGGGGAGACCTTATCGCTCTCTACAACTACCTGGAAGGAGGCTGTAGCGAGGTGGGGGTCAGTCTTCTTTCCCAAGTAACAAGCGATAGAACGAGAGGAAACGGCCTCAAGTTGCGCCAGGGGAGGTTTAGATTAGATATTAGGAAGAAGTTCTTCACCGAAAGGGTTATCAAGCATTGGAACAGGCTGCCCAGGGCAGTGGTTGAGTCACCATCCCTGGAGGTATTTAAAAGACGCGTAGATGTGGTGCTTAGGGACATGGTTTAGTGGTGGACTTGGCAGTGTTAGGTTTACGGTTGGACTCGATGATCTTAAAGGTCTTTTCCAATGTAAATGATTCTGATTCTCCCCCAGACAAACTTTTCATCCGGGAAACAGCTCTGTTACCTTGCTATTTCCTAGTTTTCCTCAGCAAACTCACAGTTTTCATTTATGAAAATTTAGGTAGGTAAAGCAATAGAGAAAAAGTAATACCCAGAAAGAGCTCCATGACATTATCGGCATGGTGTCGTGTTATCAGACCTAAGTGCTTGCACTGCTTTGCACTGGCATTGCTGGGCTGCAGTGGGAAGCTGAATAAATGGGAATTGGTTCTAGCCTTAAACTCTTCCTGCATTTTCCCCTGCATTCCTTTCCTTTGCTCATCTGGACTGATAAAATGCTAATCCAGACTGTCTTTTGTGCTGCAAGGCTTTATTACTGCTTACAGAGCTGATGATAGGGAGTATAATTATGCTACAATAACCGAGTGCCAGAAGTCTGTAGAGCACAGGGAGGGACAAGCTTCACTTTGTGCAATTTGCCACCTAAATAAGAAACAGACTTTGCAGGCGCAGCTGGAAGATCTTGTGACAGTCCCACCACCGTCTGAGCCCCTCCCAACCTTGTGAGGGATGGAGGACGCTGCTGGCATGCACCGAGGAACGAGGAATGGGTGCAGCCAAAAGTGCCGGTGGGGCTGGTCCTGCAGAGCAGGGCAGGATTGTGCATCGGGCAGGGCAGCGAGGAGGAGCGAGGAAGAGCCATGGTCTCTGCACCAGGCTCAGGAGTTTTCCCATCCCCTCTAGAGGAAACATTTCAAAACATGAGAGAGGAGACCAGGAAAAAAAAAATCTCTTTTTCCTTCCAGGCAACCAAGCAGAATTACTAACACAGGATGCCACCTGTTTCGGAGGTGGGTCCTGTGCAAGGAACAGCACCGGTACAGCGAGGCCTGTCCAAAACCCACGTGAGGAAGGGGAAGATGTCAGGAACAGTCAGATGTCTCCTGCACCATTATGTGGCACTGAGTTGCCAGGAATGGAGCAGCGCAGCAGCCCTGGGAACCCACAGGGTAGCAAGGAGGCTAAGGAAGGGAAAAACCGGGGTGTGCCTAACACAGGAAGGCTGATAAAGAAGATGAAAGGAAAACACAGGCAGTGATGGGCCAGACCAGAATAAACTCTAAATAAAGCAAAGAGATGAATCTCCGAGTGGTGCTCGGTCACTGCAAGACAAGGGCCAGCTCTGGGCTTTGAGAGCATGTTTATAGCAGCCCAGGGGCACTGATGCTTAAAGGAGAACTCCCCAGACTGGGAAGGAGCCACCCGAGTGCAGGGACGGGTTCCCTCCATTTGCCTCCCCAGCACCCTGGGTCCCTCCTTCCTGCTGCAGAGGAAGGATGAAACCTTGCTACTGTTTGCTCCCCATTTTTCCAGGGTTGAGGAATTCCCCAGGCCATTTACTGGACACACCACAAAGGATGTCACCTGCCTGCCCAGGAAGAGGGACAAGATGTCCTGGTTCTGGAAGCCTTCTTTCTGGGGCTGCAGGGATCTATTACCACCAGGAATAACAGACATCCTATTTTCCTGTTACGGACATGTCCCTCATCCCTCCCGTGAAGCCCTGTGACTGCCTCCATTTCCTGGCATGGAAACCCAATCCGCCACCCCAAACAAGGTGTTCTTTCACCAAGTGGTGAGAAAGCCAGGTGGCCTCACGGTACGTGACACGGGTGGCTGGCGGAGCGGTTGTCTTCTCGGGCAGAGGTCTTCTCTGTAGAGACAGGCAGTGAGCTGTAAGAATTAATATATAGGCAAACAAAGTGGAAACAATCAGGAGGGAACACGATATCTGGAGTGCGTCACAAGCAAATATGCTTTCCAATTAAATGACTGAAAGAAATGGAGGGGACTACAGGAGAGGAGGGGAGGGGGGAAGGGAGGGCTGCTTTCTTCATCGCTTTTTTCCCTGTGGGTCATCTTTTATACCTGCGGAAAATGACTGCAAGAAGCAAGTACATCAAAATGGTAACCTTGCACTCTCATTCCAAACAAGTGAGATGCTGACTCTGGGAGCAAGGAGATTGCAGCCTGGCTGGTTTCACCTTGGAGGCCACATCTTCAGCCTAGTCCTGCTCCTTGGTCTTACCCCTCGCAGGAGAGAATATGGCATTAAACCTGTGGCGTTGGAGGGCTAGCTGGTGCTTTGGACTGAGAGTTAAGTTTACACTTGATTGCAGGATTATTTTGCAGACTAGAACCCCCTTCTGGTTAAATGTTTGTGTTTGAGGTTGTTTTGGAAAATCCTGTTACTAAGAAAAGCAAGGATAAGAGTTTCATAACAGCTCATGCCAATGGTTACTGGTGTCAGGGAAGACTGCTTCTTTAATGAGCTGACAGGGGGGGTCAAGTACTCTTCTGAGATATCGTCAGTGTAAAATATCCAGTGTTTCC